>NC_139997.1:18417273-19104324 GCF_964263955.1 Coregonus lavaretus | reverse complement strand
GCCTAACTCTGATTATAATTTGTATATTGCAAACAGTGAAAATGATTTTGCATGCCACAAGAGGTACCGGTCCTAGAAAATGGGTTCCGGAAGGACACAGCACGGATCCTGTTCCGCCACAAATTAAGCACTGTTAAGTTTGTGTGTGTGTGTGTCATGGATGTGGCAGTCTCTAGTAATTTCATTTTGTATCTGCCAAGTCCAAGAAAACAATGGCTAAATATATTGATACCCCTCCCTGTCTTTAAATATTTGTATCATAAACTATCTTTTGATCTGTTCCCAAAAAGTCTAAACTTCCACACTCCACAGAAAAATACTTTCCTGGAAATCATTTTTCAATCATAAACAAATGTGGTGAAATACATAACATTAAATTGTTTATCAGCTTGATAAACAGACGTAAAATTGGGCAGTCAGAATCCCCGTTGTCTGGTGACGTGGTGGCATTATAATTTAATATAGGCCAAGCGTATACGAGAGATCTCCCTGTCTTCACGCCTACCTTTCCCCCTGTCCCTCGCACCCCGCATCCCTCCCTCTATCCCCCTGTCCCTCGCTCCCCGCATCCCTCCCTCTATCCCCCTGTCCCTCGCTCCCCACATCCCTCCCTCTATCCACCTGTCCCTCGCTCCCCACATCCCTCTATTCTTCTCTCTCTCCTCCTGGAGCTACTCTGGCAGATGGGAGATGAAAGGGGGAGCAGGAGGTACGGGGGAACGGGAACAGGTGGGCGTGAAATGAGAAGAAAGAAAAGGGCTGAGAGGTCAACAGGGGCTAAAAGAAAGGGGGAGGAAACTCCAACTTGTACTTGCAGAGGAGGAGAGATTGATGGGTTGATTTTCCTTTTCTTTCGGCCTCTCTAAATCCACAACTCTTTTCACCAGATGTCAGCCAACTCTATAGCCCAGTGGCAACCTTCTATTGGGAGGTCAACTGGAAATCTAGAAGAAGAAAAAAAACATTTAAGACAACGATCACACACAAAATTGTCATAGAATGGTAAAGTAAAAAGTTATTGGAACATAGTTTAGATTTTCTAGGTTCAGGTTGCAATGACCCTCACCAATGTTGTTAGATTATTGTACTAGATACTGTATCTCTGGTTTGGTCATTAGAAATGGGAAGAAATCCTGTGATTATAAAGGTTGCACATCTGTTATGCTAATGCAGACGCTACCTCTTGCTGCATGTTTGACTTGGCTGAATAGGGACATCATTTAATCCCTTCATTTGAATGAGGCTGGGCCCCATAATGCGATATCAGCAAGACCAGAGTAGTGAAATGTTTTCAGGGAAATGGGAAGGAATTTAACATTTAGTATCATTCCTTGGCAGGTAGGAAGCATCCATTTGGAGTTCATCATTTGTTCAAAGTAAATAAGTATTGAACATATTTTCCCAATCCAGTTTAGGAGAACAAGTCATGAATCTTCTTTTCCCCACTCTGATCCGATGTCTAAACAAAAGGAGGAGAGAGATAAAAATCTAATCCAATAAAATTGTATTGGTCGCGGTACACATATTTTGTAGATGCTATTGCGGGTGTAGCGAAATGCTTATGTTCCTAGCTCCAACAGTGCTAAAAATACAATACGATACATGCAAATCCAAAAAATTAAAATAATGGAATTAATAAATAAATAAATATTAGAACGACCAATGTCAGAGTCCGGAATATAAATATACAGTGCATTCAGAAAGTATTCGAACCCATTGACTTATTCCAAATGTTGTTGTGTTACAGCCTGAATTAAAAATGGATTTAAAAAAGTAAACATCTTCACCCATCTACACACAATACCCCATAATGACAAAGTGAAAACATGTTTTTATAAATGTTTGCAAATACAGAAATATCTAATTTACATAAGTATTCACACCCCTGAGACAATACTTTGTAGAAGCACCTTTGGCAGCCATTACAGCTGTGAGACTTTCTGGGTAAATTGCTAAGAGCTTTCCACACCTGGATTGTGCAACATTTGCAAATTATTATTTTCAAAAGGTTTGAAGTTCTGTCAAATTGTTTGTTGATCATTGCTAGACAACCATTTTCAGGTCTTGCCATATATTTTCAAGTAGATTTAAGTCAAAACTGTAACTCAGCCACTCATTCATGGTCTTCTTGGTAAGCAACTCTAGTGTAGATTTGGCTTTGTGTTTTCGGTTTTTGTTCTCCATGTGTCTATTGGAAAGCAGACTGAACCAGGTCTTCCTATAGGATTTTGCCTGTGCTTAGCTCCATTCTGTTTATTTTTTATCCTGAAAAACTCCCTTTCCATGGAGAATCGGGTCCGCCGGTCGCCATTTCAATAGTTATTATTCCGACGCCTCACCCGACGTTGTCCAGAGTGTTAAGATTTCCTCACCCACGGCTCTAATAGATGTCAATTTATACCCACTTCCTGGAGAGTAGTTCCGGTATATAGTAGCTACCTAGTAATTTGGTCACAGGACCTGATACCTTGTATTAGAGACAATAATGAAGTGTCTGCCAATTTACTACTGGAGAATCCTGGTGACCTAATGTCTTATATCAGTGTTATGCCTCACATATCACTGTTGTTGACAACACACGTAACCACAATTATTCACAGTTGTCTTCCTATTTCCACATAATCTGTCACGGTTCCTTGCCCCAATAGGGCATAAACCAACCTCTCTCCTTATTGCTACTGCTAATACACTCGAATCATGTTCAAACAACATTGCTCAGTTGGTAGAGCATGGCATTTGCAACACCAGGGTTGTGGGTTCGATTCCCACGGGGGGCCAGTATGAAAAATAAATACAAATAATAATAATGTATGCACTCACTAACTGTAAGTCGCTCTGGATAAGAGCGTCTGTAAATGTAAGTGCAGTTGCAAAAACCATCAAGCGGATGAAACTGGGTCTCATGAGGACCGCCACAGGAATGGAAGACCCAGAGTTACCTCTGCTGCAGAGGATAAGTTCATTAGAGTTACCAGCCTCAGAAATTGCAGCCCAAATAAATGCTTTACAGAGTTCAAGTAACAGACACATCTCAACATCAACTGTTCAGAGGGGACTGTGTGACTCAGGCCTTCATGGTCGAATTGCTGCAAAGAAACCACTACTAAAGGACACAAATAAGAAGAAGAGACCTGCTTGGGCCAAGAAACACAAGCAATGGACATTAGACCGGTGGAAATTTGTCCTTTGGTCTGGAGTCCAAATTGGAGATTTTTGGTTCCAACTGCCATGTCTTTGTGAAACGCGGTGTGGGTGAACGGATGATTTCCGCATGTGTAGTTCCCACCATAAAGCATGGAGGAGGAAGTGTTATGGTGTGGGGGTGCTTTGCTGGTGACACTGTCTGTGATTTATTTAACCAGCATGGCTCTTCAGCGATACGCCATCCAATCTGGTTTGGGTTTAGTGGGACTATCATTTGTTTTTCAACAGGACAATGACCCAGCATACCTCCAGGCTGTGTAAGGGCTATTTTACCAAGAAGGAGAGTAATGGAGTGTTGCATCAGATGACCTGGCCTCCACAATTCCCCGACCTCAACCCAATTGAGATGGTCTGGGATGAGTCGGACGGCAGAGTGAAGGAAAAGCAACCAACAAGTGCTCAGCATGTGTGGGAACTCCTTCAAGACTGTTGGAAAAGCATTCCAGGTGAAGCTGTTTGAAAGAATGCCAAGAGTGTGCAAAGCTGTCATCAAGGCAAAGGGTGGCTACTTTGAAGAATCTCAAATAGTCTTTCTTGGTTACTACATGATTCCATATGTGTTATTTCATAGTTTATGTCTTCACCATTATTCTACAATGTAGAAAATAGTAAAAATTAAGAAAAATCATTGAATGAGTAGGTGTCCAAACTTTTGACTGGTACTGTATATATACTGTATATAAAAAATAACAAAGTATAACGGATTTATATTATAGTCCAGTTGGGGGCGGTTAATGCAAAAGTGGCACAGTGGTCTAAGGCACTGCATCTCAGTGCTTGAAGCATCACTACAGACCCCCTGGTTCGATTCCAGGCTGTATCACAACCGTGATTGGGAGTCCCATAGGGCGGCGCACAATTGGCCCAGCGTCGTCCGGGTTTGGCCGGTGTAGGCCGTCATTGTAAATAAGAATTTGTTCTTAACTGACTTGCCTAGTTAAATAAAGGTAAAATAAATAAATATTGGATGCCAACCACCGTTAAACTCAGAAGAAGAAGGAGGATTTTGGAGAGCAAACTGGAAAATTGGTGTGAGAGGGAGAAAAGACATCCGTGTGGGTGCAGTAATTTCGGAGTCTTGACAAGTATTTCTTCAGGCGAACAAAAATCTCTGCTCTCAAATTAATTTACTGCGTGCAGAAACATAGTTCTGCTCGCTAGTGGTGACCCGTCATTGCGCCCCACTCACTCAGAATGCAGGCCTGGGGATGAGGATGCACCACCAGGTCAGCAGCAGTGGAGGGGCCATGGGGCGAGATTTAGACTTTGATGGAGGTGACCCACTTGGCTTCGACAAGCCCCTATGTAGTGGTTCCAGGATCCCAGACCTGCTGGGGCCGGTGCTGACCGAAGACTGCAGGCCACTCTGGAGGTCCTCTTCCCCAGGCTCCCTCTGCAGAGCTACAGGCTGATACCTGCAGACCTGGAGGATTCTGACGATGACTGTGACGAGTACTCTCTCCCAGGCACACCACCCCGGTCCGAGGGGGACATAAGCTTCCTCGAGCAAGGGGTCCTGGACCAGTCGGAGAACCTGGAGAGCAGCCCCAAGAGAGGCAAGAGGGTTGGAGGTTGAGTGAGGGGCCAGGTGATGCTTTTACAGACTGGCAAGGTGTCCCTTGTAAAAGAGGCATTCTGACCTCAATGGGACTTCCTGGATAAATAAAGGTAAATAAAGATATAGAATTGAGAGGGAACAGGCTACTTTGCCTGTAAAGGCACACATAGTTAAGCACACATACTTAGGAAAGATCTTAATGAACATCTCCTCTGGCTCTGTTTCCAGTGGGTTACACAGACTGGCATAAACACTGGATGGCAGCGGTGTGCAGCGAGAGGTTTGAGCGCCTCCTGAGGTAGTGTCCGGAGTTCCATAGCTGCAAGAGCCACCTAGCTGCCTTTGTCCTAGAGAGAGGCTAGTTCTCTGGCGCTGCTCATTATAGGTCCCATTCGCACCCAAAATAAGAAGTGACCCCAAAATATAATGACCCACTGCATTTTGGGAGTTTGTCTACACATTGTTCACTTTGGGTGAACTGTATACTCAGTGTTAAACACTGTGCAGCCTAATCTTACATTGACACTGTGTGTCTATGGGGTGTATTGTTTGTGTATCCTCAGAGGTGATTGACACCGGGGGCCAGTCCTGCAAGCGCTATGAGATGGTGGCGTTGGGCACGGGCCAGTCGAGCTGCAGCGTCTGGCTCTGCTTCAGTGGCAGCATGGTGCATGACTGTCATGCCATCGTCATCGCCAGACGGGCTCTCCAAAGGTAGGCTACATCCTGGTCGTGTTCATTAAGCACCAAACTGAAGAAACAGACTGAAACAGAGAGGGATTACCTGGACCTTTTCCGTTGCAAAACGCTTTCCGTTGTGTTGCATTCTGAAGATCAATTGTCTTCTACAACTCACTCTTTTTGTGTTCAGTGTTGCCATTAATACTGAATATCAGGAAATAAAGGTTATGTTCCTTTTTTATGTTCAGGTATTTCTTCAAGCAGCTGCTGCTGTTCTTCAGCCACGACCCCAAGCACAAGGAGCGCTCCATCTACCAGAGCACCTCCGACAGCCACCTGTTCCAGCTCAAGCCCCGGATCTACCTACACCTCTACACCAGCCAGACCCCAAAAGGGGCAGCTTAGTGCATCCTCATGCAAGTGTGCTGTTTACTCTGTGTTTGTTGGTGTCAATGTGCATGTGTATGCATATTTTGGTACTTTACTATTATAATTCACAATTGACAGTGAAAATGTGAAGAGAGGGTGACCACAGAAATGTGTGCATAAAGTAGGCTAGAGGTAAAGAAACACATGCGCAGAACGTCATACGGATCTTTAGCTCTGGGGAGGAGGGTTCCAGTGTGGCGGAACGCGGTGGTTACCTTTGGATCCGCAGCCTCGGCAAACAATGAAAGTCATTCAGGTACAGTAACTGAGGAATTCAGTCAGTGAGAGTAACTGTCCTGTACATACTCCATCAATCTCCCCTTAGGAAGTCTCAGAGCAGCAGCTACACCTCTCTGAAGCTGCAATGCCATGCCAAGGGCTCCCTGATCCCTGTGGCCTTCCTCCACCCCAGCGTGTGGGGCACCCGCGTCTGCTGCATGTCCGATAGCGACAAGCTGTGCCGCTGGACTGTCACTGGGGTGAGGGGGCGCTGCTTAGCCACTTCGTCCTGCCACTCTACATCACCAGTGTGGTGCTGGGTAAGCAGCAACCAGGGGCCTTGTTCAGCAGGTTAAACCGTAGCCAAAACATTTTGCAACAGAAAATTCAAAAAAAAAAATCAGTCCTCTTATTGGACACGTTTCAGGTGGAACCTCCCTGTTTCAAAACATTTTAATCCATCTGAACATGACCCATCTTACAGAGCACTTGTTTGAGGAGATGGTTTGGAAGAAGTTGGCTTGGAGGCGTTGGTCAAAAGTTGTGGAGTTTTATTTTCAATGGCTTTGAAATTGAAAATAGAACAACCTACAGAAATTGAGAACTTACAGAGATGTGCTGGTCTCTATTATTCAGGTGACTCCAGCCACTACTCGGAGAAGGTGTCAGACACCATCAACAAGTGCCTGGGCGAAGAGGGCTGGGAGGAGCTGCTGGCCCCGCCATTCAGCAGGAAGAAGATTTTTCTTTCCTCAGCAGTGAGGGGGTGGGGCCTCCACTCAGCTCCACCCACTGCACAGACCTCAGCATCAACTGGTGCCTCGGGGACGCCAGCATCGAGGTCCTGGACAGCACAAAGGGCTTCACCGTGGACGGGTAAGTCAGAGCAGAGGTCTTGGATGATGGTTACGTAATGGCAATGGACACATAGAACTGGGGCCTCTTCAGTAGGGTGCAATGTTACAGAACGTACAGAATAGAAATGTATTGTGTAGAAGATATGATTAGTGTCAACTCTATTCATTAAATTTCTATCTGCAGTGTTTCATATCACTGAAAACCCCTCTGGATACATCCCCTTGGTTTGGTGGATGTACAGTGCCTTCAGAAAGTATTCATTCACCTTGACTTATTCCACATTGTGTTACAGCCTGAATTCAAAATTGATTAAATTGATTTTTTCTCTCGCGCATCTACACACAATACCCCATAATGACGAAGTGAAAACATGTTTTTAGACATTTTTGCAAATGTATTGAAAATCAAATACAGGAATATGTCAATTAGATAAGTATTCACACCCGAGTCAATACTTTGTAGAAGCACCTTTAGCAGCGATTACAGCTGTACGTCTTTCTGGGTAAGTCTCTAATAGCTTTCCACACCTGGATTGTGCAGCATTTGCCCTTTATTCTTTTCAAAATTCTTCAAGCTCTGTCAAATTGATTGTTGATCATTGCTATACAACCATTTTCAGATCTAGCCTTGATTTTCAAGTAGATTTAAGTAAACTGTAACTCAGCCACTCAGGAATATTCAGTATCTTCTTAGTATGCAACTCCACTGTATATTTGGCCTTGTTTTAGGTTATTGTCCGGCTGAAAGGTGAATTCATCTCCCAGTGGTTGGTGGAAAGCAGACTGAACCAGGCTCTAGGATTTTGCCTGTGCTTAGCTCCATTCCTTTTCTTTTTTATTCGGAGAAACACCCCGGTTCTTAATGATTACAAGCATAACCATAACATGATGCAGCCACCACTATGCTTGAAAATATGGAGAAGGGTACTCAGTAATGTGTTGTATTGGATTTGCCCCAAACGTAACACATTTTGTATTCAGGACAGAAAGTTAATTACTTTGCCACATTTTTTACAGTACTACTTTAGTGCCTTGTTACAAACAGGATGCATGTTTTGGAATACTTTTTATTGTGTACAGGCTTCCTTCTTTTCACTCTGTCAATTAGGTTAGTATTGTGGAGTAACTACAAAGTTGTTGATCCATCCTCAGTTTTCTCCCATCACAGTCATTAAACTTTAACTGTTTTAAAGTCCCCATTGGCCTCATGGTGAAATCCCTGAACGGTTTCCTTCCTCTCCGGCAACTGCGTCATTGCAGAGTGAGTCCATGCAACTTATGTGACTTAAGCACATTTTTTGTCCTGAACTTATTTAGGGTTGCCATAACAAAGGGATTGAATACTTATTGACTGAAAACATTTCAGCTTTTCATTAATTTGTAAAAATTGAAAAACATAATTCCACTTTCACATGGTGAGATATTGTGTGTAGGCCAGTGACAAAAATATATATTTAATACAGTTAAAATTCAGGCTGTAGCACAAAATGCGGAAAAAGTGAAGGGGTATGAAAACTTTCGGAAGGCACTGTACATTCTACTACTTACTAGGTATACAGTGCCTTCCGAAAGTATTCAGACCCCTTGACTTTTGCCACATTTTGTTACGTTACAGCCTTATCCTAAAATTGATTAAATTGTATTTTTTCCTCAATCTACCCACAATACCCCACAATACCCCATAATGACAAAGCAAAAACAGGTTTTTAGAAATATATGCTAAAGTAGTAAAAAATAAAAACCGGAAATATTACATTTACATAAGTATTCAGACCCTTTACTCAGTACTTTGTTGAAGCACCTTTGGCAGCGATTACAGCATCGAGTCTTCTTGGGTTTGACGCTACAAGCTTGGCACACCTGTATTTGGGGAGTTTCTCCCATTCTTCTCTGCAGATCCTCTCAAGCTCTGTCAGGTTGGATGGGGAGCGTTGATGCACAGCTATTTTCAGGTCTCTCCAGAGTAGGGCTGCACGATATATCGTTTCAGCATCGACATTGCGATGTATGCATCCGCAATAGTCACATCGCAGAACGTGAGATTTAGTAAGGTAAAGATATCAGTTGTGGGGATCTATTTTCTCATAACTGGATGGGATGACTAACTTAGAAAGAATACATTAATGATTAAAGCATAAAAGGTTTGTACTGTACTGATATAAATTGTTTCACATAACAAGCTGTGATTCATGTGAGGAACGTTAGGGGGTAGGATGAGATAAGACTTGTATTTCTTACAGATACGAACACTGCCTCTTTGTTGTCTGTGAACCGTTGTCTGTGAACCGTCCTTGAACGTAGGTACTTAGAGTACAGTGGAACAGTGTCTATGGGTGATGACTCTACAGGTTGTTATGATAACAACTTATGCCTGGCAACAGTGTGCAACAGTGGAGCGCCAAGGGGCTGGGACCAGCCTGAGCGCCAGCGATAGGTTGAGTAAGTCTAAACCACGCCCAACCTCTACCCTGATAGGCCCAGCAGAGAGCGGGAACTAAAACTGTCAGGGTATTTACGGAAGGATTTGTAATGAGGAAGTCAGTTCTCTGTCTGCCCTGCGTGGAATTTCAGCGAGCCCGTATACGAACCATCATACTTATCATACATACATTTTGCATAAAATAAATTTAGCTTGGATTGAATATCTCTTGATTATGTTTTCTCTTATTCCAATACCAGATTTGAATTACGCAATTTCTAACAATTGGTGACCCCGACGCGATCTGGTAGCGGAACTTCGCTGGAATTCATCCAGCCCATTGGACATCGCTGTCGTCGAACGGTGTGTTTCACAAAGTGCCCGGGCTTCTAAAAACAGGTAAGCAGACACCTATTGTTATGTAACCAAAGTTCTGCACATTGGCTTTATCCAAATTAATTTTGTGAAGCACCTGTTTGATGTAAGTGAACTCTATTACGCTATAAATAACGATTATAGAATACTAATTCAATTTTATAGAATACCATGCAAATGTTTGATAATTCTGATGGTTAAACCCATGGGATATAGAAGCGGCTGTGTGCCCATAGAGGAGGCTGTGTGCCCAATAGAAGCGGCTGTGTGCCCATAGAGGAGGCTGTGTGCCCAATAGAAGCGGCTGTGTGCCCATAGAGGAGGCTGTGTGCCCAATAGAAGCGGCTGTGTGCCCATAGTGGAGGCTGTGTGCCCAATAGAAGCGGCTGTGTGCCCATAGAAGAGGCTGTGTGTCATGAACCCTGCATCCTGAGTTGGTTCCTGCCTGTGTTGCCATTTTTCTGCTCGGAATCTCCAGTTTCCTGAGGGTTCGTGAACGCTCCCGGCCTGGTTGCCGGGCGACGTTGCTAGGCGGGAGATCTCCCGATTAACCGCACCTGCATCTCATCAGCGGTCTGCACAGCTGGTCCTGATCATCACCCTTCTTAAGCCCTGACCTGACATCCATTCCCTGCCGGATCGATAGCCATGAACAGTATGTTTGTCAGTGTATCAGCCTTGGAGTTTCTAGCGTTAGTTTTGTTGTTTTGCACCTTGTTGGCTTGCCGTGTACTTACCTCCGTTTTGTTTCTATCTGCAGTCAATCTCCCGGAACCTTCACCCAACCCCTGCCTGGTTGTCGGCGGCTGCCGAGCCATTCTTGGATCTACCACTGCACCTCTACCAACTCATCTCCGCCGTCCGCTCTGTCCCCTGGATTATTCTACATCGTTTTTTGAATCTGTTAAATAAATACTCACCTTCGTTTCAACTCACCTTGTCCTGGTCTGCTTCTGGGTTCTGGCTTAGTAAACCGTGACAGAACGATCCGGCCAGAAATGAACCCAGCGGACCTGGACTCTGTTCGCCATGCCATTACCCATCAGGAGAAGATGTTGGGACAACATAGCACGGCGCTACAGGAGATAGCTTTGTCCGTTCTGAACTTTTCTACCAGTCTGACGAAGATCCAGGCTCAGCTCAGTTTGCCGGTGGAGAATCCACGACCGGGTTCACCCATCTCGCCTGCCGCTTCTGGAGCTGTGCCCTTCCGTGAGCCCAAGGTTCCGACGCCTGATAAATATGAGGGGGAGTTGGGAAGATGCCGTTCTTTCCTTATGCAGTGTGGATTAGTGTTCGATCTACAGCCCCACTCTTATGCCACAGACAAGGCTAGGATAGCCTTTGTCATTGAGTTGCTGCGTGGTCGAGCTCTGGAGTGGGCTTCAGCCGTTTGGGAACAACAGGACACCTGCATGGCCTCATACCAGGAGTTCACGGCCGAGATGAGGAAGCTATTTGACCATCCCGTCCGAGGTATGGACGCAGCTAGGCGCCTGTTTTCGCTTCGCCAAGGAACTCGCAGCGTTGCCGACTTCGTGATCGAGTTCAGGACTTTGGCTGTGGAGAGTGGGTGGAATGAGGAGTCTCTGCAAGCGGCCTTTTACCAGGGGCTGTCGGAGCAGCTCAAGGATGAGTTGATCTCCTATCCGGAGCCTAGTGACCTGGACAGCTTGGTAGCCTTGTCTATCCGGGTGGATAACCGAGTTCGAGAGAGAAGGAGGGAGAAGCAATGGGGCCCGTCCACTTGTTCCCGGCGGTCGTCAAACTGCTCGGCTCGCTAAAGTTGGGAGGACTTTTAGCGAGCCAGTTTCAACCTCTCAATACCTCTGTCAGACCCCGTTTCCCGGCTACCCTCATGAACAGGAATCAGAGTCTAGCGATTAACGCTTTCGTCGATTCAGGTGCCGATGGAAGCTTTATTGATGCCGAAGTGGTCGAACAGCTGGGGCTTTCCAAGGAGCGATTACCGGAAGCCATTGAAGCTACCACTCTGAACGGCAGTAGTCTGGCACGTATCACGATGAGGACTGAACCGGTTAAGATGCTGTTGTCAGGGAATCATTCTGAGGTGATCTCATTCTTCATTCTGCCTTCTTCCCATGTTCCTCTGGTCCTTGGATACCCCTGGCTGAAAGAACACAATCCCACGTTCGATTGGGTGACTGGCAAGGTAACTAGTTGGAGCCTTGAGTGTCATGCTAACTGCCTCAAGACTGCCTGTTCCCATTCTGTTCCCAGTCAGGTGATTGAGGCTAGACCCCCAGATTTGTCCCTGGTTCCCGAGACATATCACGATTTGGGGGAAGTGTTCAGTAAGCAGAGGGCTCTGTCACTCCCTCCCCACCGACCATATGACTGTGCCATAAACCTGTTCCCTGGAGCTGTCTATCCCAAGGGACGGTTATACAGCATCTCCCGACCTGAACGTGAGGCTTTGGAGACCTACATCAAGGAGTCCCTAGCGGCTGGTCTTATTCGTCCCTCATCATCACCCCTGGGGGCAGGATTCTTCTTTGTGGGTAAGAAGGATGGCTCTCTTCGACCGTGTATTGATTATCGGGGGTTGAATGATATCACGGTCAAGAACAAGTATCCCCTGCCCTTGATGAGCTCTGCCTTCGACTCCTTACAGGGTGCTACTGTGTTCACCAAGCTAGACCTACGCAATGCATATCACCTGGTCCGGATCAGAGAGGGGGACGAGTGGTTGACGGGTTTCAATACACCGATGGGTCACTTCGAGTATCAGGTGATGCCGTTTGGACTGACCAATGCTCCAGCAGTGTTCCAGAGTATGGTGAATGACGTCCTGAGATATATGATCAGTCTCTTTGTGTTTGTTTACCTGGATGACATTCTTATCTTCTCAAAGGAACCTTCCAGCCACGTCCAGCATGTCAGGCAGGTTCTGCAGCGATTGTTGGAGAATCGCCTGTTCGTGAAGGCCGAGAAGTGCGAATTTCACGCCCACACTACATCCTTCCTCGGGTACATCATCTCCAGGGGAGAGATCAGGATGGACCAGGAGAAGGTCAGGGCGGTTCTGGAATGGGCCCAGCCCGGTACGAGATTGCAGCTCCAGAGGTTTCTGGGGTTTGCGAATTTCTATCGCAGATTCATCCGGGATTACAGCCGTGTGGCCGCTCCTTTAACTGCCCTGACTTCCAGTACCAGGACCTTCAGTTGGAACCCTGAGGCGGACCGAGCGTTCCTGGATTTGAAGAGGCGATTCACCAACGCACCGATTCTCTCTCAACCTGACACGGCCCGTCAGTTCGTCGTGGAAGTGGATGCGTCTGATGTGGGGGTTGGCGCCATCCTGTCCCAGCGATGCTCCACTGACGGGAAACTCCATCCCTGCGCCTACTACTCTCGTCGTCTTTCGTCTGCGGAGAGGAACTACGATGTGGGTAACCGGGAGCTTCTCGCGGTGAAGCTTGCCTTGGAGGAGTGGCGCCACTGGTTGGAGGGGGCGGAGCAACCGTTTATTGTCTGGACCGACCACAAGAATCTTGCTTACGTGCAATCGGCTAGACGTCTCAACTCCCGTCAGGCCAGGTGGGCTTTGTTTTTCGGACGCTTTAATTTTTCCCTGACGTTCCGACCTGGGTCTAAGAACGGCAAGGCGGACGCCTTGTCCCGGATGTTCTCCAAGACGGAGGAGAGTGGGGCCAAGACCGAGACGATTCTTCCCCGGAACTGTGTCGTGGGAGCAGTTATGTGGAGGATTGAGGAGGTTATGGCGGCCCTTCGGACGCAGCCCGGTCCCGGTAACGGTCCACCCGGTCGTTTGTTTGTGCCTGAGTCGGTTCGTTCTGCTGTCCTCCAATGGTCCCACGCCAGCCAGATGGCTTGTCACCCTGGCGTGGCCCGGACGATGGCGTTACTTCGCAGACGATTTTGGTGGCCGGCCATGGGAGAAGATACTCGGAGGTTTGTTGCTGCCTGTCCAGTGTGTGCGCAGAATAAGAGTGCCAACCGGCCCAGCTCTGGACTACTTCACCCCCTCCCTATTCCCCGGCGACCATGGTCGCATTTGGCCCTGGACTTTGTCACTGGGTTGCCCTCTTCTGAGGGGAACACGGTCATTCTGACTATCGTGGACAGATTCAGCAAGTTCGCCCACTTTGTGCCCATTTCCAAGCTTCCCTCGGCCTCTGAGACGTCCGAGATCCTGGTTAGGGAGGTTTTCAGGGTCCACGGGTTGCCCAGTGACATAGTTTCCGACCGTGGCCCTCAGTTTACCTCTGCTGTCTGGAAGTCTTTCTGTTTGGCCATTGGAGCTACAGTCAGTCTCACATCTGGTTTTCACCCCCAATCTAATGGTCAGGCGGAGAGAGCCAACCAGAAGATGGAATCCACGCTACGCTGCCTTGTCTCCTCCAACCCCACCTCCTGGGTCTCTCAGTTGCCTTGGGTTGAGTATGCCCACAATACTCTCCCTACATCTGCCACTGGGATGTCTCCCTTCCAGTGCCTGTATGGCTACCAACCTCCCTTGTTTCCTTCTCAGGAGAAGGATCTCTCAGTGCCCTCTGTTCAGGCCCACATTCGTCGTTGCCACCGGACCTGGCATCGGGCCAGAAAGGCCCTCCTTAGAGTTTCTGACCGGTATCAGCTCCAGGCGAATCGTCGCCGGATTCCCGCCCCTACCTATACCATCGGAGATAGGGTCTGGTTGGCCACACGGGATCTTCCTCTGCGGACTGAGTCTAAGAAACTGTCACCGAAGTTCATTGGTCCGTTTGTGGTGGAGAAGGTGATCAATCCTGTGGCGGTTCGACTCAAGTTACCTAGAACGCTCAGAGTCCATCCCACCTTTCATGTCTCCTGCCTCAAGCCTGTTCTCCTCAGTCCTCTGTTACCCCCTCCGCCTCCTCCTCCTCCCCGTCGGATGATCGGAGGTGGTCCTGCCTACACGGTGCGCCGCATTATGGATTCCAGACGGCGGGGCCGGGGTTTCCAGTATCTCGTGGACTGGGAGGGGTATGGTCCTGAAGAGAGGAGTTGGATTCCTCGGCGCCAGATCCTGGATGCTGACCTCCTTCGTGACTTCTACCGCCTCCATCCTGGCGCTCCGGGTAGTCCGCCCGGTGGCGTTCGTCGGAGGAGGGGTACTGTCATGAACCCTGCATCCTGAGTTGGTTCCTGCCTGTGTTGCCATTTTTCTGCTCGGAATCTCCAGTTTCCTGAGGGTTCGTGAACGCTCCCGGCCTGGTTGCCGGGCGACGTTGCTAGGCGGGAGATCTCCCGATTAACCGCACCTGCATCTCATCAGCGGTCTGCACAGCTGGTCCTGATCATCACCCTTCTTAAGCCCTGACCTGACATCCATTCCCTGCCGGATCGATAGCCATGAACAGTATGTTTGTCAGTGTATCAGCCTTGGAGTTTCTAGCGTTAGTTTTGTTGTTTTGCACCTTGTTGGCTTGCCGTGTACTTACCTCCGTTTTGTTTCTATCTGCAGTCAATCTCCCGGAACCTTCACCCAACCCCTGCCTGGTTGTCGGCGGCTGCCGAGCCATTCTTGGATCTACCACTGCACCTCCACCAACTCATCTCCGCCGTCCGCTCTGTCCCCTGGATTATTCTACATCGTTTTTTGAATCTTTTTTTTTTTTTTTTTTTTCACCTTTATTTAACCAGGTAAGCCAGTTGAGAACAGGTTCTCATTTACAACTGCGACCTAGCCAAGATAAAGCAAAGCAGTGCAATAAAAACAACACAGAGTTACATATGGGGTAAAAAACATAAAGTCAAAAATACAACAGAAAATATATATACAGTGTGTGCAAATGTAGCAAGTTATGGAGGTAAGGCAATAAATAGGCTATAGTGCAAAATAATTACAATAGTATTAACACTGGAATGCTAGATGTGCAAGAGATTATGTGCAAATAGAGATACTGGGGTGCAAAAGAGCAAAATAAATAACAATATAGGGATGAGGTAGTTGGGTGGGCTAATTTCAGATGGGCTGTGTACAGGTGCAGTGATCGGTAAGGTGCTCTGACAACTGATGCTTAAAGTTATTGAGGGAGATAAGAGTCTCCAGCTTCAGAGATTTTTGCAATTCGTTCCAGTCATTGGCAGCAGAGAACTGGAAGGAATGGCGGCCAAAGGAGGTGTTGGCTTTGGGAATGACCAGTGAGATATACCTGCTGGAGCGCAGACTACGGGTGGGTGCTGCTATGGTGACCAATGAGCTAAGATAAGGCGGGGATTTGCCTAGCAGTGATTTATAGATGGCCTGGAGCCAGTGGGTTTGACGACGAACATGTAGTGAGGACCAGCCAACAAGAGCGTACAGGTCACAGTGGTGGGTAGTGTATGGGGCTTTGGAGACAAAACGGATGGCACTGTGATAGACTACATCCAATTTGCTGAGTAGAGTGTTGGAGGCTATTTTGTAAATGACATCGCCGAAGTCAAGGATCGGTAGGATAGTCAGTTTTACGAGGGCATGTTTGGCAGCATGAGTGAAGGAGGCTTTGTTGCGAAATAGGAAGCCGATTCTAGATTTAACTTTGTTAAATAAATACTCACCTTCGTTTCAACTCACCTTGTCCTGGTCTGCTTCTGGGTTCTGGCTTAGTAAACCGTGACACTGTGTGCCCAAATAGATTGTGTGTCGAGTGTAAGTGTGTCATTTATGACTGTGTGACATATTTGACTGTGTGATAGGATTATGACTGTGTATTGTGAGTGAGTGCGATAACTGTGTACTATTTTTGCTGTGTGATAACGGTATACTACGTTTAACTGTGTAATAACTGTGTACCATTTTTGGCTGTGAATACAAACAATATTTTAAAACAGTAAATAATGAGAATTACAATTAGGAAATAAAGTTTAAATTGTGCAAACGTTAACAAAAGACACCCATAGGAGGTACTTTAAATAGATAGGCAGTGCGACGCTATGGCACATATCAGTTCAGACTAGATATGACTAGGTTCAAAGGAGTCCCTTAAAATTCTTTAAGACAGGGGTGACGCTATGCATGACAGTGTGAATGATAAACCTGTATACCTTGATAGAAAACTAATTGGGAATTAAAGACGTCTGTGGCTGTCCAAACTGTATAATTTGTGAATAACTGTTGGGTTTGTGGTTGCTTAAACCGTATAACCCGTTAATAACAATTGGGAACATAAAGCTAAAGTGATGAATGGCTAGTGTGACTGAACTGAAACGTTTGAGCTGATATGATTGAACTGTAACGTTTGATTGACAGGCTGAAGCACTGTCCTTACCTGATTATACCACGCCATTCTGTTTGGATGTTTCTGAGAGGGACGGTTATGTGCATTCCATCCTGTATCAGAAACAAAAGGGGGAGAGAAGAGTGTTACATTACTACAGTGCAAAACTGGACAACATTGAGACAGGACAAACTGACTGTGCAAGACACATGGCTGCCATTGCTAAAGCTGTAGGCAAAACAGCTCACATTGTAATGAGACATCCACTTGAAATAAACACAGACCATGGAGTGACAGCTTTTCTTGGTTATAAACTTTTCACATTGTCCAGCAAAAGGAAATCCAACATAACAAAGGCCATCACTGCAAAACACATTACCTATGTGACAACCACAACCAACATGACTGATGGCATGGGTCAGGGAGAACCACATGTATGTGAAGACAGGGCAGCCAAACAAATCAAGGTTCGGATGGATCTACAGAACTCACCCCTGGAGGGCAACATGACCACCCTGTTCACAGATGGATGCTGCTACAGGTCAAAAGACCCAAAGGAAGGGAACATTGCTGTCTATGCTGTGGTAAAGCAAGACAAAGAAGGAGAACACAAAGTCATTGAAGCAAAAAAATTTGTGACTAGCTCAAATGAGCCCATCAAACACAAGGTTGAAGTACAGAAGTTAATTGATGCAATCCAGCTTCCCAAACGAGTGGCAATAATGAAGTGCAAAGGTCACAGCAGAGAAAGCACCAGAGTGTGTGAAGGAAATGATCGGGCTGATCAAGCAGCAAAGGATGCAGGAGGATACACTGCCCAGCAGATGGTGCAACGAGCCACTCAAGGACAGGAGGAGTTGACGACAGACACAGTAAGACAGTTGCAAGAAGCAGCAGGCGCCTACGAACAGAACGTATGGAGCAGACAGGGAGCAAGGCAAGACCATCATGGGATTTGGAGATCTCACACAGGAAAAACAGTGGGACCTGCAAAACTCCTCAGATCAATCTTAAGGGAAGAGAATGAGAAGGCTCATGGAGGATGGAAAAGTGTCACAAAATCAGTTGAGAAAGCATGGTGGCATCCACACATGTTGGATATGGCAAGAGAGACATCAGAGAGCTGTGAAGTGTGCAAACAATACAACAACAAAGTGTCACTTTGAGCAGTGATAGGTAGCTTCCCAATACCTGATGCACCATTTCAAGACGTTTGCATAGACTTCACGGACATGGGACAGGACAACAGAGTGGAAGGAAAAAGGTACCTGTTGGTAATGGTGGACAGATTCACCAGATGGGTGGAAGCCATCCCCACAGCAAGAGAAGACGCAAAGGCCGTGATTAAGTGGCTGAGGCGAGACCTCATTCCAAGGTTTGGAGTCCCGTGAATGATCCGTTCCGACAATGGTACCCATTTCAAGAATGAACACCTGAGAGAGGTAGAACAGGCCCTAGGGATCACTCACAAGTTCGGGTCAGTGTATCATCCCCAATCGCAGGGACTCGTTGAACCAGACTCTGAAACGAAAAATGGCTAAAATCATGGCAGGCACCAAACTGAAATGGGTAGATGCCCTACCCCTTGCTCTAATGTCAATGAGAAATTCACCTGGGTCTGATACCCACTTGACTCCACATGAACTTATGACAGGACGCAGAATGCCAGGGCCACCAGCAGACAATCTTAGTATGCCTAGGCTAGATATTGCAAAAATCAAATACACAGACTACATGCAGGCGCTAATTTCTCTTGTTGAAAGATTGTCTAAACAGGTGGTGGAAGTGCGCACTCCTGCTGTTGAAACCACGGACGAGAACAGAGACATCCTGGTGGGAGACTGGGTGAGAGTAAAGGTGCATTCCAGGAAGTGGACGGAGCCAAGGTGGGAGGGACCCTTTCAGGTGAAAGAGGTATCAAGTCACTCGCTGAGGGTAAACACGAGTAAGAAGGACGTGTGGTACCACAGAACACATTGTGCCAAAGATATAGCTCCAGGAAGAACTCTAGATCAAGTACAACAGGACTTGGCTGCAGAAAGGGAGGATGTTATGGTTAGTAGTGGGGCTGGCCCTATGGGGAACAGTGACTTCCAGTCAGTATCATAATATAGTCATTACCTTACAGGAAGGGGAATCTCAAGTGATGTCCCTAGAACCATGTAAGATCTGGTCATGGAGGAATAGGGCTAGTGGAATTGGGGACACTGGTTGCAATTGGAACCAGAAGGAAAACTGTAACAAAATGTATCCCCATGTGTTAAAGAGAGGTACTTATCTGTGTGAGGGAAAGTGGTGTCCATATTGGGACTATATGAACACAAATGTTGGCACCTTCTGGGAATGGCGTAGAGGCTATCCATATGCATTAGGAGATGCTTCTAAAGCAGCTAGGTTTTAAATGATAAGGGGTGTGCAGGGGTCAAAAGGGGGTGCATGTAAAGGCGATGAAATCCTACTAACCATCCAAGACATTAAACTTACAGACGCAGGTGTGTACACCTTAGCAGCAGTACGATCCGGACCAGACACCATGGGTATGTTCACCATCGCGGTCACACCCAAACCTGCAGCTGGGGAGAGACAGACCCAGTTGAACCACACCACCACTCCAGGACCAGCTCAGCTTCAACCCACTAAGGTACCAAACCCTGTTCAGGTGATTAATGTTAGGGATATAACAGACAGCGACCAACTGGGGACAGAAACTGGCTATGAAGGGAAAGAAAATATGTGGTTGGCATACATGAGGTATACGGCTAGGACACTGGCCAGGCAGAATTGTGTTATCTGTGGGCATGCAAGACCTGGGTTGGCAACCCACCCATTCGCCTTAGGAGAAGGGGAAGGATGGCAGTGCATATTGGAAGAGTTCTACCATTCACTGCCAAACACCACCCTGTGCAAAGCCCTAAGTTTGATTTTCCCTGAGGTTCCCCCACAAAAAAAAGGCACCTGCGGGAGTTCAGGCTTATGGAGGTAATTACAGTTGCATTACTGGAACAGGTAAGGGTGTTAACTATGGTAGGCTACCACCAGGGGACTGTGCTGTGAATGTAATCATGAACAGCACTTGGCCAGTTAAGGGTAAAACCCAGACAAAGGGGGTGGCTGATGTGTGGTGGATCTGTGGGCCAAATAGAAAACTAACCCCTATTCTAAAGGGGGACTGGCAGGGCACGTGTGCATTAGCTAGTTTAATTGTACCACTGACCATTATTGATGTTTCCTCAGACCAACTTTTGGGGATCGCCCAGCTAGCCCCAGACAGAGAGAGAATGAGGCGGGGGAGACGTAGTGCCCCATGGTCAGCAGGAGAGGAGATCCACTCTAACCTGTTGGGGGTGCCTGTGGGAGTACCATTACAGTTCCAGGCACTCAACAGGAATGATGGGTTGTGGCATTTGTTGCCAATCATAGGACCTGCTATAGATGCTGCTAAACAGCGATCTTGGATAAATTACATCTATTATAACCAACAGAGATTTGTTAACTACACATGCACTGCCCTGACTGGAATGTCCGAACAACTAGAGGCCACCTCTAGGGTGGCTAGACAAAATAGACTAGCACTTGACATGTTGCTTGCTAACCAAAGGGGTGTGTGTAAGATGTTTGGGGAACAATGCTGTACGTTTATTCCTAACAATACTAGCCCTGACGGGAACATCACAAAGGCCCTTGTTGGCCTGGATAAGTTGTCAGCAGAAATGAAGAGCATGGCTGGAGTGGAGAGTGGTGGGCTGTTCTCCTGGTTGAGTGACTGGTTCGGTACGTATTCTTCTATGGTGGTTACTGGATTTCTGACCCTAGTAATTGTGTTTTTGCTGTTAATGTGTTGTGCTGCTTGCATCATCCCCTGTCTCAGGAAGTCAGTGGTAGGAGTGGTGCAGGCGTCAGGTATGATGCCGTTGTTACCGGCCCAGGATGATGCGGGTGACTCTGCTACTGACTCTGAGACCAAGCTGGATGATCCATGGTTTGCCAAAAAAAAAAATTGTGGTTGTGGTTGTTTATTCCTCCTGATGTGAAGGTAAAGGATTCCTGGGTGGCTGGTAGCCAACTCAGTACATGTTAGGTGTAGGGGAGAAATAGAGGGTTAAAATTATTATTTTTTCTTTTATTAACATTTTTTGATGTGATTTAATTTCCATATCCTGTTATTCTCAGGGGTGTTTATATTCTGTTTAAACTGTTATTTGGAGGGAATCCTAAATTTTCCCTTTAAAAAAGTTTAATCACACACTAGAGTTTTATAATCTTGTGTTTTGTGTTCTATTAATCCTGTGTTTTATGCTTTATTAATCAAGTTAACCATTGTGAATGTTTGTCTTTCCTTATGTGAAGGTTTGAAGTTCCTGGGTGACTGGTAGCCAACCGTTTACAAGTTGGGTGTAGATGGAAGGACTGAGGGTTTTTATTTTTTAGTATCATTATTGCCTATTAATAAAAGTGTGATTATTTTTGTTTGTATTGTATTTTAATGAGTGACACCCTGTGTTTTCTTATTTTGGGCTCACACCCAGTGGGTGTGAAAAGGGGGATTGTGGGGATCTATTTTCTCATAACTGGATGGGATGACTAACTTAGAAAGAATGCATTAATGATTAAAGCATAAAAGGTTTGTACTGTACTGATATAAATTGTTTCACATAACAAGCTGTGATTCATGTGAGGAACGTTAGGGGGTAGGATGAGATAAGACTTGTATTTCTTACAGATACGAACACTGCCTCTTTGTTGTCTGTGAACCGTTGTCTGTGAACCGTCCTTGAACGTAGGTACTTAGAGTACAGTGGAACGGTGTCTATGGGTGATGACTCTACAGGTTGTTATGATAACAACTTATGCCTGGCAACAGTGTGCAACAGTGGAGCGCCAAGGGACTGGGACCAGCCTGAGCGCCAGCGATAGGTTGAGTAAGTCTAAACCACACCCAACCTCTACCCTGATAGGCCCAGCAGAGAGCGGGAACTAAAACTGTCAGGGTATTTACGGAAGGATTTGTAATGAGGAAGTCAGTTCTCTGTCTGCCCTGCGTGGTATTTCAGTGAGCCCGTATACGAACCATCATACTTAACATACATACATTTTGCATATAATAAATTTAGCTTGGATTGAATATCTCTTGATTATGTTTTCTCTTATTCCAATACCAGATTTGAATTACGCAATTTCTAACACAGTCTACAATATATATATTTTGTAAATGTTAAACTAGCATTATATCTGTCTGATATAACGTAATTTACTCAGATTTATGGGTTATTGGATACAGTTTATTATTAATTATTTTAAACACGGAGTTCGTTGCTGCATGTGGTTGACATGCAGGCTCTGCTTGCGCGCAACGAAATGTTGAGCGAGGAACAGGCAAAAAAGACCGAAATTGAGAATTTGGTTGCAAAAAGACATGCATCGTCAATTATATGGAAATATTTCGGCTACAGATAGGATGATGTTGACCAAAAACAGGTACTTTGTCGAGAGTGCCTTGCAATTGTTGCCTCGTCCAATTTGTTCGATCATTTAAGGCGGCACCACAAATCTTCGTATGACGAGTGCAAAGCATCTCAATGCCCTCCAAAGCAAAAATCTATTTCGGATGCCTTTGCCAGTAGTACACCATACGAGAAAGGTTCCAAACGGCAGAGAGAAATCACAGATTCAATAACATTTCACGTCGCCAAAGACATGGTACCAATTAACACGGTTACCAAAGAGGGTTTTAAAAACATGATCCGGTCGCTTGACAAGCGGTATGTAATGCCATCACGCAACTATTTTTCTCAAGTTGCCATCCCAGAGTTGTACGAGAAATGCAAGGCACAAGTTGAAACAGAGCTGTCACAAGTGGAATATTATACAGCAACAACGGACTTGTGGTCCAGCCGGACAACAGAGCCCTACATAAGTCTGACCGTACACTTTATTAATGAGGACTTCCACCTGAAGAGTCGCTGTTTGCAAACTGCATTTTTCCCAGAGGATCATACAAGTGAGAACATCGCAACAGGGATGAGAGAAGCTTTAGCTGATTGGGGCCTAGACTAGATGAGAGTCATTTGTAATGTAATAAAATGTTACATTACTTTTTGATTTGATTTTGTCATTCACATTAATTCCCTATTGTGATAATGAAACTTCCTCCGTAGAGAATGCTGTTTTAACCTGGTTGGAGTACTGAGATAAAGCCTCCTGTAATCTCCTGGATCCCTTATAGACACCATACCTCTTCATTCACAAATGAGCCCCTTTATTTTAGGGTAAGCAACATGCATTATTAATATCATAACATGTTAGATCATTGACTTTAGCCTGAATTGATAGAAGATTATTACATGAATACAATAGAACCATGGTGAATTAAACAGTGTATTAATTAATATAAATTAAACTACCCAAAATAAGTCAAAAGGTAAAAAGTCATTTTCAGTTTCATTTTTTAATTGTTATTTTCCATAAAGATGCAGTTCCCTACATAATCACCCCAATCATTCTAGAATAATTAATTATTCTCAAATAGAGCTTTTCAAGTCATCTGGTGAAGACATCCTGTATTTTTTCATATCGCAATATATATTGCAGAAAAACAAAATATCGCAATGTCAGTTATTTCCAATATCGTGCAACCCTACTCAAGAGATGTTCGATCGGGTTCAAGTCCGGACTCGGGCTGGGCCACTCAAGGACATGCAGATTAGTCCCTTCGCCCCAGGCTGAGGTCCTGAGCACTCTGGAGCAGGTTTTCATCAAGGATCTTTCCCTCGATCCTGACTAGTCTCCCAATCCCTGCTGCTGAAACACTTCCCCACAGCATGACGCTGCCACTACCATGCTTCACCGTAGGGATGGTACCAGGTTTCCTCCAGACGTGATGCTTGGCATTCAGGCCAAAGAGTTCAATCTTGGTTTCATCAGACCAGATAATCTTTTTTTATCATGATCTGAGAGTCTTTAGGTGCCTTTTGGCAAACTCCAAGCGGGCTGTCATGTGCCTTTTACTTGGGAGTGGCTTGTGTCTGGCCACTCTACCACAAAGGCCTGATTGGTGGTGTGCTGCAGAGATGGTTGTCCTTCTGGAAGGTTCTCCCATCTCCACAGAGGAACTCTGGAGCTCTGTCAGAGTGACCATCGGGTTCTTGGTCACCTCCATGACCAAGGCCCTTCTCCCCCGATTGCTCAGTTTGGCTGGGAGGCCAGCTCTAGGAAGAGTTTTGGTGGTTCCAAACTTCTTCTTCTAAGATGGAAAAATCAGCAGATGGGTGTGCTAAAGAGACGCATCAAAAATCAGGTACAGGTTAGTGTGTCCACGAATGCGCGTTTATATTCTATTTGGTTCCCCGTTACATTGCATGATAGAATCATGAATACAAGCCTTGCAACCTATAATTGTGCCGCTGTGACAGTCTCGCGCAATCAGTTTGTTAACAGACGCATCCAGAGTACCATCGTTATTAAATTGAGCTATATAGCAGCCAGTGCTCAAAGTCTTGATTTAGTTCAGCTTAACGTTACTGGCTAGACTGCTAGTTAAGTAGCTACATTAGCTAAATTTACCTTTGCGAAAAAAGTGTGTGACTTGCTAGCTAACGTTAGCTGGAACGTTTATGTACACAGCGGTAAACCCTGCTGGTATGGCATATGGTAACAGATATTTGCACTTTTTAAATGCACAATGCCTCTTAAAATCAAAAATGTTGTTTTTCAAATTTGCCAGTTTTTTCATAAAACAACAACGCTAAACTAATGTTAGCTAGCTAATGTTAACTAGTCACGTCTTTATAAGATTGTAGCTAGCTACCTAACGTTTCCCACGCATTGTCGCCTCTTCATTCATTTTACAAGACTGACAAATAGACCAGTCAGATTTATTGCGCTAGTTTGTACGCAAGCTAAGTAGCTAGCTACGTGGGTTACTTTTCTGAGAAAAGAGAAATACCCGGACTGACCACAATACGTGAGCTACAGCACTGTGTTCAGTTTTGGATGCACATCTAACCTTTTTTTTTTAATTCTTTTTTTTAATACATTTATCATTCCAGCCTTTAGGTAAATAATAATATATAATAATAATAATATGCCATTTAGCAGATAAATGCATCAACCCTTAATGATTGAATGATAGATGAGTAGGCTTGAAGTGTTGAAATAACACAAGCAAAAAATACATTAAGATTTCTTTAATGCCATACAAAATATGACACTGAGCATTACAAAATCAATAACAATTCAGTGACTTATGGCAACATTTACCCAATCCTTAAATGGCATCTGTTGGCTTCATGAAGCAATGGCACAAAAAAAAATGGTTGTGAGACATGACAAAAACTAACATTGTCCTGGCGTTGTGTAGCTACATCATATGTGACAGACTATTTCTTAACTGGCTTAAATAATTGTGAAATGACTACCATTTGGGAGAGTTCTTTGAAAGGTGAAGACGGCCATAGCCGGTGTAGAGGTTCTTTTGAATTTAAAAGGTTTTTGCTACCACAATAGTCTACAACTTCGTCTAGAACTCCCATTTTGTTGTATGCTGTATTCACATTGTGTAGGTTGCAAAGCATGTAGGGAAACATGCATACACCGGGGGACTGGTTGACTGACATAGGGGGTCCTTGGAGTGGTCTAAAGCGCAGCGCGAAGTAGAGACAGATTGGTTTTGTAAACACCAGTAGGCATTTAATGTCCTCAGGAGTACATCGTCAACTGGAGCCACTGCAGAGAGACAGAAAAACAATTGTTTGACATCAACCCTATACAATGGTGGGTTTTGACCTCGTGTTGTGTGATATTGTCGGCATCACTCTACAATGTTGTTCCTAAAGTAGTTCTGCTAGGCTAATTACATTCATAAAACCGTTTAATTGTTCCAGCTTTTAAGTGTGACATTCTTACCTCTTGAACGTTGACCTTAATAGTTCCATTGTTATCCTTGTCTAAGGTTTTGAAGGCACCTGAATCAGGAAGATAATTCTACTTTTAGAGAGAAAACAACTTTGTCAATTTCCCAATGATTATGTATGTACCCCATTATTTTCAAAGTACCATTAGTTGTACTGACACACAACAAATGTAACAAAAGGGTAATGCATATGGTATTTATTTATTTACTTACTTACATCTAACGCCTATACAGAGCTAAAATAACCCTTGCAATGATGATGAGATAGGAAAGAGCAGGGAATCGGACTTACGGCACATAGCGTCCAGTCTCACAAGGCAGCCAATGTAGTTGTCAAAGTCCATGTTCCCGTTCTCGTCACTGTATCTGCGAATTATCATCTGGAACAGCTGATCATTGAGGGGGAAGCCTGTGTCCAAACATAGACACACATATTTACATGTTATGTACATCCTTGGTCCAAACTGAACAGCTGATATCTAGAAAGCTAGAAAGAATAACACAGGATTTCTTGATCAAACGCCAATTTACTTAAGAACTTAGAGATTCAAAATGTATGGATATCACACTGTTTCAAGATATATGCTGTAAAAAGTGTCTGGCAAACAGCAAAAATGTTTCTGTGCTAGATGATAGCTCTTACCTGCCGCCCTGAAAGCGTTGGGCAGCTCATCTGCACCAATAACCCCAGAGCCATCAGTGTCATAAGTCTTATACACACCCTGGAAGAAAAAATTTATCATAAAACATACACACACAGTGACTTCGGAAAGTATTCAGACCCCTTGACTTTTTCCACGTTTTGTTACGTTAGAGCCTTATTCAAAAATTGATTACATTGTTCCTACCCCCCTCAATCTACACACAAAACCCCATAATGACAAAGCAAAAACCATTTTTTAGAAATATTTGCTAATTTATGAAAAGTTAAAATCACATTTACATAAGTGTTCAGACCTTTACTCAGTACTTTGTTGAAGCACCTTTGGCAGCGATTACAGCATAGCGTTTCTTGGGTATGACGCTACAAGCTTGGCACACCTGTATTTGGGGAGTTTCTCCCATTCGTCTCTGCAGATCCTCTCAAGCTCTGTCAGGTTGGATGGGGTGCGTTGCTGCACAGCTATTTTCAGGTCTCTCCAGAGACGTTAGATCAGGTTCAAGTCCGGGCTCTGGCTTGGCCGCTCAAGGACATTCAGAGACTTGTCCCGAAGCTACTCCTGCGTTGTTTTGGCTGTGTGCTTAGGGTCGTTGTCCTGTTGGAAGGTGAACCTTCACCCCAGTCGGAGGTCCTGAGCAGGTTTTCATCAAGGATATCTCTGTACTTTGCTCCGTTCATCTTTGCCTCAATCCTGACTAGTCTCCCAGTGATGCTGCCACCACCATGCTTCACCGTAGGGATGGTGCCAGGTTTCCTCCAGACTTGACACTTTGCATTCAGGCCAAAGAGTTCAATCTTGGTTTCATCAGACCAGAGAATCTTGTTTCTCATGGTCTGAGAGTCTTTAGGTGCCTTTTGGCAAACTCCAAGCGGGCTGTCATGTGCCTTTTCCTGAGGAGTGGCTTCTGTCTGGCCACTCCACCATAAAGGCCTGATTGGTGGAGTGCTGCAGAGATGGTTGTCCTTCTGGAAGGTTCTCCCATTGCCACAGAGGAAGTCTAGAGCTCTGTCAGAGTGACCATCGATTGCTCAGTTTGGCAGAGCGGCCAGATCTAGGAAGAGTCTTGGTGGTTCCAAACTTCTTCCATTTAAGAATGATCTAGGCCACTGTGTTCTTCGGGACCTTCAATGCTGCATAATTTTTTGGGTACCCTTCCCCAGATCTGTGCCTCGACACAACCCTGTCTCGGAGCTCTACAGACAATTCCTTCGACCCCATGGCTTGGTTTTTGGTCTGACATGCACTGTCAACTGTGGGACCTTTTATAGAAAGGTGTGCCTTTCCAAATCATGTCCAGTCAATTTAATTTACCACAGGTGGACTCCAATCAAGTTGTAGAAACATCAAGGATGATCAACGGAAACAGGATGCACCAGAGCTCAATTTTGAGTCGCATAGCAAAGGGTCTGAACACTTATGTAAATACGGTATCTGTTTTTTTATTTTAAATAAATGTGCAAAAATGTCTAAACCTGTTGTCGCTTTATCTTTATGGTGTATTGTGTGTAGATTGATGAAGAAAAAAATATTGAATCAATTTTAGAATAAGGCTGTAACGTAACAATTTATAAAAGTCAAGGGGTCTGAATACTTTCCGAAGGCACTGTATATAGTGAGATACATTTGTATGTTGTATAATACATCTATGTTAAATCTCCATGGTTACACATTTTTATCATACTTTCTAATTATAATACTATGTACACTACCGGTCAAAGGTTTTAGAACACCTACTCATTCAAGGGTTTTTCTTTATTTTTACTATTTTCTACATTGTAGAATAATAGTAAAGACATCAAAACTATGAAATAAGACGTGGAATCATGTAGTAACCAAAAAAAGTGTTAAACAAATCAAAATATATTTGAGATTCTTCCAAGTAGCCACCTTTACCTTTGACAGCTTTGCACACTCTTGGCATTCTCTCAACCAGCCTCACCTGGAATGCTTTTCCAACAGTCTTGAAGGAGTTCCCACATATGCTGAGCACTTGTTGGCTGCTTTTCCTTTACTCTGCGGTCCAACTCATCCCAAATAATCTCAATTGGGTTGAGGTCGGGGGATTGTGGAGGCCAGGTCATCTGATGCAGCACTCCATCACTCTCCTTCTTGGTCAATTAGCCCTTAAACAGCCTGGAGGTGTGTTGGGTCATTGTCCTGTTGAAAAACAAATTATTTTCCCACTAAGCCCAAACCAGATGGGATGGCTTATGTGCCTTGAATTCTAAATAAATGACAGACCGTGTCAACAGAAAAAAAAAAAAAACACCATCACACCTCCATGCTTCACGGTGGGAACTACAAATGCAGAGATCATCCGTTCACCTACACTGCGTCTCATAAAGACACAGCGGTTGGAACCAAAAATCTCAAATTTGGACTCCAGACCAAAAGGACAGTTTTCCACCGGTCTAATGTCCATTGCTCGTGTTTCTTGGCCCAAGCAAGTCTCTTCTTCTTATTGGTGTCCTTTAGTAGTGATTTCTTTGCAGCAATCGACCATGAAGTCCTGATTCACGCAGTCTCCTCTAAACAGTTGATGTTGACGTGTCTGTTACTTGAACTCTGTGAAGCACTTATTTGGGCTGCCATTTCTGAGGCTGGTAACTAATGAACTTATCCTCTGCAGCAGAGGTAACTCTGGGTCTTACTTTCCTGTGGCGTTCCTCAGTAGAGCCAGTTTCATCATAGTGCTTGATGGTTTTTGCAACTGCACTTGAAGAAACGTTAAAAGTTTTTCACATTTTCCGGATTGACTGACCTTCACGTCTTAAAGTAATGATGGACTGTCATTTCTCTTTGCTTATTTGAGTTGTTCTTGCCATAATATGGACTTTGTCTTTTACCAAATAGGGCTATTTTCTGTATACCCCCCTACCTTGTCACAACACAACTATTTGGCTCAAACGCATTAAGGAAAGAAATTCCACAAATTAACTTTTAAAGAAGGCACACCTGTTAATTGAAATGCATTCCAGGTGACTACCTCATGAAGCTGGTTGAGAGAATACCAAGAGTGTGCAAAGCTGTCATCAAGGCAAAGGGTGGCAATTTGAAGAATCTCAAATAAAATATATTTTGATTTGTTAAACACTTTTTTTGGTTACTACATGATTCCATATGTGTTATCCAAACTTTTGACTGGTAGTATATATACACACTACTCAAAAAAATAAAGGGAACACTAAAATAACACATCCTAGATCTGAATGAATGAAATAATTTTTTCTTTACATAGTTGAATGTGCTGACAACAAAATCACACAAAAATTATCAATGGAAATCAAATTTATCAACCCATGGAGGTCTGGATTTGGAGTCACCCTCAAAATTAAAGTGGAAAACCACACTACAGGCTGATCCAACTTTGATGTAAATGTCCTTAAAACAAGTCAAAATGAGGCTCAGTAGTGTGTGTGGCCTCCACGTGCCTGTATGACCTCCCTACAACGCCTGGGCATGCTCCTGATGAGGTGGCAGATGGTCTCCTGAGGGCTCTCCTCCCAGACCTGGACTAAAGCATCCGCCAACTCCTGGACAGTCTGTGGTGCAACGTGGCGTTGGTGGATGGAGCGAGACATGATGTCCCAGATGTGCTCAATTGGATTCAGGTCTGGGGAACGGGCAGGCCAGTCCATAGCATCAATGCCTTCCTCTTGCAGGAACTGCTGACACACTCCAGCCACATGAGGTCTAGCATGGTCTTGCATTAGGAGGAACCCAGGGCCAACCGCACCAGGATATGGTCTCACAAGGGGTCTTAGGATCTCATCTCGGTACCTAATGGTAGTCAGGCTACCTCTGGCGAGCACATGGAGGGCTGTGTTGCCCCCCAAAGAAATGCCACCCCACACCATGACTGACCCACCGCCAAACCGGTCATGCTGGAGGATGTTGCAGGCAGCAGAACGTTCTCCACGGCGTCTCCAGACTCTGTCACGTCTGTCACATGTGCTCAGTGTGAACCTGCTTTTATCTGTGAAGAGCACAGGGCGCCAGTGGCGAATTTGCCAATCTTGGTGTTCTCTGGCAAATGCCAAACGTCCTGCACGGTGTTGGGCTGTAAGCACAACCCCCACCTGTGGACGTCGGGCCCTCATACCACCCTCATGGAGTCTGTTTCTGACCGTTTGAGCAGTCACATGCACATTTGTGGCCTGCTGGAGGTCATTTTGCAGGGCTCTGGCAGTGCTCCTCCTGCTCCTCCTTGCACAAAGGCGGAGGTAGCGGTCCTGTTGCTGGGTTGTTGCCCTCCTACGGCCTCCTCCACGTCTCCTGATGTACTGGCCTGTCTCCTGGTAGCGCCTCCATGCTCTGGACACTACGCTGACAGACACAGCAAACCTTCTTGCCACAGCTCGCATTGATGTGCCATCCTGGATGAGCTGCACTACCTGAACCACTTGTGTGGGTTGTAGACTCCGTCTGATGCTACCACTAGAGTGAAAGCACCGCCAACATTCAAAAGTGACCAAAACATCAGCCAGGAAGCATAGGAACTGAGAAGTGGTCTGTGGTCACCACCTGCAGAACCACTTCTTAAATGGGGGTGTCTTGCTAATTGCCTATAATTTCCACCTGTTGTCTATTCCATTTCAAATCAAATCAAATTTTATTGGTCACATGCGCCGAATACAACAGGTGCAGACATTACAGTGAAATGCTTACTTACAGCCCTTAACCAACAGTGCATTTATTTTAAACAAAAAAGTAAGAATAAAACAACAACAAAAAAGTGTTGAGAAAAAAAGAGCAGAAGTAAAATAAAGTGACAGTAGGGAGGCTATATATACAATAAAATAAAGTGACAGTAGGGAGGCTATATATACAGGGGGGTACCGTTGCATAGTCAATGTGCGGGGGCACCGGCTAGTTGAGGTAGTTGAGGTAATATGTACATGTGGGTAGAGTTAAAGTGACTATGCATAAATAATTAACAGAGTAGCAGCAGCGTAAAAAGGATGGGGTGGGGGGGCAGTGCAAATAGTCCGGGTAGCCATGATTAGCTGTTCAGGAGTCTTATGGCTTGGGGGTAGAAGCTGTTGAGAAGTCTTTTGGACCTAGACTTGGCACTCCGGTACCGCTTGCCGTGCGGTAGCAGAGAGAACAGTCTATGACTAGGGTGGCTGGAGTCTTTGACAATTTTGAGGGCCTTCCTCTGACACCGCCTGGTATAGAGGTCCTGGATGGCAGGGAGCTTTGCCCCAGTGATGTACTGGGCCGTACGCACTACCCTCTGTAGTGCCTTGCGGTCAGAGGCCAAGCAGTTGCCATACCAGGCGGTGATGCAACCAGTCAGGATGCTCTCGATGGTGCAGCTGTAGAATTTTTTGAGGATCTGAGGACCCATGCCAAATCTTTTTAGTCTCCTGAGGGGGAATAGGCTTTGTCGTGCCCTCTTCACGACTGTCTTGGTGTGTTTGGACCATGATAGTTCGTTGGTGATGTGGACACCAAGGAACTTGAAGCTCTCAACCTGTTCCACTACAGCCCCGTCGATGAGAATGGGGGCGTGCTCAGTCCTCTTTTTTTTCCTGTAGTCCACAATCATCTCCTTTGTCTTGGTCACGTTGAGGGAGAGGTTGTTGTCCTGGCACCACACGGCCAGATCTCTGACCTCCTCCCTATAGGCTGTCTCATCATTGTCGGTGATCAGGCCTACCACTGTTGTGTCGTCGGCAAACTTAATGATGGTGTTGGAGTCGTGCCTGGCCATGCAGTCATGGGTGAACAGAGAGTACAGGAGGGGACTGAGCACGCACCCCTGAGGGGCCCCCGTGTTGAGGATCAGTGTGGCAGATGTGTTGTTACCTACCCTTACCACCTGGGGGCGGCCCGTCAGGAAGTCCAGGATCCAGTTGCAGAGGGAGGTGTTTAGTCCCAGGATCCTTAGCTTAGTGATGAGCTTAGAGGGCACTATGGTGTTGAATGCTGAGCTGTAGTCAATGAATAGCATTGCACAACAGCATGTGAAATGTATTGTCAATCAGTGTTGCTTCCTAAGTGGACAGTTTGATTTCACAGAAGTGTGATTGACTTGGAGTTACATTGTGTTGTTTAAGTGTTCCCTTTATTTTTTTGAGCAGTAATATATATATATACACACACACACATAGGCTCAATCAGCCGTTTCCAGCTACAATAGCCATTTACAACATTAACAATGTCTACACTGTATTTCTAATCAATTTGATGTTATTTTAATGGACAAATTTTTTTATAAAACAAGGACATTTAAGTGACCCCAAACATTTCAACAGTGTGTGTATATATACAGTATCTCACAAAAGTGAGTACACCCCTCACATTTTTGTAAATATTTGAATATATCTTTTCATGTGACAACACTGAAGAAATGACACTTTGCTACAATGTAAAGTAATGAGTGTACAGCTTGTATAACAGTGTAAATTTGCTGTCCCCTTCAAAATAACACCACACACAGCCATTAATGTCTAAACCGCTGGCAACAAAAGTGAGTACACCCCTAAGTGAAAATGTCAAAATTGGGCCCAATTAGCTTTTTTCCCTCTCCGGTGTCATGTGACTCGTTAGTGTTACAAGGTCTCAGGTGTGAATGGGGAGCAGGTGTGTTAAATTTGGTGTCATCGCTCTCACACTCCCTCATACTGGTCACTGGAAGTTCAATATGGCACCTCATGGCAAAGAACTCTCTGAGGATCTGAGAAAAATAATTGTTGCTCTACATAAAGATGGGCTGGGCTATAAGAAGATTGCCAAGACCCTGAAACTGAGCTGCAGCACAGTAGCCAAGGCCATACAGCGGTTTAACAGGACAGGTTTTACTCAGAACAGGCCTCGCCATGGTTGACCAAAAAAGTTGAGTGCACGTGCTCAGCGTCATATCCAGAGGTTGTCTTTGGGAAATAGACGTATGAGTGCTGCCAGCATTGCTACAGAGGTTGAAGGGGTGGGTGGGTGGGTGGGGGGGGGGGGGTCAGCCTGTCAGTGCTCAGACCCAGAAGGAAGCCTCTTCTAAAGATGATGCACAAGAAAGCCCGCAAACAGTTTGCTGAAGACAAGCAGACTAAGGACATGGATTACTGGAACCATGTCCTGTGGTCTGATGAGACCAAGATAAACTTATTTGGTTCAGATGGTGTCAAGCGTGTGTGGCGGCAACCAGGTGAGGAGTACAAATACAAGTGTGTCTTGCCTACAGTCAAGCATGGTGGTGGGAGTGTCATGGTCTGGGGCTGGGGCTGCATGAGTTCTGCCGGCACTGGGGAGCTACAGTTCATTGAGGGAACCATGAATGCCAACATGTACTGTGACATACTGAAGCAGAGCGTGATCCCCTCCCTTCGGAGACTGGGCCGCAGGGCAGTATTCAAACATGATAACGACCCCAAACACACCTCCAAGACGACCACTGCCTTGCTAAAGAAGCTGAGGGTAAAGGTGATGGACTGGCCAAGCATTTCTCCAGACCTAAACCCTATTGAGCATCTGTGGGGCATCCTCAAACGGAAGGTGGAGGAGTGCAAGGTCTCTAACATCCACCAGCTCCGTGATGTCGTCATGGTGGAGTGGAAGAGGACTCCAGTGGCAACCTGTGAAGCTCTGGTGAACTCCATGCCCAAGAGGGTTAAGGCAGAGCTGGAAAATGATGGTGGCCACACAAAATATTGACACTTTGGGCCCAATTTGGACATTTTCACTTAGCGGTGTACTCACTTTTGTTGCCAGCGGTTTAGACAATGGCTGTGTGTGGTGTTATTTTGAGGGGGGACAGCAAATGTACACTGTTATACAAGCTGTACACTCACTACTTTACATTGTAGCAAAGTGTCATTTCTTCAGTGTTGTCACATGAAAAGATATACTCAAATATTTACAAAAATGTGAGGGTGTACTCACTTTTGTGAGATACTGTATATATACACACACACTATTGAAATGTTAGGGGTCACTTGAATGTCCTTGTTTCAGAATTTTTTTTGTCCATTAAAATAACATCAAATTGATTAGAAATACAGTGTAGACATTGTTAATGTTGTAAATGGCTATTGTAGCTGGAAACGGCTGATTTTTTATGGAATATCTAGGCATACAGAGGCCCATTATCAGCTACCATCAGTCTTGTTTGCTAATCCAAGTTCATCATTTTAAAAAGGCTAATTGATCATTAGAAAACCCTTTTGCAATTATGTTAGCACAGCTTTAAAATGTTGTGCTGATTAAAGAAGCAATAAAACTGGTCTTCTTGAGACTAGTTGAGTATCTGGAGCATGAGCAATTGTTGGTTCGATTACAGAATCAAAATGGCCAGAAACAAAGAACTTTCTTCTGAAACTCGTCAGTCTATTCTTGTTCTGATAAATTAAGGCTATTCAATGCGAGAAATTGTCAAGAAACTGAAGATCTCGTACAACGCTGTGTACTCCTCCCTTCACAGAACAGCACAAACTGGCTCTAACCAGAATAGAAATAGGAGTGGGAGGCCCCGGTGCACAACTGAGCAAGAGGACAAATACATTAGTGTCTTTAGTTTGAGAAACAGACACCTCACAGGTCCTCAACTGGCAGCTTCATTAAATAGTACCCGCAAAACACCAGTCTCAACGTCAACAGTGAAGAGGCGACTCCGGGATGCTCACCTTCTAGGCAGAGTTGCAAAGAAAAAGCCATATCTCAGACTTGCCAATAAAAAGAAAAGATTAAGATGGGCAAAAGAACACAGACACTGGACAGAGGAAGATTTGAAAAAAGTGTTATGGACAGACTAATCAAAGTTTGAGGTGTTCGGATCACAAAGAAGAACATTTGTGAGACGCAGACCAAATGAAAAGATGCTGGAGGAGTGCCTGATGCCATCTGTCAAGCATTGTGGAGGCAATGTGATGATCTAGGGGTGCTTTGGTTGTGGTAAAGTGGGAGATTTGTACAGGGTAAAAGGGATCTTGAAGAAGGAAGGCTATCACTCCATTTTGCAACGCCATGCCATACCCTGTAAGTAAGCATTTCACGGTAATGTCTACACCTGTTGTATTCGGCGCATGTGGCAAATAAAATTTGATTTGATTTGTGGACGGCGCTTGATTGGAGCCAATTTCCTCCTACAACAGGACAATGACCCAAAGCACAGCTCCAAACTATGCAATAACTATTTAGGGAAGAAGCAGTCAGCTGGTATTCTGTCTATAATGGAGTGGCCAGCACAGTCACCAGATCTTAACCCTATTGAGCTGTTGTGGGAGCAGCTTGACCGTATGGTACGTAAGAAGTGCCCATCAAGCCAATCCAACTTGTAGGAGGTGCTTCAGGAAGCATGGGGTGAAATCTCTTCAGATTACATCAACAAATTGACAACTAGAATGCCAAAGGTCTCCAAGGCCGTAATTGCTGCAAATGGAGGATTCTTTGACGAAAGCAAAGTTTGAAGGACACAATCATTATTTATATTAAAAATCATTAATTTTTTACCTTGTCAGTGACTACATTTCCTATGCATTTTGCTATATTTCCTATTCAAAGTCATTTCATTTATGTTTTCATGGAAAACAAGGAAATGTCTAAGTGACCCCAAACTTTTGAACGGTAGTGTATGCGTGCGTATGCATGTATGTATAGTGCCAATACTCTCAAACTACTTTGTTATTCAAATTAAAGGGAAATTCTGTTTTTACCAAGCTGGTGGAAAATAAATTCTCACCTGCCATTTCTTGATATTGTTCCAGAGGTGTTTGAACTCATGGAATCCGAGCTTCCCAGTGCTGTCACTCTGCAACAGCGTTAAGGTTCACAAAAACCTGACACCTATGAGTCTAATAACACTGACTGTACAAAACATTAAGAGCACCCGTTCCTTCCATGACAGACTGACCAGGTGAAAGCTATGATCCCTTATTGATGTCACTTGTTAAATCCACTTCAAAATCAGTGACGGGGAGGAGACACGTTACAGAAGGATTTTTGAGACAATAGAGATATGGATTGTGTATGTGTGCCATTCATAGGGTAATTGGGCAAGACAAAAGATGTAAGTGCCTTTGAATGGGGTATGATAGTAGGTGCCAAGCGCAGCTGTTTGAGTGTGACAAGAACTGCAACGCTCCTGGGTTTTTCACGCTCAACAGTTTCCCTTTTGTATCAAGAATCGTCCACCACCCAAAGGACATCTAGCCAACTTGACAACTGTGGGAAGCATTGGAGTCGACATGGGCCAGCATCCCTGTGGAATGCTTTTGACACCTTATAGAGTCCATGCCCCAATGAATTAAGGCTGCTCTGAGGACAAAAGGGGGTTCAACTCAATATTAGGAAGGTGTTCCTAATGTTTTGTGCACTCAGTGTAAGTTACCTCATTGGATTGGTGGAGGCATGGGCTAATGGGAGTTTCCACCATATTTCTTATACCAGTCATTTCCTTTCAAATCAGTAAAGGGAAGTGAACAAGTGCACACTACAAATCTAAAAGCATTGGATTGGTGGAGGCATGGGCTAGTGGGAGTTTCCACTTTATTTCTTATACCAGTCATTGGGAGATACTCAATTGGTTTTGCTCGACTCCTCGCGTCCTCCTCGCCTCCTTTTGATAAAGGCCCAAGGTAATTGAGGCGCGGAAGAAAGGAAACAAATGTGCTTGTATGAAATGAGACTCCTTCACCACTCGCGCATCAGACATATTACGTTTACAGAGGAGGAATCCCAAAATACATGTGTAAAGTGGTAAAAAATAAAATTGCTGGTTGTGCCAGACATTTTATAGATAAAAGATAAGTAGTGTATTGATTTTAAATATGTGCATGTTTTTCTCAATCAAGAAAACAGATGATTCAAAGGGGGTGTGGGCGGATTTCAAAACGCTTCCGCGATAGGGAGCTGGTAGGCTACACCAGAGTATCCTTGGCAAACTCTTCCATTCGCCTATTAACGAATTGACACTCCTACATATGGTGACCACTTATCGGTTTCCGGGTCACAGAGAAGAGGAGGACGGAGTAGTCGAGGGGAGGACAAACTCCCAATTGAGAATTTCCTTTCAAATCAGTGAAGTGAAGTGAACATGTGCACAACTACTTCCCACAACTCTAAAAGCATTGGATTGGTGAGAGTTTCCACCATATTTTTACACCAGTCATTTCCTTTCAAAATCAGTGAAGGGAAGTGAACAAATGCCCACTTAGGAAGGATGGAGATAATTTGGACAGCCATAGTAAAGGTCTAAGAACAAGGGGGAGGTTATGGACAACCCATGTTTTCCATGAGTTTAGGTCAATTTAAATAATCCATCAGATGTATTATATGATGGATTTTAAATTTACCTAAACCCTTGAGAAACATGGGTTGTCGATAAACCTTCCCCCTTGTTCTGAGACCTTTTATATGGCTATGTCTGAATTATCTCTCCATCCTTATGGCACTAAATTCTGTAAATGATACTTTTGCATCAACGTCAGATGCATTACCACAAACAGGTAATAACAGGAAGGATACATCCATGACTGCAACCATGCTCCTGCAGGACTCAATGCTAAACCCGTCTGTCTTCAGGTCACCATCTGAAATTCAAAAGCAGCCAGATCACACAGATCACCATGCCCTTACTGACTCACAAAGTGACAAACACTTCTGTTAAGAGGCCAAACATCAACCTCACTGAGAAATTAATCACGAATATTACATCTCAAACATGGCTTTCTGAGATAGAGGGATTAACAAACAGCTTACACTTAATGCACGCAAGCACATACATAGACAGGCACACGAACAGAGACAGAAACATAGCTTACGTTTGGAAATAATTCTGTTCAGGATGTTCATCAATTCGGTTGGGCTCACCTCCATGTCCTGTGGGAAAAGTTATTCCGTTTAATTACTCCAACATCGAAGAGTACCATGCATAATGTGTCTTAACAATATACAATAGTGAATTTGAGCCATTGTTAAAATCTGAAATAATTAAATGAAGATCAAACTGCTAGGCTGCATCAATTTCAGCAGTCACAGTGCCTTTCTAACGGCAATGTGTAGCATTGCCACAGGGGGTTTACTTTTACAGAGGTAGTATGAAGGTAAACCAGAATAGGAATGTGTGAGAAGCGACGGGGACATATCGTACTCACATCTCCAGCCAACTGCTGGAAGACTTTGCGAAACTGTCTTTCCTCATCACTCTCATTCTGCTCTGCGTACGCAAGTGGCCTTCGTGGTGCGGGCTGCAGGATAACAACATTAGTAATTGAGGCATTTACAGTTCAGGTTACTATTATCCATAACAAAGGCACATTTTCAGCGATACTGTGTATTCTGGTGATAACTTAAATGATAAAATATTGATGCCACTCACTGGGTCAGAGGGCACAAACGCGGCTGGATCAATGTTGCTGCAGGGGACACAGGGGAGATTAACAGGTTAGTCATTTGGTAGCATTCCAAACAGTGATACACTATATATACACAAAAGTATGTGGAAACCCCTTCAAATTAGTGGATTTGGCTATTTCAGCCACACCCGAGCACGCAGCCATGGAATCTCCATAGACAAATATCGGCAGTAGAATGGCCTTACTGAATAGCTCAGTGACTTTCAACGTGGCACCGTCATAGGATGCCACCTTTCCAACAAGTCAGTTCGTAAAATGTCTGCCCCACTAGAGCTGCCCCGGTCAACTGTAAGTGCTGTTATTGTGAAGTGGAAACATCTAGGAGCAACAACGGCTTAGCCGTGAAGTGGTAGGCCACACTAGCTCACAGAACGGGACCGCTGAAGCGTGTAGTGTGTAAAATCGTCTGTCCTCAGTTACAACACTCACTACCGAGTTCCAAACTGCCTCTGGAAGCAACGTCAGCACAATAACTGTTTGTCTGGAGCTTCATGAAATGGGCTTCCATGGCCGAGCAGCTGCACACAAGCCTAAGATCACTGTGCGCAATGCCAAGCGTCGGCTGGAGGGGTGTAAAGCTCGCCGCAATTGGACTCTGGAGCAGTGGAAACGAGCTCTCTGGAGTAATGAACCACGCTTCACCACAATCTGGGTTTGGCGGATGCCAGGAGAACGCTACCTGCCCCAATGCATAGTGGCAACTGTAAAGTTTGGTGGAGGAGGAATAATTTACATTTACATTTTAGTCATTTAGCAGACGCTCTTATCCAGAGCGACTTACAGGAGCAATTAGGGTTAAGTGCCTTGCTCAAGGGCACATTTACGTCATTTAGCAGACGCTCTAGTCCAGAGCGACTCACAAATTGATGCATTCACCCTATAGCCAGTGGGATAACCACTTTACAAATTTTTTTTTGGGGGGGGGGGGGGGGGGGGGGGTAGAAGGATTACTTTATCCTATCCCAGGTATTCCTTAAAGAGGTGGGGTTTCAAATGTCTCCGGAAGGTGGTGAGCGACTCCGCTGTGTGTGGGGGGGGGGGGTAGAAGGATTACTTTATCCTATCCCAGGTATTCCTTAAAGAGGTGGGGTTTCAAATGTCTCCGGAAGGTGGTGAGTGACTCCGCTGTGGGGTGGGGGGGGGGGGGGTAGAAGGATTACTTTATCCTATCCCAGGTATTCCTTAAAGAGGTGGGGTTTCAAATGGTCTGGGGCTGTTTTTCGTGGTTCGGTCTAGGCCCCCAGTGAAGGGAAATCTTAATGCTACAGCAGACAATGACATTCTAGACGATTCTGTGCTTCCAACTTTGTGGCAACAGTTTGGGGAAGGCCCTTTCCTGTTTCAGCATGACAATGCCGCCGTGCACAAAGTGAGGTCCATACAGAAATGGTTTGTTGAGATCGGTGTGGAAGACCTTGACTGGCCTGCACAGAGCCCTGACCTCAACTACATCGAAAACACATTTGGGATGAATTGGAACACTGACCGTGAGCCAGGCCTAATCGCCTAACATCAGTGCCTGACCTCACGAATGCTCCTGTGGCTGAATGGAAGCAAGTCCCAACATCTAATGGAAACTGTTCCCAGAAGAGTGGAGGCTGTTATAGAAGCATATTAATGCCCATGATTTTGGATTGAGATGTTCAACAAGCATGTGTCCACATACTTTTGGTCATGTAGTGTCTGATGAGGCATTGATTGTCATGGCCTGAGGTTACTAGCTGAAGAATCATGCTCCTATCCAACATAGCTTGGACGTTGCAATGATATGCAATGACACAATCAGTTTTAGGAGTGGCAAAGTCCTAAGATTAGACTACTTTCATTTCCCTTCCTCCCCCACAACCCACAAAGCCTCCTCAACCCCCTTCCCATCAGGCAATGCGCCAGAAACATGTAGTGACTAAATTCCTGTGGTGAACATTGTTTATACATAATAAGATAATGATTTAGAAGGCGTCCTTAGTACTACAGCCAGATCCCTACCTTACGACATCAAGAATGCCACCGATGAGTCTTTTGGCAAGAAACATGTTTAATCAATTGAAATGTGTCGACCTGGGAGAAGGGAAAAACAGATTAAAAACGTAGCTAGTCGCTTTTAAAAGTAGTTTATAAAAACAAAATAAAAAGACGAGCACCAATTACTTGAGTCATAAATACCCATGCATCATGGAAATCATGTGCCCATTACAAGAATAATGGAAGCCTACAAGTTAGGATAGCCCAATGTCTGTATGGGGATAGGCTAATTACTCTAGTGTTGACACATGGAACACACCCGCTGCAAATGTTTCCCCCAACGATGCCTTTGCCAAAAAACGCCCCTTTTCAGAGTGGCTGGTCTGCTTAAAAAGCAACAACTAAAAAAATCTGAAAATGTCCCCTGCGAATGATAATAAATGTATGTTTAACTGACGACAGCTAGTTTGGGGGCTAATTTGCCGACCATATAGATGTTAGCTAGCTGAACAATCAAAACCATGAGTTAGGTTGAACAAATGGTAGCAACACAACATCAATGCTGCAGTTCGTTTAAATAATGTTACGATTACAACCAAAAATGGTATGGCCTTTTTCGCAAGCCTACAAACCAACTAGACAGGTTAGCTACCAGCTAACTCCCCGGACAGGAAGCGGATAGCTAGCAGTGTTAAAGTAATAGCTAGCTAAGAAGGCTGACGTAGCAGGCAAATATAGCAAACGAGGCTAACTTACACTAACATTAGAATCACCTCGACTTAATCATACGTATTCAACATGTTAGTAGTAGCTACTTACCAGACTTTGTAGTGCCAGTGAACTTGTAAAGAGAAAGCAAGGAGGCTTCCGCAAATTATTTCAGTAAACCAATGAGGAGTGATGCCGCGTTCATGTCATGTCTGAAACTGGGGACCTCCGAGTTAAAATGAACTTAAGCTATTTGCGTAGAGTTTGCTATTGGTTGATTCTGATACGTACTGTACTTCCCAAGTGGGAAACTGTGGTATCATCTACCCGTCAGCAAATCGAAAATGTCAGTGTTTCCGCCACGAGCTGACCGCGGCATAAACAAAACCACTGACGCTGTCAATCAAACTCGCTAGCTGGGTCCCCCGAAGCGGAATGGATGATCACACACAGAGAAGGGAAGTCTTTACCGCCAAACATAACTTGACCACAAGTAGAAAATCTTTGCCACAATCCTGATAAAACCGCACATTAAATACTATCATCTAACATCTGTGTGTACGGTTTTCTGTACTTTTATCTGTACATATGAAAATCAATAGACTATGGTTTCTCATCATTATGCACAAGCCTGTGAGGTATTTTATGGGGTTGTGTCCATGCCCGGCACCACGATGGTGCAAAAGGGGGCAATGTCCCCTTAGTTGGAATATTGTGGCCCCTCAGTTTTGTACCCCTATTCTGTCCCACAATCTGCCCCCTCCGTCATGCCCAACCGATTTGTTGTGTATGCTTCACTCATGCAACTCCCTTGCACGCATCATACGTATGTCATACACATTTTACCGGTTGAAAAAACCTTTAAAAGTTACGTACTATGAATTTTTGTTAAAAATCACAGCGCAGCTGGATGGAATTTAGCTAATGTTAACAGTTAGGTAGGTAGCTGATAGTATGATGGATATTAGAAAGTGGCTTCGCCAGGGCACAACGGCAGCATCGGATCAAAGCGGCAGGGAGGGGGAGAAGCCTGCCACAGAGGCCAAAGGCAAGGCCGCTGATCCGACGCTAATCACCGAGGTCAAGGCCGCCGAGCCCAGCAGCAAAGGCACCTGCGCAACCGTCTTGCAGCCTGGTAACATAGGAGGTAACCAACCCGAGGAAGGGCCTGCAGCCGCCAAGACCGAACCTAGCAGCAGTACTGCCAGTGTTCAAAGGCAGAGAGTGACTGGAATATTCCTGCATGATGTAGTTTGATGAGTTATGGGAGAAATACAAGCACACGGACACCCCCGCTCCAAGCAAACGACAAAGAGTACTGAGTAGTAATCTGAAAGAATATGTGGTTGAAACAACAATGGGCCAGCAAGAAGAGGATAATGAGAGGGAGTGCAAAATACTGTTTTTCAGCACTCTGGATGTTGTACTGGGAGAAATGTCAGCAAGATTTAACAAACGAAACAGCCAACTTGTTGAGGCCCTATGTGCCTTGCACCCAGAGAATGAAACATTTATGGATGTGGAAAAAGTGAAACCACTGCTGGACTTAATCTCAGGAGATTTTGTGGAAACTGAGTTTACTGTCACACGCCAGTTCTACAGACTAAATTCGCCCAATCTGGAGAAGAAAAATGGACAACAGAGCATTTTGGATAGATACTCCGGGCCTCTAACAGCAATGTCTACTGTGATGATGACATTGAAGCTGGGATTAACATTTGGAGCATCCACGGCAACTTGCGATAACTATTTTTCAACATTGAAAAACGTATTCAGTGAGCACAGACGGAGCATGTTGCACAGAAGGAAAGCGCATCTGATTCAACCTCCCGAGTGGCACAGTGGTCTAAGGCACTGCATCGCAGTGCTAGCTGTGCCACTAGAGATCCTGGTTCGAATCCAGGCTCTGTCGTAGCCAGCCGTGACTGGGAGACCCATGGGGCGGCGCACAATTCGTCCAGTGTAGGGGAGGGAATGGCCGGCAGGGATGTAGCTCAGTTGGTAGAGCATGGCGTTTGCAAAGCCAGGGTTGTGGGTTCGATTCCCACGGGGGTATGAAAAATAGTATGAAAATTTAAAAAAAATTATGTATGCACTCACTAACTGTAAGTTGCTCTGGATAAGAGCGTCTGCTAAATGACTAAAATGTAAATGTAATTCAATTGGTATTTGAGAGGGATCTTACAGGCAAATTCTGTGGGGTGGAACGAGAGACTGCTGAGGAGGTTCAACACAGCATGAAGGGGGCTGCAACTCTTTTAAATCTGGGTAAGAACAGGCAGCCTGGCTGGGCTTGTATTATTTTGTTATTTGCTAGCTTTTGGAAATGCGTGGCAAATGTCAGAAATAGGCGTAGACTGCCAACTCTACTGCTTGATTTCTGTGATGTGATTGGATTGGAAATGTTTGGTTTATAATATCATCTGATTGTTTTAAATGTTGTTTTATAATGTAGAAGAGGTGCTTCGCATTACATTGATGAGGGTGGGCAGACCTTGACCAATGGTTGAGTAACGATGTAGCTATAGTGTTGCCATAAACAACTCGTTGCTATAGAATACTAATTTCTCTGTTATCATACGCAGCGTAGTACGGCACTCTTGTGGGAAGACAGCTTGGTAGCTGCGTCCAAGCTGCATTGTACCGATAAGTCGTGGTAGTGCATTGTACATTGTTTGCTTTCCGCGATTGGAAATGCATTGAATTGAAATGAGGAAGTGTTATTACGGTAAATAGCAACTGTGTTGCATTGGATTGATGGGTATTGTGCATGTAGCTGTGTAGCGTTGTCATAAATTGCAATTTCTCGAGCCGGTTATGAATTGTCCATGTTTGTAAAGCGGTGCAGTAGCCTGTATTCTTGCGGCAAGACAGCCGTGCATGGCTGCAAATACATTGTGTGTAATTGTACTGTCGATTATTATCCATCCTGTGTTATCAGCAAGCGAAAATAGTTGTGCCCCATTAGTCATTTCTGATGCCTCCTTGCCGAGTTTATCCTGCCGCCGGGCCTGGTTGTGTCCCTCTATACCTTATTTTCTCCATCTTCTATTTTATTTTCTTTCGACGGACAAGGGGACAGTGCTAGTAACAGTGACTTGACCACGGATGGGGCTGTTCCCCTAGTCCACGGACCACTCCGACACCTGAAAGACTGGGGAAGAAGGAAAGGTAGCAGTGGCTTGACCACAGCCCGACCTGACTCCCCAGTCCACTGACCACTCCGACACCTGAAAGACTGGGAAAGAAGGAAAGGTAAGCGTCTTGACCGCGGCCTGACCTGACTCCCCAGTCCACGGACCACCCCGGACTCCCCCAGCATCCAGAACCGGACCAGCTGCCTGAGGAGATGACGGACTGCAGGCCTTGAAGCGAGTAGAAGCGCTGCCGTGGCTAGCAGCCCTCAGGCCACCACCAACCAGACTAGCCAACCGCCAACCACCTGGAGTTTATCAAAAGGAGAAACCAGGCCGGACACAGAAAACACCACCACAACCAGGGCGCGGAGGAAGGAACCCCTTAAAGATACCAACCTATGCCCGGAGCGAGCAGGCCACAGGGGAGTTCCATCACTAACCTCCGGGTCTTGGGCTTCTAACTGTGTCTGCTCGCAATACAAAATTGTATTACCTTTCACCAAGGAGCCATAACCTTAATATCAAGTTACTGGCTCTGGCCCAACCCATCGGTTTCTGGACCAATCAGACGGCCCCCAATGTGTTACCCTTCTGTTAAGGGTCTGGGAGGTACTCAGATCCACGAGCTCTGTGCCTGTCATTTAACATTTTATAAATCATTTTGACAGTAACCATTTAAAAAGTAATTCATAACACCTTCTTAATACCGATACTAGGAAGCTAAGTGTTTGTTTCTTGGGCTTCAAGGAATGACTGAAAAAGTGCCTCAGGACTTGAAAAAGAAAACATTTAATTGAAAGTATAATATTGGTGAACAAATGCCGTGGTCAAGGCTATGACGGTGCCAGTGCAATGAGTGGAGCTTACTCCGGTAGTCTGATATGCGCTTTTGAACGAGAGCCTTATAATAAATGCCATTTTATCCAAAGCGAATTACAGTCATGCATGCATACATTCTACGTATGAGTGGTCCCGGGAATCGAACACACTACCCTGACGTTACATGTGCCATGCTCTACCAACTGAGCTACATAGGAACATGCTCCTTTGGTAGTTCTTCATGAGTTTTAGTTTTAAAAAAAGATCTCTCCGCAGAAGTGAGCCTCTCATTCTCCTCAATTGCTGGCCTCAACACTTTATGGAAATAGATTAACTGTATAGGAAGCTCTTGGGACATGTCACCTGGATACTGGACAGCCAATAAATTGGCAGATACAAACAGATTATCATCTTTAGCAGAAAACAAAAGACAACAACAAAATGCAGTTTGCGATTTCATTCCTACCTCTGAACCGGTGTTTTGAGTTCTGTGGTTGAACATTTTAACGCCCTTGGTATATCTTGGCATGCGCCATTCAAGACAACGTTTAAATTGTGTGCAGCACAATGGACATAGAATGCACAATGTTATCAGGAAAGACAGTCTGGGTTGGCAATATTCAGTATAGAAAACAGTCGGGCCCGCAACCTGGGCCTACAGGCCGTGGTGACTTCAGGAGTCTCTCTCAAATTGGACTTAATTTACCTTGAGTATTGCAGCCCATTTGTGTAGGCTCTTAGACACATTATTCCTAATGTGAAACAGTGAAGAATTATTCTACATGTACAGTGGGGGAAAAAAGTATTTAGTCAGCCACCAATTGTGCAAGTTCTCCCACTTAAAAAGATGAGAGAGGCCTGTAATTTTCATCATAGGTACACGTCAACTATGACAGATAAAATGAGGGAAAAAAATCCAGAAAATCACATTGTAGGATTTTTAATGAATGTATTTGCAAATTATGGTGGAAAATAAGTATTTGGTCAATAACAAAAGTTTCTCAATACTTTGTTATATACCCTTTGTTGGCAATGACACAGGTCAAATGTTTTCTGTAAGTCTTCACAAGGTTTTCACACACTGTTGCTGGTATTTTGGCCCAATCCTCCATGCAGATCTCCTCTAGAGCAGTGATGTTTTGGGGCTGTCGCTGGGCAACACAGACTTTCAACTCCCTCCAAAGATTTTCTATGGGGTTGAGATCTGGAGACTGGCTAGGCCACTCCAGGACCTTGAAATGCTTCTTACGAAGCCACTCCTTCGTTGCCCGTGCGGTGTGTTTGGGATCATTGTCATGCTGAAAGACCCAGCCACGTTTCATCTTCAATGCCCTTGCTGATGGAAGGAGGTTTTCATTCAAAATCTCACGATACATGGCCCCATTCATTCTTTCCTTTACACGAATCAGTCGTCCTGGTCCCTTTGCAGAATAACAGCCCCAAAGCATGATGTTTCCACCCCCATGCTTCACAGTAGGTATGGTGTTCTTTGGATGCAACTCAGCATTCTTTGTCCTCCAAACACGACGAGTTGAGTTTTTACCAAAAAGTTCTATTTTGGTTTCATCTGACCATATGACATTCTCCCAATCCTCTTCTGGATCATCCAAATGCACTCTAGCAAACTTCAGACGGGCCTGGACATGTACTGGCTTAAGCAGGGGGACACGTCTGGCACTGCAGGATTTGAGTCCCTGGCGGCGTAGTGTGTTACTGATGGTAGGCTTTGTTACTTTGGTCCCAGCTCTCTGCAGGTCATTCACTAGGTCCCCCTGTGTGGTTCTGGGATTTTTGCTCACCGTTCTTGTGATCATTTTGACCCCACGGGGTGAGATCTTGCGTGGAGCCCCAGATCGAGGGAGATTATCAGTGGTCTTGTATGTCTTCCATTTCCTAATAATTGCTCCCACAGTTGATTTCTTCAAACCAAGCTGCTTACCTATTGCAGATTCAGTCTTCCCAGCCTGGTGCAGGTCTACAATTTTGTTTCTGGTGTCCTTTGACAGCTCTTTGGTCTTGGCCATAGTGGAGTTTGGAGTGTGACTGTTTGAGGTTGTGGACAGGTGTCTTTTATACTGATAACAAGTTCAAACAGGTGCCATTAATACAGGTAACGAGTGGAGGACAGAGGAGCCTCTTAAAGAAGAAGTTACAGGTCTGTGAGAGCAAGAAATCTTGCTTGTTTGTAGGTGACCAAATACTTATTTTCCACCATAATTTGCAAATAAATTCATTAAAAATCCTACAATGTGATTTTCTGGATTTTTTTCCCTCATTTTGTCTGTCATAGTTGACGTGTACCTATGATGAATATTACAGGCCTCTCTCATCTTTTTAAGTGGGAGAACTTGCACAATTGGTGGCTGACTAAATACTTTTTTCCCCCACTGTACATAAAGGCTTCACCGCATGAAGCCTCGGAGAACACCTTGCCTGATCCGAACCTGATCAAACATACTGTACAATGGGTTTCCATCATTCACGGTAACCGAAGTGAATCTTCTCTTGCATTTCGTAGCGTCTCTTGGCATTATGGTTAGTGCTATCCGGGATCCTTGGGATGTCCCAACCCTAACCAGGGCTGTGGCGGTCATGAAATTGTCAGCTGGTTATTGTCATGCAAAAGACTGCTGGTCCCACAGTAATTGACCGTTAATGAACATGAACACGTTTAGCATCTCCAGGCCTCCACACATACAAGCCACTGATGCACGCCTTTGGAACATCTACATAAAAAAAGTATAATACATCTATTTAACATACAGTGCTTTCAGAAAGTATTCACACCCCTTTTTCCACATTTTGTTGTGTTACAGCCTGAATTGAAAATTGATTACATTTAGATTTATTTGGTCACTGGCCTACACACAATAACCCATAATGTCATAGTGGCATAATGTTTTTCAAAATTTGTATAAATTAATAAAAAATGAAAAGCTGAAATGTCTTGAGTCAATAGGTATACAACCCCTTTGTTATTGCAAGCCTAAATAAATTCAGGAGTAGAAATTTGCTTAACAAGTCACATACTGTAAGTTGCATGGACTCACTGTGTGTGCAATAATAGTGTTTAACATGATTTTTGAATGACCTCATCTCTGTACCCCACACATACAATTATCTGTAAGGTCCCTCAGTCGAGCAGTGAATTAATTACACTTTGGATGGTGCATCAATACACCCAGTCACTACAAAGATACAGGCATCTTTCCTAACTCCGGTGCTGGAGAGAAAGGAAACTGCTCAGGGATTTCACCAGTTACAGAGTTGAATGTCTGTGATAGGAGAAAACGGAGGATGAAGCAACAACATTGTAGTTACTCCACAGTACTAACCTAATTGACAGAGTGAAAAGAAGGAAGCCTGTACAGAATAAAAATATTCCAAAACATGCATCCTGTTTGCAAAAAGCCACTAAAGTGATACTGCAAAATCTGAGCCAAAGCAATAGAATTAACTTGTCCTGAATGCCAAGTGTTATATTTGGGGCAAATCCAATACAACACATTACTGAGTACCACTCTCCATATTTTCAAGCATAGTGGTAGCTGCATCATGTTATGGGTATGCTTGTAATCGTTAAGGACTGGGGAGTTTTCAGGATAAAAAAGAAAATGGAGCTAAGCACAGGTAAAATCCTAGAGGAAAACCTGGTTCAGTCTGCTTTCCAATAGACACTGGGAGATGAACACACATTTCAGCAGGACAATAACCTAAAACACAAGGCCAAATCTACACTGGAGTTGCTTACCATGAAGACAAAATGTTCCTGAGTGGCCGAGTTACAGTTTTGACTTAAATCTACTTGAAAATCTATGGCATGACCTGAAAATGGTTGTCTAGCAATGATCAACAACCAATTTGACAGAGCTTGAAGAATTTTGAAAAGAATAATGGGCAAATGTTGCACAATCCAGGTGTGGAAAGCTGTTAGAGACTTAAAGACTCACTGCTGTTGACTCAGGGGTAACAACAAAATGTGGAATAAGTTGAATAAAATAGAAAGGATATTTTTCCCATTCCGCAGCGAGTGCGCATATGATCGTAAAAGTGACAATTTGAAACAGTTCATATACAGTAGATTGAGTTATTTGGCAACATTAGTTGTGAATGATACAAACTTGAAAATGTCTTAGAAATCAAAAAATATGTGGGCTGCATGATGCAACTACAGGCTATTGATGATTTGAGAAAGTCGCAAAAAAAGCTTGCACTCTGTTCCTTGCCTTAGGCTGCACAGCTGTTCTCTCATCATGTGATCATATTTTCACCAACCAGATTATTCTCAATTTAATCTAGTCTTTAATGTGTAAAATTAGTTTTGATTTAGAATGGCCCATTATCAAATGGGCAAGAACAGTGGCAGGGGAAAAAATACGTAATCCGTATGTACGGCAATAGTGAATGGAGGCCACTTTCCCCCCGATTCGTTTTTTTATTATGCTGGGTAGGCTACTTCGGTTTTATAGCGGAGCATGTGCTTAATATGAGTAATAAATATAGTAGCAGCTAGGATTCTGTTTTTAGTGGCAACCATAAAAACTTTGCTTTCACACAGGGTTGCATGTAGAAATGTCTGGGCTTATAAGAACACATTTCACTCCACGCGTCAACCACTGTTTGAGGAGCATGCGCTCGCTGTGTGACAGGTGATATTCCGCCCAAACTCTGTATGCCAAGTTAAATCTGTTCGGTAACATCGATAGTAACATGTTTTCACAACAAAACACATTTCCATTCAACTGTTGACAGCGCCACTTCTCTGTACGATCGAGACAGGAATGAAGGAGAGAGGAGTTGTGGTGGTGAGATTCTGTATAGCTAAAAGGTAATGTGTCAGCCTATTAATTATGAAAATAAAGAACGCACTAGGCTATTCAAAATCAAATACAAAGTCACTATAATTGTAGGCTATCTCCGTAAGCTGCCCTGCACAATCAATGAACCAACAGCATCACCTAGGTGTTCTTTCCCAGACTTGTGGATAGAACGTTTGGAGCGTAGCACAAGGTCCACACTCAAAGATGATTACTAGAATTTGTTTAATTTTGGAGTGTAGGCTAGACCAATTATGTACCAAAGACATCTTAAATCAGTTTTGTTTTATGTTTTTCTGCCGTGCGTAATACGCGGTAGGCTATATATTGTATAACGGCACAATAATTATTTAAAATCATTTTTGTATATATTTTTTGTTTTTTGGGCTTGGTGTCATATCAAGCCTTGCGTATGCATAAGCTCTAATATGCGTATGGATGTTTTGAATTAATCATCACCTTAGAAAGCGCTGTCCATTTCATTGTGTTAGGCTTTGCAACAACGACCATGTTTTCCACTCAGTTTCAACCCATTGTTGAACTTCTTTCTTCAAATTGATCACAGTGAGGTGAGTTTTAAAAGCTTGATACTGTTTTGTTGATAAGTGTTTGATGTGATAGAGCACTGAGTACCAGGCCATTGGTTACCTGATGGTCGTTAGCGAGTTGGGTACTACCAACCAGGGCCTAAAACTAACTTATCTGTATACCAGCTACTGTGGCAGGTAGAAAAAATATATAAAAATCTACTAGCCACCCAGATTTTTTACCAGTCAAAATATACTTTGCCATAATTACACAAAAAAAACACAGATGTGCATGCTTAGTAATGTTCCTAAAACAATACATGTACAGTGGGGGAAAAAAGTATTTAGTCAGCCACCAATTGTGCAAGTTCTCCCACTTAAAAAGATGAGAGAGGCCTGTAATTTTCATCATAGGTACACGTCAACTATGACATACAAAATGAGAGAAAAAAAAATCCAGAAAATCACATTGTAGGATTTTTTATGAATTTATTTGCAAATTATGGTGGAAAAAAAGTATTTGGTCAATAACAAAAGTTTCTCAATACTTTGTTATATACCCTTTGTTGGCAATGACACAGGTCAAATGTTTTCTGTAAGTCTTCACAAGGTTTTCACACACTGTTGCTGGTATTTTGGCCCATTCCTCCATGCAGAACTCCTCTAGAGCAGTGATGTTTTGGGGCTGTCGCTGGGCAACACAGACTTTCAACTCCCTCCAAAGATTTTCTATGGGGTTGAGATCTGGAGACTGGCTAGACCACTCCAGGACCTTGAAATGCTTCTTACGAAGCCACTCCTTCGTTGCCCGGGCGGTGTGTTTGGGATCATTGTCATGCTGAAAGACCCAGCCACGTTTCATCTTCAATGCCCTTGCTGATGGAAGGAGGTTTTCACTCAACATATCACGATACATGGCCCCATTCATTCTTTCCTTTACACGGATCAGTCGTCCTGGTCCCTTTGCAGAAAAACAGCCCCAAAGCATGATGTTTCCAACCCCATGCTTCACAGTAGGTATGGTGTTCTTTGGATGCAACTCAGCATTCTTTGTCCTCCAAACACGACGAGTTGAGTTTTTACCAAAAAGTTATATTTTGGTTTCATCTGACCATATGACATTCTCCCAATCCTCTTCTGGATCATCCAAATGCACTCTAGCAAACTTCAGACGGGCCTGGACATGTACTGGCTTAAGCAGGGGGACACGTCTGGCACTGCAGGATTTGAGTCCCTGGCGGCGTAGTGTGATACTGATGGTAGGCTTTGTTACTTTGGTCCCAGCTCTCTGCAGGTCATTCACTAGGTCCCCCCGTGTGGTTCTGGGATTTTTGCTCACCGTTCTTGTGATCATTTTGACCCCACGGGGTGAGATCTTGCGTGGAGCCCCAGATCGAGGGAGATTATCAGTGGTCTTGTATGTCTTCCATTTCCTAATAATTGCTCCCACAGTTGATTTCTTCAAACCAAGCTGCTTACCTATTGCAGATTCAGTCTTCCCAGACTGGTGCAGGTCTACAATTTTGTTTCTGGTGTCCTTTGACAGCTCTTTGGTCTTGGCCATAGTGGAGTTTGGAGTGTGACTGTTTGAGGTTGTGGACAGGTGTCTTTTATACTGATAACAAGTTCAAACAGGTGCCATTAATACAGGTAACGAGTGGAGGACAGAGGAGCCTCTTAAAGAAGAAGTTACAGGTCTGTGAGAGCCAGAAATCTTGCTTGTTTGTAGGTGACCAAATACTTATTTTCCACCATAATTTGCAAATAAATTCATTAAAAATCCTACAATGTGATTTTCTGGAGAAAAAAAATCTCAATTTGTCTGTCATAGTTGACGTGTACCTATGATGAAAATTACAGGCCTCTCATCTTTTTAAGTGGGAGAACTTGCACAATTGGTGACTGACTAAATACTTTTTTTCCCCACTGTATTACTAGTAAGAATGGGGTATATTGATCGATTTAATATTCTGTGACCTGAGTCTTTCAACCAAAATATAACAGAGAAAAATAAATGGTTGCGCCTTTAAGGTTACCTTGGTAACAGGGCCACTCAAGTCATGTGTGCCTGTGAGAATCTCACTAGTAGAGGCCGACAATGTCTGTTTTTGCTAGCAGTGGAAGCAAACTCATACATTAAAAAGCAACCTAGCTTGTGAACAAAACAATGTCTATAGCCAACAAAAATGAGGACAGTCTCACTTTAGTAGAATTTTGAGTAAATTAGACCAACTTTAATGCCTGTGCGCATTGCTTCTAAAAACGAACATTTCAGCACTTCACTCATGGTGCTCATAGCCCCCTAGACAGGCAGTGTTGCGGCGCGAGGTGGAATAGCTATAATGTTAGGATTCAGATTTCTTTGTGCATTACCAGATATTAAACAAAATTGCATTTATTTTGCTATAAATCACAACTCGCACTTGTGCCCATACTTGACTTGACTATTTTTATATAATGCTTGCACTGTAGAGCCCTGACTATGACCACCCGCCGACGTGGCTAGTGAATTAGACATTTCAGGCCCTGCTACCAACGCATGTCCAGAGCGCATAAGAGGAGATTACCGTGACCGTTGTCACCTGAAATTTTACTGCAGTCATGACTCATGACTGCCGGTGTGGCGGTAATACGTTCACCTCAACAACCCTACCCTTCCAACGACGTCAAGAGTTGGGACATCCCAAGGATCCAATTTAGACTTTTCCTTGGCATTATAATTCATACGTTTTATAGAGGATCGAGACAATGAATGACGTAATCAAGTCAGTCTGTATCATGGTGTCAATTCTTTCCCAAGTACAGAACTCAGAGTCCTCAAAATGTCACTTCCTCGGTTGTCATTTCCTGCCCAGGAGCAAATTAGCCCTCATGACTTTGGGCACATGACGCACGGTGAGGGACACCCTGGTGCCTCGGGTTAGTGTGGCCCCTGGCAGGACCCCGGCAGCGAGCAGGTTGGCCACCCTTTCAGTGAGGGAGTCGTGGTGCGTCCCCTGGATGCCGTGGAGGAGGCGCTGGTACATGTCGTCCTGGAGGATGAGGAGGCTCCGCGGCCGCACCAGCAGAGACAGGAGGTAGCGGCTCTCCTCAGTCTGTGGCATCTCATCCAGCTGGGGATGCAGTGAGTGACAAGACGTTAGTAGGCTAGTTCCAGCAATTCGGTGCCTTTTAAGAAGAGTAACTTGGTCCAAAAAAATGTTTGATTTCACCTCAATATAACATTGTCATAAAGAGCACATGTTCAACTTCATAAAAACAAGTTCCCATTTTAAGAGGTTAAATAAATAAGTAATAGTAAGTGCCTATTGAGTGCCAAATACAGTAACATGGTTGACGATTTATTTTTAAAATCAGCCATAAATCCCTTTATGACATGGGGAATGGAATCTTGGTGTGCAACAAGGAGTGGAATTTAATGCGAGCTTCACCCCAAAAAATGTAATTGTTAAAACATTTCTAGCCTGTCTATCTATGGTTAGGTAACAGGGTTGACGTGCTATGCTCGACCCGCTCAATTTTCCAACACAAAACACCAGAAAATGACCAAAAGGAGTAGAACCAGCTCACCTGCTTTTACTCTATGATTTGACTATTATATGTTGACTTTCTTTTGAACAAATATTTTTAAAAGGAAAAGTTTCACCATATTAAAACGAAAGTTCAGTTCACGTAACAGGGTTGACCTTAAAGGTAGACTCAGCGAAATGACGTTGCCACGAGCAGCACCGCAGACAAGCGAGATGCAAGACTTTGCTCTCACAGTATCTGTGCATGTGCACGGGTTCACCACGGCACCAAAACAGCAGAGAAGTTGAGCCTCGCGCTTCAACATTCTTAATAGTTGAGGAAATTAACCCACTATGCTGTTTACTTGTGCATCTACATCATATCGCTGAGTCTACCTTTAAAATGAGGGACAGATATAAATGAAATCACTAATCACATTAAATAAATAATCTTAAAAAATGACTGTGGAACGACCCAGTAATACTAATGTCTTGTAATAGTATAAGTCTGCATGTCATCTACAGTGTCTGTATAAACAGTGCATTCGGAAAGTATTCAGACCCCTTGACTTTTTCCACATTTTGTTAAGTTACAGCCTTATTATCAAATGGATTAAATAGTTCCCCCCCCCCCCTCATCAATCTACACACAATACCCCATCATCCTTCTACCCCCCCTTACCCCACCCGACCCCCAAAAAACAAAAACATATTGTAAAGTGGTTATCCCACTGGCTATAAGGTGAATGCACCAATTTCTAAGTCGCTCTGGATAAGAACGTCAGCTAAATGACGTAAGTGTAAAATGTAATGCCGAAGCAAAAACAGGTTTTTGATTTTTTTTGCAAAAATCTTAAAAATTAACTCAAATATCACATTTACATAAGTATTCAGACCCTTTCCTCAGTACTTTGTTGAAGCACCTTTGGCAGCGATTTCAGCCTCAAGTCTTCTTGGGTATGACGCTGCAAGCATGGCAGACCTGTATTTGGGGAGTTTCTCCCATTCTTCTCTGCAGATCCTCTCAAGCGCTGTCAGGTTGGATTGGGAGCATTGCTGCACAGCTATTTTCAGGTCTCTCCAGAGATGTTCGATCAGGTTCAAGTCCGGTCTTCCCTAGATCCTAACTAGTCTCCCAGTCCCTGCCGCTGAAAAACATCCCCACAGCATGATGCTGCCACCACCATGCTTCACCGTAGGGATGGTGCCAGGTTTCCTCCAGACGTGACGCTTGGCATTCAGGCCAAATAGTTAAATCTTGGTTTCATCAGCCCAGAGATTCTTGTTTCTCATGGTCTGAGAGTCCTTTAGGTGCCTTTTGGCAAACTCCAAGTGGGCTGTCATGTGCCTTTTACTGAGGAGTGGCTTCCGTCTGGCCACTCTAACATGAAGGCCTGATTGGTGGAGTGCTGCAGAGACGGTTGACCTTCTGGAAGGTTCTCCCATCTCCACAGAGGAACTCTGTCCGAGTGACCATCGGGTTCTTGGTCACCTCCCTGACCAAGGCCCTTCTCCCCCGATTGACCGGGCGGCCAGATCTAGGAAGAGTCTTGGTGGTTCCAAACTTCTTCCATTTAAGAATGATGGAGGCCACTGTGTTCTTGGGGACCTTCAATGCGGCAGACATTTTTTGGTACCCTTCCCCAGATCTGTGCCTCGACACAATCCTGTCTCTGAGCTCTACGGACAATTCCTTCGACCTCATGGCTTGGTTTTTGCTCTGACATGCACTGTCAACTGTGGGACCTTATATAGACAGGTGTGTGCCTTTCCAAATCATGTCCAATCAATTGAATTTACCACAGGTGGACTCCAATCAAGTTGCAGAAACATCTCAAGGATGATCAATGGAAACAGGATGCACCTGAGCTGATTTTTTTATTTAATCAATTTTAGAATAAGGCAGTAACGTAACAAAATATGGAAAAAGTCAAGGGGTTAGAATACTTTCCACATACACTGTATCTGTATATTGAGCATGTGAAATGCGCTCCACAGATTAAATATTATCATTATTATTACATGTTGGCATCTATTTTTCACATATTTATTAATGAGAGCAGACACAGTGATGTGTTGGGAAGCTCACCTCCTGGGCGTTGATGGGCCTGTAGAAGTCCAGCAATGTGTGGGAGCCCAGGCTGATGGTCGTCACTGTGGGGTGGTACAGAGGCCCATCCTCATGGGGCTGTGACAACACCCCCCCCCCCCCCTACAGTAAGCAGTAGCCAAATCACCACCTTCTACCAGGTGCTGGTCATATACAAAATTAACACAATGACACAAAAGCAAAGAAGTACCACACACAATGGAATGTCTTGAACACTTCTTTTCACACACAAAAGTGCACAAGAATATCGGTGTTACTATCACAGAGTGGTAATGACTGAACCTGATGTGAGGACTGTACCATTATTCCCTCCCCTGGCTTGTATTCGTTCACCAGCACATGATTGGCAGTCTTCCCAGCAAATGCACCAAGAGCAGAGATTCTCTCGCAGTGCTTCAGGAGCCAATCAGGAAGCTGCTCTCCAAGCATCCCTTTCGGACGAGGCAGCCCACCTGTATTAAGTATGGCATAGAATAGCATTTCACCCAGCAGTCATATCATTCACAATTCACAAATGCACCTCACATTCAGTTTTAATCACTGACATACCCCAGTTCTGGAGCCTTCTGTTAGATAACTGCGTCCATTTAGTTTTTGGTGCCTTATACACCTGGAACAGCATTAGAATAAAGGCATTTCATTATGTCATGTCTAGCTGGTGTTATACCTATACATGTGCAGTGCATCTGTCACCCCCCTCGCCTTGTATTCCATTACCTGTTGTAATAGGTGAGCCTCCTCATCCTCTGTTATGAAATCTGGAATGTAGTAAACCGTTGGTGGAGCCTAAAAATGTAAATATCCATTGTCAGATATTAATATTCATTGCACATTTAACCTTTTAATATAACGTATGCCTACCTAGAGCTAGACTAGTTAGTAGCAATGATTATGATGACGTTTTCCCTTTCATCTGTGCTAGCATCAGATGCAAGCTAGAAAAAGATTGGCCAACTAGCTAAATCTATTAGCATCGTATCTAGCTAGCAAACGTTTGTTACAATGAAATAAAAATATAATCACAGGAGTTCCGAGCATTATAGATAGCTAATTAGCACAGGTGGTTGCCTTTTGTCATCCTTAAACAAGTACTGTAACATGGAGATATGGCGTGTGGGAACACTAACCCTATCAAGGTGTGTATCAATAAAACATGTTTTTTATTGTTATTTCTCGGTGATATGAAAGATAAGGTGCTTATGCTTCCAAAAACCGTAACTCAAGCGACGCATGTTAATGTTCAGATTGAGCGTCGGGCCTCTTAACAAAATTACAGAACACGCCTTCGTCCAATGACTTATGTGTAATGTAAAGGAGAGTCATGACTAAGCCTCAGCTAGCTGACAAACATTACGATAACAGAAGTACATGAGAGGGGGTGGTAAAGTTATTCTTACGTCTTTCACGACATATCGTTCCAAATCCTCCAAAATAGTGCATGGGTGTTCCATATCTCCTCGTGAAAGTTGACATTGAATGCCTGCTAAAAGTGGCTGTGATTGTTGGAAGTAACGTTAGCTAGCTAAATTAGCAGCTTGCTAGCTAGTAACCAAACTTGCACCTGTACTCGCCTTATCCCTAAATAAAAAAAAGTATTAACCGTAGCTACTATGAACACAACACAGTCATGTTATATTAAAGGACAAATAAGAGTAATCGGTAGCTAATTGTTATAGAAGCATTTTACCTGATACGTTTATTCGATTCTTCTTCTAGAGCTTTAACGGCTGACTTGAATCTATATGTAGTTAAATATTGCCACCTACTGCACTGGAGTATATTGCAACGCAGAGGGTCATTAGTATTTTTTGCAATGAAGACTACGTTATTATTTGATCGAGCTCAGTGGTTTAGTAGCCTGGTGACCGTCGCCGTTCAGCTATTACATTCCACTCCTCTCATTTGCCAAAGGTAAAAAGACTCGGTACCAAATGTTATATACTGACAAGATACATGTCTCTCCGCCTTAACAATGGGAGTCGTTTCCCACAAAGCGGCACGGCAGGCTGTCTAGCTCCCGCCTTTCTTTGGATTGGTGGATACTTAAGCAATAAAGCCCGAGAAGCCAGTGTTTGGAGGATATATTGGCACGGGTGTTGTTAGGCCCAATAATAAGTTATTAGGCCCAAGACAATATATCCTCCAAACACTGGCTTTGAGAGCATTATTGCTTAAGTATAGGCGGGAGCTAGACAGCCAACGGGTTACCAACATATAATGATTGACATATTTTCATTAAAAACGTGATGATTGATGATTGTATTCATACTATTTCATTATTCCACAAGATATAGTCCCGACACAAATCTAGGGTTGCTACCCAAGCCGGCTGGTCGTTCGTTCTATCTGTTCGGTTGCCAGAGACGGGATCCTTCTGTCTTTTTTATCTGTATCTATGGGCGCGACCCAGTTGTTTGTTCTAAATGTTCCATTGCCATACTGGCTGGCAACGTTCTTATCCCTTGCTTGCTAGCTAGCCAACTACGGCTAACTTACAGTCACATCAAACAGTGCGGCCAGAATAACAACAGTAGCTGCATTTGCATTTGTTTAAGCTGTTTTCTAGTGACATTTATTTAGCTACATCCATAACAATGAGCTAATGAGGCACGATTTCGCCTGGCGTAGAAAATGTGCTCAATCGTCAGGACACTGTTGTTCAGAGGAGCTAGCCAACAGCACAACTAACACAATCACTTCAAACTGAAGCTGGAAAAAACTGCAAACTAGCTGCACTTCGTTTGGTTTCACCTTTTTCAATTGACATTTCTTTGTATATATATCCATAAAAATGATGCCAGCTGATTCAAGATTTTGACTGACTGAGAAAAGCTGCCTACCTGTCTGTCTCCTCCCGACTCCAGACAAGTTCATTACTATGGGCCAGCTGGAGATCGAATTTGAATATTTAAACAATGTTGCAAATGTCGGAGAGACAGACCGCAAGGTTTATACAAATCTCCACTGTTGAAAACTAAATGTTAGTCTAAAAGAAATGTGAGATAACATCTAGATGCTTTTTATAGTGGAGATCAAGTTTATAAATTGCCTGGCTGGGCTGATGAGACAATGGATTGTGCAGTCAGATAGAACAGAGTAAATAGGCATTTTAACATAATAGATTTAGCCGGTGGTAACTTGTGGAATAGACACCGGCTGGAATGCGGTTTTAACCAATCAGCATTCAGGATTAGACCCACCCGTTGTATAAATCTCATTATTGAAATATTTTTTTGAGTATTCGATGAGGGTTGTTGATGTCAACCGCTTGTATTCAATGGAGAGAGATGCTATGCTAATATCCTGAATATGCATAGCCATCTCGAGACAACTCCAATATAAATTGGTTTTTTTCTCAAAGTTTCCGGGATGTCACGTGTCCTACTTATCAGTACACTAGTAACAACTTAAGCATTACGAAAATTATATTTGATCAAAGAAACCTCACATAGCAACCATTCATTTTAGTGTTGAACAAATTCGACTCTCTCTCATTGACCTCCATACAAAAACTCCTTGCTTTGTGGGCGAAACAACGCCACCTGCTGGAGGGAGACAGATTTTCCGCCGAGTTGGGACTCTTGTCTCTCTGCTGGTACCCAGACTAGTGGTTCAGTGCAATACTGTAGTCTGTTTTAGGCTGTTACCTCCTAGAACGAGACTGCGGTGTTTTTTAAAATCTCCTTATTGATTTGCCTGAAATTGACCATACTAACATAATGTGCAATTCACACACATCATATATTGAGAATTCAAGACTAGTTTGGATGTATAAAGAGTATCTGCACAGTAGTTCATGTTTGAATAATTTTGATAAGACTTGGTGTATTATGAAGAACCATGTAAAACATAATGTATTACAAAGGCTCTGCAGAGATACCTCCCGAGTGGCGCAGTGGTCTAAGGCACTGCATCGTAGTGCTAGCTGTGCCACTAGAGATCCTGGTTCGAATCCAGGCTCTGTCGTAGCCGGCCGCGACCGGGAGACCCATGGGGCGGCGCACAATTGGTCCAGGGTAGGGGAGTGAATGGCTGGCAGGGATGTAGCTCAATTGGTAGAGCATGGCGTTTGCAACGCCAGGGTTGTGTGTTCGATTCCCACGGGGGGCTAGTATGAAAAAAAAATAAAAAATGTATGCTCTGGATAAGAGCGTCTGCTAAATGACTAAAATGTAAATTTTAGTCATATCTACCCATTCAATCCCACTCCAGCAAGATTCACTCCAACCATGAAATATAGGTTTCCATGGTTACATTAGGAGCAATGTTAAGGGTGCCTCAGTGCCTCTTGATTCTGCAGTAGTCTCCACCTTTATTTTCCATTCACCATGTTGCAAGACAGTGCCATCTTAGGAATAGAATAGGGCTGTGCTGCAGTTCTAGGGTTTGAAATCACACAAATGGGGGAACCAATTATTCTTTGCAACAGCATTGACCTGAGTCACCTTGCTGTGGGTTTCAAACGTTATGATTTATTGAAACAGAAAATATCACCACAGCTCGCACTTACCTGGACATCCTGATGGGGGTGCATTGCAGATCTTGAGTTGTTCAGTTGCCAGGGCTACAGATGTAATCCTTGCAAGAGCATCCCCAGTGTGACATATTGTCCTCGGTACAACCTGTTACCTTGACAACATGATTTGATCATTCTAGTCCACCACTACCTTCTCCCACAGAGGGAATCAAATGCTTTGACAGAGCCAGATAAGACTGCGGTTTGCCGGGAATGTCTTGAAATATATGGTACCACCACACTTGGTTCCAGGGTTTTTTCTGGGTCAAAATGTGGCTTAGGTGGTGGGCGTAGCGGGGGCGTGGCCATAGGCTTGGCCAGTGGTGTGTCGCTAACCGGAAATTGTAGAGGCCCCCTTGTTGGCCACAGTGACAAAATTTAGCAAGTTTTCTTTAGCAAAACTTCCTGCAAGTCTACACATTTTGCTATGGGAATGAGAGAAAAACGTTACAGATTTAAAGCTAAATTCCATGCAATTCTTCAACTTTTGCCATGGCTTATGCTATCTGAGACTCAAATATTATAACAAAATCAATGGAGGCCCCATGCCGTGACAAAAATACTAATGAATGCATAATTGTTGGAATTTTTGATTCTCCCTGACTGTCTAGCTTTTATTTAGGTGTTTTTTGGTTCTCAAAGATGATCTTATAAAAAAATATATAGGTCCATTATCTTTTCTACATACTTTATAGCTTTCTAACTTTTTTTACAATCTGAAAATTATTTTCTTAAAAAATATATGTATATATACATACTGAGTGTACAACACATTAGGAACACCTTCCTAATATTGAGTTGCACCACCTTTTGCCCTCAGAACGGCCTCAATTCGTCGGGGCATGGACTCTACAAGGTATCGAAAGCGTTCCACAGGGATTCTGGCTCATGTTGACTCCAATGCATCCCACAGTTGTGTCAAGTTGGCTGGATGTCCTTGGGTGGTGGACCATTCTTGATACACACGGGAAACTGTTGAGCGTGAAAAACTCAGCAGCGTTGCAGTTCTTGACACACTCAAAACGGTGCGCCTAGCACCTACTACCATACCCTGTTCAGAGGCACTTAAATATTTTGTCTTGACCATTCACCCTCTGCATGGCAAACATACACAATCCATGTCTCAATTATCTTAAGGCTTAAAAATCTTCTTTAACCTGTCTCCTCCCTTCATCTACACTGATTGAAGTGGATTTAACAAGTGACATCAATAAGGGGTCATAGCTTTCACCTGTATTCATCTGGTCAGTCTATGTCATGTAAAGGGCAGGTATTCATAATGTTTTGTACACTATAAATATATATATACACTACCGTTCAAAAGTTTGGGGTCACTTAGAAATTTCCTTGTTTTCGAAAGAAAAGCAATTTTTTGTACATTAAAATAACATCAAATTGATCAGAAATACAGTGTAGACATTGTTAATGTTGTAAATGGCTATTGTAGCTGGAAACGGCTGATCTTTAATGGAATATCTACATAGGCGTACAGAGGCCCATTATCAGCAACCATCAGTCCTGTGTTCCAATGACACGTTGTGTCTGCTAATCCAAGTTTATCATTTTAAAAGGCTAATTGATGATTATAAAACCCTTTTGCAATTATGTTAGCACAGCTGAAAACTGTTGTACTGATTAAAGAAGCAATAAAACGGGCCTTCTTGAGACTAGTTGAGTATCTGGAGCATCAGCAATTGTGGGTTCGATTACAGGCTCAAAATGGCCAGAAACAAATAACTTTCTTCTGAAACTCGTCGGTCTATTCTTGTTATGAGAAATGAAGGCTATTCCATGTGAGAAATTGCCAAGAAACTGAAGATCTCGTACAACGCTGTGTACTACTCCCTTCACAGAACAGCGCAAACTGGCTCTAACCAGAATAGAAAGAGGAGTGGGAGGCCCGGTGCACAACTGAGCAAGAGGACAAATACATTAGAATGTCTAGTTTGAGAAACAGACACCTCAAGCGCTATGATGAAACTGGCTCTCATGAGGACCGCCACAGGAAAGGTAGACCCAGAGTTACCTTTGCTGCAGAGGATAAGTTCATTGGAGTTACCAGCCTCAGAAATTGCAGGCCAAATAAATGCTTCACAGAGTTCAAATAAGTAACAGACACATCTCAACATCAACTGTTCAGAGAAGACTGCGTGAATCAGGCCTTCATGGTCAAATTGCTGCAAAGAAACCACTATTAAAGGACACCAATAATAAGAAGAGACTTGCTTGGGCCAAGAAACACGAGCAATGGACATTAGACCGGTGGAAATCTGTCCTTTGGTCTGATGAGTCCAAATTTGAGATTGTTGGTTCCAACTGCCATGTCTTTGTGTGACGCAGAGCAGGTGAACGGATGATCTCCGCATGTGTGGTTTCTACCGTGAAGCATAGAGGAGGAGGTGTGATGATGTGGGGGTGCTTTGCTGGTGACACTGTCTGTGATTTATTTAGAATTCAAGACACACTCAACCAGCATGGCAACCACAGCATTCTGCAGCGATACGCCATCCCATCTGGTTTGCGCTTAGTGGAACTATAATTTGTCTTTCAACAGGACAATGACCCAACAGACCTCCAGGCTCTGTAAGGGCTATATGACCAATAAGGAGAGTGATGGAGTGCTGCATCAGATGACCTGGCCTCCACAATCACCTGACCTCAACCCAATTGAGATGGTTTGGGATGAGTTGGACCACAGAGTGAAGGAGAAGCAGCCAACAAGTGCTCAGCCTTTGTGAGAACTCCTTCAAGACTGTTGGAAAAGCATTCCAGGTGAAGCTGGTTGAGAGAATGCCAAGAGTGTGCAAAGCTGTCATCAAGGCAAAGTGTGGCTACTTTGAAGCATCTAAAATCTAAAATATATTTTTATTTGTTTAACACTTTTTTTGTTACTACATGATTCCATATGTGTTCTTTCATAGTTTTGATTTCTTCAGTATTATTCTACAATGTAGAAAATAGTAAAAAATAAAGAAAAACCCTGGAATTAGTAGGTGTGTCCAAACTTTTGACTGGTACTGTATATATATTTTTTTTTTACTGTTTGGACATAGGCGGCCCAAAAAACACTTAAGCGGCCCGCGCAATACTTTTCTAAGCAGAAAAAAAACCTGGCTTCCTTTAACATTGTGCGGTGTAGGGTGGGGAGTTGGTGAGACCTTCTCCTTGATATTATGCACAAAGCACAGATGAGAATAGATTACATTTATTGTTGAATGTATCCACTCAGCCAGATATTGCTGAACTGGTTTTGCCGGCTATTTGCTAGTCTTCACACATGGTGAACCCATCTGTCGGCACGTCTGTTTCAGTGTTTTCTGTTATCACTACCATCCCATGTTACTGAATGACTTTCCAATAAACACCCTAAACAAATGCTTAATTTATCAGGGAAACCCATATCTGTTTTTCATGTAACTTCAGAGATTGGATGAGACACAGAAAAATTACAAAGTCGCCGGAACAGCCAATGTCTTTCATTCATGAGGTTGCTCAGCCACCTGTCCGTATACACTTATTGGGTCTCTGAATGAGAACATCCAAAGGCTATGAGAAACCAAGCAGTTTCACATGGTAGGCCTACTGTGGGTGTATTGCAGTGTTGAGAGCTCTTACACTATTTTAAACTCTCACATTCCATAGAAATATGACACATATATTCTTATAACTTCCTTAGATTCATATATTTCACAGTGGCAGAGACATGGTTGAGCAGCATCCCATATCCTCACCTCTGGAATTTGCTCCCCGCCGTCCACCTCAAGGCACCTCAGACTCTAGGCTCTATCAAATCTGGCCTCAAAACGCACCTACATGCCTTGCAAAAGTATTCAAGACCCCATGGATTTCTTCACATTTCATTGTGTTACAAAGTGGGATTAAAATGGATTTAGTTGTAATTTTTTGTCAACAATCTACACAAAATACTCTGTAATGTCAGTGGAAGGACAATTCTTCAACAAAAAATATAAATAACTAAAATATAGTCGTTGCCTAAATATTCATCCCATTTGCTTAGGCAAGCCTAAATAAGTTCAGGATAAAAATTTTCCTCAACAAATAACATAATACGTTACATGGACTCACTCTGTGTGAAATAATAGGGGTTGACATGTTTTTTGAACGACTAACCCTTCCTCTGTCCCCCATACATACAACATCTGTAAGGTCCCTGTGTCAAGTATTGAATTTCAAACACAGATTCAACTTTCCATACCACGATGGCCCTCCGATACCATGACGGCCCTCAAGGAACTACACTGGACTTTGTGCAAACTGGAAACCACATATCTTGAGGCCGCATTTATTGGAGCTGGGGACTTTATCAAAGCAAATATCGAGGGAAAAAAATATTTTTTTACAAGCATTTCACTACACCCACAATAACATCTGCTAAATATGTGTATGCGACCATTAAAATTTGATTTGATTTACAAAGACCAGGGAGCTTTTCAAAAGCCTGATAAAGAAGGGTAATGATTGGTAGATGGGTAACAATAACACATCAGACATTGAATATCTCTTTAAGCATGGTCAAGTTAATTGTTGATCATTGCTAGATAAGTTAATAATTATGCTGTAGATTACATATATTAAACCACACAGACACATCAAAGATACAGTCGTCTTTCTGAACTGAGCTGCAGGAAAGAAATGAAACTTCCATGAGGTCATTGGTGATTTTAAAACAGCGACAAAGTTCAATGTCTGTGATGGTAGAAAACTGAGGATGGATCAATAACATTGTAGTGACTCCACAATAATGACCTAAATGACAGAGTGAAAAGAAGAATACAATTTACATAATACAAATATTCCAAAACTTGCATCTTGTATGCAACAAGGCACTAAAGTAATACTGCAAAGGGATATACTTTTTGGCCTAAATGCAAAGCATTATGTTTGTGGCAAATCCAACACAACACATCACTGAGTAAACTGCCTCCTTATTTTCAAGCATGGTGGTGGCAGTTTGACATCGACAAATACTGGGGAGTTTTTCAGGATAAAAACAAACTGCAAAATCCTAGAAGAAAACCTGCTTCAGTCTGCTTTACACCAGAGACTGGGAAAGGAATTCACCTTTGAACGGGACAATAACCTAGAACACAAGGCCAAATCTACACTGGAGTTGCTTACCAATATGACAGTGAATGTTCCTGAGTGGGAAATTTAGAGTTTTGACTTAAATCTGCTTGAAAATCTATGGCAAGACTTGAAAATGTCTAGTCATGATCCCCAATCACCTGTGGCAGTGATTACAGCGGAGAGTCTGGGTAAGTCTCTAAGAGCTTTCCACACCTGGATTGTGCAACATTTGCCCATAATTCTTTTCAAAATTCTTCAAGCTCTGTCAAACAAATTGGTTGTTGATCATTGCTAGACAACCATTTTCAGGTCATGCCATAGACTTTCAAGTAGATTTAAGTCAAAACTGTAACTCGGCCACTCAAGAACATTTATTGTCTTCTTGGTAAGCAACTCCAGTGTAGATTTGGCCTTGTGTATTAGGTTATTGTCCTGCTGAAATGTGAATTAATCTCCCAGTGTCTGTTGGAAAGCAGACTGAACCAGGTTTTCCTCTAGGATTTTGCCTGTGCTTAGCTCCATTCCGTTTATTTTTTATCCTGAAAAACTCCCCAGTCCTTAATGATTACAAGCATACCCCAAATATGGAGAGTGGTACTCAGTAATGTGTTGTATTGGATTTGGAAGGACAAAAAGTAAATTCTATTGCTTTGGCAAATTCTTTGCAGTATTACTTTAGTGCCTTATTGCAAACAGGATGCATGTTCGGGAATATATTTGATTCTGTACAGGATTCCTTCTTTTCACTCTGTCAATTAGGTTTGTATTGTGGAGTAACTACAATGTTGTTGATCCATCCTCAGTTTTCTCCTATCACAGCCATTAAATTCTGTAACTGTTTTAAAGTCAGCATTGGTCTCATGATGAAATCCCTGAGCAGTTTCCTTCCTCTCTAGCAACTGAGTTAGGAAGGACGCCTGTATCTTTGTAGTAACTGGGTATTGATACATCATCCAAAGTGTAATTAATAACTTCACCATGCTCAAAGGGGTATTCAATGTCTGTTTTTTTTACCCATCTACCAATCGGTGCCCTTCTTTGCGAGGCATTGAAAAACCTACCTTGTGTTTGTGGTTGAATCTGTGTTTGAAATTCACTGCTTGACTGAGGGACCTTACAGATAATTGTATGTGTGGGTACAGAGATGAGGTAGTCATTCAAAAATAATGTTAAAACCTATTATTGCAAACAGAGTGAGTCCATGCAACTTATTATGTGACTTGTTAAGCAAATGTTTAACCCTGAACTTATTTAGGCTTGCCATAATAAAGGGATTGAATACTTATTGACTCAAGACATTTTAGCATTTTTTAAAAACATAATAGCACTCTCTCTGACATTATGGGGTATTGTGTGTAGACCAGTGACACAAAATCTCAATTGAATCACAACAAAATTTGGAAAAAGTAAAAGGGGTGTGAATACTTTCTGAAGGCACTGTGAAGAACTTCACAGGTTCACAAAACAGATACATGTGTAGGATCTTAATTTTACCAGTTTCTCACAGCAGGAAAAGAATCCCGCAGCAATAGAAAATTTGAATTATTGTGTGGGTTATAATTAATGGAGATTTTTAGTTAGGGCAAATCAAGTCTGACATTTTAAAGTGTAAACTACCAACTTTAGAAGTCTTTTTAAACCTTGAATACAATACAAGTTTGCATTTCCTGCTGTGCAGGACATTTCATGCAACAACACGGTGATCAAATTAAGATCCTAGCTACAGTGAGGGAAAAAAGTATTTGATCCCCTGCTGATTTTGTACGTTTTTCCACTGACAAAGACATGATCAGTCTATAATTTTAATGGTAGGTTTATTTGAACAGTGCGAGACAGAATAACAACAACAAAAATCCAGAAAAACGCATGTCAAATATGTTATAAATTGATTTGCATTTTAATGAGGGAAATAAGTATTTGATCCCTCTGCAAAACATGACTTAGTACTTGGTGGCAAAACCCTTGTTGGCAATCACAGAGGTCAGACGTTTCTTGTAGTTGGCCACCAGGTTTGCACACATCTCAGGAGGGATTTTGTCCCACTCCTCTTTGCAGATCTTCTCCAAGTCATTAATGTTTCGAGGCTGACGTTTGGCAACTCGAACCTTCAGCTCCCTCCACAGATTTTCTATGGGATTAAGGTCTGGAGACTGGCTAGGCCACTCCAGGACCTTAATGTGCTTCTTCTTGAGCCATTCCTTTTTTTGCCTTGGCCATGTGTTTTGGGTCATTGTCATAGTGGAATACCCATCCACGACCCATTTTCAATGCCCTGGCTGAGGGAAGGAGGTTCTCACCCAAGATTTGACGGTACATGGCCCCGTCCATCGTCCCTTTTGATGCAGTGAAGTTGTCCTGTCCCCTTAGCAGAAAAACACCCCCAAAGCATAATGTTTCCACCTCCATGTTTGACGGTGGGGATGGTGTTCTTGGGGTCATAGGCAGCAATCGTCCTCCTCCAAACACGGCGAGTTGAGTTGATGCCAAAGAGCTCCATTTTGGTCTCATCTGACCACAACACTTTCACCCAGTTCTCCTCTGAATCATTCAGATGTTCATTGGCAAACTTCAGACGGGCCTGTATATGTGCTTTCTTGAGCAGGGGGACCTTGCGAGCACTGCAGGATTTCAGTCCTTCACGGCGTAGTGTGTTACCAATTGTTTTCTTGGTGACTATGGTCCCAGCTGCCTTGAGATCATTGACAAGATCCTCCCGTGTAGTTCTGGGCTGATTCCTCACCATTCTCATGATCATTGCAACTCCACGAGGTGAGATCTTGCATGGAGCCCCAGGCCGAGGGAGATTGACAGTTCTTCCATTTGCGAATAATTGCACCAACTGTTGTCACCTTCTCACCAAGCTGCTTGGTGATGGTTTTGTAGCCCATTCCAGCCTTGTGTAGGTCTACAATCTTGTCCCTGACATCCTTGGAGAGCTCTTGGTCTTGGCCATGGTGGAGAGTTTGGAATCTGATTGATTGATTGCTTTTGTGGACAGGTGTCTTTTATAGCAGCGGTAGGTAGCTTAGTGGTTAAGAGCATTGTGCCAGTAACCGAAAGGTCACTGGTTCTAATCCCAGAGCCGACTAGGTGAAAAAATCTGTCGATGTGCCCTTGAGTAAGGCACTTAACCCTAATTGCTCCTGTAAGTCGCTCTGGATAAGAGCGTCTGCTAAAATGTAAATGTTATACAGGTAACAAGCTGAGATTAGGAGCACTCCCTTTAAGAGTGTGCTCCTAATCTCAGCTCGTTACCTGTATAAAATACACCTGGGAGCCAGAAATCTTTCTGATTGAGAGGGGGTCAAATACTTATTTCCCTCATTAAAATGCAAATCAATTCATAACATTTTTGACATGCGTTTTTCTGGATTTTTTTGTTGTTATTCTGTCTCTCACTGTTCAAATAAACCTACCATTAAAATTATAGACTGATCATTTCTTTGTCAGTGGGCAAACGTACAAAATCAGCAGGGGATTAAATACTTTATTCCCTCACTGTATATCTGTAACGCTCCAACATTCTGCCCACACACCACTGTACTAGAACTACCCACTGGGCACACACTGGTGGAATCAACATTGTTTCCACGTAATTTCAATGAAATGACATTGAACCAACGTGGAATAGACGTTGAATAGATGTCTGTGCCCAGTGGGCACTAATTAGCTTAGACGCTCACTTTGGCTTTCACCAAGACCTTGAACAACGACTAGGACAGCACTCATACAGAACATGCACAATAAAACCGCAGTTATGATTTGGAGATATACATTTTTCATGGACTACTTCATAAGTGAAGATTCAGCACTCCATTTAGAAAACAAACGTTTCGGTGAGCATATCGCATGCACTTTTATCAACTCAAGAACTTTCACTCCAATGAGACAGAGAGTAGAGGTGGAGGAGAATAAAGGAACAGAAGACAAGTGATGCTAAAATGAACATTTATAATGACTCTTTGTTGCTGTGCCGTCGCAAAAATAATCTTTAAAAAACAATTCAATATATTAACACTGAAATGCTGACTTCACTGGTAGACCACGAGTCATAAAACACAACTCACTGATTTTTTTTACAAACACAATACTACAGTTACATTATATAGTCATTACCCTTAAATCTATTAATGAATGATGTTCACATAAATTGATAATAATAATTAAAAAAAGTTCACAAAAATGAAACTTTTAAAAAATCCTTTCATTCCCTTTTCATAGTTGCTGTCATTGATCAACAGTGTATCGTTATAAAAGGAACTGCTTCTGAGATGTTTCACTGAGGAAAGCAGTAAATAGACTGGCAGCATATAAAAATAGTGGCATGTCATGTCAAATGTCAAACAATGAAGTGTTTTCTGGGAGAAATGGGATTGGGAAGTGAACCATCTCAGTGCTACCACAGCTTCAGTGTGTAGGCTGGCTGGCTTTTGGCTCAATGGAGACTGCATTTGGCACTCGTATTGGCAAATATCTCGATTAAAAAGCTCCCACCCGTACTTCACTGAAATGGCTCAAGGAAAGACAGTGTTGCCCTTGTATCTTTCAGATTGAGACTGTGTCTGTGTAAAGGCATCCAAGCAAATGCTTAAGTCAAAGGACAAGTGAGGCCTAAACTTTCAAATGGTTTCTTCTCTGTCTTAATATAGAGACGCTATTCATTCAGATTGACAAAACTCTTTTTAGTTTTGACTAACATTTAACTTATGCTGACAGTCCATTTCTTGAAATGGAAAAACAAAAAGAGTTTTACAAAATTAAAAACCTAACCCAAAATAATATTTGCAATGGAGCCGAAGAAGTGTGCAAGGCATTGTTATGCTTTTTTCAATCAACATTTTAGTTAGCTTTCAACCCTTCAGAATTATCCGGATGACAAGAAAACAAACAAGTAAGAACAAAATGAAAATTCATACAGTTGTAGTCTCAGCAAAGTCTGGCAATAAACCTGGGGTCAAAATAATCCAAACACACAAAGGTCAGCTAAATTCATGGGAGGGTCAAAGAAGGGTCATATATAAGATGCCAGACACAACACCACACATAATCGTAATGTCATGTAGGCTGAAAAGATGATGAAGAGAGTTGAGGAGAAGAGGGGGCAAGCAGCCTTAACCGTCTTAGTCCTGTGTCTGATAGTTCAATGGAATCCCACCTGAGGAGGATCCTTGGGGGTTAGGTGAATGTCCAGATAAAAATAAAATAAAATAAATAATGTTTGGAATGGTGTTGACTTAGTTTGGCACTCAGTAGTGGAGGGGTTAGAACAGTGGTGGGGGTTAGTAGCAGTGCATGGCAGAAGAATGAGACAGAGAGTCAAAGCATGCATGTGGTAAAGTAGTTAGGCCATTTTAGGTTACACAGGGTTCTAAAAGGTTGTTGTCGTCAAATCCACCAACACTGACAGCGGTATGACCGAAGCAATCACATTTTTCCAGTGCTGTATTTGTCACTGATCTAAAATTATATCAGCGAGACCTTGGGATTGCATTCTGTAACGTAACTAACGTGGACTCTCTGATAACAGCACGTAGAGACGTTGTATGAGGTTGACCATGCTTTCAATGCCAATTTGTTCATAAAAATACTCCCAACCTCTAGACTTCAAGGCAGCAGAATGCAACATGACAAGGTGGAACAGTTCCCTCTCCCTCTTTTAAAGCTAGAATCCTTCATTGAAACAATAACAAAGCTGAGCGATGGGCCTGGAGAAATGTAACAACTCTCAAATTCATAGACAGAGCCATGGATGCAACGATTGACCATGCATGAAATTAACATTTTAGTTTTAACCATCTTTTGAGGCAATAAAGTGTTTGTTTATATCTAAATTGTTTATGAGGCATGTATAAGTTATATTATTCAAGGATCAATGGGTATATATCATTAATTTATAAGTCAAAAATGTATGTAGCAACAAAGGATTCTATCTTCAAAGAGAGATTTGCTCATTGCGATTTACACAAATCTTTGCTAAAGGGAATGGAGAATCAATATTGTGAGGACTTGGGTGCCACCTTTTCAGAGAAGTCTGATACACAAACCCCTCTCATTATTGTCAATGTTTTTTTCTCTTTTTTTCTTTCTTACTAAAACATTAACACCAGAGCAACAGCAAAGAATGACAGAAACGGCTGAAAATTAACATGGTTTGCTTTGTTTCACATCCAATAATAGGAGATGTCATTTGTAAAAAGTAAAGTGCATTTATGCAACACCAAACAAACAGGATAATGTTTACAGTGAGTCTGAAGTGTTGTTGAAACATATCTGTGTTATGACTATGGCCATGTCCGGCCTACCTGACTAAAGCTGAAATTGGTTCTTGACATAATATGTTAACACTACATGTAGTTGACATTCCAGCCTTGAATTCACATTTGAAGACTGATAAACATTCAACAGAAATAATGAGCAAATGGGAGTACATTCATAGATTAGATCTGGGAATTCAAGCTGTGTTATAAAAAATCTAAAAAAATATTACGCAGGTTTTGTGAGGTTTAACCTGATCCTAAAAAATGCATGCATGGTATTCTAGAAAGCAAAACACAAGAATAACACTGAATAACATTTTCGCATTTGCTTGTTTCAAATTTGTAATACTCCTCTTGGTACCTTAAGAAAACAAAATCATATCTGTATTAATATAAAGAGATGGACTGTATGAGAATTTGATCTAAAATATGTTGAATTTGGGCCAACATGACAATAATGGAATCCCTCCCAACTTACGACAAGAAACAACTTTTTAAATATGAGGCGGTTTTAACTGACTGCATGCAACGTTATGTCTTTGAACAACTCAATTTTTTTGCATTCATTTTTTCCCCTCCATATTTCACTTTGATACCATGCAATAGAAGACATGCAAAAAGATAACACCTAACTCCACGAAACACATTTTGTCTGATCATTAATGGCTGGCTATGTTATGAATGCTTATAACATGTTATGCTTAGTCCATGCTGGCCTATAGATACATTTGTGAAAAACAGCAGTGCTTAAGCCACAGGTCAAATGAACACACAAGGGATGCATGGAGTGTAAAACAACATGGATCCATAAAAATCACAATCTTTAGCTCTTCCTCTATGTAGCTATGGGGTAAAACAATGCACAAAATAGTTATCCATCCTTTGTTTTCTTAAGTAATGTATTTGATTATCTTTTCTTAACTTAAAAACATTGTTTGATTGGCACTTGATCAGCACTTCTAAACAAGTTATTCATATCTAACATTTGATCGCACATCTACAATTTCAGAAGCTGCAGAGGTCTAGTTTGGCACAGGTTGTACTATAGAGTCTATTATTAATGTTACTATCTTACCAATACTGTATAGTATTCTATACACCTCATTTTATGCCCCTGTCTTTTAGAGCATGTTTCTAATCAACAGACCAGACATCTTTTCAACTAAAATGTTTTGTATATTTTACTTATCAAATAGCAGCATTTTCATAACTTACAAAAAGTACATGTAAACCTATTAATTCAAAATCTTAGTAATTTCAAAGGTTCATACATCAAACATAACAAAAACACAAAACAGGACAACATGCTACTATATTGCTTCCAATATTCTTAAAAGTCAAACTAAATGACAGAAATATGGACGCCATATGATGAGTCATCGTAATGCACAAACAAATAGCGAAGCTAATCTTAATCAGGCTTAGTTGGCACTCTTCATCATCCACACAACGATAACATAGAGTTTCACATTGTATTGACGACGCTGGACTGCATTTGGACTACAAACTAGAATAGCTACAATAACATACATATACATCATGTTGACATGACATATTCCACAGAAATTAATTTCTAGTAAATTTTCAGATAAGAGGATATGCATAAAGGATGTCACTGTTTCAGCATGAGGTCACGAACGAGTTCCCATCTTTCTCTTGCGCTCTATCATTTACTTTTTTCAAATAAACTCCTGCTTTTGTTAAAAGGCTGAAATAGAAGTTCTGTTTGGTCAACCAACAGACATTTGCTCATTCAACCAAGATTTGCTTTCTTATTTTGCTTTCCAGTAGAAAAAAACACATAACCCCTCCCCTTCCCCTAAAAGGTCATAGATCACGATGTAAGCCTGTCTAAATCCTACTTGTTCTTCTTTTAGTAGGGAATTTGATACCGTAGTTTGAACCAATGTTGCTTGTTGGTCTTGTGGTGTGTCACAGTTTGGAGGCAGGTGTTCTGTGCATTTTCGCCTGGTGAACTCTATGGGCTGTGAAAATATTTGCATACCCTTATGACCTATAGTGCATAACTGCTATCAATCACTTCGGCACTCCCTGCAACCCCAGACGTCAGCGCCTATGAGTAGACAAGACAGGAGGGAGGAGAGAGAGGGGGAGCAGTGGAGGAGGAGAGAGGGGGGGGAGCAGAATGGAGGATGAGAGAGAGAAGGGAATCTGGATATAGGAGCGTTCTAAAATATACTAAAAATACTATATGAAGGGTGGGAGAAATGTCGAAGTAAGTAATGTAATGAACGGAAAGAGAGAGAGAGAGAGAGAGAGAGAGGACAATGTATAGATCAGACAGCTCTAGAGTAGTCTCTCTAAACCAAGTCTAGTTGCATTGCTTATATTATTAAATTCACCTTGATTTGTGCTTGTATTTTAAATCAGCGTAAACATTTTGTGAGGTTAGGGCTAAAATATGAAGGTTTCTGAACCCCACGGGTGGAAGTTACAGATATTTTAACTGGAGTGCCATTTCAAATAACTAGTGGACCATTGAGTACTGTTATAAGTCACAGCACATCCCTTCAGAAATACAATGAAAGGGAAACGTGTATTCAGTGAGTCAAGGTAATGGGGCTCGTGGCTAGTGCCATGCCATGCGGAACGCTCAAACACAGAGTTGATAGTAAGGTGGGGTAAAGGTAACTTCTTTCTCAAGCAACATTCCTTAGAATAACTATTGAGTAGGTATGGTAGAGGAGGGGCGTTGTCATTTCACTCATAAAAAGAGAGTGTTGCTGTTTCTTTGATTCTCTGCCGCTATCCCTTCCGGTCCTGTATTATTGAAAGCCAATCACAGAGCTCTGGTTACAAAAGGATAAACGTGTGAAATGGAAAAGAGGGTCAGAATAAGATTCAGGGACTGTTGTGCAGGAAAATAAATGTAGTAGGAGTCATTTGGGTTAATAAAAGACAATATGGTTGACCGATGACTCTGGACTCCTCAGTAGAAGAGACTTCCATTAATATGAATGTATAGCAGCTCTCTGCTGTGCAATATTATTGGTAAACCAAAACATCTCCAAGACATCACATTATGGATGTTCTTGTGGAGATGTTCCTTATCTCACTGCTCGGCTGGTTTTGCTCTAGAACATGCAATGCATGTGTGTCAGCTGTAGGCCTATTTATTGGATATGTACATCAAAATATGAACACTTGGCTCAAGAAGGGACAGGCACACTTTGCGTTGTGTCTTCGTTGTGTCTCACAGTGCAGTCATAAGAGACCCAGTGTACTCGGATGAAAACCAATGTATAGCAGCACATAAGCAAGCAAGGGTAATCTTTGTGTGTTTGAGAATGTTCTAGAAGACAATTACCCCCCCCCCCCTGCAATTATCCTTACAGAATGTCAGCGAAATTTTTCAGCAACGCATTGTGCACTACTGCCAATGTAAGCTAACGTCAATGTCTGCTTTAACAGGTTGAACTGACCAACTGCATAAACTGTTCGACTCCATATTTGTATTGACTCTGATTGGGAAGAATGGTTCACAGAAAACTCCAAATGGTTTCAGTCCAAATGTGTTTCATGGTGACTCCATTAATGTCTCTCTTGACTACCAGCCACCATAAATCTAAAGCAATCGTCTTCTCGGTCACAGATAAGGTTCAAACTGCTTTTCTTAACAAAACTGCTTCGTGGTGCTTCGTTCCCTTGGGGACTCTTCTGGTTAGATGTTTCTTCAATTGAAAAGGTAATGTAACATACCTCAAGCTGTGTATAGTGCTGTCTTCCCTCTCGGATACGATGCTCCTTCCCATGGGGGTTTAATCAAATTTCTACATAGGAGTATGTCCCAAGGCGCAATATTGGCTGGCAAACTCAAAGTACAGGGCCAATTTATGACAACAGGATACAAATTATTGGTTTTAAACCAGTAACTATGTTATTCGGATCTAAACTGCCCATGGTGGTACAAGAAACAGTTTGCCATGGCAGCTAAAGGAGAACTGATTTACTGTGGTAAAATATTAAGACTGACAATCATAGCATGAAATCCAGTCTTACTTTGCGCACATAAAGGCAGAACTAAATCCCGTAAACTATAGATGAGTGGACAACGCTTGGCATCTTACAATCAAGGAGATGGAGAGCAATCTCCAAAGGGATTTTCAGTTTAGGTAATACAGGAGATATAGGCCTATCTGTAGTTATGTTTTCGTAGCACCAAAAGTGGTGTGTATGTGGGTGGCGGTATACATGTATGAATGATTGTCTGTGTGTGTTGCTGTGTATGTGTGTGTACATTCCTGTGTGTCTCATCTATCCTCTCACATTGAACATTTGACCCCTGATCTACACTCATATATAGTTACTGTGCAGTTCTGGGTTAAAACTATACATATCTGTCACTGCAACTCAATATTTGATCCTCGTTAATAACAAAATAACAATAATACTGTCTTTACATTCATATCAACCCGAATTCACAGGTTTAAATAATCTACACGTGTTTGAATGAGACCATATTTCAATAAATAATTGATGAAAATAAAAATGATAACAACCAAAGTGTTAAAATCTCAATTTTGATATGAATCATAAAGTGGCATGTCATTAATATTGTGATATCCGTTAAGAATTTAAATTAAAATGGATTCCTAATGGTCTTGGACGACCTCTGGTGAGCGTCATTTAACCTCTCTCATGTAGACAAGGCCTTTTTGCTTTGTTCACAGGGAGCGAGGTTAACATTAAAGGAACAAGGCATGAGCAAACAGCCATCTCTGCTCTTTTAGCTTGTCTGGAACCTCAACTGACTCAACTCACCTGGAGCGGAGGTCTGCAACTGAAGCTGAAAAACCCACACAACGATAGAAGAGAGAAACGGAAGAGAACGAAACCCAAAACAAACCCAGCTATGAGGTTTTTGAATGGGGGTGAACTCGTGCGCTCACCCCTGGATCTGCAGCTTGGCAGTGGACCAGTTAAGCTTTACTTTGATCACCATCATCAAAAGGACTCATCACAACTTTTTTTTAAACATCAGGACCTCGGTCCTAAAAACACAATCACAAATCACACAAACTTATCTTGGTTTTCTCTACGCCTCCTCCTCCTCCTTTGTGATCTTCTCTTTTTAATACTGAAATATTGAATGGATATTTGGACGATTTTTTTCCCTCGCCGTGACCCTCGATTCCCTTTTATTTTCTCTGTCCACATCCTTCCTTTATTCTATAAATCTTTTCCGTTTAGCCCACCTTCTGTGGGTTGGTGGCACGCACACCCTGCTCGTACGTGATCCGCTGGCTGATCAGATACTGGGCGGCTTGCGTTGCCGCGGGCGACCCTGTTATGGTAACTTTACGGTTTCGTGTGCCGGGGATAAACTCTCCCTTTTTGGAGATCTGGATGCGGGCGCCCGTCAGCTCCTGGTACTCCACCAGCGTTTTGCCGCCTTTCCCCAGGATGGCGCCCACCAGATTCTCGGGCACGGCAATCTCCACCACGTCTTTGGCCCCGTCTCCCAGCTTCTCTGTGGCCAGCAGGGAAGAGGCCATCAGTGGGGAGGAGGCATTCAGGTAGCCGTTAGAGGCCCCTGTGGCGGCAGCCAGCGAGCCCAGGGAGAAGCCGCCCAGGCCGACAGCGGGATGGCCTGAGCCGCCAGAGGCATCGCTGGCATATGAGGCCAGGAGGTTAGCGGCGGCAGCAGCGGCTGGGTTAGCGCTAGCAGCCACGGCGGCCAGGACCCCGGAGGCGGCAGCGGGGTTGAGGCCCAGACCCAGGGTGTTGGTGTTGTAGCCATAGCTAGCCAGCGTGTTGAGGGCCGAGGTGATGGCCAGCAGGTCGTTGCCAGAGAAGCTGGACATGGTGCCCGGGAAGCCGCCCATTCCTGCCAGGCTGGCCTGGCCCAGAAGGCTGGAGGCAGTGGCGGCAGCCGCGGCGGCATTGGGGAGGACCTCGGCCGAGTTGGCGTAGGGGGAACCGGTGGGGTTGGAGTTGGCCACTGGGCCTGAGATGTTGGAATAGCTGATGTTGAGGCAGCTGCTGCTCTGAGGGTCCTCCTGGATCTTCTGCACAATGATCTCCACGGCTTTGCAGTTCTGCTCGGGCTCCCCGCTGATGGTGACCACGCGCTCCTGCAGGTTGATGCCTTCAGGCTTCTGGGACAGCTGCACCCAGGCACCCGACTGCTCCATCACCGCCTTGACTGTGGCCCCGCCCTTACCGATGATCAGCCCAGCCGTGCTGTTGGGCACAATCAATTTAGCCTGCAGAGGAATGGTGAGAGGGAGGGAGGGAGGGAGGGAGGGAGGGAGGGAGGGAGGGAGGGAGAGAGAGAGAGAGAGAGAGTAATTGTAAAGTAGGAAAGAGAGAGAACGAGATAAAGATATCTCTCACAGAGTCATTCTACTATCCCAGCCTCCTGCTTTACTCAGCAATTTGTTAATCCCAGGGGTTAAGGCTGCAGCTGCTGTCCAGCTCTGTGGCACTGTGGAGGACCTAGTGGGCGGTCGGCCGTTAAAAAGAACCCCATGCCTTAACATATTCCTGACCCTGTCAGGGCTCGGGTTGTGGGGCAGGTGCCCGGTAAGAAGGGCCGCCCCTGTCAGACAAAGTGTGCGGCAAGTGTGACTGTGTTCTTGCCATGTGCTGACCATGTGCCCTTATGACCAGGGTTGCCATGTCCAAGGTTTTCCGTCCAAATTGTGCTACTTTGAAAACGATGTTGCGGGTGAAAATGTATTGGTCGCGGGCTGCAGGTTTTTGGCTTCTAAGTTGAACCGCAGCCACCATTGCATTTCTCTTTAAAACAAAAATGTATTTCACTGTGAAATGCTGACTATCAGGCAGTGAGGCAGGCTGTACGTGAGTGTACGTGAGTGAGAGGAGACAGAGCAGCACACGCGCATGTCATGACAACTTTTTACCAGTTGTAGGTTATTTAGATTGTCATTATGGAGACAACTATTTCTTTCCAACCCTTTTTCTATAAAACATGAGCATGGTCGAACTGATGCGCATCAAGAAATAACGGTGTCATAGCACTGGAAAACGACTTAAGGCGCATTAGATAAAACATTTGCTCAGAGGTGGTTTAAACACCATGTCGACTTTGCTTATGGAAAACCATATCAAACAAAGTGTTTTATGCATACTCAGTTCTTGGGTCTTGAAGGCTGAGCTAGTGGAAATGTCAAATGGAAGTTATGGATCTTCCTCGTGTGCTTCTGTTATGGGGAAAAGTCCTCAATGGAACTGACAATTAAATGTGGAGAATGATATCTGTTGGCCATCAAGTAGCCTATTAATTTATCTACCATTGTAGGCTACTGTAGCCTACCATTTGATACAATAAATATGTTCAAATGGCGATATCACTGGAGCCATTACAAATCAATTAGTGCCACTTGTGTAGCCTACCTGGAGCTGGCAAACGGATTTAATAAATAGCCTATAACTTCAGTTTATTGTTGTTGTAGCTTTGTGTTATTATGCAATTATTAATTAATTAAATTGGAAGTTATCAAAGCTCTATCGCAATTGCTGATCAGTTGTTAGAACGCATTAAATTGATGGTTAGTCAGTCAGATTAGGCTAAAGAACCTGGCAACCCTGCTTATGACTCTGACATATCAATACTGTAGACATCCAGACAGATTATCAGTGAAGGAACATGCTTTGATCTGTCAAGTATGATGGTCGGTCAGGGCTGGCTGACCGTGAGTGGACCGTGCCTCACCTGTTTGACGCGGTCGGGGTTGACAGTGGTCTGTGGTTGCAGTATGCTGACTGGCTCTGTTTTCTGGGCGCTCTGAGGCATCTCGCGGACTTTCTCCGCGATGAAGCTGTGGACGCCATTCAGCGCCTCGACCGTACCCTGAATCAGACACACACGCTCTGTGGTTCCTGTGTGGAGAGAACAGAAAACATATACATCTCGGGGTATCAGTACTACTTTCTTTGGGATCACAGTCTTGTGAGAACGTAGACTCTTGTGCCTTGGGGTCAGCGTTTTCTATGGCTCTATATCACTTGCAAGAGGCTTCCTTGTTCAATTTAAGGAACAGGATTTCTTGGATAAAACATGTTTTTGCCAAGGACCTGTTTTACTAAAAGTAGTACATAGTGTTGCAAAGCAACCCCATTTACAACTGAATAGCTACTTATGCAGTGACTATTTGCAGAAAAAAAATGGATGCTCAAAGTTTGATAACACAGTTTATTTTTACAGTGGTGCCAATTGCTAACCTATCCCATAATACTCCACCCCCCATATAGGCACTCAAGAGCAGCTAAAAGAGTAGGATTCCTCCTAAATGATGTAACTCTTCCAGGGCCCTGAATTCAGGGCCTTTCCTTTCCCCCCTACCCCCTCCATAGACTCCACACACCCTTCCCTCTTCCAGGCTTCTTTTTACACCCCGTTGTCGGCCCTACCGGAATTCCGTTGCCATGGTTAAGCAGCTGCGCTGTGGAAACAGGTGATGTAACAGCATGTCCTTTCTACAGCCTGCATGCTTCTCTTCCTTTGACTCTTTCTCTCTTACTCCCCTCATCTGCCTTGCTGTCTTTCTCTCCTTCCTTCTCACACCACCAGCTTTACAATAAGCACTACATTGTGTTATATCTATCAAAATACAAATTAATGAATTGACTCTTGAAATGACTTGCTGGTGAACAGCAATCTGATCAAATCCAACAATCCAATAAGTGAAAAATGTATTCAATGCTAGTGAGAAGACCTTTTAACTCGGGGGAGTTCTCTGCTAGCGACAAGAGTCATCCTAACCTTCTAACTCAGGTCAGTTTTCTCCTATCAGGAAGACCAGCTGGTTGAGACTGGCCTGTTAGTTTTGCGGGTCGACACCGTTCCACTCTAGCCAGTCCGGGCCATTTGTGTTCCTTTCCTTTAAATGTGATTCCATCTGCCCAAACAGGATTGGGTGACACACATCTGCCCTTAGAAGAACTTGTCGACGTTCAGGAAATGTCCGTCAGAGTTATCAAAACACACAGCCCACACAGTCTGGTGACGGTCCAGGATCTCACTCAAACTCGATCCAACTCCCAACTCTGGCTGGTTGCCACTGTTCCTATCTTAGAGTCCGAAGCGAAGACATTCAACCATATTGTCTTTCACTAGTTATGCTATGTGGTATGGACAGAGTATAGTCCCTATGGGGCTACTACTGTAGGTTGCTTCATGGGTTTATGTATACTTGTGCCTGTGCCTCAAAATGCTGTTATGCATTGACTGAGACTGATTAAGAACCGCAATGGTTTTTTTCCAAGTGATTTGGGTGGGATTGAGGTTGGTGTACTTGACAGCGTTATTAGGAGCAGTTATAATGTAGGTTCTGATATGTGTGTAATAAAAATTAGAGTAACAGTGTGTTTAATCTTAGAGGGAGGTCTGGCACACAGGGCAGCAGTCCCCAAGGCAGAATTAATTAGGACCTTGATTCTGGAGTCCAGTGGTTTCAGTCCAAAGCCTGCAATTTTGTAACTGTAGAGGGCTATAAAGCAGTAACAACTATCTGCGTTTCACTCTGAATACTAAAAGGCTGTCTTCAAAGCATTTCAATGAGGTTACTTAACTTTGTAACATGCTTTTTGGGTCGAACTACCTTACTCAAAATGGACTGACGGTGTCGTTTTTCAGGGTGAGGTCAGTCTTTCTGGTTTTCAGCTAATCGAAAACATCAGCACCATATTCCTATGACATCATAACTATTTTATCTGTTCGTGAAGCACAGTGTGTAACTTTATATGCTAGCTGGGCTGACGGCCAGCTGCACAAAGCAGGGAGCCTGGATTGTTGGTTCTTTGCGCCCTTACCAGGGACTCTCAGCATCATTTGCAGCTGCTGTGAACATTGTGTGTGTGTGTGTGTGAGTGTGTGTGTGTGTGTGTGTGTGTGTGTGTGTGTGTGTGTGTGTGTGTGTGTGTGTGTGTGTGTGTGTGTGTGTGTGTGCGCGCGCATGTGCGTCTGCACATTAATGTGTGCACGTGTGTGTGTACAGTATGAGTGAACAGTATGTTGTTCACATACTGGGGTATGGGTAATTCTGTCATGTATGGTTTAAGTAAGGATGCGATCGAATGACAAAAAGGGGGCTGGGGCTGTTCGTTACTAGGCAAACTCTTTAGAGACGGCACAACGCCATCTAATCTGGATAAAACTTCCAAACTATTAAGAACACGTGCTATGAGAAAAACAGGCTCAGGAGGGAGAGAGAGAGGGGAGGAGGAAACTTGGCGTAGTGAGAGAGCCATTTGAGTACAGCTGGGGCACTGTCACTTCCAAGGAGAGAGATTGAAACAGGCTATTTCTGGGCCTGCCCCCCTGTCCCCTCTCCTTACACACAATCATGCATCATTCACACCCTTCACTATCTCTAGTCATCTATGTTGAATGCACTGTACACTGGTGGATGGGAGACTGGAGGTGGATGGGATTCTAACCGGGGCTATCACTATTGAGCGGATTGCTGGGTGGAATGTCTGTCTGTCTGTATCCTCGTTGTGCTGTAGGTAGGGTAAGCCAAGGCAGCTGCAGTGTTACAGATTAAGGGGTGATCTGTGCATATTGGTATGAACATGACATGTCAGCATAGGCCTCTCAACACAGAATGGAGACTGAAGGAAAAGTCATTGCAATGGTATAGCCTACCTGTTTGTCATTAAAAACACGTTAGATAAAATATTGTGGCCGAATTTACAATGTGTTTGCATTTAGTTCTGTAGGGAATAAATCACGAAAGGTAGAACGAACATGAAGGTTACAGACTTGCGGTGAGGAACAAGGTAGTAAAAATAACGTTTCATTGATTAGCTTTGTTGTCTTTTAATTCCTTAGTAAGCAGGGGCGGTGTGTTCAATAGGGCGATATGGGCGACGCACTGCCAAACGGGAAAAGGAAGGGATTTTTTTTCTAATCAATTATATCACGGCAACAGTAGTTATCAGTGTTGTAATCTAGACGTCTGATCTGCCACAGTGCCACTAAATGTCCAATCAGGCTAAAGTCGTGCTTCAAATGGCCCCCCCCCCTTTTGGGGCGATTTCAGTCAGGTTGAAAATCGCCCAGAAGTCTGTCATAGACTCCCATGTAAAATCTATTTTTTTCAAATATCAGAGCTTTCAATACAATCTCTATGGGTTTCTGAGGGCTTGCACTTACGCGCTTTCGTCATACGTAACGTAACCATGAACGTAACTAAGAAAAGAGCGGGTAGCAGCGTCAATCAATTCACTATTACTGTCAAAATGGCTAGGCTTCAGTGCAACTCGATTGTGTCTTTGAAAGAAGTTCCTTTTTGTCGGCGAACAAATGAAGATAAATTGGCAACGAAACAATTAGGACCTCCCAGACCAAATTTAATAATTCAACAGGTTTCTACTAAAGGGGGGAAGTCCTACACCCGAGGATTTTCCAAAAATTGGTACGAACGAAAAACCTGGCTAGCAGGCTGCGATGTAGCTAATGCAGTCTTCTGCTACCCCCTGCTTACTCTTTCACCCTGAAGGCGGCACGGCAGACAGCACCGCTTGGACAGCGACTGGTGTGTAACGGACATGCACCATCTTTCAGGAAAGATTAAGAAACATGAGCTGTCAAAGACCCACATGGATAGCTGTTTGAGATTGTCTGCTTTGGGGAGAGTGAACATTCCCACTCAACTGGATGAGGGATACAGGCTAGCTGTCCGCCGCCACAACGATGAGGTTAGTGTTGATAATCACAAGTTTACTGGAGAACTGAAACTGACAAGGCTGACAAGATAGGACCCTTTTGTCCATTGTTATTGGATAGGAACAGAACTTATAACCAGCTCCTGACCTAAATAGATCTTAGCACAACATTTTACTCAACATATCATATTCCATATTCACTATAACAAATATATTTACTACGACATTAGCAAGAACCGCCACATCCTCAGCCGGCTAATCCAGTGTGTGAAGTTTTGCGGAGTGTTTGAGTTAGCTTTGCGAGGCAAAGATGAAACTGAGGGCTCCACCAACCCTGGTAAGCCAACACTTTTGAGATCAGTCAATAAATGCTTCTGGTATTGACTTATATGCTGCCCCTGTCTTCATGTTGTTGCTGGACATATCTTTTTTTAAATGTGTGTAGGTCACCTAAATCATCAGAAAAATTGCCCCCCCTGAGAATTTTTTCAGGAGCCGCCACTGTTAGTAAGAATAACGGGTGCAAACTTTGAACAGGTACAAATGCCTCGTACAGTTGAAGTCGGAAGTTTACATACACCTTAGCCAAATATATTTAAACTCAGTTTTTTCACAATTCCTGACATTTAATCCTAAAAAAAATTCAGTTAGGATCATCACTTTATTTTAAGAATGTGAAATGTCAGAATAATAGTAGAGAGAATGATTTATTTCAGCTTTTATTTCTTTCATCACATTCCCAGTGGGTCAGAAGTTTACATACACTCTATTAGTATTTGGTAGCATTGCCTTTAAATTGTTTAACTTGGGTCAAACGTTTCGGGTAGACTTCCGCAAGCTTCCCACAATAAGTTGGGTGAATTTTGTCCCAATCCTCCTGACAGAGCTGGTTTAACTGAGTCAGGTTTGTAGGCCTCCTTGCTCGCACACGCTTTTTCAGTTCTGCCCACACATTTTCTATAGGATTGAGGTCAGGGCTTTGTGATGGCCACTCCAATACCTTGACTTTGTTGTCCTTAAGCCATTTTGCCACAACTTTGGAAGTATGCTTGGGGTCATTGTCCATTTGGAAGACCCATTTGCGACCAAGCTTTAACTTCCTGACTGATGTCTTAAGATGTTGCTTCAATATATCCACATATCTATTTTGTGAAGTGCACCAGTCCCTCCTGCAGCAAAGCACCCCCACAGCATGATGCTGCCACCCCCATGCTTCACTGTTGGGATGGTGTTCTTCGGCTTGCAAGCCCCTCCTTTTTTCCTCCAAACATAACGATGGTCATTATGGCCAAACAGTTCTATTTTTGTTTCATCAGACCAGAGGGCATTTCTCAAAAAAGTACGATCTTTGTCCCCATGTGCAGTTGCAAACTGTAGTCTGGCTTTTTTATGGCGGTTTTGGAGCAGTGGCGTCTTCCTTGCTGAGCGGCCTTTCAGGTTATGTCGATATAGGACTCGTTTTACTGTGGATATAAATACTTTTGTAACTGCTTCCTTCAGCATCTTCACAAGGCCCTTTGCTGTTGTTCTAGGATTGATTTGCACTTTTCGCACCAAAGTACGTTAATCTCTAGGAGACAGAATGCGTCTCCTTCCTGAGCGGTATGACGGCTGCGTGGTCCCATGGTGTTTATACTTGCGTACTATTGTTTGTACAGATGAACGTGGTACCTTCAGGCGTTTGGAAATTGCTCCCAAGGATGAACCAGACTTGTGGAGGTCTACAATTGTTTTTCTGAGATTTTGGCTGATTTCTTTTGATTTTCCCATGATGTCAAGCAAAGAGGCACTGCGTTTGAAGGTAGGCCTTGTAATACATCCACAGGTACACCACCAATTGACTCAAATGATGTCAATTAGCCTATCAGAAGCTTCTAAAGCCATGACATCATTTTCTGGAATTTTCAAAGCTGTTTAAAGGAAAAGTCAACTTAGTGAATGTAAACTTCTGACCCACTAGAATTGTAATACAGTGAATTATAAGTGAAATAATCTGTCTGTAAACAATTGTTGGAAAAATTACTTGTGTCATGCACAAAGTAGATGTCCTAACCGACTTGCCAAAACTATAGTTTGTTAACAAGAAATTTGTGGAGTGGTTGAAAAACAAGTTTTAATGACTCCAACCTAAGTGTATGTAAACTTCCGACTTCAATTGTAAGTGATTGAAAGTTGGTATTCAGTAGTCATAAAAGTATGCCTTATGTACTTTGAAGAACTACTAAAATAGTGATTTTGTCAGACAGCATAGGCAGCAGCTCTATAGAGATTAGATAATGCTTGGAATGAAGTAATACATTCATCAAATAAAACAAATATTTTATTAAATTAAAGTAATGGGAATAAATGAAGTGATAAGCAGTAATGGGCAGTCACTACCACCATGGGACTTTTATTAATTGTTTTATGCAGTGTTGTTACAGCATTAAACCCACATAATGTATAGTGCCTCCTGAGCGGCGCAGTGGTCTAAGGCGCCCTAGCTGTGCCACTAGAGATCCTGGTTCGAATCCAGGCTCTGCCGTAGCTGGCCGTGACCGGGAGACCCATGGGGCGGCGCACAATTGGCCCAGGGTAGGGGAGGGAATGGCCGGCAGGTATGTAGCTCAAATGGTGTTTGCAATGCCAGGGTTGTGCGTTCGATTCCCATGGGGGGTATGAAAAATAAAAATAAAATGTATGCACTCACTTACAGTTAGTAAGTTGCTCTGGATAAGAGCGTCTGCTAAATGACTAATATTTTATGTCAATTTTTTTAAATCTAAACTGGAATTCGAAAAACATAATAAAGTTCTGAGATTACTGTGTGTTGGTCATTCGAAGTAAACAACGCCATCAACCAAGTTTTTGGCCGCATCCCATCTACCTAGCGGGCCGTATCTGCATTCGCTATGAATGCTGGACTTTGTGGTTCACTATTAGCAGACAAATGAATACACAGGAAGTCGAAACTTCCCGAGTTTCGAGTTTTAATGACTCCAACCTAAGTGTATGTAAACTTCCTACTTCAACTGTGTATTTGGTCATATAAGTGTACAGTGAGGGGAAAAAAGTATTTGATCCCCTGCTGATTTTGTACGTTTGCCCACTGACAAAGAAATGATCAGTCTATCATTTTAATGGTAGGTTTATTTGAACAGTGAGAGACAGAATAACAACAACAAAAATCCAGAAAAACGCATGTCAAAAATGTTATAAATTGATTTGCATTTTAATGAGGGAAATAAGTATTTGACCCCCTCTCAATCAGAGAGATTTCTGGCTCCCAGGTGTCTTTTATACAGGTAACGAGCTGAGATTAGGAGTACACTCTTAAAGGGAGTGCTCCTAATCTCAGCTTGTTACCTGTATAAAATACACCTGTCCACAGAAGCAATCAATCAATCAGATTCCAAACTCTCCACCATGGCCAAGACCAAAGAGCTCTCCAAGGATGTCAGGGACACGATTGTAGACCTACACAAGGCTGGAATGGGCTACAAGACCATCGCCAAGCAGCTTGGTGAGAAGGTGACAACAGTTGGTGCGATTATTCGCAAATGGAAGAAACACAAAAGACCTGTCAATCTCCCTCGGCCTGGGGCTCCATGCAAGATCTCACCTCGTGGAGTTGCAATGATCATGAGAACGATGAGAATCAGCCAAGAACTACACGGGAGGATCTTGTCAATGATCTCAAGGCAGCTGAGACCATAGTCACCAAGAAAACAATTGGTAACACACTATGCCGTGAAGGACTGAAATCCTGCAGCGCCCACAAGGTCCCCCTGCTCAAGAAAGCACATATACATGCCCGTCTGAAGTTTGCCAATGATCATCTGAATGATTCAGAGGAGAACTGGGTGAAAGTGTTGTGGTCAGATGAGACCAAAATGGAGCTCTTTGGCATCAACTCAACTCGCCGTGTTTGGAGGAGGACGATTGCTGCCTATGACCCCAAGAACACTATCCCCACCGTCAAACATGGAGGTGGAAACATTATGCTTTGGCCGTCAAATCTTGGGTGACAACTTCCTTCCCTCAGCCAGGGCATTGAAAATGGGTCGTGGATGGGTATTCCAGCATGACAATGACCCAAAACACACGGCCAAGGCAACAAAGGAGTGGCTCAAGAAGAAGCACATTAAGGTCCTGGAGTGGCCTAGCCAGTCTCCAGACCTTAATCCCATAGAAAATCTGTGGAGGGTGATGAAGGTTCGAGTTGCCAAACGTCAGCCTCAAAACCTTAATGACCTGGAGAAGATCTGCAAAGAGGAGTGGGACAAAATCCCTCCTGAGATGTGTGCAAACCTGGTGACCAACTACAAGAAACGTCTGACCTCTGTGATTGCCAACAAGGGTTTTGCCACCAAGTACAAAGTAATGTTTTGCAGAGAAGTCAAATACTTATTTCCCTAATTAAAATGCAAATCAATTTATAACATTTTTTGACATGCGTTTTTCTGTATTTTTTTGTTGTTATTCTGTCTCTCACTGTTCAAATAAACCTACCATTAAAATTATAGACTGATCATTTCTTTGTCAGTGAGAAAACGTACAGAATCTGCAGGGGATCAAATACTTTTTTTCCTCACTGTACATTGAAGTAACATACACACAGACTTTCTGGAAGAGTTCCGGCCCATTGTGTGAGATGGTGTAGTAGTTTAATTTTACTTTGGGGGCCCTAGCAGCACCCAATCAAATCGCTGCCAGCACCCTCTGCCTGAACTCCTCACTCATCACGATGAGGAGGGGGAGGGGCAGAGCAGGTGGTGCCCTATCAACACATCCACCACCCAGCGAGAGGAAGAGGATACAAAAGCACAACTGCTTCAATGTGTTTTCTAGGTATACAAAGTAATAGTGCTGCACTGTATTTAATAAAAAACTTTCGGTACTTCTGTCAAATGTGTCTCACGTCGTCTACTGGTTGAGAGAGGATCTGTCTATCAGCATAGCCGATGTCCCCTTATAGCACGAGAGCACCGTGCCTGCTGCACTTACTCATTGCTGGCTCTAGCCTGTCCTGAGGAACCACTACACTCACTGGGAGTCTGGGCTGCATCATCACTTATGCTGCACAGAAGTTAACACACTTGAATAATGCAACACGGCATCATGGCATGTTGAAATGTTGAAACTAGCAACGCACATGCCCTGCCCACCTGAGGATCTGTCTTTTTCAGCCATCTATTTCCTGTGTTTGAGGGGTGCTAAATCTGCTTGTCACTTAAATCTCGCTGGATTGATTGCTTTAATTTTACTCCTGCGACCGCTGAAATGCTTGTAATGACCTGTCAAACACACCACAGTAATAGCTGAAATGGGCTCAATGGGATATATTGGCTTTCCGTTGAATCTATAAGAATGCTAAAGCTATGTCAGAGATTTAACTCATCGTCTCGACACTTACATCACAAGAAAGAGAAGAAAAATTGCTTTATTTTCATGGGTGTCCATTTTTTGTGGAATTGAAAAAAAGTTATAATTTAACACAGTTGAAATGTTTACAAATTAGATGCGCTGAAATGAAAGAAACTTTTGAAAATGAACACTCGGATTATAACGATATTATGTCTGATCTCGCAAACAATGTAAAGTATGTTTAGGTGAGTGCAGTTAGGGTAGACAGAGAAAGTGTTTGGTGGTTGCAGCCCTGTTCCTCCCCTTTACGTTAATGCATTCGTATATGCAAATATACCGGGATTATAAAAATTCCAAAGCTTGGAGTATCTTCATTCATTGGGCATTTATTAGAATTGTTTTTAAACCCTTTTAACAATTTCGATGACCGTTGCTATTGAAGGTGTTAATTTCTATTCACAAAACAAAGCTTACAGCTGAAGCTTACATCAATTGACTACCCTAGTACCTTGTTTGTGATCATATAGAATCCATGATGCAAAATACTGCTGATTTCAAAGCTGATTGTCACCAAAAACTTTATTCATTCACTTCATCTCCCCTGCCTCACATCTCTCCCAAGATCATCCTTGCTCAAGCCTAAACCTTAGTGTGTGTATGATGTCATGAGTCTTAAAGAGACTGCACACACTTTTATAAAAGAAGAGATTGCTTCTTCTATGCAAATGTTGTTGATCAGTACAATAAAATAAGCCCCAAATGGAAGGGAAACATCGTTTTTCATCTGTAGCCCCATGAATTCAGCCAAAACAAGCTCAATAACTCAATGCATGCACACACTCCTATTGAATATGTTTTCACCTGTATTGTAAATAGGCCTAGGCTACATATTGATTTACCCAGTTTATCAATAGACTAGAGATTTACCATTCAAATAAATGATTATCATTATATTGTTATGTAGTTAGATTAGTAAAAAACAAAGTCAAATTGATTGTATGCTTGTATAATTGAGTTATTAATGCATCCATTCAAAAATCTAACATTTCAAATGTAATGATATTGAACTCAAAAGATCTGTATGGATCGAGTGCCATTCTGTGACTGGCTAATACGCCTTATTTTTTTCCCTTGGTATAGTTTTGGTATCGAGCATTGTGATGCTAAACTTATCGGTATTGAAGTCAAAATTCTGATATTGTGACAACAGTACAAAGTAGTGCTTCTATATTGTATGCAAAAGTAAGTCATTACTAGAGTTTATCTGTCTGGAAGTGACCTGGCAACTGGAAGGTTGCTGGTTTCATATCCTAGATGCCATTGCCTGCTGTTGTGCCTTTGAGCAAGGCACATAACCCCCCACAACAATAGGCGCCCAGCGTTGCAGCCCCCTGCACCTCTCCAAGAACCTGTATGTGTGTCTTACGGAGGGGTTGTGTTAAAAGTGGAAGTCAAATTTGTGTGCAATTGGCTAATAAAGTCATCTTTATCAACAGTGAGCCACTCGACACCTCTTATTTTCCAGCTGGTTGAAGCTTCCTCAGCCATGAAGGACAAACGCAGATACTTTACTGCGGCTCTCACATTTTCTGCTCTGAACACAAGATGCTTCAGCACCAACCAGAGAGTGCAGTGACCTCCATCAGTGTGGGGTCATTGGGAAAACATGAGCATCTTTTTCCATGTTGCCATGTTTTTTAGAACAATGCCCTATTGAGCGACTAGTGCTTTCAGTGTACCTTACATGTCCTCAACATTGGAGAATGTGCTCTCTCCATCTTGGAGTAAAATGGCAGCCAGGCAGCTAAGCAGGAAATTGATTCAATGCAGTCTTTGCATTGTAGCAGAATGAAGAATTATAGTACTTCTGGGGAATACAGACGTTTCACAGAAATTGGATCAGCTCCCTGCTAAGAGCGCAGCCAAATTGAAAGAGAAATTGCTTGTATCTATAAATGCGATTCCTGAGTCAGTAGCAGCTGTAGCATCTAAATAGGTATTTTGTCTGGGTAAAAATACTGTGCATTTGGATGGCTGGATCAAACTCGTTGGGTTCCCCAGTTGGAATTCAAACCGCAGTGTAGCCAACAAATAACGTCTTGTACTGAACTTGGATTCAGAGTGTCCGATGGTTTTGGGGGCTCTTACTTGGGTGTACGCCTTTACATTTGGACAATTTGATCAGGGGACAAAGTGGGATCCAATTACCTGGGTAGAAGTCTTTGGATTTGGACAGCTTGATGGTGGCGCCCGTCTCTTTCTGCAGCTGTACGATGGTCTGGCCGCCCTTGCCAATTATAGAGCCGGCCGCATAGCTGGGGATCAGCACCTTCAGGAAGTACTCACCCTCCTCTGGAGGGACAGAGAGCGAGAGAAACGAACAGACAGGAGAGGGTCAGAGCTAGTAAAGAAGCTGAAGTCTACACACATATACACCATACTGCAAGTAACCCAGCCACCTCAGCCGATACACGCCTGCAGCACGGAGTAGGCTACAATTCACTCTGGCTCCATTCAATCATTCTCAATAGGAACATGTAAGCGTCAGATCAGATGTATACACTTGAATAGGTAGCTAGCCACATATATTTTTGTCAGGCTGGCACTTTGTAGGGAGGTATCTAGAGGGATTTTTCAGTTCGGAGTGTGATTCCTTTGTAGCCTCTAGTCCCATATTTCATCAGAGTTTTGTGACACGTTCTGTGTTCTGTCCCAGATTTCCTGTGGAGTAAATGCTGACCTCCTTTCCAGTTTGCAGAGGTCTAATTATAACTGTTTCAAGGAGTTTTAGTATCCTTTATCAGAATCTTCTGACAAAATATCTATGGTTCAATCCAACTCCTACAATGTAAAAAATAAATAAATAATCTCAATCCGAGAGACAAAGGGGAGCATAAACAATTATAGGATGTAGTAACATTACTCAGAATATTACTCACACAGGACTATGTCGAAACACATCAATCATATGCTTGCGGTGCATGAAATCCAATCCAGTGTGATCTGGAATAATGACTGTTAGAGATGCTAGCATAAGGTACTGAAATCCCTCTGATTTGTTCAAATTGGATACTGCCAAGAAGACAGACTCAATCTCCTCCCGTTTAAAAGGGGGTTCAGTGGCTTACAACACTGTCTTGTATCAGTCAGTGATTGATATCATGTCAGCTCAAAGAATTGACCGATCAAACCTTCTATTCTTCATCCTTATAATTGAGAATGTTCCCCTCCACGTACTAGCTAATCAAGAAGACAATCATCACCCAGGTGAGCAGTGTGTGTCAATCCAAACAAATCCAGATTGGGTAGGCTATATTCAAGAGCAATCAACCCAATGTTGGGATTGGACACAGTGCCAATTACTGTGAATACCAACCCAAATATGGTGGATTGGTCACAGTTCCAGTCTGCTTAAGGGGTGGCTGCTTAGTTCATTAACTGTAGATGAACCAGAAAAGATTTGCGACTGGGATGTCTCACTTCCTCTTCCGTCTCTGTACCAACCAACACTTGGTTGTGCTATTCCAGACATAAGTCATCAACAGGGGAGACAGACATGCGAACTATGTATGAACCTGTGGGCACAATTACTACTCAATATTACCCCAGAAATCAATGAGATAATAGTAGCCTACATCATTCTTCAAACATCTGTGCTGGTATGACCCAAAAGGTATCTAGTATGATTTTTCAGATATCAACTACTAGCTTTAACATTCATTTTTTGAATGAATGACTTCAATTTGGGATGTCTTCAATGCTTCATCAGCAAGGGTGACGTCACACTGTCAAGAACGTACATTCAAAGAACTGTTTATATTAGTATACAAAAAAATTTTTTATACAGACCAGCACAAAAAAAAGATAATGGCAATATCACAACATTGTTGTTCGTTTTAAGGGTGATTTTGGTTGCCAACGCCAAGATGCGTGTTTGCCTGTGTCGTCGTTGTATAGCTTCATGCAGGGGGATGGATCTGCAGGCTCATCCAGGGAAGATGGATGGATGGAGGTCTGCACACATCAATGTCACTGTTCTAAGACTGACCTTCTGTTTGCCTCCTAAATGGGCTCATTAGATCCTGATCACAATGAATGTGGCACTGTGACATCTAGGGATTTCAGTCACTCTACGTGTCAGCTCTCTACTGATTCTTTTAACATGCCCCTCATGTTCCATTTGGATTTTGATAGGTCTCTAAAAGTCATGGCACGTTGATATCTCAAATCCAACGTCAATTCTGTTAATTCAGACTAAAGGACCTTCCTCACTGCTCACACATTAGACTACTTGAACCAACATTTGCATGAAAGTTCACACCACTTTCAACACATTTATAATGTAAATCCCACTAATGAATGATAGAGCCTTTCTGAGAACATCCATTAGTCCTCTATCAAATGGAGAGAAACCCTTAAGACACTCTGACACTAACCATACTCCTTTAGCCAAAGTCCTTTTCCTGCTTGGATTTCTGCTTTGTACTCCATTCATCTTCCCCTTTCAGAGAAAAAAGTTTTCCTTTCAGGAAAAAATTATAATAGATGACCTTGATGAAAAAGTAAAGACCATGGCTTAGACATTGACATTGTCTTCATGGAACTACAGACTCTATTCTACTGTCCGTCAGAGGACAAATGTTATTACAACTCTCCACAAAGGACAAACTGAACAATAAGAATGGAAATGTCCTCTATTAGACTTGTGTTGGCAGCGGTGCACAAGTCCCCGTTTCTATGTGAACCCAGCAGGGGAGAGCATGCCATTGAGATTCACTCGATTGCCCTCACAGCAGCGTTTGCTGTCATTAGTCAATAATTCATTCCGTCCTAGCGTCTGAAAAATCACACTAACAGGTTTCAATGGCGTCATGTGGTAGAGTAAACATGGCAATCTGTTGCTGCAATCCGTCAGGGGAATGGGAGCAGTATGGGGAGCTAAGCCAGTCGGGGGTGTTGAGTTCAAACCCCATGCATCCAATACTGGAGGGATGGCTTGGGGCTTGGAGGAGAGACACGGACACTGAGCCAAACGTGTTTAGTGAAGTCACTGAAGAGGGGTGGGTCAGGAGGAAATGCCTTGTGACCACCCCCTCCCCCCCCACCCCCCCATCCCACCCCCCTCAAAATACCCACTCTGCATTTCAATGAACCAACCTGCCGCTGACAGGCAGCAAGGACGATGGAACAAAACAGGCAATAATGAGCAGATTAGATTTTACATAGTCAAATATAAAGAGTTGAGGATGATAAATGAATTCAACAAGTCATGACAAAAACAGTTTGGCTCTTACCCATTCTGAGATCTGCTGGTAAAATCCTCTGTCAGATCGCCATCAATGCCGGGGTACAATCTCGTAAGGGTACCTTAACGTTAGGCTAGTCATAGGTGCAATGGTGGCGTTGAGGAATGCGGCCAGTCAACCTTTTTCACAGAGGTCTAATACATCAGTGGGTGCAAAAAAAAGATTTCACCGCAACATCCAAGCCATGCCTGCAGCTGGCCAGAGCCTCAATTGTCTGAGAAAATGCTAATGCAGGCTCTCAGTATTTTCAGTGAAAGACGCCACGCATTGTTCAAGCCTGCACCGGTTTGAAGGGGGGGGGGGTCTTCCCTGCCGCATCACCCTTTTCACTGCTCTCATCCATATTCATCGAGTGGCCCGTCCGTCTGCAGCAGCGTGGACGACTGACACCTGGCCTGGCCAATCGGCAGCCTCCTTCCCAGCACGTCATTCCCCAACAACCCCCCCCCACCCCATGCCTGTCCCCCCAAAATATATTTTTTCTCCCCCACTCCGCCTCTTTTGACGCAGCACTATAAAGCATAGCGGCCCATTCACTTTCTTTTTCCGTGAAAAATGACAAACGCGAAATGGGCTGTGGGGCTGGTTTGTGCGTTTCATTGGAGAGAACGTGGGGTGACCTTGAGCGATGGCTGAAAAGGTGTGTGGATGCGGTGAGTGGATGATGGAGGTGGAGGAGGAGAGGACTAATCTGAGAGTGTGCGCCGTAGACCCCCTCTCCCCATCTCGCCCACCCCTCTTCCCTCAGACGGCCATGTTTCAGTGGGAGGGGGGCCCTCATCAACCACTGCAAATGGCAGTGCCGCAGAATGGTGGTGGGGGAAGGGGTGGGGGGCAACGAAGCCAATCACTACGTCTATAAATCTTGTAGACTATAGAGAGAGGTATCCTATGTGTGTGAGAAAGAGTCTGTGTGTGTCAGGGGAGGGGGGTTGGCTCCGCTCAATAGTAATTTCCAGGGAACCTCTAGAAACACTAGTACCATTTGCATAGCCTCTTTGTTCCTTTTCTAGATTAATTTCCAATGCCTTTAAATCACAGAGCAAACGGAGGTAATAACTGAGGCACATAAGCATCTGGGCAAACGTCTTACTGTAAATTCTACCAATAAACCGTTCATTGTGTCACCCGGACTCACTGGTGTACATAAGCATTGTCTCTCTGTAGGCTCCCTCCTCTCTCCCTCTGCCACCTGGCAAATTCATAGTCCGCTCACGTCACATCTCTCTGCAAGGGCACCTGTGTCCTTCTCACAAAAAAACTCACCAGCTCACATTCCTGTGCCAACCTTTCCATTAGCAACATTACCATATCATACCTAATCCTTCAACTACACAGGCTTAGGAAAGGCACCCGAGCCAGCAAGAGGGGCTCGGGACATGGGAAATTACAGGCTAAATTAGCATGAGCGATGAATGAAAGAGGAGAGGGGTGTTGCTGATAAAAGAAGCAATAGGCTACCTCTTCCTCGAGTTGGGCAGTAATTCTCTAGCAATCCTAAATGCACAATAGGCACACGGCAGTAAAAAACCACCATTGTTATGGTAACTGCCAATCATGTTAATGATCAACAGGAATGATGTAATCAATATCAGACACAATTTGTAATGTAATGACCACAGATGGCTGAGGATCATCAAGCAGTGTCACCAAAAAAAATACTTATTACATATGTATTATATATGTGCCTTCAGAAAGTATTCACACCCCTTCACTTTTTCCACATTTTGTTGTTACAGCCTGAATTTAAAATGGATTAAATTCAGATTTTGTTTCACTGCCCTACACACAATACCCCATAATGGCAAAGTGGAAATATGTTTTTAGAAATTTGTACAAATTAATAAAAAATGAAAAGCTGAAATGTCTTGAGTTAATTATTCAACCCCTTTGTTGTGGCAAGCCTAAATAACTTCAGGACTATAAATGTTCTTAACAAGTCACATAAGTTGCATGGATTCACTCTGTGTACAATAATAGTGTTTAACATGATTTTTGAATGACTACCTCATCTCTGTACCCCACACATACAATTATCTGTAAGGTCCCTCAGTCAAGCAGTGAATTTCAAACACAGATTCAACCACAAAGACCAGGGAGGTTTTCCAATGCTTCACAAAGAAGGGCACCTATTGGTAGATGAGTCAAACATATGTTTTTGTTTTGTTTTTTTGGTACTTTTTACCTCTTTTTCTCCCCAATTTCGTGATACCAATTGGTAGTTACAGTCTTGTCCCATCGCTGTAACTCCCGTACGGACTCGGGAGAGGCGAAGCTCGAGAGCCATGCATCCTCTGAAACACGACCCTGCCAAACCGCACTGCTTCTTGACACACGGCTCGCTTAACCTGGGACAAGGACATCCCAGCCGGCCAAACCCTCCCCTAATCCGGACGACGCTGGGCCAATTGTGCACCGCCTCATGGGTCTCCCGGTCGCGGCCGACTGTGACACAGCCTGGGATCAAACCAGTGTCTGTAGTGACGCCTCTAGACTGCTGCACCACTCGGGAGGCCCATATTTTTTTAGGCAGACATGGAATATTCATTTGAGCATGGTGAAGTTATTATTAGACTTTGGATGGTGTTTCAATACACCCAGTCACTACAAAGATACCGCTCAGGGATTTCACCATGAGACCAATGGTGACTTTAAAACAGTTACAGAGTTGAATGGCTGTGATAGGAGGAAACTGAGGATGGATCAACAACATTGTAGTTACTCCACCATACTAACCTAAATAACAGAGTGAAAAGAAGGAAGCCTGTACAGAATACAAATATTCCCGAACATGCATCCTGTTTGCAATAAGGCACAAAAGTAAAACTGCAAAATAATTAATAATTGTCCTGAATACAAAGTGTTATGTTTGGGGCAAATCCAACACAACACATCACTGAGTACCACTCTTCATATTTTTGAGCATGGTGGTGGCTCCATCATGTTATGGGAAAACTTGTCATCGGCAAGGACTAGGGAGTTTAAGACAAAAATAAACAAAATAGAGCTAACCACAGGTAAACTGCTAGAGGAAAACCTGGTTCAGTCTGCTTTCCAACAGACATTGAGAGACAAAATGCACCTTTTAAGCAGGACAATAACCTAAAACACAAGGCCAAATATACACTGAAGTTGCTAAACAAGGAGACATTGAATGTTCCTGGCCTAGTTACAGTTTTGACTTAAATCTATGGCAAGACTTGAAAATGGCTGTCTAGCAATGATCAACAACCAATTTGACAGAGCTTGACGAATTTTAAAAATAATAATGTGCAAATATTGTACAACCCATGTGTGCAAAGCTCTTAGAGACTTACCCAGAAAGACTCACAGCTGTAATCGCTGCCAAAGGTGATTCTAACATGTATTGACTCAGGGGTGTGAGTACTTATGTAAATGAGATATTTCTGTATTTCATTTTCAATAAATTAGTTCTAGACTAGGGAGTCCCAAACTAAGGTAAGGACTACTCCAGTTAATCCTGATTCGATTAACGATGTGCACTTGATGCTGACCTAAGGATGCTTAAACCAAACAATGGACGGAGGTAAAAGTAAACATTCAAAGAATTTCAGTGACTTTGAATAAACCCTCTTGAAGCGAATTGTGTCAAACCACCCAATTATGGAGAACAAAAGAAAACAATAAAAAATAATGCCTCCACTACCATTTGTAATGAATTCAACTCAAATGAAAATGTAAACAAAAGGACGCTACAACTACTTCAGGTAAGATACTGTATTTATTGATGGCCCACCTTTACAAATTCACTTTGAAATGAAACACAACACAGTGGGTTCTAAACGTATTTGTGCGACAGAAATGTAACACAAACAATATCATACATAATTACTAATATCATTTCTATATTGTCTTGTGTTTATAAGGTCCTTCGGAAAAACATAATAATCTACATAAAGAAGACAAATGAGGTTTTGCTCGAAGTGAGCGTTTCAAGACTGGTAAGACCAGAAACAGATGAGCTGGGGAACATGTTGACCGGGATCATTGATAGCTAGCAACCCCTGGACTGTATCCCTGATGATGACAGTTGGGAGACCATTCTAATCCTCATTTGGTAGGACACATTAATTCAACATGTGCCATCCCCAGACTGCAGGGAATATGTAATGTTGTCAGTCATCTCTTGCACTCCCATAATAACAATTATGTAATTAACTCAACTCTTGAAGAAATAATGTTCTCTAATGCAGCAATGTAATGATTTTCTAGAGGCAGATGATAAAATCAAATGAAATTGTATTTGTCACATGCGCCGAATACAACAGGTGTAGACCTTACAGTGAAATGCTTAATTACAAGCCCTTAACCAACAATGCAGTTTTAAGAAAAATAAGTGTTAAGTAAAAAAGAGATAAGTAAAAAATAAAAATAAATAAAATAAATAACAAATAATTAAAGAGCAGCAGTAGAATAACAGTAGCGGGGCTATATACAGGGGGTACCGGTACAGAGTCAATGTGCGGGGGCACATGTTAGTCGAGGTAATTGAGGTAATATGTACGTGTAGGTAGAGTTAAAGTGACTATGCACAGATAATAAACAGAGAGTAGCAGCAGCATAAAAGAGGGGGTGGGTGGGGGGTTGGGGGGGACAATGCAAATAGTCCAGGTAGCCATTTGATTAGCTGTTTAGGAGCCTTATGGCTTGGGGGTAGAAGCTGTTAAGAAGCCTTTTGGACCTAGACTTGGCACTCCAGTACCGCTTGCCGTGCGGTAGCAGAGAGAACAGTCTATGACTAGGGGGGCTGGAGTCTTTGACAATGTTTAGGGCCTTCCTCTGACACCGCCTGGTATAGAGGTCCTGGATGGCAGGAAGCTTGGCCCCAGTGATGTACTGGACCATACGCACTACCCTCTGTAATGCCTTGCGGTCGGAGGCCGAGCAGTTGCCAAAACAGGCAGTGATGCAACAAGTCAGGATGCTCTCGATGGTGCAGCTGTATAACTTTTTGAGGATCTGAGGACCCAGGCCAAATCGTTTCAGTCTCCTGAGGGGGAATAAGCTTTGTCGTTCACTCTTCACGACTGTCTTGGTGTGTTTGGACAATGATAGTTTGTTGGTGATGTGCACACCAAGGAACTTGAAGCTCTCAACCTGCTCCACTACAGCCCCGTCGATGAGAATGGGGGCGTGTTCGGTCCTCCTTTTCCTGTAGTCCACAATCATCTCCTTTGTCTTGATCATGCTGAGGGAGAGGTTGTTATCCTGGCACCACATGGCCAGGTCTCTGACCTCCTCCCTATAGGCTGTCTCATCGTTGTCAGTGATCAGGACTACCACTGTTGTGTAGTCGGCAAACTTAATGATGGTGTTGGAGTCATGCCTGGCCATGCAGTCATGGGTGAACAGGAAGTACAAGAGGGGACTGAGCACGCACTCCTGAGGGGCCCTCCTGTTGAGGATCAGCGTGTTAGATGTGTTGTTACCTACCCTTACCACCTGGGGGTGGCCCGTCAGGAAGTCTAGGATCCAGTTGCAGAGGGAGGTGTTTAGTCCCAGGGTCCTTAGCTTAGTGATGAGCTTTTAGGACACTATGGTGTTGAACGCTGAGCTGTAGTCAATGAATAGCATTCTCACGTAGGTGTTCCTTTTGTCCAGGTGGGAAAGGGCAGTGTGGAGTGCAATAGAGATTGCATCATCTGTGGATCTGTTGGGGCGGTATGTACATTGGAGTGGGTCTAGGGTTTCTGGGATAATGTTGTTGACGTGATCCATGACCAGCCTTTCAATACACTTCATGGCTACAGACGTGAGTGCTACTGGTCTGTCGTCATTTAGGCAGGTTACCTTAGTGTTCTTGGGCACAGGGACTATGGTGGTCTGCTTGAAACATGTTGGTATTATAGACTCAGTCAGGGACAGGTTGAAAATGTCAGTGAAGACACTTGCAAGTTGGTCAGCGCATGCTCGGAGTACACGTCCTGGTAATCTGTCTGGCCCTGCGACCTAGTGAATGTTGACCTGTTTAAAGGTTTTACTCACATCGGCTACGGAGAGCGAGATCACACAGTTGTCCGGAAGAGCTGATGCTCTCATGCATTCCTCAGTGTTGCTAGCCTCGAAGCGAGCATAGAAGTGATTTAGCTCGTTTGGTAGGCTCGTGTCACTGGACAGCTCGCGGCTGTGCTTCCCTTTGTAGTCTGTGATATTTTGCAAGCCCTGCCACATCTGACGAGCGTCGGAGCCGGTGTAATACAATTCAATCTTAGTCCTGTAATGACGCTTTGCCTGTTTGATGGTTCGTCGGAGGGCATAGCAGGATTTCTTATAAGCGTCCGGGTTAGAGTTCCGCTCCTTGAAAGCGGCAGCTCTACCCTTTAGCTCAGTGCGGTTGTTGCCTGTAATCCATGGCTTCTGGTTGGGGTATGTACGTACGGTCACTATTGGGACAACGTTTTCGATGCACTTATTGATGAAGCCAGTGACTGATGTAGTGTACTCCTCAATGCCATTGGAAGAATCCCGGAACATATTCTAGTCTGTGCTAGCAAAACAGTCCTGTAGCTTAGCATCTGCGTCATCTGACCACTTCTTTATTGACTGATTCACTGGTGCTTCCTGCGTTCATTTTTGCTTGTAAGCAGGAATCAGGAGGATAGAGTAATGTTCAGATTTGCCAAATGGAGGGCGTGGGAGAGCTTTGTACGCGTCTCTGTGTGTGGAGTAAAGGTGGTCTAGAGTTTATTTTCCTCTGGTTGCACACCATAGCTTGGAGGGGACTTGTCTTAATAGGATGAAGATCAGCCTGCTACATCTGCAGCAGCTAGGAGGGAAGATTGTGTCACTAACTCGGGCTGGAGGACAAAGACAAAGAGGCTGAGCATGCATGAGAAACTGGCCATAGAATTTCATGAGCGCAAACTAAAGTATTTAAAAGAAGAGCAAGATATGAAGATGCAAATCATTCATGGTGAGTTGGCTACGAAGGAGTAGAGAAACATGAAGCAGCATCAGTACCAATGTTCATCTCGAACCAGCACAAGTTTGGGGTCCCAACATTTCCATTTGTGAATTTAAAAACCTTTTTGTTACCAATCCATGGCTATTGTTTGCTTCAATCACTTGAGCTATCTTTGTTGTGAGAAGTGCTGCATAGCAAAAACATATCTGCAGGCTTGTCCATTTCTGTCATTGTCTGCCTCAACCATGGGAACATCTGGGTCATCCTCATCTTCAATGTGAGGATCTGGGCAGCCATGCTGTTTGAGATAATTGTGTAATTATGACAATGCAGCATCTTCTTGGTTGAAAGCGCAATGTGTTTCTGAGACTCTGAAAACAACTCTTCCATAAACCAAACATGCGCTCCACTACACCTCTGGTGTGGATATGAGCTTGGTTGTCCTGTTGTTGCTCAGGTCCTATTGCATGAAGATAGGGGTGAACAAGCTGAGCATACAAAGAGGAGTTTGGATAATCCGTTCCAACGTGCAACAATGTTTGAGAACTGCAAATTGGGAGTGAACACACGTTGTACATTTATTGAAACCAGTTTTTAAGATTCCTGTACTCCTCAGCATCTGCTGTAGAGGGACACTTGATGAGAATATGGCATCCATCTATACAGCCAATGACTCCAGGAAGTTCCCATATTCATATAACTCTACCTTGTAGTTGGCTTGGGCAGCAGCATCAGGGAACTTGATGTAATTGTCTTTTAGTTCACATATAGCATTGCAGACTTTGTGGACTATTCTGCATACAGTCGGTTCACTTACACCACACAAATCTCCTGTTTCACGATGGAAGGTTCCAGATGCCATAAACCTCAAGGTGATCAGTACTTGTAGGGAGGGAAGGATGGGCCTTCCCCGAAGAGAGTCAGATGAAAGCTTTGGCTCAAGCAAACAAATGATATCAGCTGCATTTTCTTTGTACATACGGAAACGGTCACAGAAATGTATTTCATAAAAATCACTTCAGTGGGTTGCTCCTGTCTATAACCACCCTTCTGTCTGGCCTTCTGATCATCATTGAAATAGTCCAGGTAATCAATTTTCCTCCATTGCCAAGGTCAACCTGGGGAACAACATCCATTCATCTGAAGTTAAACCTGCCTCTGGCCAGGTTTAATTTAAGCCTTCACTAGATTAACTCTAATCGTCCTTCTGGAAATCAGACCTTTTAAATCTAGACTAGGGCAAGTCTGAGACTATTTTAAACCATGTCCAAGAAATGCAATTTCAGTTACCCCAGTTTAAAAGTGCAATTTAGTCTAGGATTAGGCTTAGTCTGTGTCCGTGAAACTACCCATCAGCTCATCTGTCTCTGGTTTTACCAGTCTTGAAACGCTCCCTACGAGCAACAGCACTTGTCTTCTTTAAGTAGATTATTATGTTTTTCCACAGGACCTTAGAAAGACAAAACAATATAGAAATTATATTAGTTATTATGTATGATATTGTTTGTGTTACATTTCTGTGACACAAATACATTTAAGCCCCACTGCCTGCCATTCTGTACCTTGTCACACCACCCTGGATTATTGACCTCTGCCTGCCCTGACCCTGAGACTGCCTGCCGTTCTGTACCTTTTGGACTCTGATCTGGATTACTGCCTGCCCTTGACCTGTCGTTTGTCTGCCCCCTGTTACTTCGACACGGTCTGCATCTGGGTCTGATACATTTCAAAGTGACTCTGATTTGTAAAAAAGTGGACCAACAATAAATACAGTATCTTACCTGAAGTTGTTATAGCGTCCTTTTATTTACTCTTTCATTTGAGTTGAATTCATTACAAATGCTAGTCCAGGCATTATTTTTCTAGTTTTCTGTTGATGAATAATGCTGTGTATTCTCGATAATTGGGTGGTTTGACACAATTCACTTGAAGGTTTTTTTCAAATTCACTGAAATCTTGCATCTCCAATACACAACAATACATACTGTGTAAGAACTGCCCTCCTAAGACTTTTCACACCTTCACGGCACCTCCTTACCTTCAGGATCAGACCCTACACCCAAACGAGGGCACTACGTTCATCCACCTCTGGCCTGCTAGCTCCCCTACCTCTACGGAAGCACATTTCCCGCTCAGCCCAGTTAAAGCTATTCGCTGCTCTGGCACCCCAATGGTGGAACAAGCTCCCTCACGACGCCAGGACAGCGGAGTCACTCACCACCTTCCGGAGACACTTGAAACCCCACCTTTTTAAGGAATACCTGGGATAGGATAAAAGTAATCCTTCTACCCTCCCCCTCCCCCACCCCCCAAAAAAGTAAAGTGGTTGTCCCACTGGCTATCATAAGGTGAATGCACCAATTTGTAAGTCGCTCTGGATAAGAGTGTCTGCTAAATGATGAAAATGTAAATGTAAATGTATGTTTTTCTTGGTAGCATGTCTAAGAGGATGGGTATATATGAAAATTATGTTTACAAGGTGGTCATTTAAAAAAGAAGGATAGTCTATGTGGGATTTTTCCTTATATATCAGTAAGGTTTTGACTACATAGATTTTTTTGCATGAATATATATTAGTTAATCATGTATCGATCTTTTACTCAGACTGACTGTCACGATCGTTTACGAACGAGAAGGACCAAGGCGCAGCGTGATATGCATTCATATTTATTAACGACTAAACACACGACAAAACAACAAACGAAACGTGAAGTCCAAGGTAGCATACAAACAACATACCTTACACGGAACAAGATCCCACAACTAACAGGTGTCAAAAGGCTGCCTAAGTATGGTCCCCAATCAGAGACAACGAGCTACAGCTGCCTCTGATTGGGAACCACCCCGGCCAACATAGATCTAAACGATCTAGAAACTAAACATAGAAAACACAACATCGAAACTACACACCCTGGCTCAACATTTAAGAGTCCCCAGAGCCAGGGCGTGACAGTACCCCCCCCCCCAAAGGTGCGGACTCCAACCGCGCAACCTAAACATAACAGGGTAGGGGCCGGGTGGGCATTCCGCCTCAGAGGCGGATCCGGCTCCGGGCGTGACCACCACCTATTATCCGCCTCCCTGTTGCGCCCCTGGTCTGGTCTGGAACCGCTGACTGGAGCTGGACCCGACGACGGTGGATCGAACTGCTCTGGCTCCGGAGTAGAGCCGCTGACCGGAGCTGGATCAGGCACCGGTGGAGTGGACTGCTCTGGCTCCGGAGTGGAGCCGCTGACCGGAGCTGGACTAGACCCCGGTGGAGCGGATTGCTCTGGCTCCGGAGTGGAGCAGCTGACAGGCACCGGTGGAACAGGCACGGGCCGTGCCGGACTGGACACACACACCACTGGCTTGGTGCGGGGAATAGGAACGGGCCGAACCTGGCTGATGACGCGCACCCCTGGCTTGGTGCGGGGAGCAGGAACGGGCGGACTGGGCTGACAACGCGCACCACTGGCTTGGTGCGGGGAGCAGGAACGGGCCGTACCAGACTGGCGACGCGCACCACTGGCCTGGTGCGGGGAGCAGGAACAGGCCGGGCCGGGCTGGCGACGCGCACCACTGGCCTGGTGCGGGGAGCAGGAACAGGCCGGGCCGGGCTGGCGACGCGCACCACTAACTTGGTGCGAGGGACAGCTACAGGTCGGACCGGGCTGGCGACGTGCACCACTGGCTTGGTGCGAGGGACAGGAACAGGCCGGGCCGGGCTGGCGAAGCGCACCACTGACTTGATGCGAGGGACAGGAACAGGTCGGACCGGGCTGGCGACGCGCACCACTGGCTTGGTGCGAGGGGCAGGAACAGGCCGGGCCGGGCTGGCGACGCGCACCACTGGCTTGATGCGAGGAGCAGGAACGGGCCGAACCGTACTGGGAACACACACCACTGGCTTAGTGCGGGAAGCAGGAACGGGCAGGACCGGACTGGCGACACGCACCACTTGTTTGATGCGAGGGACAGGAACAGGTCGGACCGGGCTGGCGACGCGCACCACTGGCTTGGTGCGAGGGGCAGGAACAGGCCGGGCCGGGCTGGCGACGCGCACCACTGGCTTGATGCGAGGAGCAGGAACGGGCCGAACCGTACTGGGAACACACACCACTGGCGGCTTAGTGCGGGAAGCAGGAACGGGCAGGACCGAACTGGCGACACGCACCACTTGATTGATGCGAGGAGCGGGACTGGGTTCCTTCATTAACCCCCGCTCCTTCTGCTGCCTAACCAGCTCCTCTCGCCGTGCCTCTACACTTTCCTTCTGCTCCCTCTGAACCAATGACCCCCCTAATCTGGTGGCCTCGTCTGCTAAACAGCTGAACCGCTCTATCGCGGCCTCCTGCTGCCTCGTCGTCCACGGCGTGAGCCCCCCCCTAAAAAATGTTTGGGATTGTCTCTCCCCCGTGATCATGGCCTCCATCCCTCTTGCCAGACTCTCGCTCATCTCCTCCCAAGTCCATCCTCTCTCCTCGTCACGTTGCTTGATCCAGGATTGGTGGGATCTTCTGTCATGATCGTTTACGAACGAGAAGGACCAAGGCGCAGCGTGATATGCATTCATATTCATTAACGACTAAACACACGACAAAACAACAAACGAAACGTGAAGTCCAAGGTAGCATACAAACAACATACCTTCCACGGAACAAGATCTCACAACTAACAGGTGTCAAAAGGCTGCCTAAGTATGGTCCCCAATCAGAGACAACGAGCTACAGCTGCCTCTGATTGGGAACCACCCCGGCCAACATAGATCTAAACGATCTAGAAACTAAACATAGAAAACACAACATCGAAACTACACATTTAAGAGTCCCCAGAGCCAGGGTGTGACACTGACTACATAAAGGTTTGAGAGGTTTGATTGTGCATGAGCTAAGTGACTGAGAATGTATACCTTTGTTGATTAAATATATTGAGAATCTGGTTGGATTCAGGTATAGGAGAGAGGGGGATGAATACTCAGTTATCAAGCATAGTTTAGACTCTAATCATATATATATACTACTGATTGGAGAACATTTTATTTTATATCAAGTTATATGTGAATTGTTGGGGTCAAGTAATGTTATATCTGAGTAATGTTACTTACCACAAAAAAAAAGAAGGATTGTTATGATGTCATTTCATAGTGTTGTGGGAACCAGGTTAAATTTAGTAGATAAGTGATTATGCGTGCCGCACAGTCTGAGTACCAAGGATTCCATTATGTCGAGGGAGCTTACTGAGGTTTATCTTAGAATGATTGATGGACATGAAATACTGACTTGGGGTACAAGGTAATAACATTAAAGAAGGGAGTGCCCACTGATGGTTAACAGATGTTGTTGAAGAAACGTGTAATATTACGTATATAGGGTGTGGAGCCAGAGACAGCAGGGGTTCAAACTGTAGAACCCAGTTCCAACATTTGAATATAAAAATGGATTTGATCAAACAAAACTATGCTACATTTTATTTCTGGGACCCTTAGGATGACAAATCAGAGCAAGATTACTGAATGTAAGTACATCATTTACCTTCAGAGGTGAATGTATCAAACCAGTTGCCGTGATAAGTTTTTTGTTGTTGTGCACTCTCCTCAAAAAATAGCATGGTATTTGTTCACTGTAATAGCTACTGTAAATTGAACAGTGCAGTTAGATTAACAAGAATTTAAGCTTTCTAATGCTAATCACATTAGCGCACGTTAGCTCAACCGTCCCTAATACGGGACACCGATCCCGTAGAGGTTAATAGTCACATGTACAGGGTTGCAGGTGTGATTGCAGGGTACAGTAAAAATCTTAGGCTTCAAGCTACAAGTGAAATATAATAATTAAAATGGTAATAAAACAACACAAATAGAAATAACACTATATACCAGTGGAGGCTCCTCAGAGGACGAAGGGAAGGACCATCCTCCTCTTTGAATTTCATAAAAATAAAAATAGTGAAACAAAAAAGTTATAATTTTTAGATAAAACTATTCTTAATATATTCACGTCACCAAATAATTGATTAAAACACACTGTTTTACAATGAATGTCTACAGTAGCCTCAACAGCACTCTGTAGCGTAGCACCATGGTGTAGCCGGAGGACAGCTAGCTTCCGTCCTCCTCTGGATACATTGACTTCAATACAAAACCTAGGAGGCTCATGGTTCTCACCCCCTTCTATAGACATACACAGTAATTATGACAACTTCCGGAGGACATCCGCCAACCTATCAGAGCTCTTACAGCATGAACTGACATGTTGTTCACCCAATCAAAGGATCAGATAATTAATCTAGTACTGAAAGCATAAGCTTCAGCTAGCTAGCACTGCAGTGCATAAAATGTGGTGAGTAGTTGACTCAAAGAGAGAGAAAGACAATAGTTGAACAGTTTTGAACAAATTAATTTATTAAAAAATTAAGGAGAAGCAAGAGAGAGTGGGAGAGCTACCTATATTTTGTATTTTTTTCTTCACTTTCACTTACTTAGCTAGCCAATGCAGCTAGCTAGTTTAGCCTACTCAAACACCCGGCTCAAACAGATAGGGATGCTATGTTCCTAGCTGGCTATGGCTATCCAACACTGGAACTCAAGGTAAGCTTTTGGTTTTATTAATTTATTGCCACCGAGGCCCACCGGTGTAACTGCCAAACTGCTTGCTAACTGTATTGCATGATTGTAGTGGGTTTACTAAAGCGTTAATTCTAGTAGTTATGTTGACTTGACGTTAGCTAATATGGTGGCAACAATGTAGGCTGTGTGCAGCGGTTATGATATGACGGTTTGGCTTGGAAAGGTTTTTTCACCTGGTCACAGACAGCTGATGCGTTGTGCACTGAAGTCCACAAGTGAAGGGAAAAGGTGAGACGAGGAAAGCGCGTAGATGCGAGAGGGAATTATCCAACGATCAAAGGGATCACGCTGTTTGTAATTTATGTGGCTACTATGAAAGTAAACTGTGTTTGCGTGTGATCAGGGGTGTATTCATTCCACCGATTCTGTTGAAAAAGGTTTCTTAAACGGAAGCAAACGGAACAAAAGAGGGATAAACAGACCTGAATTTGTCCAATAGAAACTCTCGTTTGCAACTGTTGGACTAATGATTACACCCTAGATCAGCTAGATGCAGTTAAGAGTGTGCAAGATGGTATTGAATGTGTCACTCACTGTCTGTCACCTTTATTACTCAACTTTGTCTTGACCTGTGCACCTACATTGTAAACTTTCATTCATAGGCTAGGTTGTAGCAACCTCATGATGGGTATAAGGAACATTTGAGTATCATGTAATATCCTAAACCTATCAATGTTACATTGAGCTCGGTGAATCGAATATGAATGACAGTCATCTAATATGCTGTAATAGAATTAAGGCCATGCTCATAAAAAAAGAGAATATCCATAGGGGGAGCAGCAGTGGGGGAGGGGGGAGCAGGTAGCTGACTAGTAGTGGCTATTCAGCAGCTTGATGGTCTGAGGGTAGAAACTATTGGCCAGTCTTTGCCATGATGCTCCTGTTCTGCCCGCATCTGAGTGATTGAAGCGGGGAGAACAGGGCATGGCTTGGGTGGCTAGGGTCCCTGATGATCTTCTTGGCCTTCCTGCGACACCTGGTGTTGTAGGTGTCCTGTAGGGCGGGCAGTGCGTTCGGCTGCACGTATCACCCTCTGAAGAGTCTTGCGGTCCGCGGTGATGGGTTGCCATACCAGGCTTTGATGCAGCCCGACAGTACGCTCTCGATGGTGCTCCTGTAGAACACTGTGAGGGCCCTCGAGGACAGGCCAAATTTCTTCAGCATCCTGAGGTTGAAGAGTCGATGTCGTGCCTTCTTCACTACGGTGTCCGTGTGGTTAGACCATTTCAGCTTCTCTGAGATGTGTACGCCGAGGCGGCCCCGTTGATGAGGATGGGGGCGTGTCCAGCCTCATTCCTCCTGAAGTCCACAATCAGCTCTTTTGTTTTGCTAATGTTCAAATCAAATCAAATCAAATTGTATTGGTCACATGCGCCGAATACAACAGGTGCAGACAGTGCATTTATTTTTAACAAAAAAAGTTAAAAATAAAACAACACAAAAAAAAGTGTTGAGAAAAAAAGAGCAGAAGTAAAATAAAATAACAGTAGGGAGGCTATATATACAGGGGGGTACCGGTGCAGAGTCAATGTGCGGGGGCACCGGCTAGTTGAGATAGTTGAAGTAATATGTACATGTGGGTATAGTTAAAGTGACTATGCATAAATAATTAACAGAGTAGCAGCAGCGTAAAAAGGATGGGGTGGGGGGGCAGTGCAAATAGTCCGGGTAGCCATGATTAGCTGTTCAGGAGTCTTATGGCTTGGGGGTAGAAGCTGTTGAGAAGTCTTTTGGACCTAGACTTGGCACTCCGGTACCGCTTGCCGTGCGGTAGCAGGGAGAACAGTCTATGACTAGGGTGGCTGGAGTCTTTGACAATTTTGAGGGCCTTCCTCTGACACCGCCTGGTATAGAGGTCCTGGATGGCAGGAAGCTTGGCCCCAGTGATGTACTGGGACGTACGCACTACCCTCTGTAGTGCCTTGCGGTCGGAGGCCAAGCAGTTGCCATACCAGGCGGTGATGCAACCAGTCAGGATGCTCTCGATGGTGCAGCTGTAGAATTTTTTGAGGTTCTGAGGACCCATGCCAAATATTTTCAGTCTCCTGAGGGGGAATAGGCTTTGTCGTGCCCTCTTCACGACTGTCTTGGTGTGTTTGGACCATGATAGTTAGTTGGTGATGTGGACACCAAGGAACTTGAAGCTCTCAACCTGTTCCACTACAGCCACTTCGATGAGAATGGGGGCGTGCTCAGTCCTCTTTTTTTTCCTGTAGTCCACAATCATCTCCTTTGTCTTGGTCACGTTGAGGGAGAGGTTGTTGTCCTGGCACCACACGGCCAGGTCTCTGACCTCCTCCCTATAGGCTGTCTCATCGTTGTCGGTGATCAGGCCTACCACTGTTGTGTCGTCGGCAAACTTAATGATGGTGTTGGAGTCGTGCCTGGCCATGCAGTCATGGGTGAACAGAGAGTACAGGAGGGGACTGAGCACGCACCCCTGAGGGGCCCCCGTGTTGAGTATCAGTGTGGCAGATGTGTTGTTACCTACCCTTACCACCTGGGGGCGGCCCGTCAGGAAGTCCAGGATCCAGTTGCAGAGGGAGGTGTTTAGTCCCAGGATCCTTAGCTTAGTGATGAGCTTAGAGGGCACTATGGTGTTGAATGCTGAGCTGTAGTCAATGAATAGCATTCTCACGTAGGTGTTCCTCTTGTCCAGGTGGGAAAGGGCAGTGTGGAGTGCAATAGAGATTGCATCATCTGTGGATCTGTTGGGGCGGTATGCAAATTGGAGTGGGTCTAGGGTTTCTGGGATAATGCTGTTGATGTGAGCCATGACCATTTACATTTACATTTAAGTAATTTAGCAGACGCTCTTATCCAGAGCGACTTACAGTTTAGTGAATACATATTTTTTTATTTTATTTTTTTATACTGGCCCCCCGTGGGAATCGAACCCACAACCCTGGCATTGCAAACGCCATGCTCTATCAACTGAGCTACATCCCTGCCGGCCATTCCCTCCCCTACCCTGGACGACGCTGGGCCAATTGTGCGCCGCCCATGAGACTCCCGGTCGCGGCCGGCTGCGACAGAGCCTGGATTCGAACCAGGATCTCTAGTGGCACAGTTAGCACTGCGATGCAGTGCCTTAGACCACTCAAAGCACTTCATGGCTACAGACGTCAGTGCTACGGGTCGGTAGTCATTTAGGCAGGTTATCTTAGAGTCCTTGGGCACGGGGACTATGGTGGTCTGCTTGAAACATGTTGGTATTACAGACTCAGTCAGGGACATGTTGAAAATGTCAGTGAAGACACTTGCCAGTTGGTCAGCACATGCTCGGAGTACACGTCCTGGTAATCCGTCTGGGCCTGCGGCCTTGTGAATGTTGACCTGCTTAAAAGTCTTACTCACATCGGCTACGGAGAGCGTGATCACATAGTCATCCGGAACAGCTGGTGCTCTCATGCATGCTTCAGTGTTGCTTGCCTCGAAGCGAGCATAGAAGTGGTTTAGCTCGTTTGGTAGGCTTGTGTCACTGGGCAGCTCGCGGCTGTGCTTCCCTTTGTAGTCTGCAGGGGCGGTGTGTTCATTAGGGCGATATGGGCGACGCACTGCCAAACGGGAAAAGGAAGGGATTTTTTTTTCTAATCAATTATATCATGGCAACAGTAGTTATCAGTGTTCTAATCTAGACGTCTGATCTGCCACTAAATGTCCAATCAGGCTAAAGTCGTGCTTCAAATGGCCCCGCCCCTTTTGGGGCGATTTCAGTCAGGTTGAAAATCGCCCCAGAAGTTTCTCATAGACTCTCATGTAAAATCTTTTTTTTTCAAATATCAGAGCTTTCAATACAATCTCTATGGGTTCCGGGAGGGCTTGCACTTACGCGCTTTCGTCATACGTAACATAACCATGAACGTAACTAAGAAAAGAGCGGGTAGCAGCGTCAATCAATTCACGTACTACTGTCAAGATGGCTAGCGTTCAGTGCAACTCGATTGTCTCTTTGAAAGAAGTTCCTTTTTGTCGGCGAACAAATCAAGATAAATTGGCAACGAAACAATTAGGACCTCCCAGACCAAATTTAATAATTCAACAGGTTTCTACTAAAGGGGGAAAGTCCTACACCCGAGGATTTTCCAAAAATTGGTACGAACGAAAAACCTGGCTAGCAGGCTGCGATGTAGCTAATGCAGTCTTCTGCTACCCCTGCTTACTCTTTCACCCTGAAGGCGGCACGGCAGACAGCACCGCTTGGACAGCGACTGGTGTAACGGACATGCACCATCTTTCAGAAAAGATTAAGAAACACGAGCTGTCAAAGACCCACATGGATAGCTGTTTGAGATTGTCTGCTTTGGGGAGAGTGAACATTGCCACTCAACTGGATGAGGGATACAGGCTAGCTGTCCGCTGCCACAACGATGAGGTTAGCAAGAACCGCCACATCCTCAGCCGGCTAATCCAGTGTGTGAAGTTTTGCGGAGTGTTTGAGTTAGCTTTGCGAGGCAAAGATGAAACTGAGGGCTCCACCAACCCTGGTATTTTTCTTGGACTTGTCAACTTTGTGGCACAATTAGATGAGGTGTTTTATGGAAATGCATATTGTTTATGCAGTGTTGAGGAATGTGAAAGAACACCCTTGATTATTTTTACTGTGATAACTTATTTTGCTTTTGTAAGCCAACACTTTTGAGATCAGTCAATAAATGCTTCTGGTATTGACTTATATGCTGCCCCTGTCTTCATGTTGTTGCTGGACATATCTTTTTTAAAATGTGTGTAGGTCACCTAAATCATCAGAAAAATTGCCCCCCCTGAGAATTTTTTCAGGAGCCGCCACTGGTAGTCTGTAATAGTTTTCAAGCCCTGCCACATCCGACGAGTGTCAGAGCCAGTGTAGTACGATTCAATCTTAGCCCTGTATTGACTCTTTGCCTGTTTGATGGTTCGTCGGAGGGCATAGCGGGATTTCTTATAAGCGTCTGGGTTAGAGTCCCGTTCCTTGAAAGCGGCAGCTCTACCCTTTAGCTCAGTGCGGATGTTTCCTGTAATCCATGGCTTCTGGTTGGGGTATGTACATACGGTCACTGTGGGGACGACATCATCGATGCACTTATTGATGAAGCCAGTGACTGATGTGGTGTACTCCTCAATGCTGTCTGAAGAATCGCGGAACATGTTCCAGTCTGTGCTAGCAAAACAGTCCTGTAGCTTAGCATCTGCGTCATCTGACCACTTTTTTATTAACCGAGTCACTGGTGCTTCCTGCTTTAGTTTTTGCTTATAAGCAGGAATCAGGAGGATAGAGTTATGGTCAGATTTGCCAAATGGAGGGCGAGGGAGTGCCTACCTTCTCCCTCTCGTCATTGTTGGTAAACAGGCCTACTACTGTCGTGTCGTCAGCGAACTTGATGATGGAGTTGGAAGTGTGTGAGGCCACGCAGTCGTGTTGCGAATCAGTGTCGAGAAGGTAATGTTGCCTACCTTCACCACCTGGGGGCAGCCTGTCAGGAAGTCCAGGACCCAGTTGCATAGGGAGGAGTTCAGACCCAGGGCCGTGAGCTTTGTAATGCGCTTATAGGGCACTATGGTATGTAGTCAATGAACAGCATCCCCACATATGTATTCCTTTTGTCCAGGTAGGTAAGGGCAGTGTGGAGTGCAATGGTGATTGCATCGTCCGTGGATCTGTCAGGACGGTAGGCTAATTGGAGAGGATAGAGTGTGTTGGGGAGGGAGGAGGTGATATGGTCTTTGACTAGCCTCTTGAAGCACTTCATGATGGAAGTGAATGCTACTGGTCGGAAGTAATTCAGTTCGGTTACTTTCCCTTTCTAGGGCACGGGGATGATAGTGGACATCTTGAAGCAGGTGGGTATATCGGCCTGAGCTAGGGAGAGAAAATGTCTGAGAACTCAAATGCCAGCTGGTCTACATATGCTCTGAGGGCACGGCTAGGGATTGGCAGCCATTGCTAGTGTACCCATGAGTTTAACAGTCAAATTGCCAGGGTTAGATGTTCCAAAACCCTTCTATGGATTATATGTCTATGGCCACAACGCAACAAGCTGTTCCACAGATAGAAAGAGCGATAGGAGTGGGGGAAAGGTGCTTGTGCATTGATAAGCACACACAGACAGCATTAACGATAAGTAATAAGATAAAGACAGCACTTCTAAAAGCCTATTTCACACCATAGCCTGATGAACTTGCATGATAACTTTTCTTTCATTTTGATTTCGGCACAAATTAAAATGTGGCACTGGTGACAGACACAGTGAGACACACGCTAACCACCATTCCCTTGCATCTCTCTCTGTTAGTCTAATGCAGCGGTTCCCAAACTAGGGTTGCATGATATGAAAATGGGGTCGCGGGAGAATTTCCAAAATCCTGAAGAAAAACAAATATATACAAATATAGTCTTTGTATCTCAAAATCATTGTAATGTGGTTAACCTTAAAAATCTAAATGAAAATTATTCAAATCTAAAAGATAAAATTCTACCCGAGAACGCCCTTAGATCATGGGAAAAGGCCGCACTTGACTGTTGCACTTGAATCATTCCCACAGTGAATGGCTAGGCCCGCTACGCTATGAAACCACACACTATTGCAGACACTTTGATATTACCGGCCGCAACTGATATGGTGAAAACAATGTGTGGGGAGGCAGAGGTACAGAATATCACATCAATACCTTTGTCAGATGACACTGTTAAATTAAGAATTCATGCTATTGGTTGCAATCAAGAGGAAACTGACTGAACGACTCAAAAAAATCCCAACTTATGCTCTCCAAATGGACGTTAGCTGTGAGGGTGAGATGTGTTGACTTTTGTTCGCTATACAGGTCAGGGGATGCTATTCACGAGGACATATTGTTATATCTCACCATTCCCGAGCAAGAAACAGCACAGGGGATGTCCAGTGTGCTGCGTGGCTATATTTATATATATATATATATATATATATATATATATATATATATATATATATATATATATATATATATATATATATACACAGTGGGGTAAAAAGTATTTAGTCAGCCACCAATTGTGCAAGTTCTCCCACTTAAAAAGATGAGAGAGGCCTGTAATTTTCATCATAGGTACACGTCAACTATGACAGACAAATTGAGAAAATAAAATCCAGAAAATCACATTGTAGGATTTTTAATGAATTTATTTGCAAATTATGGTGGAAAATAAGTATTTGGTCACCTACAAACAAGCAAGGTTTCTGGCTCTCACAGACCTGTAACTTCTTCTTTAAGAGGCTCCTCTGTCCTCCACTCGTTACCTGTATTAATGGCACCTGTTTGAACTTGTTATCAGTATAAAAGACACCTGTCCACAACCTCAAACAGTCACACTCCAAACTCCACTATGGCCAAGACCAAAGAGCTGTCAAAGGACACCAGAAACAAAATTGTAGACTTGTACCAGGCTGGGAAGACTGAATCTGCAATAGGTAAGCAGCGTGGTTTGAAGAAATCAACTGTGGGAGCAATTATTAGGAAATGGAAGACATACAAGACCACTGATAATCTCCCTTGATCTGGGGCTCCACGCAAGATCTCACCCCGTGGGGTCAAAATGATCACAAGAACGGTGAGCAAAAATCCCAGAACCACACGGGGGGACCTAGTGAATGACCTGCAGAGAGCTGGGAACAAAGTAACAAAGCCTACCATCAGTAACACACTACGCCGCCAGGGACTCAAATCCTGCAGTGCCAGACGTGTCCCCCTGCTTAAGCCAGTACATGTCCAGGCCCGTCTGAAGTTTGCTAGAGTGCATTTGGATGATCCAGAAGAGGATTGGGAGAATGTCATATGGTCAGATGAAACCAAAATATAACTTTTTGGTAAAAACTCAACTCGTAGTGTTTGGAGGACAAAGAATGCTGAGTTGCATCCAAAGAACACCATACCTACTGTGAAGCATGGGGGTGGAAACATCATGCTTTGGGGCTGTTTTTCTGCAAAGGGACCAGGACGACTGATCTGTGTAAAGGAAAGAATGAATGGGGCCATGTATCATGAGATTTTGAGTGAAAACCTCCTTCCATCAGCAAGGGCATTGAAGATGAAATGTGGCTGGGTCTTTCAGCATGACAATGATCCCAAACACACCGCCCGGGCAACGAAGGAGTGGCTTCGTAAGAAGCATTTCAAGGTCCTGGAGTGGCCTAGCCAGTCTCCAGATCTCAACCCCATAGAAAATCTTTGGAGGGAGTTGAAAATCTGTGTTGCCCAGCGACAGCCCCAAAACATCACTGCTCTAGAGGAGATCTGCATGGAGGAATGGGCCAAAATACCAGCAACAGTGTGTGAAAACCTTGTGAAGACTTACAGAAAACATTTGACCTGTGTCCTTGCCAACAAAGGGTATATAATAAAGTATTGAGAAACTTTTGTTATTGACCAAATACTTATTTTCCACCATAATTTGCAAATAAATTCATTAAAAATCCTACAATGTGATTTTCTGGAGAAAAAAATTCTCATTTTGTCTGTCATAGTTGACGTGTACCTATGATGAAAATTACAGGCCTCTCTCATCTTTTTAAGTGGCAGAACTTGCACAATTGGTGGCTGACTAAATACTTTTTTCCCCCACTGTATACAGGGCAGGAAAAAAGTATTTGATCCCCTGCTGATTTTGTATGCCCACTGACAAAGAAATGATCAGTCTAAATTTTTAATGGTAGGTTTATTTGAACAGTGAGAGACAGAATAACAAAACAAAAATCCAGAAAAACGCATGTCAAAAATGTTATAAATTGATTTGCATTTTAATGAGGGAAATAAGTATTTGACCCCTCTGCAAAACATGACTTAGTACTTGGTGGCAAAACCCTTGTTGGCAATCACAGAGGTCAGACGTTTCTTGTAGTTGGCCACTAGGTTTGTACACATCTCAGGAGGGATTTTGTCCCACTCCTCTTTGCAGATCTTCTCCAAGTCATTAAGGTTTCGAGGCTGAAGTTTGGCAACTTGAACCTTCAGCTCCCTCTACAGATCTTCTATGGGATTAAGGTCTGAAGACTGGCTAGGCCACTCCAGGACCTTAATGTGCTTCTTCTTGAGCCACTCCTTTGTTGCCTTGGCCGTGTGTTTTGGGTCATTGTCATGCTGGAATACCCATCCACAACCCATTTTCAATGCCCTGGGTGAGGGAAGGAGGTTCTCACCCAAGATTTGATGGTACATGGCCCCGTCCATCGTCCATTTGATGCGGTGAAATTGTCCTGTCCCCTTAGCAGAAAAACACCCCCAAAGCATAATGTTTCCACCTCCATGTTTGACGGTGGGGATGGTGTTCTTGGGGTCATAGGCAGCATTCCTCCTCCTCCAAACACGGCGAGTTGAGATGATGCCAAAGAGCTCCATTTTGGTCTCATCTGACCTCAACACTTTCACCCAGTTCTCCTCTGAATCATTCAGATGTTCGTTGGCAAACTTCAGACGGGCATGTATATGTGCTTTCTTGAGCAGGGGGACCTTGCCGGCGCTGCAGTATTTCAGTCCTTCACGGCGTAGTGTGATACCAATTGTTTTCTTGGTGACTATGGTCCCAGCTACCTTGAGATCATTGACAAGATCCTCCCGTGTAGTTCTGAGCTGATTCCTCACCGTTCTCATGATCATTGCAACTCCACGAGGTGAGATCTTGCATGGAGCCCCAGGCAGAGGGAGATTGACAGTTATTTTGTGTTTCTTCCATTTGCGAATAATCGCACCAACTGTTGTCACCTTCTCACCAAGCTGCTTGGCGATGGTCTTGCAGCCCATTCCAGCCTTGTGTAGGTCTACAATCTTGTCCCTGACATCCTTGGAGAGCTCTTTGGTCTTGGCCATGGTGGAGAGTTTGGAATCTGATTGATTTATTGCTTCTGTGGACAGGTGTCTTTTATACAGGTAACAAGCTGAGATTAGGAGCACTCCCTTTAAGAGTGTGCTCCTAATCTCAGCTCGTTACCTGTATAAAAGACACCTGAGAGCTAGAAATCTTTCTGATTGAGAGGGGGTCAAATACTTATTTCCCTCATTAAAATGCAAATCAATTCATAACATTTTTTACATGCGTTTTTCTGGATTTTTGTTGTTGTTATTCTGTCTCTCACTGTTCAAATAAACCTACCATAACAATTATAGACTGATCATTTCTTTGTCAGTGGGCAAACGTACAAAATCAGCCGGGGATCAAATATTTTTTCCCCTCACTGTATATATTATTCTCTTCTCGCAAATATTACTTTCCAACCCCACCACCCCTTCCCTAATTAGAGTAAACTAGTGAACAACAACGCTTAGGCCTCTACTTCCAGCTTATACATACTATATACATTTTATGGACACAGTCAATTTTACAATAATTATATTTATTTTGTTTTTACTCCTGAACTTCCTCTACCCTCAACCCCTCCGATCATCTTCATGATGTCCATCCGGTCTGCCTCTACATGCCATTTCTTTCTAACTGTGCTCTTTCACAAAAGCTCTCAACCTATAACCTATATACTTATTATGGACACAGTATGCTTTACATTAGTTATCTTGTTGTTATTAGTTGTTGTTAGTTGTTATTAGTCCCATCCTTCAGCTCCATTCAACACTTCCCATCTATCTCTTAACACCATCCATATTGGATTTCTATTTGCCAAATATTTTTCAACTGTACTGTGATTTTTCACGAAAGTTCTGAACCCTTCTATTCTCATTGTTTCTACAGATTGTAAATGGAAAATAATTTTTTTTGCTAAAAGTATTATTATATTATTGATAGATTGACTATGACTTTTCAGATTACCCAGTAGTGCTATCTGCAGGGTTAGCTCCAGGTAAATATTGCAATCCTTCAGCCATTATTTATATTATATTATTATTTCTGGACCTGTGACCAAAAACAAGCTACAAATGGACAGTACCAAAACAAATGATCTAATTATTCTGTCTCTTCGCAGCAAAATCTGCAGAGCTGGGAAGATTGTATCCCCCATATAAATAACATTCTATTGGTAGCAAGAATTTTGTATAATAATTTAAATTGTTTTGAATCCGGCGTCATTTTGCGTATCAGTTCATAAACACTATGCCATGGAATCGGTACGTCCAAAATCTCTTCCCAACTATTTTGCAATCTATATGGGACAGCTGTCAATCATTTGGTCCTTAAATTAAACTGGTATACTATTTTATTTATCACAATTTTATTTAACCAATTATGTTCTTTAATGCAGGGCCGACAGACAAGTTCCTTACTTTCCCCCCTCCACTTTCCTCTTCCATTTTTCCGATAATGCTGCAATTATTTGGTTGTAATTCTGGGTAGAGCAGACATTTCCATTTGTTTTTGTTAGCTGCATGTGAGACATAACTACACCAGTCCTACCTATGATATAATTACGAAGATTATACTTTTATTTTATTTTATTTTATTTTATTTTATTTTAAATAATGTTTTTTTAATCAATTAGTATATTTGAGTTTAACCACAATATTTGTTGCATTATTTGTTCTGTCGTCTGGAGGATTAAATTGAAATTGCAACCAACTTTCTATGGCTTGTTTTAGAAATAGTGATATTTGGGAGATTATTTCCTTTTCAAATAACTGAAAGTGAGAGGTTGTAATCTGAATAAAGGGAAAAAGGCCATTCTTGAACATGAGGTGAGACAATCTTACTAACTAAGATTTAAGTATAGCTTTTGTATGTCTGAAGCTTTTAGTGATAGGTCTAATGCTTTAATATTTAATAATTTCTATTAAATTCATTATATAAATAGGCCTGTTTAATTTTGTCTGGCTTGCCGTTCCAAATAAAATTGAATATTTTTTTCTCATTTAATTTTAAAAACTGTTCGCTAGGCGTAGGCAAGACCATAAGCAAATAGGTAAACTGGGATAATACTAAAGAGTTAATCAGGGTGATTTTTCCACAAATAGACAGGTATTTACCTTTCCATGGTAGCAAGATCTTATCTATTTTTTCTAACTTTCTATTAAAATGTATTGGAGTGAGATCATTTATTTCATTTGGGATATGTTTTCCGAGTATATCCACATCACCATCAGACCATTTTATTTGTAAACTACATGGTAATGTAAAATCTTTATTTTTTAGTGATCCAATATGTAATATAGTACATTTATCATAATTTGGTTGTAATCCAGAGAGGTTAGAAAATGTATCTAGATCCCCTATGAGGCTGTGGAGGGATTCAAGTTGTGGATTTAAAAGAAAACATAAATCATCAGCGTATAATGACACCTTTGTTTTTAAGCCCTGGATTTCTAATCCCTTGATATTATTGTTGGATCTGATTTTAATAGCTAACATTTCGATGGCCATAATAAATAGTTATGCCGATAGTGGACAACCTTGTTTTACTCCTCTTGACAGTTTAAAACTTTCAGAGAAATAGGCCTTATTTACTATTTTACACCTAGGGTTACTATACATGATTTTAACCCATTTTATAAGAGATTCTCCAAAATTGAAACGCTCCAGGCATTTATATATAAACTCCAGTCGTACTTTATCAAATGGCTTTTCAAAGTCTGCTATGAACAGCAGGCCTGGTTTCCCAGATTTTTCATAGTGTTCTATTGTTTCCAGTACTTGCCTTATATTATCTCCAATGTATCGTCCATGTAAAAAACCTGTCTGATTAGAATGAATAATTTCCGACAATACCTTTTTAATTCTATGCGCTATACATTTTGCTAGAATTTTTGCATCACAACACTGAAGTGTAAGGGGCATCCAATTTTTTTAATGGACTGGATCTTTATATTTCCCACTTGTATCCTGTTTCAGTAATAATGAAATCAGACCTTCTTCTTGAGTGTCTGATTATCTACCATTTACATAGGAGTGGTTAAAACATGCTAATAACTGTCATTTGAGTATATCAAAAAAGGTTTGGTATACCTCGACTGGTATGCCATCCAACCCTGGAGTTTTCCCAGACAAAGTCTTTAATTGCATCCAGAAGTTCCTCCTCTGTAATTTCACCTTCACATGAGTCTTTCTGTGTGGCTGTTAATTTGACATTATCAATAGAAAAACAATCCCTACAATTAGCTTCAGTTAGAGGAGATGGAGGCGACGGAAACATAAACATATGCTTAAAGTACTTTGCTTCCTCATTCAAAATGTAATTTGGTGAATCATGGTTGACTCCGTCATTTGTAACCAGTTTCTTTTTGGTAGCAGTTCTATGTTGAAGATGAAAAAAGAATTTGGTGCATTTTTCCCCATATTCCATCCAGTTTGCTTTATTTTTATAATATATTACACTTGATCTTTCTAGAAAAAGTTTCTCCATTTCTTTTTGTTTTTCCTCTAATTCATTCTGAGCCTCTATGTTACAGTTTTTATTGCTATCTATCTGTTCCGTTAGACCTTCTATTTCCTTTGTTAGTATGGACTGTTTTAACCTAAATTGCTCTTTTTTTTTCTCGAGATGAGTACTGAATTGCATGGCCTCTAAAGGCACATTTAAAAGTGTCCCATACAATAAGGGGATTTGCTGTACCTATGTTATGTCCGAAAGAAATCAGTTATAAATTCCTCTGTCCTAGTTAAAAACAAGTTATCATCCAATAGGCTTTGATTAAATTTCCAATATCCTCGCCCACGTGGAAATTCAGTAAGAATAATGTATATGCCAATTATATGATGGTCCGACCGCATTCTGTCCCCTATCAACACTTTTTAAACTTTTGGTGCCAACGAGCATGACATAAGAAAGAAGTCAAGACGACTAGCTTGATTGAGTCTCCACCATGTATATCTCAATAGGTCAGGATATTTAAGTCTCCATATATCTACTAGTTATATTGTATCCATGACATTCATGATTTCCTTAAGAGCATGAGGGAGATAGTTTGTAGTGTGATTTCCTTTACGGTCCATTGAGCTATTTAAAACAGTATTATAATCTCCCACCATAATAATAGAGTCTTGTATTGCTTGCAGGATTGATAATTTATTATATAAATTGTCAAAGAAGTGTGGATCATCATTATTTGGTCCGTAAAGGTTAATGAACCATATCTGTTTATGGTCCAATAATGTATTTAAAATCATCCATCTACCTTGCGGATCTGTTTGGACAATTTGCACATTTGGATCGAAATGACTGTTTCTTTGCCCCCCCCAGTCCTTTTCCCACACAACTTCATCTAGAATTGTTGAATGAGTTTCCTGTAAAAAATAGATCTTATATTCCTTCTCTTTGAGCCATGTAAATATTGTTATTATTTTGTTATTATCTGCTAAGCCATTACAATTATAACTGGCTATACTTATTTCACCACTTACCATAATGAGATACAAGTTTCAAATCTATTTATTATAATATATGTTTGAAATGTACCAATAAAAAATACCATAGTAATTGAGTGTCCATTTAGCTGTACCATGATTGCTACTAAGTAACCCTCCAATTGTTCTCCACTATTCCCCCCGCTAAAGCCCCTCCCCATCCCAAGTAGGGTTGTCATCCCAGTGATCGGCATACTACCCCTGTCTCCCCGGATCCCTAGGCCCCACGAGAGGCAAGGACCCATTCTTCGAAAACAGCACACAGTGCCATCCACAAAACAGAAGCAGGTCAACTGCCAAAAGCATTTCCAATGCTCTCACCTCAATATATATATAGCTATTAAAAATATATATCTATTCAAATATCTTGCATATCTTAATTTCCATCATTATCAATTAATATGCGTAATAATGTCGTCAGTTCATGCAAAGGATTGTTACCTATAACCCGGATTGCCATTGTATTACATTACATTTTTGTCAAGCAATTCTTATTTTAGCAAACAATTATTGTGGTTCATCCTATATTCTCCCTAACATCCTTACCCCCTTGCAACAGATGTGAGATACACACACACGTACACACACGCACATACTCTAACACACTCAACCCCTTTCCTCCACAATCAACCATAAGCTCAGATGCTCAACGGTTGTTACATCCCAGAGCCCAACTCAAGAAAGGCCCCGATTTACGAATGCATATACAGTTACAGCTGTTTGAGAAAGCATGCAAGATTGAGCAAAAATTGACAAAAATGTGAGATTTGATTAACCTATGTCAAGTCATAGGTGATGGAGATCAGATCCACCCTCTTCCCCTGAGACACAAACACTCTGGTTGTAACCATTTTTCCCAAGCATCTCCGTGCAGTCAGACCTTTGATTATTTTGTGCCACCAGGGCCACAATAATATGCCCCCTCTCTGATTGTCCGAGTGTGACCCCCTCCCCATGGGTTACTGCAGCCAGTGTTGCCAGCACTGCCACTACCTGGGTGGGGGTACCCCACTGGAATCCCCACCGGCTAGGTACAAGGTCGTCAAGGTTCTCATTAGCAGCTTTGAGAATTTCCTTGTATATTATGCTCTCCCATCAGGGGGCTCTGGCTTTGTAGGACCAACCCTGCCAGGCAGGCTCAGAATCTTGAGGTGGCGGTGCTGCTCTAGTAGATCTCTGACCGCATTTATCTTTCTGTTTTGGCTGCATATAGGTAACTTACAGCAAGGCCATAAAACAGATGGGGACTTCTCTTTGGTGTATGGGTTGCTCAGGTGGGTGTCTAGGATATAGGGTTGGGGACCATTCCATCATCATAGGACAATAGAAAAATAGATTAGATGTATACTTTATTTTAAAATGTATATCCTTCATCTGCACAAAATTGAAAGCTCTCTCTCACAACCCCTGCTCACAGACACACGTTGGTTCTGGGATATGCAACCATTTCCTTTCTCACTCACTTAACACAAAAACACACACCACACCTTCAATCACAATACATCCACACATTGTGTGCCTTCTATGTCTTCTGTTTGCTATGTTTTTATCTCCACTATGTTGATTGAGTACTTGTGTTCTAATTAGTTCTATTTGAAGATGTATTATTTCGCTTGTTATCCTTTCTTGTAATACCGTCTTATCACTTTATAAAATATTATAAATACTATAAAAGTGTTTTATTATTACAATCCCTACCATGGCTAGTATTGGGTGTTACATTATTCGACTCCTCTATTAGAACTTTCAGAATAGCCATGGAGTAGTCTTTGTGTCGCGGAACATTTGGTTGTCAATATACAGTTTATCGTCTATGAGAGCAACACGCTTCCCTTTCAATCTATTTTCCTTGAAGATTGGGTACAGAACTTTGCGCCGTTCTGCAATCTCCCACGGGAACTGATCATTCATGCCTATTTTCGTGCCAGCAAGTCTTTTACCTTTTAACCATTACTTTATCCTTAAAGAACGCAAATTTGGCAACGATTGGACGCTCATATCTCTGTCCTCTTTGTCCGAAACGGTGTACACGTTCGAGTTGGATTTTATCGACAGATTCGAGTGGGATTTGAAGCGCTGTAAGAAAGAAGTCCTTCACAATTTTTTCGGTAATCTCTCCTTCTTTTTCTTGGATACCCGTAAGTACTATATTTTCTCTCATCGATCTAGTCTGTATGTCTAGTAAGGCTTCTCTCAGAAAGTTGTTGTCCTTTTTAAGTTCCTTAACGTCCGTTTCTATCTTAGTGACTGTCCCTTTTAGCTATTTTGTATCTTTCTCCATTATCGCAGCTTTTTCGTCACTCATTTCAACTCTTTTACATCCTTACTGACAAACTCTAGTATGCCCAGTTTGTCATTTATTGACTTCAACAGATCGCTTTCCACACTTACCAGTCCCAGTGGTGAAAAGCATAAATCATCTGTATCCGTCGAGGAGTTGAGTTTTCTGTTGGAGATTGATTCTCCTCGTTTATCCTCCATCATGTTTGAGTGTTGCTTGTTGTTGTAATATTTGTCGATACATTTCTCTAGCCTTATGATTTGTTTTGTCTTATTATCTAGATTGAATGTTATTACCCACGAGTATATGAAGTGCTAATATTTAGTCTTACTTACTGATATTGAATATTACGTTTTTATCTTGAGGTGATTCGCACCACTGTGTGTTCAATACGCCATCTTGTCACGTGACCACTTTTGGTGAGCAATATTTGTCTATTGCACGTTTTGGTTTTTCTGCATGGCTATATTGCCGAAAAACAGATTCCATGGGATTGAATGGTGGCTTTTGCACAGATGGGGCTCCATCTACGGCGGGCAGGCCTCTGCACTAGCAGAATTCATTGTTCCTTCTATTAAGGCAAGTCGTCCAGGTCCTGAGGTAGCAAAGCATCCCCAAACCATCACACCACCACCACCATGCTTGACCTTTGGTATGATGTTCTTACTGTGGAATGCAGAGTTTGGTTTTCGCCAGGCATAATGGGACCCATCTCGTCCAAAATGTTGACTCAAGTTTGCCTAAAAGCACCTGGATGATCATCAAGACTCTTGGAAGAACGTTCTATGGACAGATGATTCAAAAGTATAACTTTTTGGACGACATGGTTCCAGTAATGCCTGGCGAAAACCAAACTTTGCATTCCACAGTAAGAACATCATACCAAAGGTCAAGCATGGTGGTGGTGGTGTGATGGTTTGGGGATGCTTTGCTGCCTCAGGACCTGGACGACTTGCCTTAATAGAAGGAACCATGAATTCTGCTCTGTATCAGAGAATTCTACAGGAGAATGTCAGACCATTCGTCTGTGAGCTGAAGCTGAAGCGCAGCTGAGTCATGCAGCAAGACAATGATCCAAAACACACAATCAAGTCTACATGAAAATTACTAAAAAGCAACAAATTGGAAGTTTTGGAATGGCCTAGTCAAAGTCCAGACCTAATCCCAATTGAGATGTTGTGGCAGGACTTGAAACGAGCAGTTCATGCTTGAAAACCCACACGTCACTGAGTTAAAGCAGTTCTGCATGGCAGCATTCCCCAAGAGAGGATGGCTTTCACTTCAGCAGTAATAAATTCATGAACTTCTTTGAGGAAAAGATCATGACCATTAGAAAGCAAATTACGGACTCCTCTTTGAATCTGCGTATTCCTCCAGGGCTTAGCTGTCCTGGATCTGCACAGCTCTGCGAGGGCCTGGGATCGGGAGAGACACTTAAGTGTTTTAGTACTATATCTCTTGACACAATGATGAAAATAATCATGGCCTCTAAACCTTCAAGCTGCATACTGGATCCTATTCCTACTAAACTGCTGAAGGAGCTGCTTCCTGTGCTTGGCCCTCCTATGTTGAACATAATAAACAGCTCTCTATCCACCGGATGTGTACCAAACTCACTAAAAGTGGCAGTGATAAAGCCTCTCTTGAAAAAGCCAAACCTTGACCCGGAAAATATAAAAAACTATCGGCCTATATCGAATCTTCCATTCCTCTCAAAAATTTTTGAAAAAGCTGTTGCGCAGCAACTCACTGCCTTTCTGAAGACAAACAATGTATACGAAATGCTTCAGTCTGGTTTTAGACCCCATCATAGCACTGAGACTGCACTTGTGAAGGTGGTAAATGACCTTTTAATGGCGTCAGACCGAGGCTCTGCATCTGTCCTCGTGCTACTAGACCTTAGTGCTGCCTTTGACACCATCGATCACCACATTCTTTTGGAGAGACTGGAAACCCAAATTGGTCTACACGGACAAGTTCTGGCCTGGTTTAGATCTTACCTGTCGGAAAGATATCAGTTTGTCTCTGTGAATGGTCTGTCCTCCGACAAATCAACTGTACATTTCGGTGTTCCTCAAGGTTCCGTTTTAGGACCACTATTGTTTTCACTATATATTTTACCTCTTGGGGATGTTATTCGAAAACATAATGTTAACTTTCACTGCTATGCGGATGACACACAGCTGTACATTTCAATGAAACATGGTGAAGCCCCAAAATTGCCCTCGCTAGAAGCCTGTGTTTCAGACATAAGGAAGTGGATGGCTGAAAACTTTTTACTTTTAAACTCGGACAAAACAGAGATGCTTGTTCTAGGTCCCAAGAAACAAAGAGATCTTCTGTTAAATCTGACAATTCATCTTGATGGTTGTAAAGTCGTCTCAAATAAAACTGTGAAGGACCTCGGCGTTACTCTTGACCCTGATCTCTCTTTTGACGAACATATCAAGACTGTTTCAAGGACAGCTTGAGTGGGTTGAGTTACTGACGTGATCTTCCTGTCTGGGTTGGCGCCCCCCCTTGGTTTGTGCTGTGGTGGAGACCTCTGTGGGCTATACTCGGCCTTGTCTCAGGATTGTAAGTTGGTGGTTGAGGATATCCCTCTAGTGGTGCGGGGGCTGTGCTTTGGCAGAGTGGGTGGGGTTATATCCTTCCTGTTTGGCCCTGTCCGGGGGTTTCTTCGGATGGGGCCACAGTGTCTCCGGACCGCTCCTGTCTCAGCCTCCAGTATTTATGCTGCAGTAGTTTATGTGTCGGGGGGCTGGGGTTAGTTGGTTATACCTGGAGTACTTCTCCTGTCTTATCCAGTGTCCTGTGTGAATTTAAGTATGCTCTCTCTAATTCTCTCGTTCTCTCTTTCTCTCTGAGAACCTGAGCCCTAGGACCATACGTCAGGACTACCGGGCATGATGACACCTTGCTGTCCCCAGTCCGCCTGGCCTTGCTGCTATTCCAGTTTCAACTGTTCTGCCTGCGGTTACGAAACCCCTACCTGTCCCAGACCTGCTGTTTTCAACTCTTAATGATCGGCTATGAAAAGCCAACTGAGAGACCTGAGCCCTAGGACCATACGTCGGGACTACCGGCCGTGGTGACTCCTTGCTGTCCCCAGTCCGCCTGGCCTTGCTGCTATTCCAGTTTCAACTGTTCTGCCTGCGGTTATGGAACCCCTACCTGTCCCAGACCTGCTGTTTTCAACTCTTAATGATCGGCTATGAAAAGCCAACTGAGATTTATTCCTGATTATTATTTGACCATGCTTGTCACTTATGAACATTTTTGAACATCTTGGCATGGTTCTGTTATAATCTTCACCCGGCACAGCCAGAAGAGGACTGGCCACCCCTCATAGCCTGGTTCCTCTCTAGGTTTCTTCCTAGGTTTTCGCCTTTCTAGGGAGTTTTTCCTAGCCACCGTGCTTCTACACCTGCATTACTAGCTGTTTGGGGTTTTAGGCTGGGTTTCTGTACAGCACTTCGAGATATTAGCTGATGTAAGAAGGGCTATATAAAATAAAATTGATTGATTGATTGAAGAGTGGGCCAAAATTCCTCCACAGCGACGTGAGAGACTGATCAACAACTACAGGAAGCATTTGGTTGGAGTCATTGCAGCTAAAGGTGGCACAACCAGTTATTGAGTGTAAGGGGGCAATTACTTTTTCACACAGGGGAATTGGGTGTTGCACAATTTGTTTATGAAATAAATATGTAATTGTTGTGTTATTTGTTCACTTATGTTCCCTTTATCTAATATTAGGTTTTGGTTGAAGATCTGATAACATTCAGTATCACAAATATGCAAAAGTAGAGAAAATTAGAAAGGTGGCAAATACTTTTTCATAGCACTGTATATATATATTTTTAAAAGATCATCTTTGACAACAAACAATCACCAAAATAAAATTACAGGAAATTTGCTTTAAAACTGCAACATTTTATCACTGCGGCCAACAGGAGGGCCTCTAAAATGTTCGGTTGGTGACCGCACCATTGACCACGCCCATGACCACGCCCACCACCTAATTCCCATTTTGATCCAGAAAAAACCCTGGGGATACTTCGGGATTTTGACAATGAGGCCCTTTATCTACTTCCCCAGAGTCAGATGAACTCGTGGATACCATCTTTATGTATGTGTGTGCAGTTTGAAGGAAGTTGCTAGCTAGCGCAATGACTGGAAGTCTGCTAGCAGATACCCATCGACTTCCAGTCATTGCGCTAACGCTAGTTAGCATTGGTTCGCAAAATTACCACTAACTTCTTTCATACTGGATACAGAGACATAAAAATAGTATCCACGAGTTCATCTGACTCGTGGATACCAAAGTATCCCTTTAAAGAGACAGTGCACACTTTTACAAAGGAAGAGATTGCTTCTTCAATGAAAATGTTGTTGATCAGTACAATAAAATAATATGTTCTCCTAGTGGTTGCCAATCAAATAAGTCCTAAATGGAAGGGATTGTTTGTCATCTGTAGCCCCATGAAATCAGATAAAACAAGCTCAATAACTCAATGCACGGACACACTCCTATTAAATAATATGCATTCACCTGTATTGTGAATAGACCTAGGCTACATTTTGATTTACCCAGTTTATCAATAGAGATTTACCATTCAATTTTTTTTAACCATTGTTGTTTTGTAGTTAGATTGGTAAAAACAAATTGATTGTATGATTGTATAATTTATTAATTAATGCATACATGGCTGTCAAAAAAAATTGACATAAAAGTGTTTAAATGTAAAGATATTGAACTCAAAAGTTGCCCAACGATTGTAACTGAGTTTATCTGTCTGGATCAAGTGCCATTCTGTGACTTTGGCTAATACACCTACTTTTTTGTTGTTGTGGTATCGTTTTGGTATCGAGTATCGTGATACTAAACCTGGTATCAGTATCGTCAAAATAAGTCAAAATTCTGGGATTCTGACAACACTATAACAGAGTTAAGAACGTGCCTTAAGCTCATTCCACAGATTGCTTGAAATGTCACGTATATATCCAATTGGTACCTTTTGGGTAGCTCAAACCGTATGTTGTCAAGGAGGAAGGTCACATGCGTTTGCAAACAGAGGATCACTGGTTCAAGCCCAGTGGAGGAAGATATATTATTTTTGAATTAGCACTACACACCTGATTCAAATCATCAACACTTGATGATGAGTGAATCATTTGAATCAGCTGTGTGGGTCTAGGGCAAAAACTATAATGTGCACCCCATTAGTTTACTCCAATTAGGGGAGGGGTGGTAGGGTTAGGGAAAAATAACAGGAAAATATATTTAAAAGAGATACGTATGTGTATATATACAGTACCAGTCAAAAGTTTGGACACAACTACTCATTCAAGGGTTTTTCTTAATTTTTACTATTTTCGATATTGTAGAATAATAGTGAAGACATCAAAACTATTAAATAACACATATGGAATCATGTAGTAACCAAAAAAGTTTTAAAAAATAGAAATATATTTTATATTTAAGATTATTCAAATAGCCACCCTTTGCCTTGATGACAGCTTTGCACACTCTTGACATTCTCTCAACCAGCTTCACCTGGAATGCTTTCCCAACATTCTTGAAGGAGTTCCCACATATGCTGAGCACTTGTTGGCTGCTTTTCCTTCACTCTGCGGTCCGACTCATCCCAAACCATCTCAATTGGGTTGAGGTCGGGGGATTGTGGAGGCCAGGTCATCTGATGCAGCACTCTATCACTCTCCTTCTTGGTAAAATAGCCCTTACACAGCCTGGAAGTGGTCCTCTGTAGCACAATTGGTAGAGCATGGCGCTTGTAACGCCAGAGTAGTGGGTTCGATCCCCGGGACCACCCATACGTAAAAATGTATGCTCACATAACTGTAAGTCGCTTTGGATAAAAGTGTCTGCTAAATGGCATATTATTATATAATTTTTTTATTTATTAAGTGTGCCTTGAATTCTAAATAAACTACAGACCCACACTGCGTCTCAGAAAGCCACGGCAGTTGGAACCACAAATCTCCAATTTGGACTCCAGACCAAAGGACACATTTCCACTGGTCTAATGTTCCTTGCTCGTGTTTCTTGGCCCAAGCAAGTCTCTTCTTATTATTGGTGTCCTTTAGTAGTGGTTCCTTTGCATCAATTCGACCATGAAGGCCTGATTCACACAGTCTCCTCTGAACAGTTGATATGTGTCTGTTACTTGAACTCTGTGAAGCATTTGTTTGGGCTGCAATTTCTGAGGCTGGAAACTCTAATGAACTTATCCTCTGCAGCAGAGGTAATTCTGGGTCTTCCATTCCTGTGGCGGTCCTCATGAGAGCCAGTTTCATCATAGCGCTTGATGGTTTTTGTGACTGCACTTGAAGAAACTTTCAAATTTCTAGAAATGTTCCGTATTGACTGACCTTCATGTCTTAAAGTAATGATGGACTGTTGTTTCTCTTTGCTTATTTGAGCTGTTCTTGCCATAATATGGACTTGGTTTTTTACCAAATAGGGCTATCTTCTGTATACCACCCCTACCTTGTCACAACACAACTGATTGGCACACCTGTTAATTTAAATGCATTCCAGTTGACTATCTCATGAAGCTTGTTGAGATGCCAAGAGTGTGCAAAGCTGTCATCAAGGCAAAGGGTGGCTATTTGAAGAATCTCAAATATAAAATATATTTTGATTTGTTTAACACTTTTTTGGTTACTACATGATTCCATATGTGTTATTTCATAGTTTTGATGTCTTCACTATTATTCTACAATGTAAAAATAAAGAAAAACCCTTGAATGAGTAGGTGTTTCCAAACTTTTGACTGGTACTGTATGTGAAATTAAATGAAACAATGTATGTTGATGCTAATGTTATGCTAATGTAATGATAAGAATGTCTTAATATATTCAATATGCTTTGGGCTATTGTCTTTTAACAGTTTTGCTTAATTCATTCTGATTAACCTAGCAATTACGACACACCCCTCACTATTGTCATTGGTTGCACTAATTCCACTGTTTGTCTACATAACCAGGTTCAAGCATTCATGACATTACCCTGAAGAAGGCACAGTGATGCTGAAAAGTTGGTGGTTTCTTACCCACTAAATTATTGGGAGTTTATACATAGAGTGTACGACTCTATTTGTTTTTATAGGTAATCCTTTCTAACACTGCTTTTTTTAAAATATATCACAATGAACTGTGATAATGTTGCTAATGCTCTCCACTCTCCACTTTCTGGAGGGCCAAGTTTTGAAATCAGTGGAATGTCTGGTTGAAGCAGAGTATGATAGCTAAGGAGATGGAGAAAATTCAGGCGTTTGATTATGCGGAGGGAGTCGAAAAGAGAACACACAAAGGCTGTTGTATAAAACACCTGTCTCCGGATTACATCTTCAAACTAAGGGCATCCATGGCATCCGTGACAGAGAGGGAGAAGCCTTCATCATGTATATAGGTAAGAGAGTCTAGCTAGCTACATTTTCAGATATTATACATTTCTAATTTTGTCAGAAATTTGTTTTCATTGCAAGATAAAGAGTAATGTTAGCCAGCTAGCTAACGTTACGTGTATGATCTGTGTAGTAATATTATTCGTAGCTCAGAGCCATTTGCATTTCTAGTTATAGCCTAATGTTAGCTAGCTAGCTAACATTGAACCTGGTTGGTTAGCTTTAGTTCCCTGTAGATTCATGCATGGTAGTAACATTATGAGTTGGGATTATAGTTCATTGTTTAGCTAGCTAGCTATACAGTGGGGGAAAAAGTATTTAGTCAGCCACCAATTGTGCAAGTTCTCCCACTTAAAAAGATGAGAGAGGCCTGTAATTTTCATCATAGGTACACGTCAACTATGACAGACAAATTGAGAAAATAAAATCCAGAAAATAAAATTGTAGGATTTTTAATGAATTTATTTGCAAATTATGGTGGAAAATGAGTATTTGGTCACCTACAAACAAGCAAGGTTTCTGGCTCTCACAGACCTGATACTTCTTCTTTAAGAGGCTCCTCTGTCCTCCACTCGTTACCTGTATTAATGGCACCTGTTTGAACTTGTTATCAGTATAAAAGACACCTGTCCACAACCTCAAACAGTCACACTCCAAACTCCACTATGGCCAAGACCAAAGAGCTGTCAAAGGACACCAGAAACAAAATTGTAGAACTGCACCAGGCTGGGAAGACTGAATCTGCAATAGGTAAGCAGCTTGGTTTGAAGAAATCAACTGTGGGAGCAATTATTAGGAAATGGAAGATATACAAGACCACTGATAATCTCCCTCGATCTGGGGCTCCACGCAAGATCTCACCCAGTGGGGTCAAAATGATCACAAGAACGGTGAGCAAAAATCCCAGAACCACACGGGGGGACCTAGTGAATGACCTGCAGAGAGCTGGGAACAAAGTAACAAAGCCTACCATCAGTAACACACTACGCCGCCAAGGACTCAAATCCTGCAGTGCCAGACGTGTCCCCCTGCTTAAGCCAGTACATGTCCAGGCCCATCTGAAGTTTGCTAGAGTGCATTTGGATGATCCAGAAGATGATTGGGAGAATGTCATATGGTCAGATGAAACCAAAATAGAACTTTTTGGTAAAAACTCAACTCGTCGTGTTTGGAGGACAAAGAATGCTGAGTTGCATCCAAAGAACACCATACCTACTGTGAAGCATGGGGGTGGAAACATCATGCTTTGGGGCTGTTTTTCTGCAAAGGGACCAGGACGACTGATCCGTGTAAAGGAAAGAATGAATGGGGCCATGTATCGTGAGATTTTGAGTGAAAACCTCCTTCCATCAGCAAGGGCATTGAAGATGAAACGTGGCTGGGTCTTTCAGCATGACAATGATCCCAAACACACCGCCCGGGCAACGAAGGAGTGGCTTCGTAAGAAGCATTTCAAGGTCCTGGAGTGGCCTAGCCAGTCTCCAGATCTCAACCCCATAGAAAATCTTTGGAGGGAGTTGAAAGTCTGTGTTGCCCAGCGACAGCCCCAAAACATCACTGCTCTAGAGGAGATCTGCATGGAGGAATGGGCCAAAATACCAGCAACAGTGTGTGAAAACCTTGTGAAGACTCACAGAAAACGTTTGACCTGTGTCATTGCCAACAAAGGGTATATAACAAAGTATTGAGAAACTTTTGTTATTGACCAAATACCTATTTTCCACCATAATTTGCAAATAAATTCATTAAAAATCCTACAATGTGATTTTCTGGATTTTTTTTCTCTAATTTTGTCTGTCGTAGTTGACGTGTACCTATGATGAAAATTACAGGCCTCTCTCATCTTTTTAAGTGGGAGAACTTGCACAATTGGTGGCTGACTAAATACTTTTTTCCCCCACTGTATGTCTAAACAAAAGACTCCATTATTCAAGTAACATTTACATTTACATTTACGTCATTTAGCAGACGCTCTTATCCAGAGCGACTTTCAAATTGGTGAATTCACCTTATAGCCAGTGGGATAACCACTTTACAATTATTATTTTTTTGGGGGGGTGGGGTGGGGTAAGGGGGGGGTTAGAATTATTACTTTATCCTATCCCAGGTGTTCCTTAAAGAGGTGGGGTTTCAAATGTCTCCGGAAGGTGGTGAGTGACTCCGCTGTCCTGGCGTCGTGAGGGAGCTTGTTCCACCATTGGGGTGCCAGAGCAGCGAACAGTTTTGACTGGGCTGAGCGGGAACTGTGCTTCAGCAGAGGTAGGGGAGCCAGCAGGCCAGAGGTGGATGAACGCAATGCCCTTGTTTGGGTATAGGGACTGATCAGAGCCTGAAGGTACAGAGGTGCCGTTCCCCTCACAGCTCCGTAGGCAAGCACCATGGTCTTGTAGCAGATGCGAGCTTCAACTGGAAGCCAGTGTAGTGTGCGGAGGAGCGGGGTGACGTGAGAGAACTTGGGAAGGTTGAACAACAGACGGGCTGCGGCATTCTGGATGAGTTGTAGGGGTTTAATGGCACAGGCAGGGAGCCCAGCCAACAGCGAGTTGCAGTAATCCAGACGGGAGATGACAAGTGCCTGGATTAGGACCTGTGCCGCTTCCTGTGTAAGGCAGGGTCGTACTCTCCGAATGTTGTAGAGCATGAACCTACAGGATCGGGTCACCGCCTTGATGTTAGCGGAGAACGACAGGGTGTTGTCCAGGGTCACGCCAAGGCTCTTCGCACTCTGGGAGGAGGACACAACGGAGTTGTCAACCATGATGGCGAGATCATGGAACGGGCAGTCCTTCCCCGGGAGGAAGAGCAGCTCCGTCTTGCCAAGGTTCAGCTTGAGGTGGCCATACTGATATGTCTGCCAGACATGCAGAGATGCGATTCGCCACCTGGTTATCAGAAGGGTGAAAGGAGAAGATTAGTTGTGTGTCGTCTGCGTAGCAATGATAGGAGAGGCCATGTGAGGATATGACAGAGCCAAGTGACTTGGTGTATAGCGAGAATAGGAGAGGGCCTAGAACTGAGCCCTGGGGGACACCAGTGGTGAGAGCACGTGGTGCGGAGACAGCTTCTCGCCACGCCACTTGGTAGGAGCGACCGGTCAGGTAGGACGCAATCCAAGAGTGAGCCGCGCCGGAGATGCCCAGGTCGGAGAGGAGGATCTGATGGTTCCCAGTATCAAAGGCAGCAGACAGGTCTAGAAGGACAAGAGCAGAGGAGAGAGAGTTAGCTTTAGCAGTGCGGAGAGCCTCCGTGACACAGAGAAGAGCAGTCTCAGTTGAATGACCAGTCTTGAAACCTGACTGGTTTGGATCAAGAAGGTCATTCTGAGAGAGATAGCAAGAGAGTTGGCTAAAGACGGCACGCTCAAAAGTTTTGGAGAGAAAAGAAAGAAGGGATACTGGTCTGTAGTTGTTGACATCAGAGGGATCGAGTGTTGGTTTTTTGAGAAGGGGTGCAACTCTCGCTCTCTTGAAGACGGAAGGGACATAGCCAGCGGTCAAGGATGAGTTGATCAGCGAGGTGAGGTAAGGGAGAAGGTCACCGGAGATGGTCTGGAGAAGAGAGGAGGGGATAGGGTCAAGCGGGCAGGTTGTTGGGCGGCCGGCCGTCACAAGTCGCAAGATTTTATCTGGAGAGAGAGGGGAGAAAGAAGTCAAAGCATAGGGTAGGGCAGTGTGAGCAGGACCAGCAGTGTCATTTGACTTAACAAACGAGGATCGGATGTCGTCAACCTTCTTTTCAAAATGGTTGACGAAGTCATCCACAGAGAGGGAGGAGGGGGGAGGGGGAGGAGGATTCAGCAGGGAGGAGAAGGTGGCAAAGAGCTTCCTAGGGTTAGAGGCAGATGCTTGGAATTTAGAGTGGTAGAAAGTGGCCTTAGCAGCAGAAACAGATGAAGAAAATGTAGAGAGGAGGGAGTGAAAAGATGCCAGGTCCGCAGGGAGTCTAGTTTTCCTCCATTTCCGCTCGGCTGCCCGGAGCCCTGTTCTGTGAGCTCGCAATGAGTCATCAAGCCACGGAGCTGGAGGGGAGGACCGAGCCGGCCGGGAGGATAGGGGACATAGAGAGTCAAAGGATGCAGAAAGGGAGGAGAGGAGGGTTGAGGAGGCAGAATCAGGAGATTGGAGGGAGAAGGATTGAGCAGAGGGAAGAGATGATAGGATGGAAGAGGAGAGAGTAGCGGGAGAGAGAGAGCGAAGGTTGCGACGGCGCATTACCATCTGAGTAGGGGCAGAGTGAGTAGTGTTGGAGGAGAGCGAGAGAGAAAAGGATACAAAGTAGTGGTCGGAGACATGGAGGGGAGTTGCAGTGAGATTAGTAGAAGAACAGCATCTAGTAAAGATGAGGTCAAGCGTATTGCCTGCCTTGTGAGTAGGGGGGGATGGTGAGAGGGTGAGGTCAAAAAAGGAGAGGAGTGGAAAGAAGGAGGCAGAGAGAAATGAGTCAAAGGTAGACGTAGGGAGGTTGAAGTCCCCCAGAACTGTGAGGGGTGAGCCATCCTCAGGAAAGGAACTTATCAAGGCGTCAAGCTCATTGATGAACTCTCCAAGGGAACCTGGAGGGTGATAGATGACAAGGATATTAAGCTTAAATGGGCTAGTGACTGTGAAAGCATGGAATTCAAATGAGGAGATAGACAGATGGGTCAGGGGAAAAATAGAGAATGTCCATTTGGGAGAGATGAGGATTCCTGTGCCACCACCCCGCTGACCAGATGCTCTCGGGGTATGTGAGAACACATGGTCAGACGAGGAGAGAGCAGCAGGAGTAGCAGTGTTTTCAGTGGTAATCCATTTCACTGTATTGTTTACACCTTCTGTATCCTGTGCATGTGACAAATAAACGTTGATTTTATTTGATATAGCGTATGCTTACCAGAGACGGTAATGTAAAGAACAACATGACCTGCACCAAAGTCAAATTAGGATATAACGTTAGGCCAATGAGACAGTGTCCAAGTTCTAAAATTCTCCGGTAGAATGCCCTGCTTTTATTTCATCCCACTCACAACCGTAAGCTATTTTCTGTAATTAGCTCGCCATTAACTTGTAAATAATGATCTTGTTGTGAGTTTATTTTCCTGTAATAACAATTACAAATTAGCTCAAGTTAAGATGTTGTCAGCTATATGATATGGTCATTATTAATGTTAGCTAGCTAGCTAACAAGCTAGAAATGAACCAAAACATTGTTTAGAAATTTGCTTTTAGTTGCATGGTTTGCTAGATTGACATATACTACATTAATTTTTTAACGAATGGGTTTATTGGTGTTAAAATACACCAGTTATGCTATTTTGGACCACCAGGCTGCTGATGTCATGCAGCCTGTCGTTTTTGTGTTTATACTTTTTCATAACGACAATGACAAGTTTGATATCAGACAACAATAGAATGTTCATGATGTCACTCTGACAACTGTGCTAAACTTTAGTCTTGAAATCTTTGGTTTAGTACACTACCGTACTCACTCTGTTTAGCACATGGCCTCACGTTACTCCTTAAAGAGATGGGTGGGGCTAAGGCTTCAGAGGGTGTGAACGATGCTGAATGGGTGTAGACAAAGAAGAGCTCTCCAGTAGGAGTACCAAAACATTCAAGGGCCATTTTCTCAAAAGTGGAGTTACAAGTTTATCAACTTTCAAAGCAGAATTACTTTCCCATTGTTCCTCAACTGCCGTGTATGATATACCATTTTCTAGTCTGAGTCTCTACTTTTATCCAATGTAAAAAAACAATTTTTTATACATAACACCAAATCGAGCCGGTCGGTCACATATAGATTAATGTGCCAAATCTGTTTATGGTCCAATAGCATAATTAAAAGGATCCACCTTCCTTGCGGCTCTGTTTGAACAGTTTGCACATTCAGATCCAAATTATTGTTAATTAATATCATCACCCCTTTTGAGCTTCTTTGATGATGGGAGAAATATATCCCCCCCAGTCCTTTTTCCATACAACTTCGTCTAAAGGTGTAGAATGAGTTTCCTGTAAACAATATATATTATATTCCTTCTCTTTTAGCCAGGTAAAGACTGATCGTCTTTTCTTATTATCTGCTAAGCCATTACAATTATAACTAGCTATACTTATTTCACCACTTACCTTAATGATATACAAGTTTTGATTATAAACTCAGCAAAAAAAAGAAACGTCCCTTTTTCAGGACCCTGTCTTTCAAAGATAATTGGTAAAAATCCAAATAACTTCACAGATCTTCATTGTAAAGGGTTTAAACACTGTTTCCCATGCTTGTTCAATGAACCATAAACAATTAATGAACATGCACCTGTGGAACGGTCGTTAAGACACTAACAGCTTACAGACGGTAGGCAATTAAGGTCACAGTTATGAAAACTTAGGACACTAAAGAGGCCTTTCTACTGACTCTGAAAAACACCAAAAGAAAGATGCCCAGGGTCCCTGCTCATCTGCGTGAATGTGCCTTAGGCATGCTGCAAGGAGGCATGAGGACTGCAGATGTGGCCAGGGCAATAAATTGCAATGTCCGTACTGTGAGACGCATTAGACAGTGCTACAGGGAGACAGGACAGACAGCTGATCGTCCTCGAGGTGGCAGACCACGTGTAACAACACCTGCACAGGATCGGTACATCCGAACATCACACCTGCGGGACAGGTACAGGATGGCAACAACAACTGCCCGAGTTACACCAGGAACGCACAATCCCTCCATCAGTGCTCACACTGTCCGCAATAGGCTAAGAGAGGCTGTACTGAGGGCTTGTAGGCCTGTTGTAAGGCAGGTCCTCACCAGACATCACCGGCAACAACGTCGCCTATGGGCACAAACCCACCGTCGCTGGACCAGACAGGACTGGCAAAAAGTGCTCTTCACTGACAAGTCGCAGTTTTGTCTCACCAGGGGTGATGGTCGGATTTGCGTTTATCGTCGAAGGAATGAGCGTTACACCGAGGCCTGTACTCTGGAGCGGGATTGATTTGGAGGTGGAGGGTCCGTCATGGTCTGGGGCGGTATGTCACAGCATCATCGGACTGAGCTTGTTGTCATTGCAGGCAATCTCAACGCTGTGCGTTACAGGGCAGACATCCTCCTCCCTCATGTGGTACCTTTCCTACAGGCTCATCCTGACATGACCCTCCAGCATGACAATGCCACCAGCCATACTGCTCGTTCTGTGTGTGATTTCCTGCAAGACAGGAATGTCAGTGTTCTGCCATGGCCAGCGAAGAGCCCGGATCTCAATCCCATTGAGCACGTCTGGGACCTGTTGGATTGGAGGGTGAGGGCTAGGGCCATTCCCCCCAGAAATGTCAGGGAACTTGCAGGTGCCTTGGTAGAAGAGTGGGGTAACATCTCACAGCAAGAACTGGCAACTCTGGTGCAGTCCATGAGGAGGAGTTGCACTGCAGTACTTAATGCAGCTGGTGGCCACACCAGATACTGACCATTACTTTTGATTTTGACCCCCACTTTGTTCAGGGACACATTATTCAATTTCTGTTAGTCACATGTCTGTGGAACTTGTTCAGTTTATATCTCAATTGTTGAATCTTATTATGTTCATACAAATATTTACACATGTTAAGTTTGCTGAAAATAAACGCAGTTGACAGTGAGAGGACGTTTCTTTTTTTGCTGAGTTTTACTTACCATAATATGTTTGTAAACTTACAACTAAGAAGTACCATGATAATTGAGTGTCCATATAGCTGTACCATGATATTTGCAATGTTAAGCATACTGTAGCTGCAACTAAGTAAACCTCTCATTGCCCTCCAATATTCCACCCGCTAAAACCTCCCCCCAACCCAAGTTGGATTGTTGTCCCAGTGACTGGCTGACCATCCTTGTACACATGGATCCTAGGACCTGTAAGAGATAGGGGACAATCCTTTAAAAAGAGCACATGGTGCCACCTACAGTACAGAACCAGATCTGCAGACATTATCATTTTTAACACCCTCCTCTCTGTTGTACTGCATCTAGTTATTTAAATATATATACAGTGGATTCGGAAAGTATTCAGACCCCTTCCCTTTTTCCACATTTTGTTATGTTACAGCCTTATTCTAAAATTGATTAAATGAAAAATGTTCCTCATCAATCTACACACAATACCACATAATGACAAAGCGAAAACAGGTTTTTAGAAATTTTTGTAATGTATTAAATAAAACAACTGAAATACCTTATTTACATACAGTGGGGAAAAAAAGTATTTAGTCAGCCACCAATTGTGCAAGTTCTCCCACTTAAAAAGATGAGAGAGGCCTGTAATTTTCATCATAGGTACACGTCAACTATGACAGACAAAATGAGAAAAAAAAAAAAAAAAAATCCAGAAAATCACATAGGATTTTTTATGAATTTATTTGCAAATTATGGTGGAAAATAAGTATTTGGTCAATAACAAAAGTTTCTCAATACTTTGTTATATACCCTTTGTTGGCAATGACACAGGTCAAACGTTTTCTGTAAGTCTTCACAAGGTTTTCACACACTGTTGCCAAAGATTTTCTATGGGGTTGAGATCTGGAGACTGGCTAGGCCACTCCAGGACCTTGAAATGCTTCTTACGAAGCCACTCCTTCGTTGCCCGTGCGGTGTGTTTGGGATCATTGTCATGCTGAAAGACCCAGCCATGTTTCATCTTCAATGCCCTTGCTGATGGAAGGAGGTTTTCACTCAAAATCTCACGATACATGGCCCCATTCATTCTTTCCTTTACACGGATCAGTCGTCCTGGTCCCTTTGCAGAAAAACAGCCCCAAAGCATGATGTTTCCACCCCCATGCTTCACAGTAGGTATGGTGTTCTTTGGATGCAACTCAGCATTCTTTGTCCTCCAAACACGACGAGTTGAGTTTTTACCAAAAAGTTATATTTTGGTTTCATCTGACCATATGACATTCTCCCAATCCTCTTCTGGATCATCCAAATGCACTCTAGCAAACTTCAGACAGGCCTGGACATGAACTGGCTTAAGCAGGGGGACATGTCTGGCACTGCAGGATTTGAGTCCCTGGCGGCGTAGTGTGTTACTGATGGTAGGCTTTGTTACTTTGGTCCCAGCTCTCTACAGGTCATTCACTAGGTCCCCCCGTGTGGTTCTGGGATTTTTGCTCACCGTTCTTGTGATCATTTTGACCCCACGGGGTGAGAACTTGCGTGGAGCCCCAGATCGAGGGAGATTATCAGTGGTCTTGTATGTCTTCCATTTCCTAATAATTGCTCCCACAGTTGATTTCTTCAAACCAAGCTGCTTACCTATTGCAGATTCAGTCTTCCCAGCCTGGTGCAGGTCTACAATTATGTTTCTGGTGTCCTTTGACAGCTCTTTGGTCTTGGCCATAGTGGAGTTTGGAGTGTGACTGTTTGAGGTTGTGGACAGGTGTCTTTTATTCTGATAACAAGTTCAAACAGGTGCCATTAATAAAGGTAACGAGTGGAGGACAGAGGAGCCACTTAAAGAGGAAGTTACAGGTCTGTGAGAGCCAGAAATCTTGCTTGTTTGTAGGTGACCAAATACTTATTTTCCACCATAATTTGCAAATAAATTCATTAAAAATCCTACAATTTTATTTTCTGGATTTTATTTTCTCAATTTGTCTGTCATAGTTGACGTGTACCTATGATGAAAATTACAGGCCTCTCTCATCTTTTTAAGTGGGAGAACTTGCACAATTGGTGGCTGACTAAATACTTTTTTTCCCCACTGTAAGTTTTCAGACCCTTTGCTATGAGACTCGAAATTGAGCTCAGGTGCATCCTGTTTCCATTGATCATCCTTGAGATGTTTCTACAACTTGATTGGAGTCTACCTGTCGTAAATTCAATTGATTGGATATGATTTGGAAAGGCACACACCTGTCTATATAAGGTCCCACAGTTGACCGTGCATGTCAGAGCAAAAACTAAGCCAAGAGGTCTAAGGAATTATCCGTAGAGCTCCGAGACAGGATTGTTTCGAGGAACAGATCTGGGGAAGGGTACCAAATCATTTCTGCAGCATTGAAGGTCCCCAAGAACAGAGTGGCCTCCATCATTCTTAAATGGAAGAAGTTTGGAACCACCAAGACTCTTCCTAGAGCTGGCTGCCCGGCCAAACTGAGCAATCCGGGGAGAAGGACCTTGGTCAGGGAGGTGACCAAGAACCTGATGGTCCAGAGTTCCTCTGTGGAGATGGGAGAACATTCCAGAAGGACCACCATCTCTGCAGCACTCCACCAATCAGGCCTTTATGGTAGAGTGGCCAGACGGAAGTCACTCCTCAGTAAAAGGCACATGACAGCTCGCTTGGAGTTTGCCAAAAGGCACCTAAAGGACTCTCAGACCATGAGAAACAAGATTCTCTGGTATGATGAAACCAAGATTGAACTCTTTGGCTTGAGTGCCAAGCGTCACGTCTGGAGGAAACCTGGCACCATCCCTACGGTGAAGCATGGTGGTGGCAGCATCATGCTGTGGGAATGTTTTTCAGCGGCAGGGACTGGGAGACTAGTCAGGATCGAGGGAAAGATGAACGGAGCAAAGTGCAGAGAGCTTCTTGTTGAAAACCTGCTCCAGAGCGCTCAGGACCTCAGACTGGGGCTAAGTTTCACCTTCCAACGGGACAACGGCCCTAAGCACATAGCCAAGACAACACAGGAGTGGCTTCGGGACAAGTCTCTGAATGTCCTTGAGTGGCCCAGCCAGAGCCCGGACTTGAAGCTGATCGAACATCCCTTGAAAGACGTGAAAATAGCTGTGCAGCGACGCTCCCCATCCAACCTGACAAAGCTTGAGAGGATCTGCAGAGAAGAATGGGAAAAACTCCCCAAATACAGGTGTGCCAAGGTTGTAGCGTCATACCAAAGAAGACTTGAGGCTGTAATCGCTACCAAACGTGCTTCTACAAAGTACTGAGTATAGAGTCTGAATACTTATGTAAATGTAATATTTCTGTGTTTTATTTAATACGTTAGCAAACATTTGTTATTAAGGGGTATTGTGTGTTGATTGATGAGGGAAAAAAACAATTTAATCCATTTTATAATAAGGCTGTAACATAACAAAATGTGGAAAAGTCAAGGGGTCTGAATACTTTCTGAATGCACTGTATATAAAAATCTTGCATATCTTAATTTATTCCCACAATTGATAAATAATATTTGTATTTTTTTTTTTTACATTTTAGCAGACGCTCTTATCCAGAGCGACTTACATGAGCAATTAGGGTTAAGTGCCTTGCTTAAGGGCACATCAACAGATTTTTCACCTAGTCGGCTCAGAACCAGCGACCTTTTGGTTACTGGCACAACGCTCTTACCCACTAAGCTACCTGCCGACACTAATAATAATATAATAATATAATATAATTATAATAATGTAATAATATAAGCACTTCTACGAAGGATTGTTACCTATAACAAGGGCTGGCAGTAGGACTTCTACATTTTGTCAATAATAATATGTAATTTGCATACATTTTTACGTATGGGTGGTCCCGGGGATCGAACCCACTACCCTGGCGTTACAAGCGCCATGCTCTATCAATTGAGCTACAGAGGACCACATGTGGGATGCATACACTCACAACCACAAGGTCAAATGTTCACCAGTTGTTCCATCCCCTAGCCTAACTCAAGAGAAGACTTGATGTGTGAATGCGTATACAGTTTGGCTGTTTAAGAAGGCATGCCAAATTGCCAAATTGAGCAGGAATGGGAAGATCTGATTAACCAATATCTAGTCCTAGCTGGTGGAGCTCAGATACTCCCATTCCCCACAACCCCACACACGTTAGTCCCCCATTGTGACCCAATCCTAATCTAGGGCACCTGATTCTAACTAGCTGGTTGATAAGATACAGAAGGGTAATTCTCCAGGAGATCTGAACCTCCATCTAGTCCCCCCACCCTTTTCTCTTGTAACCTCTCTCCCTCTACTATAGCCGTCTTTGGTGATTGAAGTGAGAGGGGATGTAAACACAGACAGCTTGCAGCTACCACATTTAACAATGTGTGATTCATTCCTCATTACATCATCATTTAAAAGACAGTGAATAATCTTTGTTTCATATTCTTGTTTGTTTGTGCTAAGGGAGGTCCAGTAGGTTAATATGAATAGTACTGATGACTGTATTACAAATATGTTGGTACAATTGACTTGAGTGAAATATTGTTATGTTTTGGTATTGTAATACTTTCTGTAACTGGTCTCATTACCTGCTGCTTGCATTTCAATAGCTAAGTTGTTTATGAATTACACAATTGTCCAAAAGTGAGGATGAATCAGGCTAAGATGCTGCAACATCAGTCAACAGTCATCTTAGTGCAGAACAACATTGCCTGTGTCACGCCCTGGCTCTGGGGACTATTTTATGTTGAGCCAGGGTGTGTAGGTTCTATGTTATAGTTTTCTATGTTTTGTTCTAGATCATTTATATCTATGTTGGCCAGGGTGGTTCCCAATCAGAGAAAGCTGTAGCTCGTTGTCTCTTATTGGGAACCATACTTAGGCAGCCTGTTGGCACTTTTGTATTGTGGGATCTTGATCCGTAAGGTTTGTGTTTAACCCTAGGACTTCACGTATCGTTTATTGTTTTGTTCGTGTGTGTACTCATTAAAATAATGTACGCTTATCACGCTGCGCCTTGGTCCGCTTCTTATGACGATCGTGACAGCCTGGTTACGTGTACATCTGGTTTGGGCTTAGTGGGACTATAATTTGTTTTTCAACAGGACAATGATCCAACACACCTCCAGGCTATTTTACCAAGGAGAGTGATGGAGTATTGCATCAGATCACCTGGCCTCCACAATCCCCCGACCTCAACCAAATTGAGATTGTTTGGGATGAGTCGGACTGCAGAGTGAAGGAAAAGCAGCCAACAAGTGCTCAGAATATGTGGGACTCCTTCAAGACTGTTCGAAAAGCATTCCAGGTGTAGCTGGTTGAGAGAATGCCAAGAGTGTGCAAAGCTGTCATTAAGGCAAAGGGTGGCTATTTGAAGAATCTCAAATCTCAAATATATTTTGATTTGTTTAACACTTTTTTAAACACATGATTCCATATATGTTATTTCATAGTTTTGATGTCTTCACTATTATTCCACAATGTCGAAAATAGTAAAAATAAAGAAAAACCCTTGAATGAGTAGTGTATACTTAAGTATCAAAAGTAAAAGTATAAATAATTTCAAATTACTTCTATTACACCGGCTCTGACACTCGTCGGATGTGGCAGGGCTTGAAAACTATCACAGCCGCGAGCTGCCCAGTGACACAAGACTTCCAGACGAGCTAAACCACTTCTATGCTCGCTTCGAGGCAAGCAACACTGAAGCATGCATGAGAGCACCAGCTGTTCCAGATGACTATGTGATCACGCTCTCAGTAGCCGATGTGAGTAAGACTTTTAAGCAGGTCAACATTCACAAGGCCGCAGGGCCAGACGGATTACCAGGACGTGTACTCCGAGCATGTGCAGACCAACTGGCAAGTGTCTTCACTGACATTTTCAACATGTCCCTGACTGAGTCTGTAATACCAACATGTTTCAAGCAGACCACCATAGTCCCCGTGCCCAAGGACTCTAAGATAACCTGCCTAAATGACTACCGACCCGTAGCACTGACGTCTGTAGCCATGAAGTGCTTTGAAAGGCTGGTCATGGCTCACATCAACAGCATTATCCCAGAAACCCTAGACCCACTCCAATTTGCATACCGCCCCAACAGATCCACAGATGATGCAATCTCTATTGCACTCCACACTGCCCTTTCCCACCTGGACAAGAGGAACACCTACGTGAGAATGCTATTCATTGACTACAGCTCAGCATTCAACACCATAGTGCCCTCAAAGCTCATCACTAAGCTAAGGATCCTTGGACTAAACACCTCCCTCTGCAACTGGATCCTGGACTTCCTGACGGGCCGCCCCCAGGTGGTAAGGGTAGGTAACAACACATCTGCCACACTGATCCTCAACACGGGGGCCCCTCAGGGGTGCGTGCTCAGTCCCCTCCTGTACTCCCTGTTCACCCATGACTGCATGGCCAGACACGACTCCAACACCATCATTAAGTTTGCCGACGACACAACAGTGGTAGGCCTGATCACCGACAACGATGAGACAGCCTATAGGGAGGAGGTCAGAGACCTGGCCGTGTGGTGCCAGGATAACAACCTCTCCCTCAACGTGACCAAGACAAAGGAGATGACTGTGGACTACAGGGGAAAAAAAGAGGACTGAGCACGCCCCCATTCTCATCGACGGGGCTGTAGTGGAACAGGTTGAGAGCTTCAAGTTCCTTGGTGTCCACATCACCAATGAACTATCATGGTCCAAACACACCAAGACAGTCGTGAAGAGGGCACGACAAAGCCTATTCCCCCTCAGGAGACTGAAAATATTTGGCATGGGTCCTCAGATCTTAAAAAAAAATTATACAGCTGCACCATCGAGAGCATCCTGACTGGTTGCATCACCGCCTGGTATGGCAACTGCTTGGCCTACGACCGCAAGGCACTACAGAGGGTAGTGCGTACGGCCCAGTACATCACTGGGGCCAAGCTTCCTGCCATCCAGGACCTCTATACCAGGCGGTGTCAGAGGAAGGCCCTCAAAATTGTCAAAGACTCCAGCCACCCTAGTCATAGACTGTTCTCTCTGCTACCGCACGGCAAGCGGTACCGGAGTGCCAAGTCTAGGTCCAAAATACTTCTCAACAGCTTCTACCCCCAAGCCATAAGACTCCTGAAGAGCTAATCATGGCTACCCGGACTATTTGCACTGCCCCCCCACCCCATCTTTTTACGTTGCTGCTACTCTGTTAATTATTTATGCACTCCTGAGTGGCGCAGTGGTCTAAGGCACTGCATCGCAGTGCTAACTGTGCCACTAGAGATCCTGGTTCGAATCCAGGCTCTGTCGCAGCCGGCCGCGACCGGGAGACTCATGGGTGGCGCACAATTGGTCCAGGGTAGGGGAGGGAATGGCCGGCAGGGATGTAGCTCAGTTGATAGAGCATGGCGTTTGCAACGCCAGGGTTGTGGGTTTGATTCCCACGGGGAGGGCAGTATAAAAATAAAATATGTATTCACTAACTGTAAGTCGCTCTGGATAAGAGCGTCTGCTAAATGACTAAAATATAAATGTATAGTCACTTTAACTCTACCCACATATACATATTACTTAAACTACCTCAACTAGCCGGTGCCCTCGCACATTGACTCTGCACCGGTACCCCCCTGGGCGGCAGGTAGCTTAGTGGTTAAGAGCTTTGGGCCAGTAATCGAAAGGTCGCTGGTTCTAATCCCCGAGCCGACTAGGTGAAAAATCTGTCAATGTGCCCTTGAGCAAGACACTTAACCCTAATTGCTCCTGTAAGTCGCTCTGGATAAGAGCGTCTGCTAAATGACTAAAATGTAAATATAGCCTCCCTACTGTTATTTTATTTTACTTCTGCTCTTTTTTTCTCAACACTGTTTTGTTGTTTTATTCTACTTTTTTATTAAAAATAAATGCACTGTTGGTTAAGGGCTGTAAGTAAGCATTTCACTGTAATGTCTGCACCTGTTGTATTCGGCGCATGTGGCCAATAAAATTTGATTTGATTTGATATTAGGCAATCCAAATGGCACAATTTTCTTTTTTTTAACGGATAGTGAAGGGCACACTCCAACACTCAGACATAATTTACAAATAAAGCATTTGTGTTCAGTGAGTCTGCCAGATCAGAAGCAGTAGGGGTGACCAGGGATGCTCTCTTGATAAATGTCATGAATTTGACAATTTTCCTGTCCTGTTAAGCATCCAAAATGTAACGAGTACTTTTGGGTGTCAGGGAAAATGTATGGAGTAAAAAGTACATTATTTTCTTTAGGAATGTCGTGGAGTAAAAGTAAAAGTTGTCAAAATTATAAAAAGTACAGATACCCCAAAAAACGACTTAAGTAGTACTTTAAAGTATTTTTACTTAAGTACTTCACACCACTGGATATGAGAGAGTGGCTAGGTTTCCATTTTGCTTCACAGCTCGGTACATAGAACAAATAGATCTCCAATGAGGACATGCTGCATTTCTCACTTTGAATGAGACAGTATGATCTGTAATCCTAATTCTGTCTACTTTTTATGTTTCTCCTTCAACAAAAATGTTATATTAGCCTGTTAGCCCCTAGTTCGCTTTCCTTCATTGTTTGCTGTAAAAGAGAGCGAACTGATCGCGGCGCCTACTGGTGACCATTTAGGGAATGGAGTTCTCAGCATAGGTCCCAAATGTCATTCAGGTATACGGAGTATAGACGGAGAAAAGGGGGGGAGGGGGGACTCACTTTGACATGCATTGTCGCACCTATAATTTTAGCATGTAGCTGATAATTAGTGACTTACATTAGGTGTTGTGGGGTGTAAATGTTTCATTGGTTGCTATGGATTGTTAGTGAATTGTGTTTGTTTTATGGAGACTATTTCTGCGGGAACGAAGTGTGGCTTTCTAAGAAAATGGCAGCTAGGCCTACACAATGTATTAGAAATGTTTTTGTTCACTGATATAGACAATTATGATAGCTTCAAATTGTGGACATTCACATTTTATGTTTCTAAAGGAAAACATTTAAATAATCTTTCGGTAGTGTTATTTTTATCTCATTTACCAGGTCCCACGAATGTGCGCCTCTTCTACACCATCAATTTACCACTCAATGGAAAACGTCATAGTGAATGTCCAGATGAACGTGAAGGGGTGACTGGGTTCAAACTTGACAGATGCCAAATGGGGCACTGTCACTTTCATCATACAAAAGCTGGTTTGTATTTTATGTCATGATGTTTCACAAGATATATGTAGCTAGACTGATAGCTACCCAGTGGGCATAAAGATGTATTTTTCTGGTTGAAATCTGGTCTGGTCACAACCAGATTAAGACGTCTTTTTCATGACGTCTTGTAAAAGACGTCTTATTTTGGTTGATATCTGGTTTTTGGTTAAACTCTTAATTAAATTACTAACCAGTTACCTAAATGCTACTCAATTAATAGACACCAATCTATATAAACATGTGCATAGTGTTTGTGGGCCATACACCCAATGGATATAAGACACCAGAACCATTACAATTATTGCAATGTTCTTATAATGTTCTTTTTCAGCAGGGTTTGCATGATTCAGCTTAGCACAGCTGGCAAATAAGAGCTGGCAGAGTGAACCAAAGCGGTTAAGGGTCTCATGGCATACTGTATCCAGTCAACACGCTGGGCTTGTGCCTATTCCATTTGAGACTTGGACTCGGGGGGCTTCATGCGGGCCAAACGCTTCCCGAGTCTGGCAGAATCATATTACCCGGGCTCCGACTAATGGTACTCAGGCCGAGTCCACTGCAGCTTATCCGGCACAATTACCTTTTTCAGGAATAGGGCCATTTGAGGTTTTTATCCGGTAGATGATGAAATACCAATTTTAAAAAACAAAGAATATGATATATTTCACCTCCAAGTCATCGAATTTGCTAGGTCAAAATTTGTGACAGTCTCTGCGGTCCTATAGCTATCAGAGATGATCCTTAACTTAGAGAATCTCCTATGCTTTTAATGCTTTTGATGTTATAACAGGCTATGGCCATGTTTTTCCAAGTTGCAGTCCACCCAATTGAAAAGTGCACATTCACTTCCATAACATTTGTTCTAGGCTACCAGCATGTAAGATAAACATGCACAATAAATAATACAGGATACCCTTATAAAAATGTACTGTTAAAATGCAGTAAAACTGCAGTACAATGAAATAATGTTTTTTAAATTAATGATATCTGTCCACTAAGCATTTACCATCAGGCGATGTCCTTTGGACATCTTTTTTTGGTGCGGTGCAGACTAGCCTATATTTGGGCCAAACATAGATGTGTATATTTGGTTCAGATTTGGTCCGGTAAGGACCAGCCTTGATGAGGCCCAGACACAGATGTCTATGCTTGTTTCAGATTTGATCAGGTCTGGACCGAACGAAATCTGAACCAATCATAGACAGCTATGTTTCATAAGTTTGGATAGTACAGTATAGTACAGTAGAGCACCACAGATTACAGTACAGTACAGTTCTGCTTTACAATTCACAATTCTGTTTGTATTTATTTACATGGATATGCTTCTTAATAAAACCTATTTGAAACTAGCAAATACACTTATTATCATGGCATTTCATTAGTATTATTCCGGTTATTACTTATAATTATTAATCAACAAATTAAGAAATGCCAGGTTGGAGAGGATCTGTCACATTTTCGTATAGACACAACCTTAATGGAGTGAAAATAAAGATACAGTGAGGGAAAAAAGTATTTGATCCCCTGCTGATTTTGTATGTTTGCCCACTGACAAAGACATGATCAGTCTATAATTTTAATGGTAGGTTTATTTGAACAGTGAGAATCAGAATAACAACAAAAAAATCCAGAAAACGCATGTCAAAAATGTTATAAATTGATTTGCATTTTAATGAGGGAAATAAGTATTTGACCCCTCTGCAAAACATGACTTAGTACTTGGTGGCAAAACCCTTGTTGGCAATCACAGAGGTCAGACGTTTCTTGTAGTTGGCCGCCAGGTTTGCATACATCTCAGGAGGGATTTTGTCCCACTCCTCTTTGCAGATCTTCTCCAAGTCATTAAGGTTTTGAGCCTGACGTTTGGCAACTCGAACCTTCAGCTCCCTCCACAGATGTTCTATGGGATTAAGGTCTGGAGACTGGCTAGGCCACTCCAGGACCTTAATGTGCTTCTTCTTGAGCCACTCCTTTGTTGCCTTGGCCGTGTTTTGGGTCATTGTCATGCTGGAATACCCATCCACGACCCATTTTCAATGCCCTGGCTGAGGAAAGGAGGTTCTCACCCAAGATTTGACGGTACATGGCGCCGTCCATCGTCGCTTTGATGCGGTGAAGTTGTCCTGTCCCCTTAGCAGAAAAACACCCCCAAAGCATAATGTTTCCACCTCCATGTTTGACGGTGGGGATGGTGTTCTTGGGGTCATAGGCAGCATTCCTCCTCCTCCAAATACGGCGAGTTGAGTTGATGCCAAAGAGCTCGATTTTGGTCTCATCTGACCACAATACTTTCACCCAGTTCTCCTCTGAATCATTCAGAGTTCATTGGCAAACATCAGACGGGCCTGTATATGTGCTTTCTTGAGCAGGGGGACCTTGCGGGCGCTGCAGGATTTCAGTCCTTCACGGCGTAGTGTGTTACCAATTGTTTTCTTGGTGACTATGGTCCCAGCTGCCTTGAGATCATTGACAAGATCCTCCCGTGTAGTTCTGGGCTGATTCCTTACCGTTCTCATGATCATTGCAACTCCACGAGGTGAGATCTTGCATGGAGCCACAGGCCGAGGGAGATCGACAGTTCTTTTGTGTTTCTTCCATTTGCGAATAATCGCACCAACTGTTGTCACCTTCTCACCAAGCTGCTTTGCGATGGTCTTGCAGCCCATTCCAGCCTTGTGTAGGTCTACAATCTTGTCCCTGACATCCTTGGAGAGCTCTTTGGTCTTGGCCATGGTGGAGAGTTTGGAATCTGATTGATTGATTGCGTCTGTGGACAGATGTATTTTATACAGGTAACAAGCTGAGATTAGGAGCACTCCCTTTAATCTTGTTTCTCATGGTCTGAGAGTCCTTTAGGTGCCTTTGACAAACTCCAAGCGGGCTTGTATTTTACTTGTATTTTAACAGTAACAGTTCCAACCTAGACTTGTTTTCAACAATAATTTCTACATTAAGATATACAGTAGGCCTGATCATTTTTCATCTGTACTGTTACTTAGGGTTGCACAATCAAAAACTGAGCCTGCATGTGTGTGTGTGTGTGTGTGTGTGTGTGTGTGTGTGTTCTGTTACACATCTGTGCGATGTGATCAATCAGTTTATTCCAGTTCAGCAAGAAAATTATTTATTGTATTTTAACAGCAACAGTTCCAACCTAGACAGATATGTAAGATTGTTTTTAAATGGGGAAAATGTAGCTATTTTCTGCCGAATGTGTTGCTCTAATGTATTTTGTGTTTAGGAAAACTATAGTTGCATGCCCCTGATCACTCTATTGAATTATTTTTAAAAAAACACTGTTGACTGTCAATATAAAACGCAGGTGAAATGGTTTAAAACGCATCCTTTTGGATGGTCTGCGTTTTGAAAATGCAGATTTCTGAAAGCTAACGCGACCCCTGGTACAGTAAAGAACAGTAGTATAGTACAGTACCATACAGTAGAGCACAGTATAATGTCCTGTATTGTACTGTAGTCTATTCTACTAAACTATACTGTACTGAACTAAACTGCAGTTTCCCAAAAACATGTTAAAGGTTGGGAAGCATGAGTTTTTACTCACCAAAGTAACAACACAGTGTGGTCGAAGACTTAGCAACTTAGTTGTAGTCAAGATCTGGTTACCTATAACTACAAACATAGTTATGTTTTAGCGTTTTTACATATCTATTAACTTATTTCCAGATATCTTCGAAACTACCCACAATGCACTATTTCTCAACGTCATATGGAGAACCGGTGCTACCTAGCTAGTTCCAGCTGGCTAACGTTAGCTACTAGCCATGCCAGCATGTTGTCATGGGCCTCTCACTCCACCGGGTTACCACCTTAATTTTCTTCCACTCTGCTCACCACTCTCTCTACTCAGCCTAACTAGCTCCACCTGTCCCTGCTCTGCTCTGCTCTAATTACTCTGCCAGCTGCGCTGCATTACCCACTACCTCTCCCAGTATTTAAGGCCCTGTCTTTCAGCTCTCCGGTGTCAGATCGTCTGCAAAGCTCACACCCGGAACCTGTTTGCTCGCGCTTCTGGCTCACCCTGGTTTTGTGACCCCGGACCTGCCTGTTTTTTGGATACTCTTCTGCCTCAGGAGGTCCAGACCTGCTTCTGCTATTACGACTCCTGACTACTCTTCAATCCCGGTAACTCTGACCAGCCTTCTGCCTTGCTACTACGTATTTTGGATTTCCCTTGAACTGTACTGCTGCCTGGTTTCATTCCGCCCTGTTGTGTCTGTGTCTCCCCCCCCCAGGACTTCTGGACCACCCACCACCGGCTTCATAGGACGCATCGCTGCCACTGGGGGGGGCACAGACCCAGCGCATTGGACGGGATCCCTGTTACCCCTGGAGCCTTCATTCACTCCCTTCTTCCCTTTTCCCTTAAGTTTAATAAACTTTCTGGTGTGACGCAATTGTGGTCCTCTGGTCGTCTGTCTGAACCGTGACAGTACGATCTGACCATTATGGACTCAGCGCACACTTTCCCCGACATGGAAACCGATGAGCATGAGCAGCAGTTCCAGCAGCAGCAACAACAACTCGCCATGATCATTCAACTCCTCACCAACCTTACCCCAGCCAGTCTGCCCACCAGCCCAGCCCCCGAGTTACCTGCCCCGGTCATTGCAGCCGCTGCTCCGGAACCCAAGATTGGAAACCCCGAGCGGTTCAACGGCGATTCAACCCAGGTCCGGCCATTCCTGACTAGCTGCCGACTTCAGTTCTCCTTGCAGCCAAGGACCTTCGCCACGGAGGGGGCTAAAGTTGGGTATGCCATCACTCACCTGACGGGCCGAGCTCGACTCTGGGGAACAGCAGAGTTCGAACGTCAAACCCCCGCATGTGCAACCTTCGACCTGTTTGCTGAGGAGATGCTGAAGGTGTTTGACCTGGATTCACCCACCGCAGAGGCGTCTCGTGAACTGTTCAGTATTCGACAAGGCAGACGTACAGTCGCAGACCATTCCATCGACTTCCGAACCCTGGCTAGACGAAGTTCTTGGAACACACCATCGTTGGTGGACGCGTTCTTCCATAGTTTGGCTGACTATATCAAGGACGAGTTGGTCTCCCATGAACTGCCTTCCACTCTTGATGAAGCCATCGCACTGACTGTCAGGATCGACAGAAGGATACAGACCCGTCGTCGTGAGAGGGGGCGCCAAGGTCCACCTACTACCGGCATTCGGAGAGATCCGACTGGGCTCCTGTCATCTACTGCCACTCACCCAGGTCAGCTTGATCAGTCTGAGCCTATGGAGATTGGGCGAGCCTCCCTCACTCCTGCAGAGCGCCAGCGCCGCTTCACCTCAAACCTCTGCCTCTATTGTGGAGGTGATGGACATCGTGTGGTAACCTGCCCTTTAAAGGGCCGAAGCTCACCGGGCATAGGGGGAGTCCGGTTGAGTTCAATGACCATCCAGTCCTCCGACCGCAAACCCCTGCTGCAAGTTCACCTCCGCCTCTCTGACTCAACTCACACCCTGGCTGCTCTGGTGGATTCTGGCGCCGAAGCCAACATAATGGACATCAAGCTGGCACGCCAACTGGGACTGGAGAACCTCCGTTTGACACCTCCTATTCCTGCCCGGGCACTGGACGGACACTTACTCGGATCGGTCACTCATGTCACGGCCCCGGTCTCGATGGGTCTGTCCGGAAACCATCAAGAAACTATCCAGTTTCACCTGCTCCCCTCTCCAGGCCAACCCCTCATCCTGGGTTACCCATGGCTCCGCCGGCACAACCCTCAGCTCGACTGGGTGACCGGGGTGATCAGGGAGTGGGGAGAGGACTGCCACCGAACCTGCCTGCTTGCTGCCGCACTACCCCCTCGGCCAGTACCTACTAACTCCGCTCCTGACCTCTCCAATGTCCCAGAATGCTACCATGGTCTCAGAGAGGTGTTTAACAAAGCAAGAGCCACATCTCTGCCCCCTCACCGACCGTACGACTGTGCCATCGACCTCCTCCCTGGAACAGCTCCTCCAAAGGGTCGTCTTTATTCGTTGTCTGCTCCTGAAAGAAAGTCCATGGAGGACTACATCAATGGCTCTCTGTCCGCAGGATTAATCCGTTCATCTTCATCTCCTGCTGGTGCTGGCTTCTTCTTTGTGGGGAAGAAGGACGGATCTCTTCGCCCCTGCATCGACTACAGGGGACTCAACGACATCACTGTGAAGAACCGTTACCCTCTGCCTCTGCTCACCTCTGCTTTTGAGTTGCTCCAGGGAGCCACTATTTTTACCAAGTTGGATCTCAGAAACGCTTACCACCTAGTGCGGATCCGGGAGGGAGATGAATGGAAAACCGCATTCAATACACCAACAGGCCACTACGAGTATCTGGTTATGCCTTTTGGCCTCACCAATGCTCCTGCTGTGTTCCAGGCTCTAGTGAATGATGTACTGCGGGACATGTTAAACAAGTTTGTCTTCGTTTACCTGGATGACATCTTAATCTACTCCAGAAACCTGTCTGAACACACCCGCCATGTCCAGCAAGTCCTTCATCGTCTTCTGGAGAATTCCCTCTACGCCAAGGCAGAGAAATGTGAGTTTCACGTCAAGACAGTGGCCTTCCTGGGGTACATAGTGGCAGAGGGAAGTATCCAAATGGATCCTGCCAAAGTATCAGCAGTCACTTCATGGCCAGTTCCGGAGAACAGAAAGAAGCTGCAACAGTTTCTGGGGTTTGCTAACTTCTATAGGAAGTTTATCCGGAACTACAGTACCGTTGCTGCCCCTCTCACTGCTCTAACCAGCACCAAGCAACCCTTCACCTGGACCCCAGCAGCCGACAAAGCCTTCAGTACCCTCAAGGTGAGGTTCACCTCCGCTCCCATCCTCCAGATGCCTGATGTGGACCGGCAATTCATTGTGGAGGTGGACGCCTCGGATGTGGGAGTTGGTGCTGTGATTTCTCAGTGGGCTGCGGAGGATAGGAAGCTCCATCCCTGTGCCTTTTTCTCACGTCGGTTGTCCCCCTCTGAGTGCAATTACGACATAGGGAACCGTGAGCTGCTGGCTGTGAAGCTTGCCTTGGAGGAGTGGCGTCACTGGCTGGAGGGGTCCACCATTCCATTTCTCGTTTGGACCGATCATAAGAACTTGGAGTACATCCGCACGGCCAAACGGTTGAACTCCAGGCAGTCCCGCTGGGCCCTGTTCTTCACCAGGTTTAATTTCACTCTGTCATACCGGCCTGGATCACGCAACACCAAGCCAGACGCCCTCTCCCGTCAATTCCAGAAGGATGACACCCCCTCCAAGGACCCTGTGTCGATTCTGCCAAGTCCCTGCATCGTTGCAGCTCTGACCTGGGCTGTTGAGGAACAGGTGCTGGAGGCTCTCCGTAACCAGCCAGGTCCCAGCACTTGCCCAGCTGACCGCCTTTTTGTCCCCGAAGACCTGAGGTCCCAGGTCGTTCAGTGGGGACATGACTCCCGCCTAGCTTGTCACCCTGGCTCCACCCGCACTTACAACCTGCTCGCCCAGAGGTTCTGGTGGCCCTCTCTGAGGAAGGATGTACGGGAATTCGTCCAAGCCTGCCCCATCTGCAACCAACACAAGTCGTCCTGCCAGCCCCCAGCCGGATTGCTGCAGCCCCTGCCTGTGCCCAGACGTCCCTGGTCTCACATCGCCCTTGACTTTGTCACGGGGCTGCCCCCTTCAAGTGGCATGACCGTCATTCTCACCATCGTTGACCGTTTCAGCAAGATGGCACACTTCATTCCCCTCCCCAAGCTCCCAACCGCCAAGGAGACCGCCCAGGTGGTCCTGGAACACGTCTTCCGGATCCACGGACTGCCAAAGGATGTAGTTTCTGACCGTGGTCCACAATTCTCCTCCGCTTTTTGGAAGGAGTTCTGTCACCTGCTGGGAGCCACAGTCAGTCTGACTTCCGGATTCCATCCCCAATCCAATGGGCAGTCAGAGCGGGCTAATCAGGAGCTCGAGAAGGCACTGCGATGCATGACTTCACGCAACCCCCACTCCTGGTCGCAGCAATTGACATGGGTGGAGTACGCACACAATTCTCTGACCTGCTCTGCCATCGGTATGTCCCCTTTCCAATGTGTTTATGGATACCAGCCTCCTCTATTTGCCAGCCAGGAAGAGGAGGTTACTTGCCCATCTGCACTTGCTTTTGCCCGTCGATGTCGCCGCACCTGGTCACAAGCCCGAGCCACACTCCTCAGATCCGTTGCCAGCTACACTACCGGGGCCAACCGTCGGAGAATTCCTGCTCCCACCTACCATGTTGGTCAAAGGGTGTGGTTGTCATCGAAGAACCTGCCACTCAGGGTGGAGTCGCAGAAGCTGGCACCTCGGTTCATTGGCCCATTCCCTATCATAAGAGTGATTAGCCCAACTGCTGTCCGGCTCCAACTGCCTAATTCCCTGAGGGTGCACCCCACTTTCCATGTGTCTAAGATTAAGCCCATCCATGAGAGTCCGCTGGTCCCTGCTGCGCCTGGTCCTCCTCCTCCACGGCTCGTCGATGGTGGTCTGGTTTACACCGTCCGCCGCCTGCTTCGGTCCAGACGGAGGGGTAGGGGTCTCCAGTACCTCATTGACTGGGAGGGCTATGGACCTGAGGAAAGGACCTGGGTGCCAGCTAGTCGGATTGTGGATAGGACTCTCATCACCGCTTTCCACCAACGGCATCCTGATCAACCTGCAATCCGTAGGGGCCGCCCCAGAGGGGTCCCTAACCGTCCGGCCCGCTCGGCTTCCTGTCCTGTGCCTGATCCTGTCTCGGGACCTGTCCCATCTCCCGACCACGGCCCTCCGGCTTCCTCCGAGGATGAGGACGTTCACTCGGACCGTTCGGAGGAGTTCTAGCCCTCCTCCGGCTCCCCTCCTCCCGCCCGGCGTGGTGTTGCTCTTGGGACTTCTGGGGCCGTCCCTTGGGGGGGGGGTTCTGTCATGGGCCTCTCACTCCACCGGGTTACCACCTTAATTTTCTTCCACTCTGCTCACCACTCTCTCTACTCAGCCTAACTAGCTCCACCTGTCCCTGCTCTGCTCTGCTCTAATTACTCTGCCAGCTGCGCTGCATTACCCACTACCTCTCCCAGTATTTAAGGCCCTGTCTTTCAGCTCTCCGGTGTCAGATCGTCTGCAAAGCTCACACCCGGAACCTGTTTGCTCGCGCTTCTGGCTCACCCTGGTTTTGTGACCCCGGACCTGCCTGTTTTTTGGATACTCTTCTGCCTCAGGAGGTCCAGACCTGCTTCTGCTATTACGACTCCTGACTACTCTTCAATCCCGGTAACTCTGACCAGCCTTCTGCCTTGCTACTACGTATTTTGGATTTCCCTTGAACTGTACTGCTGCCTGGTTTCATTCCGCCCTGTTGTGTCTGTGTCTCCCCCCCCCAGGACTTCTGGACCACCCACCACCGGCTTCATAGGACGCATCGCTGCCACTGGGGGGGGCACAGACCCAGCGCATTGGACGGGATCCCTGTTACCCCTGGAGCCTTCATTCACTCCCTTCTTCCCTTTTCCCTTAAGTTTAATAAACTTTCTGGTGTGACGCAATTGTGGTCCTCTGGTCGTCTGTCTGAACCGTGACACATGTAATTACATTCCAAACCAAGTGTTGGCGCTGGCGAGCTACTATGTATTTGTATTTTGTTTTTTATTAGGGATCCCCATTAGATGCTTCCAAGGCAGCATCTCCTCTTCCTGGGGTCCAAACACATTAAGGCACTTAAAACAAACAATAAAACAGTACATAATATAACATTATTACACCACTACATATCTACAATACAACATTTATAATAGCAACATACAACAATATTACAATGTACATGTGTGTATAGTGCGTATGCTATCATGTGTGTGTGTGTGTGCGTCTCTTCACAGTCCACATTGTTCTATAAGGTGTAATTTGATCCGTTTTTTAAATCTGATTTTACTGCTTACATGAGTTACTTAAATGTGGAATAGAAAATGTGGAATAGAGTTCCATGTAGTCATGGCTCTGTGTAGTACTGTGCGTTTCCCGGAGTCTTATCTGGACTTCGGGACTGTGAAGAGAACCCTTGTGGGGTATGCATGGGTGTCTGAGTTGTGTGCTAGTCGTTTGAACAGACAGCTCGGTGCTTTCAACATGTCAATAACTATATATTAATAACTCTCACAAAGACAAGTAGTGATGCAGACAATCTCTCCTCTACTTTGAGCCAGGAGAGATTGGCATGCATTTTATTAATATTAGCTCTCTGTGTACATCCAAAGGCCAGCCGTGCTGCCCTGTTCTGAACCAATTGCAATTTTCCTAAGTCCTTTTTTGTGGCACCTGACCACATGACTGAACAGTAGTCCAGTAACTCATATTTAGTACTTTAAGCAAAGCCAGTGGAATGTCATTATTAAAGAATAAAGTAAATGGGCCTAGACAGCTGCCCTGGGGAATTCCTGATTCTACCTGGATTATGTTGGAGAGGCTTCCATTAAAGAACACCCTCAGTGTTCTGTTAGACAGGTAACTCTGTATCCACAGTATAGCAGGTGGAGTAAAGCCATAACACACACGTTTTTCCAGCAGCAGACTATGATCGATAATGTCAAAAGGAGCACTGAAGTCTAACAAAACAGCCCCCACAATCTTTTTATCATCAATTTCTTTCAGCCAATCATCAGTCATTTGTATATGTGCTGTGCTTGTTGAATGTCCTTCTCTATAAGCATGCTGAAAGTTTGTTGTCAATTTGTTTACTGTAAAATAGCATTGTATCTGGTCAAACACAATTTTTCCAATAGTTTATGAAAGGGTTGGTAACAGGCTAATTGGTCGGCTATTTGAGCCAGTAAAGGGGGCTTTACTATTTTTAGGTAGTGGAATGACTTTTGCTTCCCTCCAAGCCTGGGGGCACACACACTCTTGTAGGCTTAAATTGAAAATATGCCAAATAGGAGTGGCAATATCGTCCGCTATTATCCTTAGTAATTTTCCAACCCAGTTGTCAGATCCCGGTGGATTGTCATTGTTGATAGACAACACATTTTTTTTCACCTCTTCCACACTCACTTTATGGAATTCCAAATTACAATGCTTGTCTTTCATAATTTGGTCAGATACACTTGGGTGTGTAGTGTCAGCAATTGTTGCTGGCATGTCATGCCTACGTTTGCTAATCTTGCCAATGAAAAAATCATTAAAGTAGTTGGCAATATCAGTTGGTTTTGTGATGAATGAGCCATCTGATTCAATGAATGATGGAGCTCAGTTTGCCTTTTTTCCAAAAATGTCTTTTAAGGTGCTCCAAAGCTTTTTACTATTATTCTTTATGTCATTTATCTTTGTTTCATAGTGTAGTTGCTTCTTCTTTTTATTCAGTTTAGTCACATGATTTCTCAATTTGCAATACTTTTGCCAATCGGTTGTGCAGCCAGACTTTCCAATTCCTCATCAATCCATGGGGTTTTAACAGTTTTTACAGTCATTTTCTTAATGGGTGCATGCTTATTAGTAACTGAAATAAGCAATTCCATAAATGTGTCAAGTGCAGTGTCTGTTTGCTCCTCATTACACACCACAGACCAACATATATTCTTCACATCAACAACATAGGAATCACTACAAAACGTATTGTATGACCTCTTATACACAATTTTAGGCCCAGCCTTTGGAACTTTGGTTTTCCTAGATATGGCTACTATATTGTGATCACTACATCCAATGGATTTGGATACTGCTTTCAAACAAATCTCTGCAGCATTAGTAAAGATATGATCAATACATGTTGATGATTTAATTCCTGTACTGTTTGTAACTACCCTGGTAGGCTGACTGATAACCTGAACCAGGTTGCAGGCACTGGTTACAGTTTGAAGCTTTCTCCTGAGTGGGCAGCCTGATGAAGGCCAGTCAATATTTAAATCACCCAGAAAGTATACCTCTCTATTGATATTTACATTTACGTCATTTAGCAGACGCTCTTATCCAGAGCGACTTACAAATTGGTGCATTCACCTTATAGCCAGTGGGATAACCAATTTACAATGTTTTTTTTTTTGGGGGGGGGGGGGGGGGGTTGGGGTAAGGGGGGGGGGGGGGGGGGGGGGGGTAGATACATTATCAAGCATTTCACACATGTTATCCAGATACTGACTGTTAGCACTTGGTGGTCTATAGCAGCTTCCCACCAGAATGGGCTTTAGGTGAGGCAGATGAACCTGTAGCCATATTACTTTAACAGTATTTAACATGAGATCCTCTCTAATCTTCACAGGAATGTGGTTCTGAATATAAACAGTAACACCTCCACCATTGGCATTTCTATCTTTTCTGTAAATGTTATAACCTTGTATTGCTACCACTGTATCATCAAAAGTATTATCTAAGTGAGTTTCAAAGACAGTCAGAATATGAATGTCATCTGTTACTAAAATTGGGTTGAGGTTGGGGGATTGTGGAGGCCAGGTCATCTGATGCAGCACTCCATCACTCTCCTTCTTGGTAAAATAGCCTTTAATCAGCCTGGAGGTGTGTTGGGTCATTGTTCTGTTGAAAAACAAATGATAGTCCCACCAAGCCCAAACCAGATGGGATGGCGTATCGCTGCAGAATGCTGTGGTAGCCATGCTGGTTAAGTGTGCCTTGAATTCTAAATAAATCACAGACAGTGTCACCAGCAAAGCACCCTCCTCCTCCATGCTTTACGGTGGGAACTACACATGCAGAGATCATCCGTTCACCCACACAGCGTCTCACAAAGACACAGCGGTTGGAACCAAAAATCTCAAATTTGGACTCCAGACCAAAGGACACATTTCCACCGGTCTAATGTCCATTGCTCGTGTTTCTTGGCCCAAGCAGGTCTCTTCTTATTATTGGTGTCCTTTAGTAGTGGTTTCTTTGCAGCAATTCGACCATGAAGGCCTGATTCACACAGTCCTCTCTGAACAGTTGACGTTGAGATGTGTCTGTTACTTTGTGAAGCATTTATTTGGGCTGCAATTTCTGAGGCTGGTAACTCTAATGAACTTATCCTCTGCAGCAGAGGTAACTCTGGGTCTTCCATTCTTGTGGCGGTCCTCATGAGAGCCAGTTTCATCATAGCGCTTGATGGTTTTTGTGACTTCACTTGAAGAAACTTTCAAAGTTCTTGACATTTTCCGTATTGACTTACCTTCATGTCTTAAAGTAATGATGGACTATCGTTTCTCTTTGCTTATTTGAGCTGTTCTTGCCATAACATGGACATGGTCTTTTACAAAATAGGGCTATCTTCTGTATAACCCCCCCCCCCAACCGTCACAACACAACTGATTGGCTCAAATTGAAATGCATTCCAGGTGACTAACTCATTAAGCTGGTTGAGATAATGCCAAGAGTGTGCAAAGCTGTCATCAAGGCAAAGGGGGGCTATTTTAAGAATCTCAAATATTAAATTAAATATATTTTGATTTGTTTAACACTTATTTGGTTACTATATGATTCCATCTGTGTTATTTCATAGTTTTGATGTATTCACTATCATTCTACAATGTAAAAAATTGTAAAAATTAAGAAAAACCCTTGAATAAGTAGGTGTGTCCAAACTTTTGACTGGTAGTGTACATGTCTTATCCAGAGCGACATACAGTTAATGCATTCATCTTAAGATAGCTAGGTTGGACAACCACATATCACAGGCATAGCAAGTACATTTTGAGGATTATTTCAGATACTGTTTGAAGAGGTAGGGTTTCAGAAGTTTTCGGAAGATGAGCAGTGACTCTGAGGTTCTAGCTTCAGGGGGAAGCTGGTTCCACCATTGGGGTGCCAGGACAGAGAAGAGCTTGGACTGGGCTGAGCGTGGGCTGCCCTCCCGTACGGGTGGGAGGGCCAAGAGACCTGATGTGGCAGAACGGAGTGCTCGGGTTGGGGTGTAGGGTTTGAGCATAGCCTGACGGTAAGGATGGGCAGTTCCTCTTGCTGTTCCGTGGGTAAGCACCATGGTCTTGTGGTGGATACAAGCTTTGACTGGAAGCTAGTGGAATGTGTGGAGGAGCGGGGTGACATGAGAGAACTTGGGAAGGTTGAAAACCAGGCGGGCTGCAGTGTTCTGGATAAGTTGCAGGGGTTTGATGGCACAATCAGGGAGCCCAGCCAACAGCGAGTTGCAGTAGTCCAGACGGGAGAGGACAAGTGTCTGGATTAGGACCTGCACCGCTTCTTATGTGAGGTAGGGTCATACTCTAAGGATGTTATAGAGCATGAACCTGCAGGAGCGGGTCACTGCTTAGATGTTTGCAGAGAACGACAGGGTGTTGTCAAGGGTCATGCCAAGGTTCTTCGCACTCTGGTAAGGCGACACTGTGGAATTGTCAACTGTGATGGAGAGGTCTTTGAGCGGGCAGGCCTTCCCCAGGAGGAAGAGCAGTTCTGTCTTGTCGAGGTTGAGCTTGAGTTGGTGGGCCAACATCCAAGTTGAGATATCTGGGATACATGTCTATAGTTTTTGACGTCAGATGAGTCAAGTATTGGTTTCTTGAGGAGGGGAGCAACTCGGGCCATTTTGAAGTCAGAGGGGATGCAGCCAGTGGTCAGATGATGAGGGAAGTGAGGAATGGGAGAAGGTCTCCAGAGATGGTCTGGAGAAGAAAGGAGGGGATGGGGTCGAGCGGGCAGGTTGTCGGGTGACCAGACCTACACACACACACACACGTATATTGAGGCCACACACACACACACTTTCACATACAATGCTGCTACTCTGTTTATTATCTATACTGATTGCCTAGTCACTTTTACACCTACCTACAGTGCATTCAGAAAATATTCAGACCCGTTGACTTTTTCCACATTTTGTTACGTTACAGCCTTATTCTAAAATTGATTTTATTTTATATTTTTCTCATCAACCTACACACAATACCCCATAATGACGAAGCTTGGCACACCTGTATTTGGGGAGTTTCTCCCATTCTTCTCTGCAGATCCTCTCAAGCTCTGTCAGGGTGGATCGGGAGCGTTGCAGCACATCTATTTTCAGCAATTTTTGGGGGGTTTCATCAGACCAGAGAATCTTGTTTCTCATGGTCTAAAAGTCTTTAGGTGCCTTTTGGGAAACTCCAAGCGGGCTGTCATGTGCATTTTACTGAGGAGTGGCTTCCGTCTGGCCAGTCTACCATAAAGGCCTGATTAGTGGAGTGCTGTAGAGATAGTTGTCCTTCTGGAAGATTCTCTCATCTCCACAGAGGAATGCTAGAGCTCTGTCAGTGACCATCAGGTTCTTGGTCACCTCCCTGACCAAGGCCCTTCTCCCCTGATTGCTCAGTTTGTCCGGGCGGCCAGCTCTAGGAAGAGTCTTGGTTGTTCCAAACTTCTTCCATTTAAACTTGGAGGCCACTGTGTTCTTGGGGACCTTCAATGCTGCAGACATTATTTGGTACCCTTCCCCAGACCTGTGCCTCGACACAATCCTGTCTCAGAGCTCTACGGACAATTCCTTCGACCTCATGGCTTGGTTTTTGCTCTGACATGCACTGTCAACTGTGGGACCTTAAATAGACAGGTGTGTGCCTTTCCAAATCATGTCCAATCAATTGAATTTAACACAGGTGGACTCCAATCAAGTTGTAAAAACATCAAGAATGACCAATGGGAACAGGATGCACCTGAGCTAAATGTTGAGTTTCATAGCAAAGGCTCTGAATACTTACACTACCGTTCAAACGCTGTGTACTACTCCCTTCACAGAACAGCGCAAACTGGCTCTAACCAGAATAGAAAGAGGAGTGGGAGGCCCCAGTGCACAACTGAGCAAGAGGACAAATACATTAGAGTGTCTAGTTTGAGAAACAGACGCCTCACAGGTCCTCAACTGGTAGCTTCATTACATAGTACCTGCAAAACACCAGTCTCAACGTCAACATTTACATTTACATTTTAGTCATTTAGCTCTTATCCAGAGCGACTTACAGTTAGTGATTACATGTTTTTTTATACTGGCCCCCCGTGGGAATCGAACCCACAACCCTGGCGTTGCAAACGCCATGCTCTATCAACTGAGCTACATCCCTGCGTCAACAGTGAAGAGGCGACTCCGGGATGCTGACCTTCTAGGCAGAGTTGCAAAGAAAAAGCCATATCTCAGACTGCCCATCTTAATCTTTTATTTTTATTGGCCAGTCTGAGATATGGCCTTTTCTTTGCAACATCCCGGAGTTGCCTCTTCACTGTTGACGTTGAGATCTTCAGTTTCTTGGCAATTTCTCGCATGGAATAGCCTTCATTTCTCAGAACAAGAATAGACTGACGAGTTTCAGAAGAAAGTTATTTGTTTCTGGCCATTTTGAGCCTGTAATCGAACCCACAATTGCTGATGCTCCAGATACTCAACTTGTCTCAAGAAGGCCAGTTTTATTGCTTCTTTAATCAGCACAACAGTTTTCAGCTGTGCTAACATAATTGCAAAAGTGTTTTCTAATGATCAATTAGCCTTTGAAAATGATAAACTTGGATTAGCAAACACATTGTAACATTGGAACACAGGACTGATGGTTGCTGATAATGGGCCTCTGTACGCCTATGTAGATATTCCATAAAAAATCTGCAGTTTCCAGCTACAGTAGCCATTTACAACATTAACAATGTCTACACTGTATTTCTGATCAATTTGATGTTATTTTAATGGACAGAAAAATAGCTTTTCTTTCGAAAACAAGGACATTTCTAAGTGACCCCAAACTTTTGAACGGTAGTGTATGTAAATAAGGTATATTTTATATATATATATATATATATAATTTAACCACATTTCTAAAAAACTGTTTTCGCTTTGTTATTACGGGGTATTGTAGGTAGATTGCTGAGAAGAAAAAAAATATTTAATCAATTTTAGAATAAGGCTGTAACGTAACAAAATGTGGAAAAAGTCAAGGGGTCTGAATACTTTCCAAATGCACTGTACATCAATTACCTCAACTACCTCGTACCCCTGCACATTGACTCGGTACTGGTACTCCTTGTATATATATATATCCTTGTTAATATTATTTATTGTTACTATTTCCTTTTTTGTTTTGATAATTTCTCTTACTTTTTGACTTTGCATTGTTGGGAAAGGGCTCATAAGTAAGCATTTCAAGGTAAAGTCTACACCTGTTGTATTCGGCGCAAAAAAAACATTTGATTTGTTATGTACAGTGGGGAGAACAAGTATTTGATACACTGCCGATTTTGCAGGTTTTCCTACTTACAAAGCATGTAGAGGTCTGTAATTTTTATCATAGGTACACTTCAACTGTGAGAGACGGAATCTAAAACAAAAATCCAGAAAATCACATTGTATGATTTTTAAGTAATTAATTTGCATTTTATTGCATGACATAAGTATTTGATCACCTACCAACCAGTAAGAATTCCGGCTCTCACAGACCTGTTAGTTTTTCTTTAAGAAGCCCTCCTGTTCCCCACTCATTACCTGTATTAACTGCACCTGTTTGAACTTGTTACCTGTATAAAAGACACCTGTCCACACACTCAATCAAACAGACTCCAACCTCTCCACAATGGCCAAGACCAGAGAGCTGTGTAAGGACATCAGGGATAAAATTGTAGACCTGCACAAGGCTGGGATGGGCTACAGGACAATAGGCAAGCAGCTTGGTGAGAAGGCAACAACTGTTGGCACAATTATTAGAAAATGGAAGAAGTTCAAGATGACGGTCAATCACCCTCGGTCTGGGGCTCCATGCAAGATCTCACCTCGTGGGGCATCAATGATCATGAGGAAGGTGAGGGATCAGCCCAGAACTACACGGCAGGACCTGGTCAATGACCTGAAGAGAGCTGGGACCACAGTCTCAAAGAAAACCATTAGTAACACACTACGCCGTCATGGATTAAAATCCTGCAGCGCACGCAAGGTCCCCTTGCTCAAGCCAGCGCATGTCCAGCCCCGTCTGAAGTTTGCCAATGACCATCTGGATGATCCAGAGGAGGAATGGGAGAAGGTCATGTGGTCTGATGAGACAGAAATATAGCTTTTTGGTCTAAACTCCACTCGCCGTGTTTGGAGGAAGAAGAAGGATGAGTACAACCCCAAGAACACCATCCCAACCGTGAAGCATGGAGGTGGAAACATCATTCTTTGGGGATGCTTTTCTGCAAAGGGGACAGGACGACTGCAACGTATTGAGGGGAGGATGGATGGGGCCATGTATCGCGAGATCTGGGCCAACAACCTCCTTCCCTCAGTAAGAGCATTGAAGATGGGTCGTGGCTGGGTCCTCTAGCATGACAACGACCCGAAACACACAGCCAGGGCAACTAAGGAGTGGCTCCGTAAGAAGCATCTCAAGGTCCTGGAGTGGCCTAGCCAGTCTCCAGACCTGAACCCAATAGAAAATCTTTGGAGGGAGCTGAAAGTCCGTATTGCCCAGTGACAGCCCCGAAACCTGAAGGATCTGGAGAAGGTCTGTATGGAGGAGTGGGCCAAAATCCCTGCTGCAGTGTGTGCAAACCTGGTCAAGACCTACAGGAAACGTATGATCTCTGTAATTGCAAACAAAGGTTTCTGTACCAAATATTAAGTTCTGCTTTTCTGATGTATCAAATACTTATGTCATGCAGTAAAATGCAAATTAATTACTTAAAAATCATACAAATGTGATTTTCTGTGAAGTGTACCTATGATAAAAATTACAGACATTGTAAGTAGGAAAACCTGCAAAATCGGCAGTGTATCAAATACTTGTTCTCCCCACTGTATTTCCAAAACGTTGGTTTATTTTAATGTAGCTGTAAACTAGGTGTTGATATCAACTGGCTGACTCACGCAGTGCTAACATAACGTTAGCAGGCAAGTATGGCTAACGTTAGCAGGCTAGTTGGCTAGCAACCTTGCAAAAATTCATAAAGTATTTGCTTGGAAGTTGGCTGAACATTTAATAGAAACCAGTAGTGTCACGCCCTGGCTCTGGGGACTTTTATATGTTGAGCCAGGGTGTTAGTTTCTATGTGTTAGTTTCTGGGTGTTAGGTTCTATGTTTCGTTTTCTATGTTCTTGTTCTAGTTTATGTGTTTCTATGTTGGCCGGGGTGGTTCCCAATTAGAGACAGCTGTGGCTCGTTGTCTCTGATTGGGAACCATACTTAGGCAGCCTGTTGCGCACTTGTCTTTTGTGGGATCTTGTTCCGTGTAGGTTTGTGTTTTATGACCGAGGACTTCACGTTTCGTTTTGTTGTTGTATCGTGTTGGTAAAGTACTAATTAAAAGATGTACGCATATCACGCTGCGCCTTGGTCCACTTATTACGACGATCGTGACAAGTAGTCATGAGCACAAACTATTTGGTTTAATTTATTTCTGTTGGAGTTTACATTATAGGGAATAGGCTGGCTTACCGGGTCCTCCATATTACGTCACACCCCACAAATGTTTTTTCCAGCATGACTTCAGCATTCTTCAGAATTCTGATCAGTTTAATGTTGCATTGGAAGTTTTGATGCATATTCTAATGCAAATCCATTTGCTACATATGGTTACGTTTATGCTACCTACCCTTTAAGGCTAAGCTAATCGTTAGAACCTTCGTAGGAGCATCTTTAAATCTCTGATCTGTTTCCCAAAACCATCTTTACTAAAGTTGCACTTGAAAACACTAATTTACCGACTGCCTCAAACCACTCATAGAACAGCTAAGTCATGTGTTTTTTCCCTACCGCATCACTTTATACACAGAAGATCTCTGCTAAACATAGAATCAAGGTGTTTATCAGTCTCTCTGTGACCGCTGATAACTTCACAACAAAGTTGACTACAAATACAAAAGTTGCCAATGTCTTTGGAATTGTTACAAACAAGCGAAGGATACAAATATGCTTCAAATGAAAACCAAGATGACTGCATTAAAATATAAATAGCCTACCTTCAGTAGGCTATAGGCTACATAGGCCTGAATAGTATATGATCAATGATATTGAAATACATTTAATATTCATTCAATATTATTTTATTTGGCTTTTTGGCTACTGTCTGTAATTTTTGCCTCAATATATTTCATGATGTGTAGCCTAACAGGTGCGCAATGCAAATCTTAGTTTAGTGTAATATTATAGGGTAAGCATTAGAATAACGGCCTCAATATTTGCAGCCATACAGTGCCCTCCACTAATATTGGCACCATTGGTAAATATGAGCAAAGCAGCATGTGAAAAAAATGTCTGGTGTTTATCCTCTTGGGCTTTCATTCAAAATATTCACAAAAATCAAAGCTGTAATTGAAGTAAAATTATTTGACAAAATACAAGTGAAATAAATATTTTTCTCCAAAACGTGCCACAATTATTGACACCCCTAGGCATTATTATGAGTAAAATCTAACTGAAGTATATTCCCATTCATATTTTACGTTTTTAAGTTCACCTGCGTGATTAGGAACACTTAAGTCGTAAGCCATGACTTCCTGTTTCACTGGGGTATAAATATGAGGTGACACACAGGCCAAGTTCCCATAGTCATCCATCACTATGGGAAAGACCCAAGAACACAGTAATGATGTGCGACAAAAGGTTGTTGAGCTGCACAAATCAGGAAATGGCTATAAGAAAATAGCTCAACTGTTGAAAATGCCCATTTCCACTATCAGGGCAATAATTAAGAAGTTTAAAGCAACTGGAGATGTTAACAATTGGAAGAGGACGTGTGTCTATATTGACCCCACGCACAGTGAGGAGGATGGTCCAAGGATCACAGCTGAAGAATTGCAGACGTTAGTTGGGTCTTGGGGTCAGAAAGTCTCCAAAACTACAATCAGATGCCACCTACATAACCACAAGTTGTTTGGGAGGGTTGCCATAAAAAAGCCTTTGCTGTCATCAAACATACTCAAGAGCCTACAGTTTGCCAAACGTTACTGGAACTTTCAATGGGACCGGGTTCTATGGTCAGATGAGACCAAAATAGAGCTTTTTGGAAACAAACACCAGAGGTGGGTTTGGCGTAGACAGAAAGATACCCATCCCAAAAAGTACCTCATCCCCACTGAAGTATGGGGGTGGATCTTTGATGTTGTGGGGCTGTTTTTCTTCCAAAGGCCCTGGACAACTTGTTAGGATACATGGTATCATGGACTCCATTAAGTAACAGCAGATATTAAATCTTAAATCACGGCTTAAACTGGGCCGTGGTTGGATCTTCCAGCAGGACAATGATCCAAAGCACACCTCAAAATCAACACAAAAATGGTCCACTGACCACAGAATCAAGGTTTTGCCATGGCCATCCCAGTCCCCTGACCTAAACCCCATAGAAAACCTGTGGGATGAGCTGAAGAGGAGAGTCCACAAGTGTGGACCTCGCAATCTGAAGGATCTGGAGAGATTCTGTATGGAGGAATGGTCTCAGATCCCTTGTCATGTGTTCTCCAACCTCATTACGCATTATAGGAGAAGACCCAGAGCTGTTATCTTGGCAAAGGGAGGTTGCACAAAGTATTGAATGAAGGGTTGCCAATAATTGTGGCACACATATATTTGAGAAAAATGTGTTTTATGATCAGAATTTATCTTTTCTTTCAATTATTTTACTTTAATTAAAGGTTAGAAAAACTCACATACGCTTCTGTAACTCTCGTCCCCTTGGAACGAACCCAAACAAAACTCAACGTGCAGTCAAAATAAATTGTGAGCCAGGGCAACACACTGGCTAAATGCCAAACACACAACTTATTGACTGCCCACCCTTGCAAGACAATCAGCAACGTTACCACCTCACTGCGGAGCTTCTCTCTCTTTTCAGGGTTCACTCGATTGGCATGTTGTTGGATCGGGGCCGAGTCCCCAACGTCAATGTCTTGCTCTAGTATATTTGTCTGGGTTGGCACATCTGAGAATAAACCCTGATATTCTAAAAGCAGTGCAACATTGTCACCTTTTTCCTCTGGAGACAAGTGCGCCAAAAGTACATTAAGGTTTTCTAGAATGTCTGAGTTAAATCAACCGACCAACCGGCACAGGGTGGATTGGGCTTTCCTCGTACTGTTGAGGAAGATTGTAGTCAACGGCGACAGCAGTGGCCACAGGCAGAACATCACTACCGGTTTCCACCGACTTAGCCGCCCGATCGTAGCGGGTGAAGTATGGTTTCAACATATTGACATGACACAGCCAGGTTTTTCTCCTGTGCTGTGGTGTAGCGATGATGTAATCCAGATGACCATTATTTTCACTATGGGGTAAGGGCCTGAAAAGCGAGCCTGCAACGGTGACCCCAGAATGGGCAGCAAACCCAGGACCTGGTCACCCACATCAAAAGCGCGGTTTCGGGCCTTCCGATAGCACAAAACTTTCATTTTCATTTGCGCCCTCTCCAGATTCTCACTGGCAAACTCACAGGTGCAGTGCAATCTGTATCAAAAAGTGCTAATGTGCTCCAACAGATTTGTTTTTATTCTTAAGGTGTCACCCTGCAACAAATTTCTGTCTCAGCAAACTCAAAGGACCTCTGACATGATGTCCAAACACGAGTTAATTCGGACTAAAACCGAGAGATTCCTGAACAACCTCCCGTGCTGCAAACAGCAAAAGAGGGACCCCTTCATCCCAGTCTTTCTCAAACTCAAAGCAGTAAGCTCTCAACATAGACTTCAAAGTCTGAAATCTCTCAAGAGCACCTTGAGACTCTGGATGGTAGGCACTAGAGGGGCAATGGGTTACACCCAACTGTTGTAGCACTTGCTGGAAAACCTTTGACATAGAATTTGAATCTTGGTCCGACTGCACTACCTGCGGAAGACCAAACATTGGTTAGTCAAAAGCAGGAATAGGCTGCGAAGGTGCAACCGGTACAGCTTGGTTTGGTTGACCCCTCAGCTGGCAAACTTGACAGGATTTACAGTAAGCCACAACATCCTGTTTCAGACCAGGCCAGAAGAAGTAACGCAAAATATGGTCATAAGTCCTGTTGATCCCAAGATGGCCTGCTATACTACTATCGTGAGCCAACCTCAGTATCTCTTGTCGAAGTGAAACTGGAATGACAATTTGAGATACACTGGGCCAATCGTCTTGCCCAGAAGTGGCACGAGAACACCATTTCCTCATTAGAACACCATCTCTGTCAAAGTAAACCACACGAACATAATCAAACTCCTCCTCTGGACGTATCTCAGCAAAAAGAGGGGAGAGGGAAACAGCTGCTTCCTAGACATCGACGTGTCAACTGTAGGGACCATCTCTTCCTTCAGCGGTCATACAAACTCACTCACCTTTGGGGTTTTCAAAGGAGAGATCAACTCAGGAGGCTTACCGAAATCAGGATGACCCATAAACGTCTCGGACAGATCGACCATGTTGGGATCGCTGACATCCTCCTCAACACTTGCTCCCGGTGACTTTCTTAGACATAGCACATGTAACGACACACGCTAGGAACACTCTACGGTACTTTTCTGATAACCCATCAGGTTCATCTACTCTGGGTTACTTACAAATGAAAGGATTTGGCACAACCTTTCCTCCAGCCAAATAGTTTCCCAAAATGAATGAGACCCCCTTCACCGGTAGGCTAGGCTGCACTCCAATGACGATGGAACCAGAAATAAGATCAGACTCGAGTTCCACATTATTCAAAGGAACTTCCATGCAACCCATCTCCACGCTTTGTACGAACACACTGCAACCAGTTGCTGAAGTGTCAGACAAAGGCAAAACACCCTCCAAAATGAAGGACTTGCATTGTCTTCACCGGCTGCTTAAAAGCATTGCCACTCTGCATAGACACGACCCAGACTGAAACAAAGGGTTCATACACATCTGATCCAAAATATTGTTTAGGAGATACACCAATCTCAACCAGAGACTTAATAGGCTGGAGTGCTCCCACAAGAAGACACTGCTTTTTCTCTCTCTAATTTGTCTGTTTCAACTTAGGACACTGAGAGACAATGTGTCCTTTCTCACGGCAATAATGACAAACTGGCGGATAAGCCCAAAGGATAGCAGCTTTAACAGTGTCATAATCTGAACTCTAGTCAAGAGATAAAGCGGCGTAACACTTTCTGAGCCTTTCCCTGTCACCGAGGCTGCTCCTCCTCCTTGCTCGGGCAGGCTTCGGCGTTCGTCGTCCCCGGAGTACTAGCTACTACCGCTCGATGTTTTCGATGTTTGTTTTGTAATGTCTAGTTGGTACACCTGTTTCGTATTCTGTATTGATTATGTTACACATAAGTTCCCTTGTTTTATGTTTGCCTTTGTGTGTTATTGTCCGCGTGTCCTGTATGTATGGTTGGCATTGATCATCCTGTTTATCACGCACTCCGCGTATTATCCTCCTCTTGTGTTTTGGGAGGCTTTTGTTTTGTGCGTATTTTTGGAAAGTAAAGCAGTCGTTACTGATCTTCTGTGTCCTGCGCCTGACTTCACCGCTGCATACACTTCAGCAATTTGACATTCCCACAAGAACACTTTGGAGGAGCAGTTGCCAAATATCTCGCAGCCATTTTAGGGATGTGGCAATCCGCTCAAACAGAGTAAAATATACATCCGCCTTTTCCTTGAAAGGAGGTACAACCCGGCTGTTCCGACCAAGATCAAACTCTGTTGAGGTTGTAGGATGGCCTTACTTGATTCGGAGTACTTCCAGATCTATCTCCCTTTGTCGCGCTTCTAGCGCCATCTCTTTCCATCGAATGGCATGCGCAAGTTCTTCTTGTTCTAGTCTGGCTGCATGCTCATCTTGTCTTTCCCTGTGCTCCAACTCTAATTTCGGTTGTTCCTATTTTGTCTTTAGTTCAACCTCTTGCAGTTGCACGTCTATGGGGTGTACTCTACCACATGTAGGACCCTTTTCATTATCCTCCCTCTCTGGAAGGATTTCCTCCTCCACCAAAGCAGTACCGATCAACTCTTTGACTACTGCTTTTGGATCGCCAGATAACACCTTGATGTCGTAATGCGTTGCAATGACGAGTAGATTCGCCTTTGTACATTTATGTAGCATCTCCCATGTAGGGTTTTCCACAAATGTTTCCAACTTAAAGTCCATGGCTTTATTTTATTAGCCTGTGTGTTTATGAAACGTGATATGCGTACATGTTAATTTACAATAAACACACGACAAAACAACAAAGGAAACGAAACGTGACGTCCAAAGGTACAACACAACAAACCTTACACGGAACAAGAACCCACAACTAGACAGTGCCAAAAGGCTGCCTAAGTATGATTCCCAATCAGAGACAACGAGCGACAGCTGCCTCTGATTGGGAACCACACCGGCCAACATAGAAATACAAATCTAGAATACTCACACCCTGACCAAACTAGCTAGAGTTCTGTAGGCCAGGGCGTGACATGGCCCAAACATAGACGTCTATAATTGGTTCAGATTTGGTCCGGTCCGGACTTCAGAAAGTATTCATACCCCTTGACCTATTCCACATTTAGTTGTGTTACAGCCTGAATTCAAAATGGATTAAATATATTTTTTTCTCAACCATCTACACACAATACCCCATAATGACAAAGTCAAAACATGTTTTTAGACATTTTGGCACTTTTGTTGATAATAATTGTGCCAACAGTTGTTGCCTTCTCACCAAGCTGCTTGCCTATTGTCCTGTAGCCCATCCCAGCCTTGTGCAGGTCTACAATTTTATCCCTGATGTCCTTACACAGCTCTCTGGTCTTGGCCATTGTGGAGAGGTTGGAGTCTGTTTGATTGAGTGTGTGGACAGGTGTCTTTTATACAGGTAACGAGTTCAAACAGGTGCAGTTAATACAGGAAATGAGTGGAGAACAGGAGGGCTTCTTAAAGAAAAACTAACAGGTCTGTGAGAGCCGCAATTCTTACTGGTTGGTAGGTGATCAAATACTTATGTCATGCAATAAAATGCAAATGAATTACTTAAAAATCATACAATGTGATTTTCTGGATTTTTGTTTTAGATTCCATCTCTCACAGTTGAAGTGTACCTATGATAAAAATTACAGACCTCTACATGTTTTGTAAGTAGGAAAACCTGCAAAATTGGCAGTGTATCAAATACTTGTTCTCCCCACTGTAGGTATTCACACCCGAATCAATACATGTTAGAAACACTTTTGGCAGTGATTACAGCTGTGAGTCTTTCTGGGTAAGTCTCTAAGAGCTTTGCACACCTGGATTGTACAATATTTGCACATGATTCTTTTTCAAATTCTTCAAGCTCTGTTACGGTAAAACCATGTGTGGTTATTAGCCTATGAGGACGACAACATATTTTGGCTTCAACTTGGCTGTACATACAAATCCTTCCATTAAAAAAAGAACCTGTTTTTCGGTCACATTCATTATAAAAACAGCGATGGTGAGATTCAAATGGTGAGATTAATGCTACCGCTATTTATGGCTTTATTATCTGTCCATGCGTCAGCCACATAGGCTACAAAAAAATTGGCAACCATACATCCAATCTATTTAGTCCGGCAATGTCCACATTATTCTGATATATTTTTTAATGTAAATATAATTTGAATATCAATGCATTGGCAAGGCCTAAACAGATAAATGATTCCTAAAGTGGTAATGGCCTACTTTTTTGACACTTTTTTTTTTTGGGGGGGGGGGGGGGTCTATACAGTGCCTTGCAAAAGTATTCATCCCCCTTGGTGTTTTTCCTATTTTGTTGCATTACAACCTGTAATTTAGAAGGATTGTTATTTGGATTTCATGTAATGGACATACACAAAATAGTCCAAATTGGTGAAGTGAAATTTAAAAAATAACTTGTTTAAAAAAATTATACAAAATAAATAACGGAAAAGTGGTGCGTGCATTTGTATTCACCCCCTTTGCTATGAAGCCCCTAAATAAGATCTGGTGCAACCGATTACCTTCAGAAGACACATAATTAGATAAATAAAGTCCACCTGTGTGCAATCTAAGTGTCACATGATCTCAGTATATATAAACCTGTTCTGAAAGGCCCCAGAGTCTGCAACACCACTAAGCAAGGGGCACCACCAAGCAAGCGGCACCATGAACATCAAGGAGCTCTCCAAACAGGTCAGGGACAAAGTTGTGGAGAAGTACAGATCAGGGTTGGGTTATAAAAAAATATCAGAAACTTTGAACATCCCACAGAGCACCATTAAATCCATTATTAAAAAATGGAAAGCATATGGCACCACAACAAACCTGCCAAGAGAGGGCCGCCCACCAAAACTCACGGACCAGGCAAGGAGGGCATTAATCAGAGAGGCAACAAAAAGACCAAAGATAACCCTGAAGGAGCTGCAAAGATCCACAGCGGAGATTGGAGTATCTGTTCATAGGACCACTTTAAGCCGTACACTCCACAAAGCTGGGCTTTACGGAAGAGTGGACAGAAAAAAGCCATTGCTTAAAGAAAAAAATAAGCAAACAGGTTTGGAGTTCGCCAAAAGGCATGTGGGAGACTCCCCAAACATATGGAAGAAGGTACTCTGGTCAGATGAGACTAAAATTGAGCTTTTTGGCCATAAAGGAAAACGCTATGTCTGGCGCAAACCCAACACCTCTCATCACCCCGAGAACACCATCATCGGCAGGGACTGGGAAACTGGTCAGAATTGAAGGAATGATGGATGGCGCTAAATACAGGGAAATTCTTGAGGGAAACCTGTTTCAGTCTTCCAGAGATTTGAGACTGGGACAGAGGTTTACCTTCCAGCAGGACAATGGCCCTAAGCATACTGCTAAAGCAACACTCAAGTGGTTTAAGGGGAAACATATAAATGTCTTGGAATGTCCTAGTCAAAGCTCAGACCTCAATCCAATTCAGAATCTGTGGTATGACTTAAAGATTGCTGTACACCAGTGGAACCCATCCAACTTGAAGGAGCTGGAGCAGATTTGCCTTGAAGAATGGGCAAAAATCCCAGTGGCTAGATGTGCCAAGCTTTTAGAGACATACCCCAAGAGACTTGCAGCTGAAATTGCAGCAAAAGGTGGCTCTACAAAGTATTGACTTTGGGGAGGTGAATAGTTATGCACACTCAAGTTTTCTGTTTTAATGTCTTATTTCTTGTTTGTTTCACAATCAAAAATATTTTGCATCTTCAAAGTGGTAGGCATGTTGTGTAAATCAAATGATACAAACCCCCCAAAAATCCATTTTAATTCCAGCAACAAAATAGGAAAAATGCCTTATTTTTCATCCAGTTTGCTACCAGAATAAGAGTCGTAAAAACACATCATACTGACATCTTTTCAACCAGGTTTTGCCAATCTGGTAGGCAATAGGCATTTTAGATACATTGATGCAATGTGCTTTGACACTTAAGTATCTATGAGCATGCTTGTGAAACATAGGCTACAAAAGTTGTATAGGCCTAATCTTATGCATTAAAACATCGGACTACTATAACTACATGGTTATGACATCTGATTGACATACTAGAAAATATTAGTCATAGATAAACAATTTCTAAGTTATCTGTCTGTCAAGTGTAATTGGCTGACAAGTTAGATTTACTGAGGCCCTGTAATATGAGTTAGCATACTGCTTTACACACGCTCCAGACAATGTAGCCTATGGAGTGTGCATGAGGCACTAGGTCTTACCTCCCGTGTTTGTGCGCTTGGTACAACAGTCTTCTTTGGTCGGAGTTAGTGGTCGTTTACGAGAGTCTGGGGGAACCGACAAGAATATACCGTTATATCCAACTGCTCCACCTGCCATCATTTCCCGAAACAGTTTGTTGCAAAATTGCGTTATTGCACCGCGCCCTCACCACATGTATGGAAGCGTGTTGTCCCTCACAAAATAATACAGGTTTTTTTTCCGTTTTGATTTAAAATGTCTTTACGTTTTCCTGTTTGAGAACACCAAAATGACAGGCAACAGCGCATTCGGTCCTGTTTGTTCTTCTCGAATCTGCTTGCAGTTGGCTGACAGAGCGTCATAGAAAGCTAAATATAAAAATCCATTGAGTGAAATGCATTCATTCGCGCGCTCCTGTCACTTCAAAACCTGTGTTCAGGAATTCTCGTCTTGCCCGTCATTTCTACGCAATAGTCCGGCATCAAGGTGCCTTTAAATAATGCCGTAAATCAGTAGTGACACTGATGAACTAGCCTATCAAAAAGGTAACCATTTGAATTTGCCTAGAATAGCCTGGTGAAAATATATATTTTTAAGCCATCTTCATGCCATCTTCTAGGATAAACATAGCCTAAAGTAAGTCCACGGCAGTTCGTTTGCAGTAAGTGCAGCTGTTGTTATTGTTGTCTTTGAAGTGCAAGATGATGGAAATATTGTTTCAAAGCTGCAAGTGGGCCTAGACCACACTGCCGCTGCAGATGAGAGATTAAGCAAACGGCCCACCAGGGCAGAGCATCTTCGGCCGAAGATGTCAGAAGAGCGAATTAGCTGACGTCACGTGGATCAGTATCCACTTTTTTACTCCCTGGGCCTCTCGCTTTATCAACGGTTCGGAAATCTATATATTCCTCCCTAGAACCTCACCAGTAGGAACAGGTTGATGGTTTCAGCCATGGTATTCTCATTTTCCTTGTACTGACTACCTAACAAGCCTCGGGTGAGTATTTTTCGGACTACTCAGGTACCTCAACCATTTATTCGTTTTTTCTTGTGTGACCAGACCAGAAGAAGGCCTATTTTGTTTACAAACTCACAAAGAAGACTGATATATATATATATATATATACAGTGAGGAGAACAAGTATATGATACACTACCGATTTTGCAGGTTTTCCTACTTACAAAGCATGTAGAGGTCTGTAATTTTTATCATAGGTACACTTCAACTGTGAGAGACGGAATCTAAAACAAAAATCCAGAAAATCACATTGTATGATTTTTAAGTAATTAATTTGCATTTTATTGCATGACATAAGTATTTAATCACCTACCAACCAGTAAGAATTGCGGCTCTCACAGACCTGTTAGTTTTTCTTTAAGAAGCCCTCCTGTTCTCCAATCATTACCTGTATTAACTGCACCTGTTTGAACTCGTTACCTGTATAAAAGACACCTGTCCACACACTCAATCAAACAGACTCCAACCTCTCCACAATGGCCAAGACCAGAGAGCTGTGTAAGGACATCAGGGATAAAATTGTAGACCTGCACAAGGCTGGGATGGGCTACAGGAAAATAGGCAGGCAGCTTGGTGAGAAGGCAACAACTGTTGGCGCAATTATTAGAAAATGGAAGAAGTTCAAGATGACGGTCAATCACCCTCAGTCTGGGGGTCCATGCAAGGGCTCACCTCGTGGGGCATCAATGATCATGAGGAAGGTGAGGGATCAGCCCAGAACTACATGGCAGGACCTGCCATCATCACCTGAAGAGAGCTGGGACCACAGTCTCAAAGAAAACCATTAGTAACACACTACGCCGTCATGGATTAAAATCCTGCAGCGCACGCAAGGTCCCCCTGCTCAAGCCAGCGCATGTCCAGGCCCGTCTGAAGTTTGCCAATGACCATCTGGATGATCCAGAGGAGGAATAGGAGATGGTAATGTGGTCTGATGAGACAAAGATATAGCTTTTTGGTCTAAACTCCACTCACCGTGTTTGGAGGAAGAAGAAGGATGAGTACAACCCCAAGAACACCATCCCAACTGTGAAGCATGGAGGTGGAAACATCATTCTTTGGGGATGATTTTCTGCAAAGGGGACAGGACGACTGCACCGTATTGAGGGGAGGATGGATGGGGCCATGTATCGCGAGATCTTGGCCAACAACCTCCTTCCCTCAGTAAGAGCATTGAAGATGGGTCGTGGCTGGGTCTTCCAGCATGACAACGACCCGAAACACACAGCCAGGGCAACTAAGGAGTGGCTCTGTAAGAAGCATCTCAAGGTCCTGGAGTGGCCTAGCCAGTCTCCAGACCTGAACCCAATAGAAAATCTTTGGAGGGAGCTGAAAGTCCGTATTGCCCAGCGACAGCCCCGAAACCTGAAGGATCTGGAGAAGGTCTGTATGGAGGAGTGGGCCAAAATCCATGCTGCAGTGTGTGCAAACCTGGTCAAGACCTATAGGAAATGTATGATCTCTGTAATTGCAAACAAAGGTTTCTGTACCAAATATTAAGTTCTGCTTTTCTGATGTATCAAATACTTATGTCATGCAATAAAATGCAAATTAATTACTTAAAAATCATACAATGTGATCTTCTGGATTTTTGTTTTAGATTCCGTCTCTCACAGTTGAAGTGTACCTATGATAAAAATTACAGACCTCTACATGCTTTGTAAGTAGGAAAACCTGCAAAATCGGCAGTGTATCAAATACTTGTTCTCCCCACTGTATATATGTATATGTTTTTTTTTGGTACTCTTGATTTTTTATGATCACTTTTACTATGCACTTAAAATAGTAGGTACCCCTTTATTTATTTTATTTCTCAGAATAGTCCCTGATTACACTAAATGGGGTTTTTATTCTCTGTTATTACAGAGAACCCTTGGTTTGGTCTTGAACATAAGTTTCTGTTGAGTTGAATTTCAAGAGCCGGATAACAACTAGCTCAGAGTTTATGGTAAAAGCTATTTTCACTTTAAGTTGACTTAAATGGTGAAGATCTCGGTTCCTAATACAGTGCCTTCGGAAAGTTTTCAGACCCCTTGACTTTTTCCACATTTTGTTACGTTACAGCCTTATTCTAAAATTGATTAAAAATTGGGTTTTTCCCCTAATCAATCTACACACAATACCCCATAATGACAAAGCAAAAACAGAGTTTATGAAATTTACATAAGTATTCAGACCCTTTACTCAGTACTTTGTTGAAGTAACTTTGGCAGCGATTACAGCAGCAAGTCTTCTTTGGTATGACGCTACAAGCTTGAAACACCTATATTTGGGGAGTTTCTCCCATTCTTCTCTGCAGATCTTCTCAAGCTCTGTCAGGTTGGATGTTTGATCGGGTTCAAGTCCGGGCTCTGGCTGGGCTACTCAAGGACATTCAGAAACTTGTCCCAAAGTCACTCCTGCGTTGTCTTGGCTGTGTGCTTAGGGTTGTTGTCCTGTTGGAAGGTGAACCTTCGCCCCAGTCTGAGGTCCTGAGTGCTCTGGAGCAGGTTTTCATCAAGGATCTCTCTGTTCTTTGCTCCATTCATATTTTCCTCTATCCTCACTAATCTCCCAGTCCCTGCCACTGAAAAACATCCCCACAGCATGATGCTGCCACCACCATGCTTCACCATAGGGATGGTGCAGGTTTCCTCCAGACGTGACGCTTGGCATTCAGGCCTAAGAGTTCAATCTTGGTTTCATCAGACCAGAGAATCTTGTTTCTCATCGTCTGAGAGTCTTTAGGTGCCTTTTGGGAAACTCCAAGCGGGCTGTCATGTGCCTTTTACTGAGGAGTGGCTTCTGTCTGGCCACTCTACTGTAAAGGCCTGATTGGTGGAGTGCTGCAGAGATGGTTGTCCTTCTGGAAGGTTCTCCCATCTCACAGAGGAACTCTAGAGCTCTGTCAGAGTGACCATGGGGTTCTTGGTCACCTTCCTGACCAAGTCCCTTCTCCACCAATTGCTCAGTTTGGCCGGCAGGCCCGCTCTAGGAAGAGTCTTGGTGATTCCAAACTTCTTCCATTTAAGAATGATGGAGGCCACTGTGTTCTTGGGGACCTTTAATGCTGCAGACATTTTTTGGTACCATTCCCCAGATCTGTGCCTCGACACAATCCTGTCTCGGGAGATCTACGGACAGTTCCTTCGACCTCATGGCTTGGTATTTGCTCTGACATGCACGGTAAACTGTGGGACCTTATATAGACAGGTGCGTGCCTTTCCAAATCATATCCAATCAATTGAATTTACCACAGATGGACTCCAATCAAGTTGAAGAAACATCTCAAGGATGATCAATGGAAACAGGATGCACCTGAGCTCAATTTCGAGTCTCATAGCAAAGGGTCTGAATACTTACAGTACCAGTCAAAAGTTTGGACACACCTACTTATTCAAGGGTTTTTCTTTATTTTCACTATTTTCTACATTGTAGAATAATAGTGAAGACATCAAAACTATGAAATAACACATATGGAATCATGTAGTAACCAAAAAAGTGTTAAACAAATCAAAATATATTTTAGATTTTAGATTCTTCAAATAGCCACCCTTGAATGGCGTATCACTGCAGAATGCTGTGGTAGCCATGCTGGTTAAGTGTGCCTTGAATTCTAACTTAATCACAGACAGTGTCACCAGCAAAAGCACCCCCCCACACAATAACACCTCCTCCTCCATGCTTTACGTTGGGAACTACACATGCGGAGATCATCCGTTCACCCACACCACGTCTCACAAAGCCACTCCAGACCAAAGGACACATTTCCACCGGTCTAATGTACATTGCTTGTGTTTCTTGGCCCAAGCATGTCTCTTCTTCTTATTGGTGTCATTTAGTAGTGGTTCCTTTGCAGCAATTCGACCATGAAAGCCTGATTCACACAGTCCCCTCTGAACAGTTGATGTTGAGATGTGTCTGTTACTTGAACTCCAAGAAGCATTTATTTTGGCTGCAATTTCTGAGGCTGATAACTCTAATGAACTTATCCTCTGCAGCAGAGTTAACTCTGGATCTTCCATTCCTGTGGCGGTCCTCATGAGAGCCAGTTTCGTTATAACGCTTGATGGTTTTTGTGACTGCACTTGAAGAAACTTTCAAAGTTCTTGACATTTTCCTCATTGACTGACCTTCATGTCTTAAAGTAATGATGGACTGTCGTTTTATTTGAGCTATTCTTGCCATAATATGGACTTGGTCTTTTACCAAATAGGGCTATCTTCTGTATACCCCCCTACCTTGTCACAACACAACTGATTGGCTCAAAAGCATTAAGAAGGAAAGAAATTCCACAAATTACTTTTAAGAAGGCACACATGTTAATTGAAATCCATTCCAGGTGACTACCTCATGAAGCTGGTTGAGAGAATGCCAAGAGTGTGTAAAGCTGTCATCAAGGCAAAGGGTGGCTATTTGAAGAATCTCAAATCTCAAATATATTTTGATTTGTTTAACACTTTTTTGGTTACTACATGATTCCATATGTGTTATTTCATAGTTTTGATATCTTCACTATTATTATACAATGTAAAAAATAGTTAAAAAATAAAATAAAAATTAATGAGTAGGTGTGTCCAAACTTTTGACTGGTAGTTTATGTAAATAAGGTATTTCTGTTTTGGTTTTTTATGTATTTGAAAAATATTCTAAAAACCTGTTTTCGCTTTGTCATTACGGGTTATTGTGTGTAGATTGCTTAGCATTTTTTTTTCTAATCAATTGAAGAATAAGGCTGTAACGTATCAAAATGTGGAAAAAGTCAAGTGGTTTGAATACTTTCCGAAGGCACTGTAGCTTACGTTCACTGCTCCTATGTTTTTGACCCATCCTACAGTTCATACTTTTATATTATCTTTGTTGCTTTCCCTTTGTTTATAGTTTCTCTTAATACTAGGGGGTTACGAAACCATGTGAAGCGCAAGGCCATTTTTAAAAATTTGCTAAAGAACTTCAAACAGATTTTTGTTTTATTCAAGAGTCGCACTCAATTTCTGCTGATGCCAACTTCTGGAAGTCACAGTGTGGCAACGATATTTGGCTTTCCCATGGCTCTGAACGCTCCGCTGGGGTCATTACAATGAAAAATACCTTTGATGGTAATGTTCTACACTCGGACTGTGACCGCTTTGGTCACTTTATTTGTCTTGTGATCAGTTACAATGACATTACGCTCATTACTGTAAACTTCTACGGGTACAACACCAAACATGAGAATGATGAGTTGCTTGAATCTATAGAAAAACATATACTTAATTGGTTATCTAAATGTCCCAATTAATTATTATTGATAGGAGGGGACTTTAACATTACTATAGATCATTCAACTGATAGATGGCCCCCAGGTAGGCCAACCAATCAGAATTTGGGTTTAATACTTTTTATGGAAATGTTTGATCTTACTGATATATGGAGAGAGAGGTTTCCGGCCGACAGATTCACTCACTTGTAGTAACAAAACAGGTTCCAGACAGTCCAGAATAGATTTTTGGCTTATATTGAAATGTATTGATAGTGAGTGTATTACTACAAATATTTGTACTACTCACCTCACAGACCATAGGGACATTTATATTGATGTCAAAATATTTACCCCTGATACTAACCTTGGTAGCGCATCCTACTGGAAGATAAATAGCTCCTTATTAAATAATGATATAGTTCAGTTTGAGGTTAAAGGTCTGCTCTCACACTTTTGGGAAAGGGCTTCTGAAGAAAAATCTTATTGCAAGAACTGGGAGCTCTTTAGATTTGAGGTGGCCAAATACCTTAGAAAATATGGTAGTAATCTTGCTAAGACCAGAAGAGCTGAGGAGGAAAAGGTGATCATTAAGATAACTTCCCTTTCTCAGAGGTCCCCAGCCAGCCTCTCGGGGGAGGAGAAGATGGAACTGATTGAGTTACAAAATAAACTGGATAATATACAGTGGGGAAAAAAAGTATTTAGTCAGCCACCAATTGTGCAAGTTCTCCACCTTAAAAAGATGAGAGAGGCCTGTAATTTTCATCATAGGTACACGTCAACTATGACATACAAAATGAGAAAAAAAAATCCAGAAAATCACATTGTAGGATTTTTAATGAATTTATTTGCAAATTATGGTGGAAAATAAGTATTTGGTCAATAACAAAAGTTTCTCAATACTTTGTTATATACCCTTTGTTGGCAATGACACAGGTCAAACGTTTTCTGTAAGTCTTCACAAGGTTTTCACACACTGTTGCTGGTATTTTGGCCCATTCCTCCATGCAGATCTCCTCTAGAGCAGTGATGTTTTGGGGCTGTCGCTGGGCAACACGGACTTTTAACTCCCTCCAAAGATTTTCTATGGGGTTGAGATCTGGAGACTGGCTAGGCCACTCCAGGACCTTGAAATGCTTCTTACGAAGCCACTCCTTCGTTGCCCGGGCGGTGTGTTTGGGATCATTGTCATGCTGAAAGATCCAGCCACGTTTCATCTTCAATGCCCTTGCTGATGGAAGGAGGTTTTCACTCAAAATCTCACGATACATGGCCCCATTCATTCTTTCCTTTACACGGATCAGTCGTCCTGATCCCTTTGCAGAAAAACAGCCCCAAAGCATGATTTTTCCACCCCCATGCTTCACAGTAGGTATGGTGTTCTTTGGATGCAACTCAGCATTCTTTGTCCTCCAAACACGACGAGTTGAGTTTTTACCAAAAAGTTCTATTTTGGTTTCATCTGACCATATGACATTCTCCCAATCCTCTTCTGGATCATCCAAATGCACTCTAGCAAACTTCAGACGGGCCTGGACATGTACTGGCTTAAGCAGGGGGACACGTCTGGCACTGCAGGATTTGAGTCCCTGGCGGCGTAGTGTGTTACTGATGGTAGGCTTTGTTACTTTGGTCCCAGCTCTCTGCAGGTCATTCACTAGGTCCCCCCGTGTGGTTCTGGGATTTTTGCTTGTGATCATTTTGACCCCACGGGGTGAGATCTTGCGTGGAGCCCCAGATCGAGGGAGATTATCAGTGGTCTTGTATGTCTTCCATTTCCTAATAATTGCTCCCACAGTTGATTTCTTCAAACCAAGCTGCTTACCTATTGCAGATTCAGTCTTCCCAGCCTGGTGCAGGTCTACAATTTTGTTTCTGGTGTCCTTTGACAGCTCTTTGGTCTTGGCCATAGTGGAGTTTGGAGTGTGACTGTTTGAGGTTGTGGACAGGTGTCTTTTATACTGATAACAAGTTCAAACAGGTGCCATTAATACAGGTAACGAGTGGAGGACAGAGGAGCCTCTTAAAGAAGAAGTTACAGGTCGGTGAGAGCCAGAAATCTTGCTTGTTTGTAGGTGACCAAATACTTATTTTCCACCATAATATGCTAATTAATTCATTAAAAATCCTACAATGTGATTTTCGGGATTTTTTTCCCTCAATTTGTCTGTCATAGTTGACGTGTACCTATGATGAAAATTACAGGCCTCTCTCATCTTTATAAGTGGGAGAACTTGCACAATTGGTGGCTGACTAAATACTTTTTCCCCCCACTGTATATAGATTAAAAGCAGAAGGAGCCTTTATTAGATCTAGGAAAAAATGGCTTGAGGAGGGAGAACATAATTCATCCTATTTCTTTAGACTTGAGAAATGTCACTCTACAAATAACACTATCCATAAGTTAAACATTGATGGTGTTATTACAGATGACCAAAAATGTATCGCCAACTACTGTAGCAATTTTTACAGGAAATTGTATAGCTCTACGTACACTCAGGAATCCACAGATATGTTTTTTGACTCACTGAATAATGTTCACTCTATCAGTGATACAGAATCTAAACAGTGTGATGAACCCATCATTGTTGAAGAGATTATCGAGTCTATCAAACATCTAAAGAACAATAAATCCCCAGGTATTGATGGAATTACATCAGGTTATTTTACATCAAGTTATTTTCTGAACAAGTAGCTCCCTTCCTACTTGAAGTCTTTTTAGAGAGTATTAAAAACAATGTTCTCCCTAATACAATGAGTCAGGGGTTTATAACACCGATACCTAAACCTAAAAAATAAGTGCTGCTCATCGATAACTGGTGTCCAATTTGTCTTCTTAATTATGAGTACTTGCAAAAATAATTAAAGAAGTCCTGGATGCAATCATTGATGAAACAATCTGGCTTTATGAGGAATATACATATTTCTAACAATATCAGACTAGTATTAGACATACTTGACTACTCAGTTCCAGTGGAACTCTGCTTTTCATCTGCAAGTTTTCTTGTCATGGTCCTGTCACGATCGTCGTAGAGAGTAGACCAATGCGCAGCGTTAGTTGCGAACATACTTAACTTTATTATCTTAAGTGATAATATAACAACAAAACAATAAACGAAACGTGCAGTCCTACGGTTAACACAGAAACAACCAAACGGAAACAAGATCCCACAAACACTAAGGGAAACAGACTGTTTAAATATGGCTCCCAATCAGAGACAACCAGCAACAGCTGACACTCGTTGCCTCTGATTGGGAGCCACTCTGGCCAACATAGAAATACACAAACTAGAACTCCCACACAGAACATAAACACATATAATCTACACACCCTGGCTCAATATATAGAGTCCCCAGAGCCAGGGTGTGACAGTACCCCCCCCCCAAAGGCGCGGACTGCGACCGCGCCTCAACAAAACCCAAACAGGGGAGGGCTGGGTGGGCATTCCTCCTCGGAGGTGGTTCCGGCTCCGGGCTTGACCACCACCCTTCAATAATCCCCCCGTAGCGCCCCTGGTCCGGTCTGGTCCCGCAGGCTGGAGCTGGACTGGACATCGAAGGAGCGGATTGCTTAAGCTCCGTTGTGGAGCAGCTGACCGGTACCTGATCAGGCACCGGTGACCCAGGCACGGGTTGTGCCGGACTGACGACGCGCACCCCTGGCTTGGTGCGCGGAGCAGGAACGGGCCGGACCGGACTGACGATGCGCACCCCTGGCTTGGTGCGTGGAGCAGGAACAGGCCGGACCGGGCTGACGATGCGCACCCTTGGCTTGGTGCGTGGAGCAGGAACGGGCCGGACCGGGCTGACGATGCGCACCCCTGGCTTGGTGCGTGGAGCAGCAACGGGCCGGACCGGGCTGACGATGCGCACCCCTGGCTTGGTGCGTGGAGCAGGAACGGGCCGGACCGGGCTGACGGTGCGCACCCCTGTCTTGGTGCGTGGAGCAGGAACGGGCCGGACCGGGCTGACGATGCGCACCCCTGGCTTGGTGCGTGGAGCAGGAACGGGCTGGACCGGGCTGACGACTCGCACCCCTGGCTTGGTGCGAGTGGCAGGAACAGGCCGGGCCGGGCTGGCGACGCGCACCGTAGCTTTGGTGCGAGTGGCAGGAACAGGCCGGGCCGGGCTGGCGACGCGCACCGTAGGCTTGGTGCGAGTGGCAGGAACAGGCCGGGCCGGGCTGGCGACGCGCACCGTAGACTTGGTGCGAGTGGCAGGAACAGGCCGGGCCGGGCTGGCGACGCGCACCGTAGACTTGGTGCGAGTGGCAGGAACAGGCCGGGCCGGGCTGGCGACGCGCACCGTTAGCTTGGTGCGGGGAGCAGGAACAGGCCGGGCCGGGCTGGCGACGCGCACCGTAGGCTTGGTGCGAGGGGCAGGAACAGGCCGGGCCGGGCTGGCGACGCGCACCGTAGACTTGGTGCGAGTTGCAGGAACAGGCCGGGCCGGGCTGGCGACGCGCACCGTAGACTTGGTGCGAGGGGCAGGAACAGGCCGGGCCGGGCTGGCGACGCGCACCGTAGGCTTGGTGCGAGTGGCAGGAACAGGCCGGGCCGGGCTGGCGACGCGCACCGTAGACTTGGTGCGAGTGGCAGGAACAGGCCGGGCCGGGCTGGCGACGCGCACCGTAGACTTGGTGCGAGTGGCAGGAACAGGCCGGGCCGGGCTGGCGACGCACACCGTAGGCTTGGTGCGAGGAGCAGGAACAGGCCGGGCCGGGCTGGCGACGCACACCGTAGGCTTGGTGCGAGGAGCAGGAACAGGCCGGGCCAGGCTGGCGACGCACACCTTAGGCTTGGTGCGAGGAGCAGGAACAGGCCGGGCCGGGCTGGCGACGCACACCTTAGGCTTGGTGCGAGGAACAGGAACAGGCCGGGCCGGGCTGGCGACGCGCACCATCCACTTAGTGCGGGGAGAAGGAACGGGCCGGACCGGACTGGTGACGCACACCACTTGCTTGGTGTGAGGAGCGGGACTGGGTTTCGTCATAACCCTCCGCTCCCTCAGCTGCCTACCGAGTTCCTCTCGCCGTGCCTCAATTCTCACCTTCTCCCTTATCGCCTCCAATAGCTCCACCCTCTGCACCACTAACTCCTGCTCCCTCTGCGCCAATAGCCCCCTTAACCTGGTGGCCTCCTCACCTAACCTCCTACTACGCCCTGTAGCTGCCTCCTGCTGCCCCGTCGCCCATGCCGTATGCCCCCCCCTAAAAAAAATTTTGGGTTGCCTCTCGTCCGTCCGACGACGACACTGTTGACGCCGTTGCTCCTCTCTCCGTCGCGCCTCTACCGTCTCACTCAATGGACGGCGGTCCATCCCGGCCTGGATTTCCTCCCAGGTCCAGGACCCCTGCCCGTCCAATATTTGCTCCCACGTCCAGGCTGCCTGCTCCTGGACACGCTGCTTGGTCCTGGTATGGTGGGATCTTCTGTCACGATCGTCGTAGAGAGTAGACCAATGCGCAGCGTTAGTTGCGAACATACTTAACTTTATTATCTTAAGTGATAATATAACAACAAAACAATAAACGAAACGTGCAGTCCTACGGTTAACACAGAAACAACCAAACGGAAACAAGATCCCACAAACACTAAGGGAAACAGACTGTTTAAATGTGGTTCCCAATCAGAGACAACCAGCCACAGCTGACACTCGTTGCCTCTGATTGAGAACCACACTGGCCAACATAGAACTAGAACACATAGAATATACAACACAGAACTCAAACACATAGAATCTACACACCCTGGCTCAACATATAGAGTCCCCAGAGCCAGGGTGTGACGGGTCCTTAATTTATAAGCATAGTTTTTCTCCACAGATATTATATATGGAATAATCGGGACATATTGTATAAAAAAATGTTTTTAGAATATTGGTTCCGAAATAATATCCTATTGGTGAGCCAACTTGTAAATGCAGAGGGTCTTTCACGTAATTATACGTAATTATTTTCATTTACAAGATCCCTGTAACACCTAAAGATGTTGTAATTGTTTTAGATTACATTCCCTCAGGTGTTGCTTTAGACCTGACCCTCAGAACATACCTACGATTAACCCTGTTGACTCATCAGCAGGAAAGATATGTTTTTCTTTTGGTCCATTCAACAACAATAGAGCTATATGTTTCAGCAGGATGTTGTATTTATACCTTATGTCATGCCTTATTGGAATGGTTTTATTGATAATATCTGTTGGAAAAAAGTTTGGATGTTGCCACACACATACCTACTTATTACAAAATTAAGGAAGTTTCTTTTTAAATTATTCATAAATATTATCCTGCCAACCACTATATGAAAAACTTTTAGAAAAACATTAATTCAAAGTGTACCTTTTGTAATGACCACCCAGAAATGGTGCTGCATCTTTTTTGGCATTGTATTCATGTAAGGATATGTGGCCAGACATCAGTAGATTTATAATTGAATACATCTATGAAGATTTTACACTATTATGGAGAGATGCCCTGCTTGGATTGTTTACCTACAATAGAAATAAGTTGAAACAATTGTATGTAAGCGAGAGGTTTTACTCCGCCCAGACCGGACACTGGAGGCCTGATTTTAACATGGACATAGTCCCAGTCTGTATTATATATATACTAAACAAAAGTATAAATGCAACATGCAACAATTTCAACAAGTTTACTGAGTTACAGTTCATATAAGGAAATCAGTCAATTGAAATAAATGTATTAGGCCCTAATCTATGGATTTCACATGACTGGGCAGGGGTGCAGCCATGGGTGGGCCTGGAAGGGCATAGGCCCACCCATTTGGGAAAAAGGCCCACCCTCTGGGGAGCCAGGCCTAGCCAATCAGAATGAGTTTTTCCCCACAAAAGGGATTTATTACAGACAGAAATACTCAGCTGTACTTTCATGAGCTGAAATACTTTCATCAGCTGTCGGGGTGGCTGGTCTGAAACGATCCCGCAGGTGAAGAAGCCAGATGTGGAGGTCCTGAGCTGGCGTGGTTACACATGGTCTGTGGTTGTGAGGCCTGTTGGAAATTCTCTAAAACGATGTTGGAGGTGGGTTATGGTAGAGAAATGAACATTCAATTCTCTTGCAACAGCTCTGGTGGACATTCCTGCAGTCAGCATGCCAATTGCACGCTCCCTCAAAACTTGAGACATCTGGCCTCCCGAGGGGCACAGGAGTCTGAGGCACTGCATCACTACAGACTTGCGTTCGATCCCAGGCTGTGTCACAACCGGCCATTTTCATCAATAACAAAACTACATTTAAGTAAAGCATAACATGTCTAAAGATTACTTTTCAACATTGCCTGCTCCAGAGTGTTCCCACTACTTAGAAAAACTAAATATTGTAGGGCTTCCCTCATGCCCCTTTTCATGATGGACGGTGCTAGCAAGCTACTGACCGGAACAAGACCAAGAACACAAACAAAGGGACTATACCGCTACAAGTAGTGAGTGGAGTTACAAACTGACTATACTAAACAATTTAAATGTCTTCCTGTGATGAAATGTTTTCCACACACATTGCTACATGTAGCCTACTTTGACACCAGGTCCACACATTTCCCACTCTCCCAAGCAGAATAGCCTGAGGCCACAGGGCTCTTCTCCCAGGCTCTATTTCCCTAGGTGGGAGCATTGCAAACCGTAGGTTGGGACTTTTGACGTGGTTACATGTACATTGAACAACAACAACACAGCAGTTTTTCGGCATGTTTTGTTATTTCGGTATAGCTAAAAATCAACCTAGAAGTTGTCTCTTTTACAATGGGGGTCAATGGGAAAGAACGTTTGTTTTCCCCAATTTGTGGGCATGGTCGAGGGGAATTCCTTCTTATGACGTGAATATCGACTCGGAGTATAGATGCGGTAAAGAGGTCAATGGAACTCGACCAAAACAATGGAAATGCCGTGGGGGAAAGATCCCGAATCTCCTTATTGACCCCCAGACAAATTTGCCTCCATTTAGGCTAATGTTTATATGTGTATTACCCATCAGATTATAGCGCTTGTATGGATGTCAACCCCAATACATGTTCATGTCATCGCCACCAATCAACTACATTAGTTAAAAACGACTTTGACTACCACCACCGATTTCTCTATGCTAGCTATGTTACCAGCTTATAAGAACGGGAGTTAGCATTTAGCAGTCACTGCTTCTAAACCTGAAAAGCGACTACTTCTAAATGTTATGCAGTGAAAACAGCCAAATATATATCCAAATCTGACTTTAGTAACCACATTGTGGGCCTGTTACAATACATCAATCATGACGGATTTGACCAATATCACTTTGTTAGATTAGATTTGTTGAATGTGCGGCAATCCGGTCTCCTTCTTCTATCCCCCACGGTCTGCATACCATTAACACATCTATCGCCATTGAGGGCTTCCATAATTTTAAAGTAGTCAACTGGGTGGGGATTCCTATGAGTTGGGCGCAATCAGCCAATGAAGAAGAAGAAAATGGAATACTTTAAAATGGATATAGCCTCAATGGCGCTGCCCGTACTGTCACAGAAGCTATAATGGTACAGATACACAGAGAGTCCTCTATTTATCTCTATGACCTGTTGTTCAATCAATCAATGAAATTCATTTATACAGCCCTTTTTACGTCAGCAGATGTCACAAAGTGCTATACAGAAACCCAGCCTAAAACCCCAAACAGCAAGCAATGCAGATGTAGAAGCACAGTGGCTAGGAAAAACTTCCTAGAAAGGCAGGAACCTAAGAAGAAACCTAGAGAGGAACCAGGCTCTGAGGGGTGGCTAGTCCTCTTCTGGCTGTGCCGGCTGGAGATAATACATGGCCATTAAGGCCAGATTGTTCTTTAAGATGTTCAAACGTTCATAGATGACCAGCAGGTTCACACACATATCTGCCCTCTCATTGGCTAGAATGGTCCCACCTGATCTCGCCTGCCTTCCATCTTTGAGGACATGTATTTCCGTTGTTAGAGCGGTCAATTGACTATCTTGTCAATATAATAGACAATCTTTGGTTCACCCCAAAAATGGACCAAACCACTATGAAGCTAATTTTCTTCATACCTTTTACACCAACTTTCATATACCAAATGACAGGTGTGAATTTGCATTAAGTTTTGAAATAATGTAACTAGATAGGTTTAATAAGTCAATACAGAATTTTATTCATTTTGGAATAATTTCATGATATATCACCCGTTTTTTAGAGGGGGCAACAGGTAGTCAAGCGGTTAAGAGCGTTGGATCAGTAACCGAAAGGTCGCTGGTTTGAATCCCAGAGCCAGCAAGGTGGAAAAATCTGCTGTTCGAACCCCCAACAACTGCTCCCCGGGCGCCGTGGATGTCCATTAAGGCAGCCCCCCCCTCTATAGATACTTTATGGAAAACTGTCATTATTGGAACAGGTAACAAAAAAACAGGTGGTTGGTTCTCAGTTTGACGGGGGACTCATTGGTTACAGCCTCCCTCTCTTCAGTGTCCCATTCCGTGATTGGCTGAACTTCCGAGCCAGTGGTCAGCTTTGACACCCTGTCTGCCAGTCGCTGATGGACCTGGAGAGAGGACGAGAGGGGAACTGATGGAGGAATGGAAAGAGAAAGAGAAAAGAGATGATACATACAGTATGTTTCTGTAATAACATTTGTATATTATGCTCTTGTAAAATGACACTAGTATTATAGGCCTACACTTTGTGCTATGACCCTCTATGATAATGCACCTGTAGTATGTGCAGCCTCTTGAGTGTTAGAATCGCCAGCTCTCTCAGCCCATCTCCAGTCAAGTCCAAGTAGATGACGGACAGCAATGGGCTCTTGAAGCTCCGCCTCCACTGCGGTTGTAACAGTCCTCCTGTCCCTCTCATTGGTTGCTGGACCTTGTAGCAAAGCAGCTCCTTCATTGGAGAGAGGCATAGGAGACCCTCAGCACATCAGTTCATCGTTATTTGATTGAGAAAGTTTAAAGCCACACTCTGAAAGGTAATTACCATCAAAGAATAGACCACTCCTGGACATCCCTGAGAACACAATGTACTGACCATTCTGACCATAGAAACCAAACTGACCACACAGTGACCGTAGACTAGAAAGTGCCTGGACCCCCTAGAGAACACAAAACACTGACCAGAACAAAATAGAATATCCTTACTGACCACCACAGAGTATGAAAAAGCTTTATTCAACAAATGACTGGCATTCTACCACCGCAATAAGATATGGGTGTGCGACTTTCATTTAATTCGATTTCTGAGGTAATGTTCTGTTAGTTAGTACCTCTCGCAAATGGTTTGTGTTCTATATTCATGTATTCTTAGTATCTAATAGGCCTGTGATACTAACCTGTAAACAACAGCCATCTCTATAGTGCTGGTCACCAGGAGGTTGTAACCAACGACCTCAATGTCTGAAAAAAGTGTTTTTTATGTCGCTGTTCTCAATTAATCCTATGATTACATTTACTTTTTTATGCTTTTTCACAGTTCTACAATGATGGTCAGTGTAACCAAACACTCCCCCATGCCCATCTGCCTAGAATCTTCTTTCTTTTCTCTCCAAAACTCTTGAGCATGCCGTCTATAGCCAACTCTCCTGCTATCTCTCTCAGAATTACCTTCTTGATCAAGACTGGTCATTCAACTGAGACTGCTCTTCTCTGTGTCACGGAGGCTCTCCGCACTGCTAAAGCTAACTCTCTCTCCTCTGCTCTCATCCTTCTAGACCTATCCGCTGCCTTTGATACTGTGAACCATCAGATCCTCCTCTCCACCCTCTCCGAGTTGGGCATCTCCGGCGCGGCTCACTCTTGGATTGCGTCCTACCTGACAGGTCGCTCCTACCAGGTGGCGTGGCGAGAATCTGTCTCCGCACCACGTGCTCTCACCACTGGTGTCCCCCAGGGCTCAGTTCTAGGCCCTCTTCTATTCTCTCTATACACTCTATGGCTCTGTCATATCCTCACATGGTCTCTCCTATCATTGCTACGCAGACGACACACAATTCATCTTCTCCTTTCCCCCTTCTGATAACCAGGTGGCGAATCGCATCTCTGCATGTCTGGCAGACATATCAGTGTGGATGTCGGATCACCACCTCAAGCTGAACCTCGGCAAGACGGAGCTGCTCTTCCTCCCGGGGAAGGACTGCCCGCTCCATGATCTTGCCATCACGGTTGACAACTCCGTTGTGTCCTCCTCCCAGAGTGCAAAGAACCTTGGCGTGACCCTGTACAACACCCTGTCGTTCTCCGCTAACATCAAAGCGGTGACCCGATCCTGTAGGTTTATGCTCTACAACATTCGCAGAGTACGACCCTACCTTACACAGGAAGCGGCACAGGTCCTAATCCAGGCACTTGTCATCTCCCGTCTGGATTACTGCAACTCGCTGTTGGCTGGGCTCCCTGCCTGTGCCATTAAACCCCTACTCATCCAGAACGCTGCAGCCCGTCTGGTGTTCAACCTTCCCAAGTTCCCTCACGTCACCCCGCTCCTCCGTACACTACACTGGCTTCCAGTTGAAGCTCGCATCTGCTACAAGACCATGGTGCTTGCCTACGGAGCTGTGAGGGGAACGGCACCTCCTTACCTTCAGGCTCTGATCAGTCCCTACACCCAAATGAGGGCATTGCGTTCTTCCACCTCTGGCCTGCTGGTCCCCCTACCTCTGCAGAAGCACAGTTCCCGCTCAGCCCAGTCAAAACTGTTCGCTGCTCTGGCACCCCAATGGTGGAACAAGCTCCCTCACGACGCCAGGACAGCGGAGTCACTGACCACCTTCCGGAGACACTTGAAACCCTACCTCTTTAAGGAATACCTGGGATTGTATAAAAGTAATCCTTCTACCCCACCCCCACAAAAAATATATATATATATATAAAATAATATATATATATATATACAGTGGGGAGAACAAGTATTTGATACACTGCCGATTTTGCAGGTTTTCCTACTTACAAAGCATGTAAAGGTCTGTAATTTTGATCATAGGTACACTTCAACTGTGAGAGACGGAATCTAAAACAAAAATCCAGAAAATCACATTGTGTGATTTTTAAGTAATTAATTTGCATTTTATTGCATGACATAAGTATTTGATACATCAGAAAAGCAGAACTTAAAATTTGGTACAGAAACCTTTGTTTGCAATTACAGAGATCATACGTTTCCTGTAGGTCTTGACCAGGTTTGCACACACTGCAGCAGGGATTTTGGCCCACTCCTCCATACAGACCTTCTCCAGATCCTTCAGGTTTCGGGGCTGTCGCTGGGCAATACGGACTTTCAGCTCCCTCCAAAGATTTTCTATTAGGTTCAGGTCTGGAGACTGGCTAGGCCACTCCAGGACCTTGAGATGCTTCTTCTCCTTAGTTGCCCTGGCTGTGTGTTTTGGGTCGTTGTCATGCTGGAAGACCCAGCCACGACCCATCTTCAATGCTCTTACTGAGGGAAGGAGGTTGTTGGCCAAGATCTCGCGATACATGGCCCCATCCATCCTCCCCTCAATACGGTGCAGTCGTCCTGTCCCCTTTGCAGAAAAGCATCCCAAAAGAATGATGTTTCCACCTCCATGCTTCACAGTTGGGATGGTGTTCTTGGGGTTGTACTCATCCTTCTTCTTCCTCCAAACACGGCGAGTGGAGTTTAGACCAAAAAGCTTTATTTTTGTCTCATCAGACCACATGACCTTCTCCCATTCCTCCTCTGGATCATCCAGATGGTCATTGGCAAACTTCAGACGGGCCTGGACATGCGCTGGCTTGAGCAGGGGGACCTTGCGTGCGCTGCAGGATTTTAATCCATGACGGCGTAGTGTGTTACTAATGGTTTTCTTTGAGACTGTGGTCCCAGCTCTCTTCAGGTCATTGACCAGGTCCTGCCGTGTAGTTCTGGGCTGATCCCTCACCTTCCTCATGATCATTGTCAAGTTCTGCGTGATTTCTGGCTGACCACAGCTCTGCCCAAACTTGAAAACGGCTTTATCCTTGATGAACGCAAAGGACAACTCAAAACTGTTCACTTTATGATTTTTTATTGTCATAAAGATGGAACAGAATAGGTTGATAACCTTCAAACCACACAAACAAAAAACCATGGATTAGTTACAAATAACTCTCAATTCCACTTTCTCAAAAATAAGCATAAACTAATGTTACTGAATCCTCAAACCTAACCAAACAATCATTTCATCATTTAGATTAACCTAGGATCATTGCAAGTTAATAATTAAATATCAATATCATAATTAAACATTTAACAATACACATGATTATAGTAACGTTACTGTCAAGTTCTACGTTCACATAATGAAGTCTTCACTATTTAATTTAATTAATAATTGTATTGTATGTTACAACCAAACAAAAGGGCATATAGAAGCATGAATTCACAACACATTCTGTCCTACCAGTTGCGTCTTTGGATGATCAGGAGCTGTGGTCATTGGTATCTCTTCTCAGGAATGAGTGAGAGCCAAGTAAGCTTTTACCAACCATTTCGATGCCATGCACACGCACTGCTTGTGGGTGCGCAGGTTAATATGGTCCCCAGAGCACTTCCTGGTGGTTGGTTTCAACAGCTCCGGTTGCATGGTTGCCCCCTGCAGGTTGGGAGTGCTTTGAGCACCCTGGGTGGATTTAGGCTTGAGTGCTCGGTATAGCTTGTAGTCAGGAATTGACACAACACCTCCCACTTGACCTCCTGGTTCTTCAACCCAAGGAGGTCACACAGAACTGTGATGTGTTGGATTCAGTTACTCTATTTTTGATCCTGTTGCTGCTGCTCTTCAACTGGAAGCAAGACAACTATCCGTCTGACATCCCTGTGAAGAACTGTTGCTGGTATCTTGATTGAATGTTTTTCCATCTTTTTAGTGGGCTTCACAGTTGCGACTGGGTAGCTGGGGAAGGATCGGAGATATACATCCCTCACAATTCCCTTCTTGTCAGTGTTAACGTCAATAACTCTGGCAAGCCTGTACTGACCTCTCAAGGCGTTCTGGTCGGCCAGCCAGACGACATCTCCAATTGCCACATTCCTGTGAGCGGTGTGCCACTTGGTCCGGACAAACAGGTTTGGTCCGGCTAACTGACTCCATTTCCTCCAGAATCGGTCAACTTCTGTTTGGATGGTTCTTAATCTCTTGTAGGAGTAACCTTCAAAGTCAAAGGTCCCTGGATCTCCTCTGGGTCCGGTTCGTCCGAGTAGAAGTGAATTTGGGCTAATGTATTCTACACAGTCCTCTCTGCTCTGAGTCCTGGCATCAATAGGCCGCTCATTGGCAAGGTTGGAAGCCATATAAAGGAAAGTCTGAAATTCACCCCATGTGAGGACTCCATTACCTCCCAGATTGTGTAAAGCCCGCTTCACAGTTCGGACAGCGGCTTCAGCAGCTCCGTTTCTGTGAGGTGAGTCTGCTGGATGGATCCTCCAGCTCCATTCTGTGCCATGCTTGGAAACGTCGTTTTCAAGCTTCGACTTCTCCAGCCGGTCCAGAAACATGTAGAGTTCTTTGAGGGCAGGTCTGGCTCCGACAAAGTTTTTTCCAGGATCCGACCACAATTTCCTTGGATGCCCTCTCAGTGCCGTAAATCTTTGGTAGGCTAACAGGAAGCCTTCAGCTGACTGGTCGCTGACAAGGTCTGTGTGCATAGCTCTTGACACCATGCAGCAAAAGACAATTCCCCACACCTTAAGTTTAACCTTCTTTCTCACCTCATCCTTCACTTCATAAGGTCCAAATAAGTCCACTGTGGTGTACTCAAAGGGATTGGCTGGTGTTATTCTCTCCGATGGAAGGTCACTCATGATCTGTTGGCATCTCCGGGCCTTAAGTTTCCTGCATGTCACACAGTTATCCACGATCTTTTGAGCTAGTTTCCGGCCTCTTACCACCCACGCTTTCCTTCTCATCCGGAGGAGTGTGCCTGCGATGTCTTCATGATTTGTCTTGTGGGCTTCTTGAGCTAGAAGGGAGGATACCCATGACGTGCAGGGCAAGATTGGTACTGCAGTTTTTTCTTCATTAAAGATTTGGAATCTTCCTCCACAGAGCAAGAGTCCAGTGTTTTCCTCTTTGACCACAGCAAGCCTGCTGAGTGTGGTGTCTGGCCAGGTTACATCCTTTTGGGCTGCAAGGAAGAGATCCCTGAGTGCATCTTCACACTCCATGATGGTAAGTGTAGCTTTCTTGATTCTGGACCTGATCTCAAGAGCTGAAGGAATTTCCTTTTTCTTTGGCTTGCTTGTGGTGGTGGTCTTGGCTAGCATTTCTTTCCACCTTGTGGCAGCTCTCCACACCCAGGCAATGACTCTTGTCAACCTGGTTAAACTGCTGAACTTGCTGATGTTAAGGATATTCCCCACTGAATAACCAGAAGGTGGTCTTTGGACTTGGATTTGGTGCCCTCTTCCATTAGGGCTGCTTTGCAGGTCTTTACCTTTGTCAGAGGTTGGAGATATTGGTATACGTGGAGCATGTTGGATTTTTTTCCCCACCTGCGCTCGGGTCAGTGCTGCTGTAAAACATTTCCTTTGGAGCTTGTTTATGCCTTCTTTGGCATCTGCAGCGACTTCTTTGGCTGACTTTGTCGGCCAATCCTCTACAGGTCGTTTCAGAAACTCTGGGCCGTTCTGCCACACAGAGTTCTCTTTGAGGTCCTCTGGGGTTGCTCCTCTTGTCATGAGGTCAGCAATGTTTTGCTCACCTGGAATCCATCTCCAGTCCTCAACTGATGTGGACTTCTGGATCTCTCCTACTCTGTTTGCAAAAAAGGTCTGGTACCCATAACTGTCCCTTTGGATTGCACCCAGCACAGTTTGACTATCTAACAGATGGATCCAACGTCCTACTTGCATCCGACTGTGCTTTTCAATGTATTTCCTGAGTCTTGCAGCGAACACAGCACCACAGACTTCAGCCTTCACTGGTTCTCCCTTTTGGTCAAGTGGTGTAAGCTTGGCTTTGGACTCAACAAGTCGGACCAGGATGCCTTGCTCGGTCTCCCACCTGAAGTATGCCACTGCTCCATAACTCTGGTCGCTCCCATCTGAGAATGTTATTCCCCAGGGTTCTCCAATCCTTTTGACTGGAGTCAGGCTTCTATGGAAGGTAATTTGGTTGAGGTGTCTGTATTCCTCAAACAGGCGGATTGCTTCTCCTCTAAGTTTCTCAGACAGAGGTGTGTCCCATGTGTCTCTTGTTAGAGCTTTGCCTCCAGTTTCTTGGAATGCTTTTCTGACTAAAATGGCTCCTTTCTGTTTGGCAGGTGTTGCAAGGCCTATTGGGTCATACAAACTAGCTACTTGGCTAAGCAGTTGCCTTCTGGTCAGTGGGTTTGGAGTTTTCATTCTCACTTCCTCTCCAACGAGATCTTGACTGATCCTCATCTTCTTTTGTCTCTTTGAGAAGTTTATCGAGGTCATGAGGTACAGTTTGTCTGATTCGACTAAATAACCAACTCCAAGGTCTCTGTTGTCTCCTTCTCTCACTTGGTTGGGGAGGATGAAGACTTCATCTGATGATGTTGGATGTTCTGATGTAGATGTTTGCCTCCCACTTTGGCCTGATCGGACCCACGGCTTGAGGAAGAATCCACCTGCCTTTAGGATTTCTTCGACTCTTTTGGTGGTTCCGTCTAGCTTTTCCAGGTCATTATGGGATGTCAGGATGTCATCTACGTAGGAATCCTCTTCAAGGACCCTCCGTTCCTCTTTCAGATGTGTGAACATGGGCAACTTCGCTGTTTCTCTCATGGCTAGTTGTGCGATACACCCTGCTGGTCGATCGCCCATGTTGACCCTGGTGATGGCATATTCCTCAATGTCCCCATCATCACCGTCTCTCCAGAGGAATCTATGGAGGTGCATCTCCAGGTCTTCGAGCCACACAGAATTGTACATCTTTTTGATGTCGCCGAGAGCAGCATGGATTCCTCTCCTGAACCTTAGCAGTACCGCTCGAATAGGATTAAGTACATCAGGCCCTTTCAGAAGAAGGTCATTCATGCTGCTTCCTCTAAACCTCTGGCTGCTGTTCCATACCAGTCGGACAGGTGTAGTTATAGAGTGTGGGTTTGGTGCTATCAAGTGACTGACGTACCATACTGGACCTTTCCAGTCGGCAATGGTCTTTCTAGTGAGTTTCTTTGCTGCCTTCCTTTCCACCATCTCATGAACTTGAGTTGTGTATGCTGCACGCCAATCTGGTTCTCTCTTGAGTTGTTTCTCCGTCCTCAGAAACGTGGCTTCCACTGCGCTTCTGTTGTTGGGCAGGGAACTTGGATCTTCAATCCAAGGGTATTTTGTGTCCCAGTGAGGCTCCTGACTATGCACATCTGACTCCACGTAACTGAGACCTTGCCTGATTATCTCAAGCTCTCTTTCTTCACTAAGAGTCATGTCTTTGCCGCCTGGTTGACAGTTACCACAACGACATCCTCCACACATGGGTTCACAGGCCGCACCAATGCTGTCCCACTTCCACCAGTCCAAGAACTCTTTGCCAATAACAGTGGTTTTAGTTTCAGCTCTAGATTCTTGCATCTCAGCAATTTCTTGATACTTTACTGCTGTGATTCTCATAGATCGTGCAAAATGAGTTTCAGAATTGTGCAGGGCCATGTCCACTACTTCACAGAGGTCTGGATGTGCTCCTCCAACGGTCTTTCCTAAAGGGCTCTCCCACAGGACAAGATCTCCTACTACCTTTACTCTCTGTGGAGCAAGTCTTCCTTCCCGGTGGCTTATGAGAAGCTCAACATGTTCTGGTCTGTGAAGGTCTTCCAGGTTGGTATCGGGGAAGAACTTCTTGAGGTGTTGTGCTTTGATTGCTCTGTGAACTTTTGCAATCTCATCCAACCCATAACAGATCAGCTCATGAGCTTTCTCCGTGCCTCTTGGTGTCTTGACTCTCACCTTGAGTAAGTATCTTTTGGTCTTCACCTTCATGGCCATGCCTCCAACTCCATGGACGACTAGTGTGATCCTTTCACTTCGAAGCTTCAGTCTCCTGGCGGCTGTGTGAGTGATGTAGTTGGTGTCTGATGCTAAGTCAATGAGAGTTCCAATTTTCTGCCCTGCGTTAGTAGTTACTTCGAGAAGCATAAGAATAACTGGTAATTCACGTGTGCTTGAGTCCATTACCCCAGGAAGGCTTCCTCCAGTGCAGTGTGATTTTGCCATGTTGGTGAAAGCATTCCTGAATTTTTCTGCCACGTCCGGGGTGAGCTCACGTATTAATCTCTCTTGCTCCTCTGTGAATGTTTGCCTCCTGGTGCTGGGTTTTTCCACTTTCACGTATTCTTTCCTCTTAGCCCCTCCTTTAAGGCAGAGAAAGAAATGGTGATCCGAGGAGCTTCCTCTTTTGCAGTCTCTGTTTCTGCAAAGGTAAGTGTCCGTACATTCCTCATCCTCTCCATGACATCTGAGGCATCTTCTGCATGCTCCCAGTCTTTCGACAGCATTCAGCTTCTCACTAGGCTTTAGTTCTTTGAACTGCTTACAAAAGAAAATCTTCTCACGGTGCTTTTCATCTCCACACACAACGCATCCTCCCTTTCTCGTGGACCTTGTGGAAGCATACCGCTTCTCCGGGTACGTAGCTTTCTTTTCAGGGTTTTCACTTACACCCAACTGGTCTAGTTTCTCCAGTATGTCCTCTTGTGTCTTTAAAAATCTTAGAAGGCTGTCGAAGTGATTGTCCGGTGTGACTCCATTTCTTGGGTTGACCATGAATGTCAGCCAGTCCCTCTTCATGTTATCCGGCAGCTTGCTCTCTATGGATCTGATGACAAGGGGATTCTTTATGGCTCCACTGCTTTCGAGCTCCGTGAGGTCATTCAGGGCCTTTTCCACAGCTTGAATCAGGTCAATAACCTTCCTTGGTTGGTGTGACTTTAAAGGAGGGATCCTCTCCAGGTCCTCAATTATCTCCAAAGCAATTGTTGGCTTGTTTCCATACCGGTTTTGGAGTACTCTAAACATGTCTTCAGCACTGTTATATGATGACAGGCGCAGGTCTCTACATATTCTCTCGTCCACACTGTCAAGAAGTTGAAACTTCTTCACCTCCACTGAACCAGTCGGCTCTCCCTGCTTTTGCAGGCTCTCCCAGTCTTTCCTCCATCTGTGGAAATTCCTCCTAAGCCCAGTGAATTTAGGTAGACTGGTTGGTTTTATTCTCACCACTGGTTGTGGGACTGCTCTTGGTTGAAGCTCTGTAGGTCTTCTGTCCTCTTCTGCAATTCTCTGTGCGATGAGGAATTCTGTTCTTTTGGCCTCGAGGTTACTGCCGAATATTCTCAGATCTTTTACTCTGCCTTTCAGATCTGCAGTCTCATCGTGTGGGACCCATTTTTCCCAGTCTTTCAGGCTTTCACTTGCATCATGGATTAGCTTCCTCGCTCTTTCCAGCTGTAGTTCATAGCCGTCCCTGTTAATAGCAGTGACGGGGGTTTCTTTGGCTCTGTCACAGGCTTTCTCCGCTTCTTGGATTGCAAAGTCTACCTCCTCTTTACCGTATCTTGGCCAGAGGTTGAATTGGACTGCCTCTCGGATTTCCTCCAATTTCATGTCGCACTCTTCAATCGTCCTTTCAAGATCAGCATGCTGGTCCTTGTCGAGCTTGACCTCTTCATCTCCCTTAGTTCCCGCTTCAGCCAGTAGGCCAGCCGCGTAGTCATCATTTGAATCACCGACACTTCTAGCCAGGGAACTGAGCTTGCTGAACTCCTCTTGTAGTTCATGCTTAATCATACCAGCTGCAGCTTTACTCAGGTAGTTCGCTTGTCTGGTGAAAGCAGATTTGGCTAAGGTCCGCTCTTGCTTCAGTTGCTTGACTGTTTTCCCAAAAGTTTCCTTGGCCATGGTGTAGAGTTTCACAGGCAATTCTTCCTTTGCGTCGACAGCTTGACTTCAGCCCTTTGATCCTCGTCTTCACTGCCGCGCTGGTTATCAACTGTCAAGTTCTGCGTGATTTCTGGCTGACCACAGCTCTGCCCAAACTTGAAAACGGCTTTATCCTTGATGAACGCAAAGGACAACTCAAAACTGTTCACTTTATGATTTTTTATTGTCATAAAGATGGAACAGAATAGGTTGATAACCTTCAAACCACACAAACAAAAAACCATGGATTAGTTACAAATAACTCTCAATTCCACTTTCTCAAAAATAAGCATAAACTAATGTTACTGAATCCTCAAACCTAACCAAACAATCATTTCATCATTTAGATTAACCTAGGATCATTGCAAGTTAATAATTAAATATCAATATCATAATTAAACATTTAACAATACACATGATTATAGTAACGTTACTGTCAAGTTCTACGTTCACATAATGAAGTCTTCACTATTTAATTTAATTAATAATTGTATTGTATGTTACAACCAAACAAAAGGGCATATAGAAGCATGAATTCACAACACATTCTGTCCTACCAGTTGCGTCTTTGGATGATCAGGAGCTGTGGTCATTGGTATCTCTTCTCAGGAATGAGTGAGAGCCAAGTAAGCTTTTACCAACCATTTCGATGCCATGCACACGCACTGCTTGTGGGTGCGCAGGTTAATATGGTCCCCAGAGCACTTCCTGGTGGTTGGTTTCAACAGCTCCGGTTGCATGGTTGCCCCCTGCAGGTTGGGAGTGCTTTGAGCACCCTGGGTGGATTTAGGCTTGAGTGCTCGGTATAGCTTGTAGTCAGGAATTGACACAACACCTCCCACTTGACCTCCTGGTTCTTCAACCCAAGGAGGTCACACAGAACTGTGATGTGTTGGATTCAGTTACTCTATTTTTGATCCTGTTGCTGCTGCTCTTCAACTGGAAGCAAGACAACTATCCGTCTGACATCCCTGTGAAGAACTGTTGCTGGTATCTTGATTGAATGTTTTTCCATCTTTTTAGTGGGCTTCACAGTTGCGACTGGGTAGCTGGGGAAGGATCGGAGATATACATCCCTCACAATTCCCTTCTTGTCAGTGTTAACGTCAATAACTCTGGCAAGCCTGTACTGACCTCTCAAGGCGTTCTGGTCGGCCAGCCAGACGACATCTCCAATTGCCACATTCCTGTGAGCGGTGTGCCACTTGGTCCGGACAAACAGGTTTGGTCCGGCTAACTGACTCCATTTCCTCCAGAATCGGTCAACTTCTGTTTGGATGGTTCTTAATCTCTTGTAGGAGTAACCTTCAAAGTCAAAGGTCCCTGGATCTCCTCTGGGTCCGGTTCGTCCGAGTAGAAGTGAATTTGGGCTAATGTATTCTACACAGTCCTCTCTGCTCTGAGTCCTGGCATCAATAGGCCGCTCATTGGCAAGGTTGGAAGCCATATAAAGGAAAGTCTGAAATTCACCCCATGTGAGGACTCCATTACCTCCCAGATTGTGTAAAGCCCGCTTCACAGTTCGGACAGCGGCTTCAGCAGCTCCGTTTCTGTGAGGTGAGTCTGCTGGATGGATCCTCCAGCTCCATTCTGTGCCATGCTTGGAAACGTCGTTTTCAAGCTTCGACTTCTCCAGCCGGTCCAGAAACATGTAGAGTTCTTTGAGGGCAGGTCTGGCTCCGACAAAGTTTTTTCCAGGATCCGACCACAATTTCCTTGGATGCCCTCTCAGTGCCGTAAATCTTTGGTAGGCTAACAGGAAGCCTTCAGCTGACTGGTCGCTGACAAGGTCTGTGTGCATAGCTCTTGACACCATGCAGCAAAAGACAATTCCCCACACCTTAAGTTTAACCTTCTTTCTCACCTCATCCTTCACTTCATAAGGTCCAAATAAGTCCACTGTGGTGTACTCAAAGGGATTGGCTGGTGTTATTCTCTCCGATGGAAGGTCACTCATGATCTGTTGGCATCTCCGGGCCTTAAGTTTCCTGCATGTCACACAGTTATCCACGATCTTTTGAGCTAGTTTCCGGCCTCTTACCACCCACGCTTTCCTTCTCATCCGGAGGAGTGTGCCTGCGATGTCTTCATGATTTGTCTTGTGGGCTTCTTGAGCTAGAAGGGAGGATACCCATGACGTGCAGGGCAAGATTGGTACTGCAGTTTTTTCTTCATTAAAGATTTGGAATCTTCCTCCACAGAGCAAGAGTCCAGTGTTTTCCTCTTTGACCACAGCAAGCCTGCTGAGTGTGGTGTCTGGCCAGGTTACATCCTTTTGGGCTGCAAGGAAGAGATCCCTGAGTGCATCTTCACACTCCATGATGGTAAGTGTAGCTTTCTTGATTCTGGACCTGATCTCAAGAGCTGAAGGAATTTCCTTTTTCTTTGGCTTGCTTGTGGTGGTGGTCTTGGCTAGCATTTCTTTCCACCTTGTGGCAGCTCTCCACACCCAGGCAATGACTCTTGTCAACCTGGTTAAACTGCTGAACTTGCTGATGTTAAGGATATTCCCCACTGAATAACCAGAAGGTGGTCTTTGGACTTGGATTTGGTGCCCTCTTCCATTAGGGCTGCTTTGCAGGTCTTTACCTTTGTCAGAGGTTGGAGATATTGGTATACGTGGAGCATGTTGGATTTTTTTCCCCACCTGCGCTCGGGTCAGTGCTGCTGTAAAACATTTCCTTTGGAGCTTGTTTATGCCTTCTTTGGCATCTGCAGCGACTTCTTTGGCTGACTTTGTCGGCCAATCCTCTACAGGTCGTTTCAGAAACTCTGGGCCGTTCTGCCACACAGAGTTCTCTTTGAGGTCCTCTGGGGTTGCTCCTCTTGTCATGAGGTCAGCAATGTTTTGCTCACCTGGAATCCATCTCCAGTCCTCAACTGATGTGGACTTCTGGATCTCTCCTACTCTGTTTGCAAAAAAGGTCTGGTACCCATAACTGTCCCTTTGGATTGCACCCAGCACAGTTTGACTATCTAACAGATGGATCCAACGTCCTACTTGCATCCGACTGTGCTTTTCAATGTATTTCCTGAGTCTTGCAGCGAACACAGCACCACAGACTTCATCCTTCACTGGTTCTCCCTTTTGGTCAAGTGGTGTAAGCTTGGCTTTGGACTCAACAAGTCGGACCAGGATGCCTTGCTCGGTCTCCCACCTGAAGTATGCCACTGCTCCATAACTCTGGTCGCTCCCATCTGAGAATGTTATTCCCCAGGGTTCTCCAATCCTTTTGACTGGAGTCAGGCTTCTATGGAAGGTAATTTGGTTGAGGTGTCTGTATTCCTCAAACAGGCGGATTGCTTCTCCTCTAAGTTTCTCAGACAGAGGTGTGTCCCATGTGTCTCTTGTTAGAGCTTTGCCTCCAGTTTCTTGGAATGCTTTTCTGACTAAAATGGCTCCTTTCTGTTTGGCAGGTGTTGCAAGGCCTATTGGGTCATACAAACTAGCTACTTGGCTAAGCAGTTGCCTTCTGGTCAGTGGGTTTGGAGTTTTCATTCTCACTTCCTCTCCAACGAGATCTTGACTGATCCTCATCTTCTTTTGTCTCTTTGAGAAGTTTATCGAGGTCATGAGGTACAGTTTGTCTGATTCGACTAAATAACCAACTCCAAGGTCTCTGTTGTCTCCTTCTCTCACTTGGTTGGGGAGGATGAAGACTTCATCTGATGATGTTGGATGTTCTGATGTAGATGTTTGCCTCCCACTTTGGCCTGATCGGACCCACGGCTTGAGGAAGAATCCACCTGCCTTTAGGATTTCTTCGACTCTTTTGGTGGTTCCGTCTAGCTTTTCCAGGTCATTATGGGATGTCAGGATGTCATCTACGTAGGAATCCTCTTCAAGGACCCTCCGTTCCTCTTTCAGATGTGTGAACATGGGCAACTTCGCTGTTTCTCTCATGGCTAGTTGTGCGATACACCCTGCTGGTCGATCGCCCATGTTGACCCTGGTGATGGCATATTCCTCAATGTCCCCATCATCACCGTCTCTCCAGAGGAATCTATGGAGGTGCATCTCCAGGTCTTCGAGCCACACAGAATTGTACATCTTTTTGATGTCGCCGAGAGCAGCATGGATTCCTCTCCTGAACCTTAGCAGTACCGCTCGAATAGGATTAAGTACTTCAGGCCCTTTCAGAAGAAGGTCATTCATGCTGCTTCCTCTAAACCTCTGGCTGCTGTTCCATACCAGTCGGACAGGTGTAGTTATAGAGTGTGGGTTTGGTGCTATCAAGTGACTGACGTACCATACTGGACCTTTCCAGTCGGCAATGGTCTTTCTAGTGAGTTTCTTTGCTGCCTTCCTTTCCACCATCTCATGAACTTGAGTTGTGTATGCTGCACGCCAATCTGGTTCTCTCTTGAGTTGTTTCTCCGTCCTCAGAAACGTGGCTTCCACTGCGCTTCTGTTGTTGGGCAGGGAACTTGGATCTTCAATCCAAGGGTATTTTGTGTCCCAGTGAGGCTCCTGACTATGCACATCTGACTCCACGTAACTGAGACCTTGCCTGATTATCTCAAGCTCTCTTTCTTCACTAAGAGTCATGTCTTTGCCGCCTGGTTGACAGTTACCACAACGACATCCTCCACACATGGGTTCACAGGCCGCACCAATGCTGTCCCACTTCCACCAGTCCAAGAACTCTTTGCCAATAACAGTGGTTTTAGTTTCAGCTCTAGATTCTTGCATCTCAGCAATTTCTTGATACTTTACTGCTGTGATTCTCATAGATCGTGCAAAATGAGTTTCAGAATTGTGCAGGGCCATGTCCACTACTTCACAGAGGTCTGGATGTGCTCCTCCAACGGTCTTTCCTAAAGGGCTCTCCCACAGGACAAGATCTCCTACTACCTTTACTCTCTGTGGAGCAAGTCTTCCTTCCCGGTGGCTTATGAGAAGCTCAACATGTTCTGGTCTGTGAAGGTCTTCCAGGTTGGTATCGGGGAAGAACTTCTTGAGGTGTTGTGCTTTGATTGCTCTGTGAACTTTTGCAATCTCATCCAACCCATAACAGATCAGCTCATGAGCTTTCTCCGTGCCTCTTGGTGTCTTGACTCTCACCTTGAGTAAGTATCTTTTGGTCTTCACCTTCATGGCCATGCCTCCAACTCCATGGACGACTAGTGTGATCCTTTCACTTCGAAGCTTCAGTCTCCTGGCGGCTGTGTGAGTGATGTAGTTGGTGTCTGATGCTAAGTCAATGAGAGTTCCAATTTTCTGCCCTGCGTTAGTAGTTACTTCGAGAAGCATAAGAATAACTGGTCATTCACGTGTGCTTGAGTCCATTACCCCAGGAAGGCTTCCTCCAGTGCAGTGTGATTTTGCCATGTTGGTGAAAGCATTCCTGAATTTTTCTGCCACGTCCGGGGTGAGCTCACGTATTAATCTCTCTTGCTCCTCTGTGAATGTTTGCCTCCTGGTGCTGGGTTTTTCCACTTTCACGTATTCTTTCCTCTTAGCCCCTCCTTTAAGGCAGAGAAAGAAATGGTGATCCGAGGAGCTTCCTCTTTTGCAGTCTCTGTTTCTGCAAAGGTAAGTGTCCGTACATTCCTCATCCTCTCCATGACATCTGAGGCATCTTCTGCATGCTCCCAGTCTTTCGACAGCATTCAGCTTCTCACTAGGCTTTAGTTCTTTGAACTGCTTACAAAAGAAAATCTTCTCACGGTGCTTTTCATCTCCACACACAACGCATCCTCCCTTTCTCGTGGACCTTGTGGAAGCATACCGCTTCTCCGGGTACGTAGCTTTCTTTTCAGGGTTTTCACTTACACCCAACTGGTCTAGTTTCTCCAGTATGTCCTCTTGTGTCTTTAAAAATCTTAGAAGGCTGTCGAAGTGATTGTCCGGTGTGACTCCATTTCTTGGGTTGACCATGAATGTCAGCCAGTCCCTCTTCATGTTATCCGGCAGCTTGCTCTCTATGGATCTGATGACAAGGGGATTCTTTATGGCTCCACTGCTTTCGAGCTCCGTGAGGTCATTCAGGGCCTTTTCCACAGCTTGAATCAGGTCAATAACCTTCCTTGGTTGGTGTGACTTTAAAGGAGGGATCCTCTCCAGGTCCTCAATTATCTCCAAAGCAATTGTTGGCTTGTTTCCATACCGGTTTTGGAGTACTCTAAACATGTCTTCAGCACTGTTATATGATGACAGGCGCAGGTCTCTACATATTCTCTCGTCCACACTGTCAAGAAGTTGAAACTTCTTCACCTCCACTGAACCAGTCGGCTCTCCCTGCTTTTGCAGGCTCTCCCAGTCTTTCCTCCATCTGTGGAAATTCCTCCTAAGCCCAGTGAATTTAGGTAGACTGGTTGGTTTTATTCTCACCACTGGTTGTGGGACTGCTCTTGGTTGAAGCTCTGTAGGTCTTCTGTCCTCTTCTGCAATTCTCTGTGCGATGAGGAATTCTGTTCTTTTGGCCTCGAGGTTACTGCCGAATATTCTCAGATCTTTTACTCTGCCTTTCAGATCTGCAGTCTCATCGTGTGGGACCCATTTTTCCCAGTCTTTCAGGCTTTCACTTGCATCATGGATTAGCTTCCTCGCTCTTTCCAGCTGTAGTTCATAGCCGTCCCTGTTAATAGCAGTGACGGGGGTTTCTTTGGCTCTGTCACAGGCTTTCTCCGCTTCTTGGATTGCAAAGTCTACCTCCTCTTTACCGTATCTTGGCCAGAGGTTGAATTGGACTGCCTCTCGGATTTCCTCCAATTTCATGTCGCACTCTTCAATCGTCCTTTCAAGATCAGCATGCTGGTCCTTGTCGAGCTTGACCTCTTCATCTCCCTTAGTTCCCGCTTCAGCCAGTAGGCCAGCCGCGTAGTCATCATTTGAATCACCGACACTTCTAGCCAGGGAACTGAGCTTGCTGAACTCCTCTTGTAGTTCATGCTTAATCATACCAGCTGCAGCTTTACTCAGGTAGTTCGCTTGTCTGGTGAAAGCAGATTTGGCTAAGGTCCGCTCTTGCTTCAGTTGCTTGACTGTTTTCCCAAAAGTTTCCTTGGCCATGGTGTAGAGTTTCACAGGCAATTCTTCCTTTGCGTCGACAGCTTGACTTCAGCCCTTTGATCCTCGTCTTCACTGCCGCGCTGGTTATCAACTGTCAAGTTCTGCGTGATTTCTGGCTGACCACAGCTCTGCCCAAACTTGAAAACGGCTTTATCCTTGATGAACGCAAAGGACAACTCAAAACTGTTCACTTTATGATTTTTTATTGTCATAAAGATGGAACAGAATAGGTTGATAACCTTCAAACCACACAAACAAAAAACCATGGATTAGTTACAAATAACTCTCAATTCCACTTTCTCAAAAATAAGCATAAACTAATGTTACTGAATCCTCAAACCTAACCAAACAATCATTTCATCATTTAGATTAACCTAGGATCATTGCAAGTTAATAATTAAATATCAATATCATAATTAAACATTTAACAATACACATGATTATAGTAACGTTACTGTCAAGTTCTACGTTCACATAATGAAGTCTTCACTATTTAATTTAATTAATAATTGTATTGTATGTTACAACCAAACAAAAGGGCATATAGAAGCATGAATTCACAACACATTCTGTCCTACCAGTTGCGTCTTTGGATGATCAGGAGCTGTGGTCATTGGTATCTCTTCTCAGGAATGAGTGAGAGCCAAGTAAGCTTTTACCAACCATTTCGATGCCATGCACACGCACTGCTTGTGGGTGCGCAGGTTAATATGGTCCCCAGAGCACTTCCTGGTGGTTGGTTTCAACAGCTCCGGTTGCATGGTTGCCCCCTGCAGGTTGGGAGTGCTTTGAGCACCCTGGGTGGATTTAGGCTTGAGTGCTCGGTATAGCTTGTAGTCAGGAATTGACACAACAATGCCCCACAAGGTGAGATCTTGCATTGAGCCCCAGACCGAGGGTGATTGACTGTCATCTTGAACTTCTTCCATTTTCTAATAATTGCGCCAACAGTTGTTGCCTTCTCACCAAGCTGCTTGCCTATTGTCCTGTAGCCCATCCCAGCCTTGTGCAGGTCTACAATTTTATCCCTGATGTCCTTACACAGCTCTCTGGTCTTGGCCATTGTGGAGAGGTTGGAGTCTGTTTGATTGAGTGTGTGGTCAGGTGTCTTTTATACAGGTAACGAGTTCAAACAGGTGCAGTTAATACAGGTAATAAGTGGAGAACAGGAGGGCTTCTTAAAGAAAAACTAACAGGTCTGTGAGAGCCGAACTTCTTACTGGTTGGTAGGTGATCAAATACTTATGTCATGCAATAAAATGCAAATTAATTACTTAATAATCATACAATGTGATTTTCTGGATTTTTGTTTTAGATTCCGTCTCTCACAGTTGAAGTGTACCTATGATAAAAATAACAGACCTCTACATGCTTTGTAAGTAGGAAAACCTGCAAAATCGGCAGTGTATCAAATACTTGTTCTCCCCACTGTATATATATATATATATAAAACAAATGAAAATAAAAAATATACTCAAAAAAATAAATTGTAAAGTGGTTGTCCCATTGGCTATCATAAGGTGAATGCACCAATTTGTAAGTCGCTCTGGATAAGAGCGTCTGCTAAGTAATGTAAATGTAATGTGCAATATACCAATTGCTCCACCTAGCCCAATGGTAGGCTAGGGAGAGGTTCTGAACAAATGCTCTCTCCTGCCATCTAATAATGTCAGACGGGGGAGTTAACCAAGTGCGTGTTTGAGATCGATTGCAGTCGGACTGTGCAGAAACAGGGATCTACAAATCGCATTGCATCCTAAATAACTACTCGTTATTACTTGTATATCAGTCGATCTGCTCAGTCAGTCAGTGATCAGCGACTGAGCAGAAGAAGTGACACTCTCAAACACGTCCAGAGTTTTGGAAGGAAATGCATCCGCAAATCATAGGTTGTGTCCCAAATATTCCTTGCCATTTTGGCGCAACCATATCCAGAGGTCAAAGGTCATAGTGGTGCTGCTCATACATACCGTACACTCCCCCTCTCCGACCCTGTCGGGGTCCGCCAGCTCTGCCCTGGAATGCAGAGGGATGAGCAGCGCGGTGGAGATGGGAATGACCTGCTGCACTCGCCAACTCTACACAACCTCTAATCCGCGCGGACGCAATTTAAAAAACGAAAACACAGGAATTCAATGCATTCCAAAGTGATGTAGCTAAACATCCAGCCTTGCTTTTTTTGGTTAAAGGGATAGTTCACTCAAAGTACCCCCTTTGTTACTTTGTTGGCTATGTATAGTCATAGTAAGAGAGAGTGAGCACGGTGGCCACTGTCAGGTTAGTTCGCAAATGGCACCCTATACCCTATATAGTGCACTACTTTTAACCAAAGCCCTATGGACCCTGGTCAAAAGTAAAGCACTAAATAGGGAATAAAGTACTAGTTGGGGCGCAATCTAAGATGGGGTAGTTTGTATGTTGTGTATAGGCCATCCTCACCAGGTCCAATCTGGTTCACCAGAGCCAGACCTACGCAGCCGTTCTGACAGCCAAACGCTGAGAGACGACCACCGCCTCGATACTCAGCACATCCAGCAACAACACACTGCAGAGAGAGGGAATAGTGATTACACACACACACACAACTTGGAGGGAACATCAGACAGAGGGAACACAAACTAACTTGCTGGGCAGGTCTTTCAGCTCAGGGATGAGTCTCTCCACTGGCTGCTCTTCAAACTGGTGAAGGGAAGAGTTCTATTGGAGAGAAGAGATGTTTACTAGTCTCCCACACCAAACATTACAAAACTCAGTGTACACACACACAGGCTTACCTCCTTGTAAAGATGAATCCTCTGGTCATGACCACTGAGCAGAAACACTGTCTCACTGCATCCATCGCCACACTGCATTCTGGAACAGTGATATGCTGTTGTTATTCATGTCATTAACAATGTAAAGAAGTGATAAACATGATATCGTCATGCCAGGCTTTTTTATACATTAAATTGTATCATCTAAACTCATACATTGGGTCGTTCATGCATGCATTGTGCACCTAAAATGTGTGGTAGGCCTTGAAAGGAGTCAAAGAAGTATGAACTATGTTTATGTTTAACCTGTAAAGTTGTATAGGCCAGTTAGATAAGGGCCCACTGTAGTGTGTACAGTACTTACTCTGTGTGGTAAAGCTGGAAGGGGGTGAACTGCAGCTCCAGGTTCAGGCAGCTCTCTAAGAAGAAGACAAAGCAATTGGCTAAAATCAGGTTCATGTTCACTAGGCACGAAACAGAAGAAAACTAACATAACAGAGTGAAATGAGGAGGTACTATCTGAACTGTCCAATAAGAAACTCTCTTTTTTGTTTTCTGTCGTATAACGTTTTGAAACACTTTACTACAGTGTTTTTAATTAACACAACCCTGTACAACTATGTGAATACCAGAAGGGAATTGTGTGTTAACTTCTATGTGATTCAGCTGCAGCAGGTGACAGATGACTCACGTGCAATGAACTCCAGGTTGAACTCTGACCCTGGCTCGTAGTCACAGTAGATGTTGAGGAACAGGGTGGCTTTGTCACCAGAGTCCAGGGGGGGAAAGGAGTGAAGACAAGTGTTATGGATACAGTGATGGATGAATACACTTTCATCTACCAAAGAGAGAGAGATAAGTGATCAGGGTCATGTTTTTTTCAGTGGCCTAATGAACACGCCCCATGGAGGATATGTGTATGTGTAGGATATGTGTCCAAATGCATTCACTAGGAGAAGGGTAGGGGATATAAGCATATCTTGATGAACGTTATGCCCACGACCAGCCCCATTTGGTGGGGCTTTGTTGCTAGCATCAGTTGATACAATCTCTGCATCAACTGAAGAGACAGAAAATTTACATTTACATTTTAGTCATTTAGCAGACGCTCTTATCCCGACAGACATTCATCAGCAAGTTGACTACACATTTTGTACACACTCACACTCACTCACTCACTCACACACACACACACACACACACACACACTTTGAACTTGTGTACTTGCATGAATCGATTCACTTGTATGCAACACCAGTAGCAATAATGCAACAGTAGCAGGATAAATTACGTAGCTATCTCATCTTCACCTGGTATGTAGGTGAACTGTACTTCTTCAGCAACAGGTCTGATTTTCTGTTGGAGGTCTTAGTCCCTGAAACAGACCACTTTGCCTTTCAGAGTAGCTCTTGCTCTCCAGCCTGTAGAGTCCGTGATGTGTTACTCTGGGACAGAAAGAGGCTGAAACGTTCCTCTGCGAAGTAAATACAATGTATTTAATCTTTATTTGGCCAAACTAGTGCAAAACACCAACCCATGTAAAGAATCACAACTTCCCGTCGCCGGCATACGAGGAACCACGAGTAAAATGGTCAAATCGGGATTGGGGAAAAAACGGTTTCTAGCAAATCAGCGTGGAGGTCTTCAACCAATCACTTCACTTCGCAGTTCAGTCGCTGCAAAGCAATATGCAAAATCAACCACTAGGTGTCAGCAAAATCCCAATAAAAAAATATATGATCCTGTCTGTGGATGTTCCTAAGCAAAACAAAATAGCAGGCATACAAGTTTCTTGGCGTTGTATATAAATAGAAGTCATCTGTTGGTGTATTCAATTTATATATTCACTTATTTGACTTAGTGTCCTCAAATAGTTTTCACTTGTGGCTTTAAGACAGGATAATGCCTATTACTTCTGAGCAGGCGTTTATAAAAAAAGAAATCACTGTCTTTCTTACACAGAGCACACCTCACAGTCACAACCAAGTACAACAGTCCCTGACACATTTCTACACATATCTCTGTGAATCAAGCGTCTCTAATTACAAAAATTATAATATTGTGGAGGTGAAATGAATGGTGAGTTTTTTTTTTAGGACACCATATCAGACAGTAGGCTGACCCAATTTAAAAGTATGGTTATCAGTGTGTGTATGCGTGTTAGTGATGTGCGGGTCAGTTGTTCATAACCCATCCACAACGGGCCGACTATATGTGATTAAGTGAAAATCTGAGACCTGCACCCGACCCTAACATGCAAATATATAAAATGTGCTGTACAGTCAGAGATGACAGAAAATTATTTTGACATGGGGTCCAGGATTTTTTTAAAGCCTTATTTAGATAGGCCTATGTTCCTGCTTACAATTTACGAAATGTTGGTAGGCTATGTTAGGCAACTTGTCTATAATTAGATACATTCAGCTCTTCTGTCATTACTTGTTGCCCTAGAATACTAAATAGCCTAAACCCTTGCTCACCAGAAAATATGGCAAACATCGATAGAATGCTTTAATCTAAGTGATATTGGTAAAGTTCTCTTTCATCTCTGCTTCTCTTGAGCAGCAAAGACGTTTAGGGACCGGGGAGAACATGCCATAGCTCAACAAAAAAAAAACGGGAAAGATCTTTCATGCAAAATTTCCAAATGAGATCAGTTTGACCAGTTTTAAGGGAATTAAAAGCTGTGAAAACTATGCATATTTTATGTGGTTGAAATAGCCTACTATCGGCTGTTATGATGCTAATAAAGATAGGCCCTGCCACATTTCTCCACTCCTGTTCCCAAAATGTACATTTGGTGTATCATTTGTCCAAGAACTGCTTAATTCTGCAAGAGTTAATATTATATTAGGCTATGTGAGAGGTTATAGACCTACAGTCAGCGTCCAGATTTCATTTACTGTTCCATTTAACCCATCTGAACAGTAGCCTAGCGTAGTTCCCTTGACATGCCATATTTGAAGTCCCCGTCTTGTGACTGTCGAATTTGTATAGTGGCTCACAATCATCACACATAACATATTTCCCAAACATTAGGGTACTGTTCTGGCCCTCCCTTCTCTTTCTTTTCAACTCTCCATTTCGCAGATTTTCTCTTATTGAATTAAACTCTGACATTTTCTTTTTTGCCTCAGTAGATCAATGTTAACTTTTCTGCCCAAATTCCCAAAAGCATTTGGCAATTGGCGTGTATTTGGCGCCCATATAGTAAGGCCCTAAAAGAACAAGAGGGTTTCTAGGTCGAATCCTGGTGTGACTGAAAAGATCGGGTGGGATCATTTTGTGCTGTGAGACTGCATGACTGTGGCCTCATCCATAGTGAATTGCACTTGTTAACACCCCACTGGGCACAGATGTCAGTTCAATGTCTATTTTTGATTTACATTTGGTTGAGTTAACTGAATTCAACGTGAAATCAAGAAACAAATTCACTATGATATTGGATTTAGGTTAAAGTTGGGTGAAAAAAATGAGAAGGGTGCAATTGTGGCCTGCAATTTGGGGCGTTCCTGTATTTGGACATTCCTGCATCTGCAGGAACCCCTCTTTATACATCTAGTGGTCCGTTTTTAAGCTAGGACAGGCGGGGGCGCACCAGTACAGTAGGTCAGGGACAAAGTTGTGGAGAAGTAAAGATCAGGGTTGGGTTATAAAACAATATCAGAAACTTTGAACATCCCACGGAGCACCATTAAAATCCATTATTAAAAAATTTTAAGAATATGGCACCACAACAAACCTGCCAAGAGAGGGCCACACACCAAAACTCACGGGCCAGGCAAGGAGGGCATTAATCAGAGAGGCAACAAAGAGACCAAAGATAACCCTGAAGGAGCTGCAAAGCTCCACAGTGGAGATTGTAGTTTCTGTCAATAGGACCACTTTAAGCCGTACACTCCACAGAGCTGGGCTTTACGGAAGAGTGGCCAAAAAAAAGCCATTGCTTAAAGAAAAAAATAAGCATACACATTTGGTGTTCGCCAAAAGGCATGTGGGAGACTCCCCAAACATATGGAAGAAGGTACTCTGGTCAGATTAGACTAAAATTTAGCTTTTTGGCCATCAAGGAAAACGCTATGTCTGGCGCAAACCCAACACCTCTCATCACCCCCAGAACACCATCCCCACAGTGAAGCATGGTGGTGGCAGCATCATGCTGTGGGGATGTTTTTCATCGGCAGGACTGGGAAACTGGTCAGAATTGAAGGAATGATGGATGCCGCTAAATACAGGGAAATTCTTGATGGAAACCTGTTTCAGTCTTCCAAAGATTTGAGACTGGGACGGAGGTTCACCTTCCAGCAGGAAAATGGCCCTAAGCATACTGCTAAGGCAACACTTGAGTGGTTTAAGGGGAAACATTTAAATGTCTTGGAATGGCCTAGTCAAAGCCCAGACCTCAATCCAATTGAGAATCTGTGGTATGACTTAAAGATTGCTGTACAGCAGCGGAACCCATCCAACTTGAAGGAGCTGGAGCAGTTTTGCCTTGAAGAATGGACAAAAATCCCAGTGGCTAGATGGGCCAAGCTTATAGAGACATACCCCAAGAGACTTGCAGCTGTAATTGCTGCAAAAGGTGGCTCTACAAAGTATTCACTTTGGGGGGGGTGAATAGGTATGCACGCTCAAGTTTTCTGTTGTTTTGTCTTATTTCTTGTTTGTTTCACAATAAAATATATTTTGCATCTTCAAAGTGGTAGGCTTGTTGTGTAAATGAAATGATACAAACCCCCAAAAAATCTATTTTAATTCCAGGTTGTAAGGCAACAAAATAGGAAAAATGCCAAGGGGGGGGTGAATACTTTCGCAAGCCACTGTACATTTTTAAGTATTGTTGAGGTTAGGCTACTTTTGTTCAAGGCCCAGACTAAATTGCATTAGGAGATGAATGAGTATACTGTCCTGGAGATGAGATGCTGAATTATTCTGATGACACCAATACCCTTCACAATTTTATTAGAGACAAATTATATGTGATCTTTCCAGTTGTGGATTCCTAGGAACTTGGAAGATTGTACACGGCATATTGGACATGCAGATTCCGTCATGGAAATGTTTATTTTATCTTATTTTTAGGTAAGAAAATCACATAGGCGCATTTTTGACAATTTATTTGCTTTGAACCAGTTGTCTATCAAGTTCATTTTGACTCTACGTTTTTGGGTATCTTTATCTGCTAGAAAAATACTGGTGTCATTAGTCATTTACATACATCAAGAAGAGTAAAGGACCAAGAATAGAACCCTGCGGAACTCCACAAGGTACATTAATGTACTTAGACTCTGTGCTGTTCAATGAAAATAGTTGGTTTCTGGCAGATGAGTAGCTCCTAAACCATTCAAGTTCTGTATCCTGTAATCCATGAATGTGAATTTTTTTAGCAATATTTAATGATTAACAGTATTTAAAGCTTTTGAAAGATCTACTACAAAACCCACTGTGTGTATATGTCTCTAGTGGATGTATTGGCATAAGCAGTAAACATATTTCCATTGCTTATGGACATTGGTCAATGACGTTATCTTCTGCTTCCTGCTTAGAAAATGTGTAGTGAGTGTCATTGGGTCTTGTACGTATGTTGTATGTACAGACAGTGAGATCTCCTGTTCGACTATATTCTCCCAGTTCAGGAATAGCTTGTGCCACACTCTCAGTTGCCCTAATACCACCTGGATAATCTCCAGGCAGGATTACTGTCCACTGTAATCAATCAACCACATTGTCACCTCAGACAGCATCCTCTGACTGAACACACACACACACACACAGCCGGCCCTAGCTTGTTGGGGGCCTAAGCAACATTTTGACGGCAGAGAGAAAAACAGAATTCTACACGTTTTGCCATGGGGCGTAGAGAAAATGATGCAGTTTTAAAGCAAGTTTACTGCAATTCTACACATTTTCCCATGTTGGCAGAGAGAAGAGTTTGCAGTTGTATAACTTATTTAATGCAATTCTACTCGTTTGCCATGTGGTGGAGAAAATAATGTTTAGTTCTATAGCTAATTTCCTGCAATTCTGCACATTTTCCATAGGGTGAAGATAAATTATTTGCAGTTTTGAAGCTAATTTACTGAAATTAAAAAAATAATTGCCCTGACTTATGCCATATTAATATGATATCTGAGTGAGAGTGACTAATAAAATCAATGAGGGCCCCCTGGAGGTCAGGGCCTCTGGGCACGTGCCCTGCGTGCCTGGTCGGTAATTCGACCAAGATTACTACAAGTTTAGATAGCTGGCTGGACTAACATACCAATCAATGTTTTTGCTGACATGGGCTAATTGAGTGATTGTCAGTGACAGTGACTGACATAAAAATAGAAAAACTGCTAATGCACAACCATATTCTACTATTCTAACTCTCAACAGTAAGTTGAGTGGCTAGGGTACGCTCTGCACACAAACACACTCACACACACACACACATACGCGCGCATGCACACACGCGCCTTACACACAAATGAATTTATCCCAGCCATGAAAGCTGCCAGAGCACGTGGGGACATTGCTTACATCCGCTATGACAGGCTCATTGTCCACCCTCCCTCCCAAAAGCCTGGAAGGGATGAGAGAGCCAAGCCTATGGGCTCGTAGCTTCAACCCGGCAGCACACACACTTATACACACCAACTCATTAATGGACTGCTGAATGTATATATATATCTTTTTTTTCTCTTGCTTTGTTTGCTCTTTTCCATATTATGTCTATCTTTGATAAGCTACCCAAAAAAGGGCTGAAAATAGTACATATTAATATATGTAGACTTAGAAATAAGGTTCATGAAATCAATAACTTGCTAACATCATATAACATTAATATTTTAGCCATTTTTGAGACTCCCTTAAATAATTAATTTGATGATACAGAAGTAGCAATACAAGGATATAACATCTATAGAAGATACAGGAATGCTTATGGGGGAGGTGTTGCTGTATATATTCAGAGCCATATCCCTGAAATGCTTAGAGAAGATCTTATGTCAAGTGTTGTTGAAATGTTGTGGTTGCAGGTTCAGTTGCCACATCTAAAGCCTTTTCCTTAGGGGTGTTGCTATTGCCACCAAGTGCTAACAGTCAGTATCTAAATAATATGTGTGAAATGCTTGATAGTGAATGTGATGTAAACAGAGAGGTCTACTTTCTTGGGGACCTGAATATTGACTGGATTTCATCAATCTGTCCACTCATGAGGAAGCTTGTCACTATAACCAATGCCTGTAATCTGTTTCAGGTTATTAATCAACCTACCAGGGTGTTTACAAACACTACAGGAACAAGATCATCCACATGTATTGATCACATTTTTACTAATACTGTAGAACGTTGTTCTAAAGCTGTATCCGTACCCATTGGATGCAGTGATCACAATATAGTGGCTATATCCAGGAAGCCAAAGTTCCAAAAGCTGGCCCTAAAATATTGTATAAGAGATCATACAAAAGATTTTCCTGTGACTCTTATGTGGATGATGTTAAAAATATTTGTTGGTCTGATGTGATTAATAAGTGTCACGTAAACTGATGTGGATGCAGTGGTGGAGTCAAGCGCAGGACAAGGAGGCTAAGTCCAAAATGACTTTACTTAGAATGCACAAAGTCAAAACAAAAGGCCTCTAAACAAGGGAGGCGAACGATTACGCACACACGCGTAAAACACTAAACATCTAACGAGACACCAATCGGACAGGCGGACAATTACACACAACTGCAAACAAACCAAAAGGGAAACTTATAGGTGACATAATCAATACTCAATACGAAACAGGTGCACACACAAGACCAGACCAAACAACTATCGAGAACATCCAGCGGTGGCAGCTAGTACTCCGGGGACGACGAACGCCGAAGCCTGCCCGAGCAAGGAGGAGGAGCAGCCTCGGCAGAATCCGTGACAGTACCCCCCCCTTGACGCGCGGCCCCAGCCGTGCGCCGACCCCGGCCTCGGGGACGACCAGGAGGACGCGGAGCAGGGCGCGTGGGATGACTACGGTGGAACTCAGTCAGGAGGGATGGATCTAGAATGTCCCTCCTAGGCACCCAGCACCGTTCCTCCGGGCCGTACCCCTCCCACTCCACAAGATATTGTAGACCCCCCCATCCGACGTCTCGAATCCACGATGGACCGGACTGAGTACGCCGGAGCCCCCTCGATGTCCAGTGGGGGCGGAGGAGTCTCTCTTATCTCACTGTCCTGGAGTGGACCAGCTACCACCGGCCTGAGGAGAGACACATGGAACGAGGGGTTAATGTGGTAATCAATAGGCAGTTGTAACTTGTAACAAACCTCGTTCAATCTCCTCAGGACTTTAAATGGCCCCACAAACCGCCGACCCAGCTTCCGGCAGGGCAGGCGAAGGGGCAGGTTTCGAGTCGAGAGCCAGACTCGATCTCCAGGTGCGTACACCGGACCCTCACTGCGGTGGAGATCGGCGCTCGCCTTCTGTCTACGGATGGCCCGCTGCAGATGGACGTGTGCAGCGTTCCACGTCTCCTCCGAGCGCCGAAACCACTCATCCACCGCAGGAGCCTCGATCTGGCTCTGATGCCATGATGCCAGAACCGGCTGATACCCTAACACACACTGGAAAGGGGTTAGGTTAGTAGAGGAGTGGCGAAGCGAGTTCTGGGCCATCTCTGCCCAGGGGATATACCTCGACCACTCCTCCTGCCGGCCCTGGCAATAGGATCTCAGAAACCTACCCACATCCTGGTTCACTCTTTCCACCTGCCCATTACTCTCTGGGTGGTAACCCGAGGTAAGGCTCACCGAGACCCCCAAGCATTCCATGAATGCTCTCCAGACTCTAGAGGTGAACTGGGGACCCCGATCAGACACTATATCCTCGGGCACCCCGTAGTGCCGGAAGACGTGGGTAAACAAAGCCTCAGTGGTCTGTAGGGAAGTAGGGAGGCCCGGCATTGGGATGAGACGACAGGCCTTAGAGAACCGATCCACAACGACCAGAATAGTGGTATTCCCCTGAGAGGGGGGAAGGTCCGTGACAAAGTCCACCGAGAGGTGAGACCACGGCCGTTGTGGAACGGGCAGGGGTAGGTAACTTCCCCCTGGGCAGGTGTCTAGGCGCCTTACACTGAGCGCACACCGAGCAGGAGGAGACATAAACCCTCACATCCTTAGCTAAAGTTGGCCACCAGTACTTAGCGCTAAGGCAGTGCACTGTCCGGCCAATACCTGGATGTCCAGAGGAGGGTGACGTATGAGCCCAATAAATGAGACGATCACGGACCTCGAGCGGCACGTACGTCCGACCCACTGGACACTCTGGGGGAGTAGGGTCGGTACGTAACGCCCGCTCGATTTCCGTATCGACCTCCCACACCACCGGTGCCACCAGACAAGACTCCGGCAGTATGGGAGTGGGCTCAATGGACCTCTCCTCTGTGTCATACCGCCGGGACAGGGCGTCTGCCTTACCGTTCTGGGACCCTGGGATGTACGTTATCTTAAACACGAACCGGGTCAGAAACATGTTCCACCTAGCCTGACGAGGGTTCAATCTCCTAGCTGCCCGGATGTACTCCAGGTTACGGTGGTCAGTCAGAATGAGAAAAGGGTGTTGAGCCCCCTCAAGCCAATGCCTCCACACCTTTAGGGCTTGAACTACGGCTAACAGCTCCCTGTCCCCTACGTCATAATTTCGCTCCGCCGGGCTGAGCTTCTTAGAATAGAAAGCACAGGGGCGGAGTTTAGGTGGCGTGCCTGACCGTTGCGACAGCACTGCCCCAATACCAGCCTCTGACGCGTCCACCTCTACCTGGAACGGTAAAGCGGGGTCCGGGTGCGCCAGCACCGGAGCCGAAGTGAACAGGTCCTTCAGTTTACCAAACGCCCTGTCCGCTTCAGCCGACCACTGCAAACGCACCGGGCCCCCCTTCAGCAGGGAAGTAATGGGAGCTGCCACCTGTCCTGTATTTAACAGTGATCTGATTGAGACTACGGTAATCAATACACGGGCGCAACCCTCCATCTTTCTTCTTCACAAAAAAGAAACTCGAGGACGCAGGGGAAGTGGAGGTCCGTATGTATCCTTGTCTCAGGGACTCGGCTATGTATGTCTCCATAGCCGCCGTCTCCTCTTGAGACAGAGAATACACATGGCTCCGCGGGAGTGCTGCCCCTGTCTGGAGGTCTATCGCACAATCTCCCTGTCTATGAGGTGGCAACCGCGTCGCCCTAGTCTTGCTGAACACGAGTGCCAAATCCTCATACTCAGGGGGAATGTGCATTGCGGGCACTTGGTTCGGACTCTCCACCGTGGTCGCCCCTACGGAAACACCTAGACGTCACCCAACACACTGGGCAGACCACTCCTTGAGAGCCCTCTGTTGCCACGAAATGGTGGGATCATGGGCGATTAACCAAGGAAGCCCCAGCACCACGGGATACGCAGGAGAGTCGATCAGATATAACTGAATGATCTCCTCATGACCCCCCTGCGTATTCATCTTTAGTGGTGCTGTGACCTCTCTAATCAACCCAGATCCCAACGGACGGCTATCTAGGGCATGGACAGGGAAGGGAGCATCAACGGGCAGGAGGGGAATCCCTAACTTAACACAACATTTCCGATCAATAAAATTCCCAGCTGCGCCTGAATCGACTAGCGCCTTATGCTGGGAATGAGATGCAACCTGGGGAAATATTACAGGTATACATAAGTGAACAACAGAGAGCTCTGGGTAAGTGGGGCGCCTACTCACCTGGAATGACTCCCCAGTGCGTGACCTGTTGCCCCGACTCCCTGGAGACCCTCCCCAGCACCTAGCCGCAGTGTGTCCTCTACGACCACAGTTGGTGCAGGGGACGGCCTCCCTCGGGCTCTCTCTCCTCCTCTCTCTAGCGCCAGCACCCCCGAGCTCCATAGGGCTTGGCTCGGAGGTGCTGGAGGATGGAATGGACGGCCCCAACTCGGGACGTCCGCGGGTGGCCAGCAGGGTATCTAGACGGATGGACATGTCCACCAACTGGTTGAAGGATAGATTGGTGTCCCTGCAGGCCAGCTCTCGACGAACGTCCTCACGCAGGCTACACCGATAGTGGTCGATGAGGGCCCTCTCATTCCACCCCGCATCTGCCGCTAGAGTCCGGAAATCCAGGGCGAACTCCTGTGCGCTCCTCTTCCCCTGTCGGAGGTGGAACAGACGCTCCCCCGCCGATTTACCCTCAGGTGGATGATCGAAAACCGCCCTGAAGCGGCGGGAGAACTCTGCGTAGGTGATGGTGGCGGCGTCTATTCCCCTCCATTCGTCGTTGGCCCACTCCAACGCCTTGCCGGAGAGACAGGAGATGAGGGCGGAAACGCTCTCGTATCCCGAGGGCGCCGGGTGTATGGTAGCCAGGTAGAGTTCCACCTGCAGGAGGAACCACTGACACCCGGCTGCGGTGCCATCATACGCCCTCGGGGGGCGAGAGCCGAATCCCACTGGACTCCGGTGCTGGTATGGGAGGACTGGCCGATGGTGGTGGTAAGGTAGGAGGAGGTGTGGGCACGCCTCCTCTCTCCCATCGGCGTAGGGTGTTCATCACCTCTTGCATGGCGGACCCGAGTTGCTGGATCCTGGCGTCCTGGCAGCTGACCCGATCCTCCAGCGACTCGGGCGCCGCCGCTGCTCCTGCTGACTCCATAGAATGGTGTGTAATTCTGTCACGTAAACTGATGTGGATGCAGTGGTGGAGTCAAGCGCAGGACAAGGAGGCTAAGTCCAAAATGACTTTACTTAGAATGCACAAAGTCAAAACAAAAGGCCTCTAAACAAGGGAGGCGAACGATTACGCACACACGCGTAAAACACTAAACATCTAACGAGACACCAATCGGACAGGCGGACAATTACACACAACTGCAAACAAACCAAAAGGGAAACTTATAGGTGACATAATCAATACTCAATACGAAACAGGTGCACACACAAGACCAGACCAAACAACTATCGAGAACATCCAGCGGTGGCAGCTAGTACTCCGGGACGACGAACGCCGAAGCCTGCCCGAGCAAGGAGGAGGAGCAGCCTCTGCAGAATCCGTGACAATAAGCCGCATCCAGACGCTGCACTTGATGAATTTATTAAATTGATTCTTCCAATTATTGATAAACATGCCCCTGTTAAGAAACTGACTCTTAGAACTGTTAAGCCTGTTAAGCCTGAAAAACTGTATGGTTGAAAGAGATAGGGCAAAAGGAGTGGCTAATAAGTCTGGCTGCACATCTGACTGGCTGACTTACTGCAAATTGAGAAATGATGTGACTAAACTCATCAAAAAGAAGAATAAACTGTATTATGAAGCCAAGATAAATGATATAAAGAATGATGGAAGGAAAACTTTGGAGTACTTTAAATAGAATTATGGGCAGAAAGACAAATTCAACTCCATCTTTCATTGAATCAGATGGCTTATTCATCACAAAACCATTTGATGTTGCCAATTATTTTAATTATTTCATTGGCAAAGTGGGCAAACTTAGGCAGGAAATGCCAACAACGAACAGTGAGTCATCGTACTCATGCATAAAAAAAGAAATAATGAAAGAAAAGCATTGTAAGTTTGAATTTTGTAAAGTTAGTGTGGAAGAGGTGGAAAAATTATTGTTATCGATCAATAATGACAAACCTCGTGGCATTGAAAACTTAGATGGAAAGCCACTGAGGATGGTAGCTGACTCTATAGCCACTCCTATCTGTCATATCTTTAATCTGAGCCTAGAGGAAAGTCTTTGTCCTCAGGCCTGGAGGGAAGCCAAAGTCATTCCGCTACCCAAGAGTGGTAAAGCTGCCTTTACTGGTTATAACAGCAGACCTATGAGCTTGCTGCCAGCTCTTAGCAAACTGTTGGAAAAAATGGTGTTTGACCAAATACAATGCTATTTCTCTGTAAACAATTTAACAACAGACTTTCAGCATGCTTATAGAGAAGGGCACTCAACATGTACTGCACTGTGTGACGAGTACTGAGTATACGAAGAGGCAGGACGCAGACGCAGGAATTGACAAGGTCAAGGTTTACTTAACAATGAGAAAGAGAAATAACAAACAGAGTAAACTACACAAAGCTAAACAATAACACACAACATCATACAGAACAGTCCAGGGCTAAATAGGGGTGGTGATGAGATGATGGTGCGCTGGAGGTGATTAGGGTGTGTTGGGTTTCCATTCCGGTGTTGCCGAGGTGGTGCGCTCAGACCGGTGGCTCAGTAGACCGGCGAATCAGAGCGCCGGAGGGGAGCAACGGGAGGAGACGCGGTCCTGGCATCGTGGGGGAGCTTGTTCCACCATTGGGGTGCCAGAGCAGCAAATAGCTTTGACTGGGCTGAGCGGGAACTGTGCTTCCGTGGAGGTAGGGGAGCTAGCAGGCCAGAGGTGGATGAACGAAGTGCCCTCGTTTGGGTGTAGGATCAGAGCCTGAAGGTAAGGAGGTGCCGTTCCCCTCACAGCTCCGTAGGCAAGCACCATTGTCTTGTAGTAGATGCCTTGTTGGCCGCAGAACGGCAGTTCCAGAGGCTGCCGGAGACCTGGAACTCCACGTGGGTCATGTGCGCAGACCACCAGATTAGAGTGGCAGCAGCCACGCGATGTGAAGCGTTTGTATGGCCTGTGCAGAGGAGAGAACAGGGATAGACAGACACATAGTTGACAGGCTACAGAAAAAGGCTACAATAATGCAAAGGAGATCGGAATGAAATGAACTAAACATCTGGGAAAGCAAGAGAGCGGGGCCTCCCTCACTTACGTTTCTCTGAAACACTCAAATATAACTCTCCCAACTTCCACTTTAGAAATTATAATTGTTAAATAAACTACAGCGGTTCAATGTTTTCTAGGAATAGACTCTAACTTAGTTTATTCAGCTAGCTAACTTGGTACAGTATTCTTCCGTGAAAACCGACCAGAGCACCGAATCCTATGATGCCATAGCCAACTAGCATGCTAGCCTCCAATAACACGGTTTAGCACCAATACTCGGTTACAACAAACCAGTGTGTTAACACGCCAAACAGATCATTTGTGTCCTTGTCTAACGTTGTGTAAAGTTTTGGGTTAGTTATGACAGTTTGAGTGAGTACGTCATCAACTTATTCAGCCAGTTAGTTAGTTAGCTAAAATAGTTAGCATACTAGCTAGCCATTGCTCTCTGCCAACGAACCACCCCTCCTCCGATGGCACGAAACACACAGAGAGAGCCAAGCTAACGTTAACTAGTCACCCATGTCCCGAATTCCCTTGAACGACTCTTGTTACCAGTATGTAAAAACAAAGCAAAAATAAATAAATATAAATGACCACCATGACTGTGGTGAAGCTGTCAGAACGTGGAAGGTCAGTGACAAAGTCTATGGACAGGTGTGACCAAGGTCGCTGAGGCACTGGGAGAGGAACTAGTTTGCCTGCCTGGCCGTTCCGAGGTGTCTTCGTTTGGGCACATACGGAACATGAGTTGATATAGCGGGAGACATCAGAAGCCAAGGTGGGCCACCAGTATGTTTGGGCTAGAGAATGCAGGGTGCGCGTAATACCAGAGTGCCCTGCCGTAAGGGTAGTGTGCGCCCAGATCAGCAGGCGGTCACGGACACTGGTGGGTACATACACGCACCCCGGAAGGGCTTTGACAGGCGCTGGGTCCTCCTGAGCCACCAGGCGGATGTCTTCGTCCACATCCCAAACGACAGGTGCAACGATGAGAGACGAGGGCAGGATAGGACCCCCCAGATCTTTCCTTTCTCAGGTATGTTGCATCCTGGAGAGTGCTTCGGCCTTCACATTCTGGGATCCTGGGCATTAGGACAGAATGAATTGGAAGCGAGTGAGAAATTGGGCCCACCTGGCTTGACGAGAGTTCATCCGTTTCGCTGCCCGTATGTGCTCCAAATTCCAGTGGTCAGTAAGAATCCGGAATGGATGGACTGCGCCCTCCAGCCAGTGTCTCCATTCCTCCAGAGCGAGGACCACCGTCAACAGCACCCTGTCTCCAACTCCATAGTTCCTCTAAGCTTTTTAGAGAAAAAGGCACAGGGATAAATGTTCTCTGGCTTACCGTGCCGCTGGGAGAGGACCGCACCCACGCCCTCCTCCGATGCGTCCACCTCCAGGATGAAAGGACAGGATGGATCTGGGTGTTTTAGGATGGGCGCTGGGGTGAACCTCTCCTTCAGCCTCTTGAAGGCAGCGTCAGCCTCAGGGTTCCAGGCCAGCTTCTGAGGCCCACCCTTAAGGAGAGAGGTGAGCGGGGCGGCTATGGAGCAGAAGGACCTGATGAAATGCCGGTAGAAATTAGCGAAGCCCAGGAAGCTCTGTAGGCCCTTGATGGTGGTGGGAACTGGCCATGACCTGACGGCGTCCGTCTTCACTCCTTCCATGAACACCCCGAGGACTGATCCGGTATCCCTGGAAGGAGATGGCCTGTTGGTGGAATTCGCATTTCTCCCCCTTCACCAACAGGCTGTGTTCCCGGAGGCGGAGTAGGACAGCTCGGACGTCCCTGACATGCTCCTCGAATGTAGCCGAGTAGATCAGGATATCGTCGATGTACACCACCACCTGTCGACTCAGCACGTCCCGGAACACGTCATTGACAAAGAACTGGAACACAGAAGGTGCGTTGGTGAGGCCATAGGGCATGACGCAATATTCATAGTGGCCTGAGGTAGTGCTGAATGCCGTCTTCCACTCGTCTCCTTCCCAGATTCTAATCAGGTTGTAGACACTCCTCAGGTCCAACTTGGTAAAGTACCGGGCCCCTCGTAGCTGCTCGATGGCCGACGGAACCAGAGGGAGGGGGTACCGGTACTTGGTGGTGACTGGGTTCAGCCCCCTGTAGTCAATGCATGGTCTTAGTCCTCCATCTTTTTTTGGCCATGAAGAAGAAGCTGGTGGAGGCAGGAGAGGTAGAGCGTCTGATGAACCCCTGTTTCAGGGTCTCCGCCACATACTTCTCCATGGCCTCAGTCTCCACCATGGAAAGGGGGTAAATGCAACTCTTCTGGGGGTGTTGTCCCTCCAGCAGGTCAATGGTGCAGTCCAAGGGCCTATGAGGAGGGAGACACGTAGCCTTTAATGAAGAGAAGACATCGGAGAGATCTACGTACTCACGTGGAATGTTGGGCTGGAGGGCGGATTCCGGACGTGGAACAACAAACCACCGGCAGGCAGGTCTTCCGGCATGAGGTGGACCAGGCTGTGATCCTCTTGGTGCTCCAATTGATGGTGGGGTTGTGTAGTCTGAGCCAGGGCAATCCCAAGACGATCCGGTGAAGGGGTGACGTGACGATGTGGAATGACAGCTCCTCGTGGTGCTCCAGTAGTGTGGGAATGGTGATGGTGATGGGGAGAGTGACGTGCGTAATGGTGCCTGATCCAAGGGGTTTATTGTCCAGTGAGGTGATGTGTAGCGGAGATGGCAGTGGCACGGTGGGCAACCCCCATTCAGAGACCAGCTCCGTATCTATAAGGTTCCCCGCTGATCCGGAATCTATCATATCAGTAGAAGTGGAAGAGAAGGAATTACCAGTCACCGCTATGGGAACTAAAAACAATGGTTTTGTGATAGGAGCTGACGTAACACTCATGGAGCGGCGACGGGAGACATAATGCCTAGATAGGGAGCCGGCAGGAGATCTGTGGTCCGTGGTGGTGTAGGGGGTGCTGCCCACCTCCATGGGTGAGGACTCGGAAGCAGGGCGGCTTCCATAGCTCAGATGGGGTGAGCTTCGAGGCTCCGGAAGGTGTTGGGAACGCGGTCTCTATCAACAAGTCGTCAAGACGGATGGCCGTGGTGATGAGGGTATCAAGGTCCATCTCGTCGTCCCGAGGAAGGTGGGGTAGGGAAGCGCCACTGCCTCCTCTCCTTCCCAGACTGCCGTGGCCCAATCCAGCGCCTTTCCTTTAAGTAGCGAAATCACCAGCGCTATCCTGCCTTGGTCAGATGGATATGCCCCAGGCTGACGTGCCAGATAAAGTGAAACCTGTAGCAGGAAGCCGCTCCATTTAGTAGTTTTACCGTCATAGCGCTCCGGTAGGGCGAGGGTTCCTGCAGAAGTGGGTGATAGCATGGTAACAGGTAAATTGGAGGCACTCGCCGCTCCCTGAAGTGGAACCGAAGCGCTGGGCAGATTATGCAGAGTTTGGAGCACTTCCTGCATGGTGGCGTTCAACTGGGCAAGCTGCTGCTGGTGCTGGTCGAGGCACTGGGAACCTCCTGCTGCATCTATTTTCGTTTGGTGTGTGATTCTGTGACGAGTACTGAGTATACGAAGAGGCAGGACGCAGACGTAGGAATTAACAAGGTCAAGGTTTACTTAACAATGAGAAAGAGAAATAACAAACATAGAGTAAACGACACGAAGCTAAACAATCACACACAACATCTTACAGAACAGTCCAGGGCTAAATAGGGGTGGTGATGAGATGATGAGGTGCAGGTGCGCTGGAGGTGATTAGGGTGCGTTGGGTTTCCAATCCGGTGTTGCCGAGGTGTTGCGCTCAGACCGGTGGCTCAGTAGACCGGAGGGGAGCAACGGGAGGAGACGTGACACACTGACACAAATGACTGATGATTGGTTGAAAAAAATTGATAAAAAGAAGATTGTGGGAGCTGTACTGTTATATTTCAGTGCAGCTTTTGATATTATTGACCTTAACCTGTTGTTGAGAAAACGTATGCGTTATGGCTGTTCAACCTCTGCCATATCGTGGATTTAGAGCTATCTATCTAATGGAACTCAGAGGATTTTCTTTAATGGAAGCTTCTCTAATGTCAAACATGTAAAGTGTGGTGTACCGCAGGGCAGTTGTCTAGGCCCTCTACTCTTTTCTATTTTTACCAATGACCTGCCACTGTCATTAAACAAAGCATGTGTGTCCATGACTGCTGATGATTCAACCATATACGCACCAGCAACCACAGTTAATGAAGTCACTGAATCCCTTAACAAAGTGTTGCAGTCTGTTTTGGAATGGATGGCCTGTAATAAACTGGTCCTGAACATCTCTAAAACTAAGAGATTTGTATTTGGTACAAATCATTCCGTAAGTTCTAGACCTCAGCTGAATCTGGTAATGAATGGTGTGGCTGTTGAATAAGTTGAGGAGACTAAATTACTTGGTGTTACCTTATATTGTAAACTGTCATGGTTAAAATATATAGATTCAATGGTTGTAAAGATGAGGAGAGGTTTGTCAGTAATAAAGAGATGCTCTGTTTTTTTGGCACCACACTCCACAAAGCAAGTCCTGCAGGCCCTAGTTTTATCGTATCTTGATTATTGTCCAGTTATATGGTCAAGTGCTGAAAAGAAAGACCTAGTTAAGCTGCAGCTGGCCCAGAACAAAGCTGCCCATCTTGCTCTTCATTGTAATCAGAGGGCTAATATTAATACTATGCATGCCAGTCTCTCTTGGCTACGAGTTGAGAAAAGACTGACTTCGTCAATTCTTGTTTTTATAAGAAACATGAATGTGTTGGAAATTCAAAATTGTTTGCATAGTCAACTTACATACAGCACTGACACACACACTTACCCCACCAGACATGCCACCAGGGGTCTTTTCACAGTCCCTAGGTCCAGAACAAATTCAAGCCTTGAGTGTATCGTACAGTGCATTCGGAAAATGTTCAGACCCCTTCCCTTTATCCACATTTTGTTACGTTACAGCCTTATTCTAAAATGAATTTTAAAAAAGTAATCCTCATCAATCTACACACAATACCGAAAACAGGTCTTTAGAATTTTTTGCAAAAAACAAAAACTGAAATACCTTATTTACATACATATACAGACCCTTTGCTATGAGACTCAAAATTAAGCTCAGGTGCATCCTGTTTCTATTGATCATCCTTGAGATGTTTCTACAACTTGATTGGAGTCCACCTTTGGTAAATTCAATTGATTGGACATGATTTGGAAAGGCACACACCTCTCTATATAAGGTCCCACAGTTGACAGTGCATGTCAGAGCAAAACCAAGCCATGAGGTCGAAGGAATTGTCCGTACAGCTCCGAGACAGGATTGTGTCGAGGCACAGATCTGGGGAAGGGTACCAAAAAATGTCTGCAGCATTGGAGGTCCCCAAGAACACAGTGGCCTCCATCATTCTTAAATGGAAGAAGTTTGGAACCACCAAGACTCTTCCTAGAGCTGACCGCCAGGCCAAACTGAGCAATCGGTGGAGAAGGGCCTTGGTCAGGGAGGTGACCAAGGACCCGATGGTCACTCTGACAGAGCTCCAGAGTTCCTCTGTGGAGATGGGAGAACCTTCCAGAAGGACAACCATCTCTGCAGCACTCCACCAATCAGGCCTTTATGGTAGAGTGGCCAGACGGAAGCACCTCCTCAGTAAAAGGCACTTGACAGCCCGCTTGGAGTTTGCCAAAAGGCACCTAAAGGACTCTCAGACCATGAGAAACAAGATTCTCTGGTCTGATGAAATCCAAAAAAATTGCTTAAAATAGATGTGCTGCAACGCGCCCCATCCAACCTGACAGAGCTTGAGAGGATCTGCATAGAAGAATGGGAGAAACTCAGGTGTGCCAAGCTTGTAGCGTCATACCCAAGAAGACTCGAGGCTGTAATCGCTGCCAAAGGTGCTTCAACAAAGTACTGAGTAAAGGGTCTGAATACTTATGTAAATGTGATATTTCCGTTTTTTATTTGTAATAAATTAGCAAACATTTATAAAAACCTGTTTTTGCTTTGTCATTATGGCGTATTGTGTGTAGATTGATGGGGGGGGGGGGGGACGACAATTTAATCAAATTTAGAATAAGGCTGTAGCGTAACAAAATGTGGAAAAAGTCAAGGGGTCTGAATACTTTCCGAATGCACTGTATATAGTGCAAGTGAACAGCAAACCTGATTTAAAAATAACAAATAAAGCAACACCTCATGGCACAACGCCTCTCCCCCATGTGACCTACTTGTTGTGTGTATGTACTGACGAATGTGTAACTGATAAATGCACACACATACACACACACACACACTACATGTTAATGTTTTTAAATGTATGTAAATTGTAGTCTTTTGTCTGTAATGTATTTTTCGTTATGTGTCGAACCCCAGTAAGACTAGCTGTTGCCATTGAGGATCCTAATAAATCCAATCCTACTGGATAGTTTATCTATCTACAGCTAATGGGGATCCTAATAAATACCAAATACCAACAATACCAGGGTTTTAACCAAGCCCAGCCTGCTTAGCTTTGATATTTGTCACTGACCACTACCAATGAGAATGATTATTAAGAGATCTCTTAATAACTAAATATATTCACTTTTGCTATTGAAATCAGGGTAGGTTTAAAAGTGCGAATGAAATGTAACCATACTTTATCAGTAATTTATCATCAATTATACTATTTAGGCCTATATAGTATTTGCAAAGTCATCAACAGCTATTGTTTCAATTCAACCAAGGATTCAACTAAAAATAGACAATACATATAAGCCTAGGGTTTCAAGCTTTGGTTGATTTCAAATGTATCTTCAAGTTAATCATTAAACTGACGAATTTGGTTGGGGATTTTTTTGTATTATGTTAATTATGGATTCACGTCTCCATCTCAACCAAAAATCTAAGTTAAAGAATAGGACTAAATCAAATCAAACTTTATTTAAATTGGATTTAAAGTTTGATTAGATTAGATTTAGTCCTATTCTTTAATTCAGATTTTTGTTTAAGATGGAGGCATGAATCTAACATATCAATTATTCATTTGTAGACAAACTGGATATTGAATTGTCAACAGAACCAAATATCAACATTTTGCTTGGATAGGTCCATCTGTGCCAATGACTTAGTCTGGCTTTAATTCCAGTTTGTCTACAAATTAGAAATTGACATGTTGGATTCACGTCTCCATCTCTACCAAAAAATATACAGTCGTGGTCAAAAGATTTGAGAATGACACAAGTATTGGTCTTCACAAAGTTCGCTGCTTCAGTGTTATGAGATATTTTTGTCAGATGTTACTATGGTATACTGAAGTATAATTACAAGCATTCCATAATTGTCAAAGGCTTTTATTGACAATTACATTAAATTAATGCAAAAAGTCAATATTTGCAGTGTTGACCCTTCTTTTTCAAGACCTCTGCAATCCACCCTGGCATGCTGTCAATTAACTTCTGGGCCACATCCTGACTGATGGCAGCCCATTCTTGCATAATCAATGCTTGGAGTTTGTCAGAATTTGTGGGTTTTTGTTTGTCCACCCGCCTCTTGAGGATCAACCACAAGTTCTCAATGGGATTAAGGTCTGGGGAGTTCCTGGCCATGGACCCAAAATGTCAATGTTTTGTTCCCTGAGCCACTTAGTTATCACTTTTGCCTTATGGCAAGGTGCTCTATCATGCTGGAAAAGGCATTGGTTGTCACCAAACTGTTCTTGGATGGTTGGGAGAAGTTGCTCTCGGAGGATGTGTTGGTACCATTCTTTATTCATGGCTGTGTTCTTAGGCAAAATTGTGAGTGAACCCACTCCCTTGGCTGAGAAGCAACCCCACACTTGAATGGTCTCAGGATGCTTAACTGTTGGCATGACACAGGACTGATGGTAGCGCTCACCTTGTCTTCTCCGGACAAGGTGTTTTCCGGATGCCCCAAACAATCGAAAAGGGGATTCATCAGAGAAAATGACTTTACCCCAGTCCTCAGCAGTCCAATCCCTGTACCTTTTGCAGAATATCAGTCTGTCCCTGATGTTTTTCCTGGAGAGAAGTGGCTTCTTTGCTGCCCTTCTTGACACCAGGCCATCCTCCAAAAGTCTTCGCCTCACTGTGCGTGCAGATGCACTCACACCTGCCTGCTGCCATTCATGAGCAAGCTCTGCACAGGTGGTGCCCCGAACCCGCAGCTGAATCAACTTTAGGAGACGGTCCTGGCGCTTGCTGGACTTTCTTGGGCGCCCTGACGCCTTCTTCACAACAATTGAACCTCTCTCCTTGAAGTTCTTGATGATCCGATAAATGGTTGATTTAGGCGCAATCTTACTAGCAGCAATATCCTTGCCTGTGAAGCCCTTTTTGTGCAAAGCAATGATGACGGCACGTGTTTCCTTGCAGGTAAACATGGTTAACAGAAGAAGAACAATGATTTCAAGCACCACCCTCCTAAAGCTTACAGTCTGTTATTCTAACTCAATCAGCATGACAGAGTGATCTCCAGCCTTGCCATCATAAAAACTGAGGCAGCAGACTTTGTGAAAATTAGTATTTGTGTCATTCTCAAAACTTTTGACCACGACTGTACTCAAAATTGTTGCCATAGAATTGCAACTGGGTTGGGGATGTGTGTGTGTGTGTGTATGTGTGTGTGATTGGGACTGACAGCAGTCTGTATTACTGGCTGGCCAGCAGATTTAGCCGACCCATTTTAGACACTCTAATCTGGATTAACCACTGCAGTGTGTCAGTGGGGACTCGGCCCGCACCATCCTCCACCCTCTTTATTCCTTCACCTGCTTCCCCCTCTCCATCCCTCCCTCCATCCACCACACCCCATCTCTTTCCCTCCCCCTCTTCCCTCTGCCACCTTGTTCCTCCTCCCTCCAACTTTCCCTCCTCTCTATCTCTCTGAGTTTACCTGTGCTTTTCCTCCCCTCCTCTTTCCTATCCTCTTTCTTGATCGCTTTAGCCGATTCTCTTTGATCACTTTTGTCTCTCTCTCCACTCTCTCTCTCTCCCTCTCTCTCATTCTCTCTCTCTCCCACCTGATTCACTCTGTCCTCAATCTGTTTCTATCTCCCTCTCTCTCTAACTGCACCATCTTCAACAATTTCATCCCGAAGCTCTCCCGTAGCATAATTTGGTGTGTGTGTGTGTATGTGTATGCGTGTTCCTGTGTATGTATGTATGTATGTATGTAGGTATGTGTGTGTGTGTGTGTGTGTGTGTGTGTGTGTGTGTGTGTGTGTGTGTGTGTGCATGGTGTGTGCATGTGGGGTGGGGCACGTGGCAGCATGTGGCCAAGGATTACAGGGGCTCAGTCCTCTTCCTCTACTTCCCTAATTGCTCCTGCAGCTGTTCCACAATCTAGCATGGCTGCCTGTCTGTATCATCTGTATGGCGACAGTATGTAGACACTGAATAGTTGCTGACTGCCAATAAATAAACAAAACGTTTTTTTTTTAACAAAAGTGGTTAACTATTGGATTTTACCAAATCTTTATTTGTCCAAATATTTGTCAACAACGATCTCCAAAACGACAGCTAACAAAAGCCACAACCACGTAGTTAATTTTCTCTTAGCTTGAACTGTTGACCAACACATTGGCACTGACACACTCACACTCACACTCACACTCACACTCACACTCACACTCACACTCACACTCACACTCACACTCACACACACACACACACACACACACGGCATCAATGACATTAGCCCACAAAAATAAGGTTGTTGTTCCATCTTGCTTGTTCCATGAGTTTAGTGATTGGTCTTTTCTGTCTATGTAAAGTATTATTTTGTTGTAACTTTTATTGTTTTTGAGTTGCATGTGCATGTGCAGAAGAAACGTCTGACCTCTGTGATTACCAACAAGGGTTTTGCCACCAAGTACTAAGTCATGTTTTGCAGAGGGGTCAAATACTTATTTCCCTCATTAAAATGCAAATCAATTTATAACATTTTTGACATGCGTTTTTCTGGATTTTTTTGTTGTTATTCTGTCTCTCACTGTTCATATAAACATACCATTAAAATTATAGACTGATCATTTCTTTGTCAGTGGGCAAACGTACAAAATCAGCAGGGGATCAAATACTTTTTTCCCTCACTGTATGTAAAGTATTATTTTGTTGTAACTTTTATTGTTTTGAGTTGCATGTGCAGAAGATATCTATATTTTCTTCATTTCTGTCTGTCTGTCTGTCTGTCTGCCAACTGTCTGTACATCTCAACACCTGTCTGAATGTTTGTCTTTATACTTACAAATCATTCTGTCTTCTTGTCTGTCTGTCCAAGTTGTCTATACTTCTCTTTTTTCTTTCAGCTGATAGCTCATTCTCTCTATCCTTGCTCTCTCCCTCTGCCACTGAATGGATTGCTCTCTCTTGCCTGACTTTATCTAGAGATAAGATACTTACTTTTCAGATAAAGCATATTATTATAGCTAAATCAAATGAGCTTTGTGGGTCTTTGTGAATCTGTGTGTTTGTGTGTGTGTGTGTGTTTGTTTTTACACTGGTTTATTACAGCTCACTGTAATCTTTTGATGATGTGTCATTGAATGTGTGAAAGGCTTGATTTCATGAATAGCAATTCAATGTGTGATGCACCTGTTCAATAACTGATTGAAAACCTTGAGTTGCAATTTAGAATCAAAGTTGAAGCCACAATCCTGAGTTTCAGCCAGGCTATAAACTAAAATATACATTTTGGACATTTGGGCTACGAGTTGTAATATGCTAATAAAGCATAAGTTATATAATTGAAATTACCATTCATCAGAAGAAGATATTGAAGATTGTGCCACAATCACCATCCTGTTTACAGTTGTTTTCAATCGTTTTGGTGCTATTTTCACAAGTACGTGGTGAATTTTCAAAACTCTTACTACAAAACTCCAAACTGGTAACACTTATAACGCAGCAAGTTTCATATTAAAAGCTTTTTTTTTACAGTTTTTTTCAATCACTTTGGTGCAATTTTCACAAGTATGTGGTACATTTTCACAACTCTTACTACAAAATTCAAAACAGATCATCAAAAAGGCAGTTGTTTCAAAACTATAAGCACATTTTCAATTGACTAAGTACAACACACAAAACCATACAGTCACTTTTTCACAAAATGTTATTAGTGTTTCATCTAGAAAAACGTTTCACATTGCAATACATGTTAATATAAAGTAATTGCCTTTCACAATGCAATGCTCACATTACTTTTGATATGACTCATTTGTTAAAATACATTTTACTATTGCTTAATATGACTGCTCTTAATTGATAATCACTTAAAATTTGTAAATCTGATATTGACAAGATCATATATGTACTGTATGTAACAAATGCATCCCCTATCCAAAAGAAAGTTGCTGGGGTCTTTTTGATGGGGAGGTGGGTCACACTGCTTTACTAAAGTTGCATTGGCCAATACAATACTGTAATACCATAATATATGCCATTTACGTAGCAGACACTTTTACCAAAAGTGGCAACAGAGTCCACAAATGTTCATATGTGACTATAGTGGGAATCGAACCCGACAACTATGCTGTTGCTAGTGCTCTAACGAACTGAGTCACGTACAGGAGCACTACAATACATAAGTACAATACAATACAGTAAAATACAATACATGATTACAATACAGGTAGAAGATGTATGATTGTAATCCCCATGAGCATAACACCTTCCTTCAGGCCATGGATGAGGCATGCAATGACATCAATCCAGACCTATGTCAGGTCTATATTCATCATCATCATAATAACACATTACAGTATATATCATACTTTATATGTTTATACATTATAGGCATACATAGACAAACCAGTTTAAAATCAATATGTTTACCAAACGGTTAAATGATTATCAATTAAGAGCAGTCGGATTAATTCATAGGATCCTATCAAGTAATGTGAGAATTGCATTGTGGAAGGCAATTACTTTATATGAACATGTATTGCAATGTGAAACATGTAGGCCTATTTCTAGATGAAGCACTGATTAAGTTTGGTGAAAAAGTGGCTGTATGATTTTGTGTGTTGTACTTAGTCAATTGAAAATGTGCTTTTGAAACAACTGCCTTTTTGATTATCTGTTTAGATTTTTGCAGTAAGAGTTGTGAACATTTACCACATACTTGTGAAAATTGCACCAAAGCAATAAAATAAAAATAAAAAATCAGGGACTCTGAAAATGTTCACACACATTGAACCTTATCGGCAACATGTTCATTGTCAACCATGTTCTACATAAAAATGCAGTTTAGTTAGGCCAACATAACTCTACAAAAAAAGATTCTGTGAAAACCACGCAAAAAAACGTGTTTTTTACAGGACAAATGAAACGAATATGAAATATTTAACCGTTTCAGCCTATCACAAAAAATCGTAAATCAAAAGAAGTTATGAATAAAATCTTGGTTCTGACGATAGTTGATTAAATCAACGTTTTAATTGGAGTCCAAAGTAGGCTAATCGAAATTACTGTGGACCAACTTTAACTTATTTCTCATTGATTTTCAAATTATAATTACAAATTGAAACGTAAAATGTTAGGCCTATTTAATGGGAATTTAATTTTTGATTAATGCAATCTATTAACCATGGACTCAATTCAGTCATTTTAATTACTTTATTAATATAGGCCTAGGCCAAATATGTACTAGACTGTATAATTTTTTATATTATGTCTTGATTTCAAATATTTAGAGAACGAATGTTCAGTTGGCGTTGATAAATCATCAGCATTTAAAAAAGTAGACTACTAAATATTATTTCTTGCTACAGCCCTCAAAATGTATAGTTTGAAATAGGCATATGTTCAACACAACAACAACAAAAAATGTTTTTACCCAACCCATTCCTAACCAAAGATAAATCAGCCCAGGGCGTATACATCAGCAAATGCTGATTTTGTTCCATGAAAATGTGATAAATGCGAAAATCAAAATGTGACAAATTTCGTTTTCTACTATACGAAAAAGTGGGATAGGCAGAGACGAGAGAGGGAGAAAGAGAGCGAGAAAGAGAGCGAGAGCGAGAGCGAGAGCGAGAGAGAGGGAGGGGGGGGGGGGGGGGTTCTGTGCGTCCACTTCGTACCTTTAATTAGCTCACCGTGTCTGTAAAATAAGTCAGTGTAGGCATCACCCAGCTCACCCGCAGCACGCGGCTCTTTACCTGCTTCTGGCGCGCCAAAATAGAAGGGTCCGCGCGCTCTACTATATTATAAACTCTGGTGCGCAATTGTCACGAGAATTGCACTTCACATTTTTTGTGTTTTCGACAAGTCAAGTGAGAAAGAGTAAGAGGAAAAATAAAAAAATTAAAATAACTTTGAGACATCTCAAGGTAGCTTTGTCACTTGGCGAGGTCGACTTGGAGCGGGACCTAAACTTCAAGACATTACCGACGGAGAGGGACTGGTGGGAAATAGCCAAGTCTGCCAAGTCCGGTCGTGTGTGTCTGTTCAGAGAGAAGACCAAGTGAGCGAGAAGGCATAAAAGCCCGGTGCAAGGATGATGTCCTACATTAAGCAACCCCATTACGCCATGAACATGTCTGGGATGGACCTGCTACACACCACCGCTGGATACCCATGTGAGTATAATAATATTACAATGTTTTGAATTGTCATTTACCACCTTAAAAAAAAAAAATCTGTAAGATTTGATATAACTTTTTTTGTTACAATACAAAACATACACATACAAACGACGACAACATGACCCCTGCCCAGACCCACCTGCTCACACCCCAATCTCCAGCGCCCATACCATTCTCCGCCACATGGCCTCAAACTGCACCATTTTGTTTATCTCCATTGCCCCCGCACTTTCAACACTTAGATAATAAAGCATTTACCACCTTTTTTCTAATTACCAATGTTTTTATTTTATTTTATATATAGTAAAAAATATATATCAATGCAACATGCAACAATTTCAGTGAGTTACAATTCATATAAGGAAATCAGTCAATTGAAATAAATTCATTAGGCCTAAATATATGGATTTCACATGACTGGGCAGAGGCTTTGCCATGGGTGGGCCTGGGAGGGCATAGGCCCACCCACTTGGGAGCCAGGCCCGCCCACTGGGGAGCCAGGCCCAGCCAATCAAAGGGCTTTATTACAGACAGAAATACTCCTCAGGGTGGCTGGTCTCAGACGATCCCACAGGTGAGGAAGCCGGATGTGGAGGTCCTGGGATGGCGTGGTTACACGTGGTCTGCGGTTGTGAGGCCAGTTGGATGTACTGCCAAATTCTCTAAAACAACGTTCGAGGCTTATGGTAGAGAAATTAACATTACATTCTCTGGCAACAGCTCTGGTGGACATCTCTGCAATCAGCAGGCCAATCGCACGCTCCCTCAAAACTTGAGACATCTGTGGCATTGTGTTGTGTGACAAAACTGCACATTTTAGAGTGGCCTTTTATTGTCCCTAGCACAAGGTGCACCTGTGTAATGATCATGCTGTTTAATCAGCTTCTTGATATGCCACACCTGTCAGGTGGATAGATTATCTTGGCAAAGGACAAATGCTCACTAACAGCGATGTAAATAAATTTGTGCACAACATTTGAGAGAAATACGCTTTTTTGTGCGTATGGAACATTTCTGGGATATTTTATTTCAGCTCATGAAACATGGGACCAACACTTTACATGTTGCATTTATATTTTTGTATTTTAAAGCATGACGTGGCTCATGCGTAAAACAGTGGGCAGTGCATGCATAAAGTCCATGCACCATGGATTTTTCAGCCCCTTTAATAATGTATAATAACATCACATAATAATAATAATAATAATAATAATAATAATAATAACTACAACAACAACAACAACAACAATAATATCAATTATATAATATCAATAATAATAACATCAATACTACTAATAATAGATTATTCTGTGACTCGTTTGCATGACAATATTCAACAAAGAGTAGGCTAGTAGCAAATAATAGCGATTCCTATTCAAAAAGACAAAATGAAATCATTGTGAGATTTGAAAAGAATAGAGAATAAAATGAAAACAGTGTTGATAGTCCAAGTTGGCTAAATGTCAGAGTATTCCTTTACAGTCGGCTATGCATTTCTCTGTCAAAATTTCAATTTTTGCATCTGCCATTACCATAATCTCCAGTTGTAACACTTGTTCAACTAGCACACAATCACCATTTAGCCTAACCCATATCTTCCCATATATGGGGAAAGCCTTTAGTCAGGAAACTAATAGTTTTCACATAGCCAACATTAGCATAGTTGTCTTTCTTTTTCTTTGGTCTTTTTTCTATTACTTGGCTAATACCTGCTATGATTAATTTGAATATCTCAAAATACCATAAAGATAATAGAAACTATAGGCTATAACATTGCACAATGACTCATTGTTTTATCATAGAGAGTGGTCATGATAGATATTGAAACCAATACCACTGTTATCAACAGATATACTTACATCCCTTTTCCAATTAACTGTATGACATGCAAGCCTAATGAAATGCAATGTGAATGTCAATCACTTTGAGCACTGAGGAGTGCTACTGTCCATTAATGCCATTCCATCATACCATTATTATCACACAGTCTCTGTGTCTCTGGATTTCTCAGCCACCCCGCGGAAGCAGCGTCGCGAGCGCACCACTTTCACACGCACCCAGCTGGATATCCTGGAGGCCATGTTCTCCAAGACCCGCTACCCCGACATCTTCATGAGGGAGGAGGTGGCCCTCAAGATCAACCTCCCCGAGTCTCGTGTACAGGTACGGTCTAATGATGATGGAATTATATTTAACGTGATTTTTTAATGACTACCTCATCTTTGTACCCCACACATATGATTATCTGTAAGGTCCCTCAGTCGAGCAGTGAATTTCAAACACAGATTCAACCACAAAAACCAGGGAGGTTTTCCAATGCCTCGCAAAGAAGGGCACCTATTGGTAGATGGGTACAAATAAAAGAAGCAGACATTGAATATCCCTTTGAGCATGGTGAAGTTAGTAATTACACTTTGGATGGTGTATCAATACACCCAGTCACCACATAGATACAAGCGTCCTTCCTAACTCAGCTGCCGGAGAGGAAGGAAACTGCTCAGGGATTTTACCATGAGGCCAATGGTGACTTGAAAACAGTTACATGGCTGTGATAGGAACAAAACTGAGGATGGATCAACAACATTGTAGTTACTCCACAATACTAACCTAAATGACAGAGTGAAAAAAAGAAGCCTGTACAGAATAACAATATTCCAACACATGCAACCTGTTTGCAATAAGGCACTAAAGTAAAACTGCAAAGAATGTGGCAAAGAAATGAACTTTATGTCCTGAATACAAAGTGTTATGTTTGGGGCAAATCCAACACAACACATCACTGAGTACCACTCTTCATATTTTCAAGCTTGGTGGTTGGCAAGGACTAGGGAGTTCTTTAGGATAAAAATAAACAGAATAGAGCTAAGCACAGGCAAAATGCTAGAGGAAACCCTGGTTCAGTCTGCTTTCCAACAGACACTGGGAGACAAATTCACCTTTCAGCACGACAATAACCTAAAACACAAGGCCAAATATACACTGGAGTTGCTTACCAAGACATATTGAATGTTCCTGAGTGGCCTAGTTACAATTTTTACTTAAATCAGCTAGAAAATCTATGGCAAGACTTGAAAATGGATGTCTAGCAATGATCAACAACCAAATTGACAGAGCTTGAAGAATTTTTTTAATAATCATGTGCAAATATTGTACAATCCAGGTGTGCAAAGCTCTTAGACGCTTACCCAGAAAGACTCACAGCTGTAATCGCTGCCAAAGGGGATTCTAACATGTATTGATTGACTCAGGGGTGTGAATACTTATGTAAATTAGAGATTTCTGTATTTCATTTTCAATACATTTGCAAAAAGTTCTAAAAACATGTCATCATGGGGTATTGTGTGTAGATGTGTGAGAGAGAAAAAATCCATTTTGAATTCAAGCTGTAACACAACAAAATGTGGAATAAGTCAGGGGGTATGAATACTTAAAATAGCCTATATGAAAATATATAAAAGAGATAGTGGCATATGCTCTCAGATGTGAGAGTACAATTCACCAGTATTGTGGTAGAGACTGTAGAAGGACATGTAGCCTACTAAATGCTCTGTACAGACACATCCCACACTCGTGACAGTTTAGCTCACAGTTCTATCTGGTACGGTTTTGATACACAAATAATATCACAGAGTATACAGATGTAGGATCTTTAATTTGAGCCAGTTTTATTATGTGGATTATAATTCATGTAGAAAGCCAGTATGAGGGTTTGCTCTCAGGCTAGTAAGAAAGGTGGGTGGTGCATAGGAGAAAAAACCCTTACAAAAATGTCCATTCATTATAATCAAGAGTTTAAAAGGTACTCGCACTCAAACTATACAAAGGAATAAACCAAGGAGGCTGAGATGCAAAAATTATATATTTAATTTAAGCATGGATTAAATAAATATATTATTTTTGCATCTCAGCCTCCTTGGATGATTCCTTTTCATGGTTTGAGTGCGAGTACCTTTTGAACTCTCGATTGTAATTAATGGCCATTTTTGTAGGGGTTGATACATTTTCGTAAGGGAAAATCAAGTCTGAGTTTTCAAAGTGAAAATTACAAACTTCAGAAGCCTTTTAAAACCTCAAATATACTACAAGTTTTAAAGTTGTAAAGCCTTTTTAAACCTCAAATACACTACACGTTTTTGCATTGCAAGAATGTTCTCTTGCAACAGTGGGATCAAATTAAGATCCTACATACAGTGGGGAAAAAAAGTATTTAGTCAGCCACCAATTGTGCAAGTTCTCCCACTTAAAAAGATGAGAGAGGCCTGTAATTTTCATCATAGGTACACGTCAACTATGACAGACAAATTGAGGAAAAAAAATCCAGAAAATCCCATTGTAGGATTTTTAATGAATTTATTTGCAAATTATGGTGGAAAATAAGTATTTGGTCACCTACAAACAAGCAAGATTTCTGGCTCTCACAGACCTGTAACTTCTTCTTTAAGAGGCTCCTCTGTCCTCCACTCGTTACCTGTATTAATGGCACCTGTTTGAACTTGTTATCAGTATAAAATACACCTGTCCACAACCTCAAACAGTCACACTCCAAACTTCACAATGGCCAAGACCAAAGAGCTGTCAAAGGACACCAAAAACAAAATTGTAGACCTGCACCAGGCTGGGAAGACTGAATCTGCAATAGGTAAGCAGCTTGGTTTGAAGAATTCAACTGTGGGAGCAATTATTAGGAAATAGAAGACATACAAGACCACTGATAATCTCCCTCGATCTGGGGCTCCACGCAAGATCTCACCCCATGGGGTCAAAATGATCACAAGAACGGTGAGCAAAAATCCCAGAACCACACGGGGGGACCTAGTGAATGACCTGCAGAGAGCTGGGACCAAAGTAACAAAGCCAACCATCAGTAACACACTACGCCGCCAGGGACTCAAATCCTGCAGTGCGAGACGTGTCCCCCTGCTTAAGCCAGTACATGTCCAGGCCCGTCTGAAGTGCATTTGGATGATCCAGAAGAGGATTGGGAGAATGTCATATGGTCAGATGAAACCAAAATATAACTTTTTGGTAAAAACTCAACTCGTCATGTTTGGAGGACAAAGAATGCTGAGTTGCATCCAAAGAACACCATACCTACTGTGAAGCATGGGGTTGGAAACATCATGCTTTGGGGCTGTTTTTCTGCAAAGGGACCAGGACGACTGATCCGTGTAAAGGAAAGAATGAATGGGGCCATGTATCGTGAGATTTTGAGTGAAAACCTCCTTCCATCAGCAAGGGCATTGAAGATGAAACGTGGCTGGGTCTTTCAGCATGACAATGATCCCAAACACACCGCCCGGGCAACGAAGGAGTGGCTTCGTAAGAAGCATTTCACGGTCCTGGAGTGGCCTAGCCAGTCTCCAGATCTCAACCCCATAGAAAATCTTTGGAGGGAGTTGAAAGTCTGTGTTGCCCAGCGACAGCCCCAAAACATCACTGCTCTAGAGGAGATCTGCATGGAGGAATGGGCCAAAATACCAGCAACAGTGTGTGAAAACCTTGTGAAGACTTACAGAAAACGTTTGACCTGTGTCATTGCCAACAAAGGGTATATAACAAAGTATTGAGAAACTTTTGTTATTGACCAAATATTTATTTTCCACCATCATATGCCAATAAATTCATTAAAAATCCTACAATGTGATTTTCTGGATTTTTTTTTCTCATTTTGTCTGTCATAGTTGACGTGTACCTATGATGAAAATTACAGGCCTCTCTCATCTTTTTAAGTGGGAGAACTTGCACAATTGGTGGCTGACTAAATACTTTTTTTCCCCACTGTATGTAGGTGCACATTGGCATAGTGACAGATATATCAACAATGATGTAGTAACATAGTGTCCTTTTCCCACCACCAAACAACTTACTTTCCTAATCACAGAATTTCCACATATTGTCTTTCTCTATTCTAAGGGGTTGTGTTGTGTGTCTCTGTCTCTGCAGGTGTGGTTCAAAAACCGCCGCGCCAAGTGCCGCCAGCAGCAGCAGCAGAGCAGTGGCCAGTCCAAGCCCCGCCCACCCAAGAAGAAGGCGTCACCCGCCCAGGACCAGCCCAGCACCGGCGCTGATCCCTCAGCCAACAACCCCTCTGGCTCCTACAGCCCCTCCCCCACCCCATCAGGCCCCTCCCTGCCCCCTAGCGGCAACAACCCTGGCAACGCACCTGTCTCCATCTGGAGCCCGGCCATCTCGCCACTCCCAGACCCTCTGGCCTGCTCGGCGCCCTGCATGCAGCGGCCCTCTGCCTACCCCATGAGCTACGGCCAACCTCAGGCCTACGCCCAGGGCTATGCCGGCACCTCCTCCTACTTCACAGGCTTGGACTGTGGCGCCTACCTGTCGCCCATGCACTCACAGCTGTCGGCCAACGGCGCCCTCAGCCCCATCACCGTGCCCTCCATGGGGGGCTCGCTGAGCCAGTCACCCGCCTCGCTCTCCTCCCAGGGCTACGGCACGGCCGCTTCGCTGGGCTTCACCTCCGTCGACTGCCTGGACTACAAAGACCAGCAGGCGTGGAAGCTGGGCTTCAGTGCCATGGACTGCCTGGACCACAAAGACCAGAATTCGTGGAAGTTCCAGGTGCTGTAGAGAGAAGAACAAGAACAAGAAGAAGAACAAGAAGAAGAACAAGAAGAAGAACAAGAAGAAGAGTGGGAGGAGTTGTGAATGAATGAGGCCCTCGCCAGATATACGATCAAATACGATCAAATTATTCTGACAGATGACTTTGTTTTGGTTATTTCTCGTTTGTAAGTTTGGTTTCTCGTTTGTAAGCTTGTTTTTTACAACCCCTGTAGAATGATTTTTCCATTCAGGGGAGAGAGGAGAAGAGAGACACAGGGATATTATTGATACCTCCTGACTGTGAATGCAGGGTATCAGGTCCATTTACTTTCTCATACAGTAGAAGGGAAGGATGCCCCTGAGGATCATACTATATGGGAAAGACACTCAACTAAAAACTGATTTAAACACACAGGCCATGGTTCAGATGCATTGATTGGTCTGTCATGGAAAGACATCCTCAAGAGAATTCTATTGATACAACCACGCTATACTCCAGGGTTCTTCAATTCCGGTCCTGGAGGGCCGAAACACCTCTGTTTTTCATCCTCTCCTTCTAATCAGGGACTAATTCAGACCTGGGACACCAGTTGAGTGCAATTAACTACCAGGTAGAAATAAAAAACAGAAGTGTTTCGGCCCTCCAGGACCGGAATTGAAGAACCCTGCTATACTCAATCGTTCCTCTGTTCTTTTTTCTGCTGTTTTCAAGAAACATATCAATAGATCAAATTTACAGAGCTTTGATACTCTCTTAGTCTCTCTCTTTTTTGTTCTGAAAGACCATCAGTGTTAATTTGAGGTTAGTCATTGTTAATCTATGCTACAATTTAAATCTTCATTTGGTTACTTTTAGGCTTTTGGAGCTAACATGTTACTATGGTGTTAGGCTAGCATCAATGCTATTACATTTTGATGAAAAAAAATGTACTTCTATGTTTGTTGTGTGAAATATTAAAGCTAACTTTGAATCTACATTTATGCCCAACGATAGTCATTGCGATTACAAGTTTGAGTGACATTTTGGTTTCACAATTTATATGAAGGGGTTCAGTGTTTTTTGCGTTCAAACGTACTGTACTTAATGTATTGGTATTCCCTATTCAGAATTTAAATTGGTTCAGTTGAAGTACAAAACTGACCCAGAACTAAACAAGTGACCAGTTGACTTCTGATGATAACAGTCACCATGTTGTTATGGTTTATATTGTGTGTGTGTAGTTTCTGTTGTGTTGCCCCCTTGGCACACATGGCTCTTGTGTGCGTCTTGCTGTCAGTTATTTTTGCTGATCTGATTCTGGAGTGGCCCAATCCTCTTACCCTCCCTTTAGCAATGTCCTAAGTGAATTAGTCAGGATTACTCCTCTGTCCCCCTCTGTCTCTCTTTCCTTCTCTCTCTCTCTCCTTCATTCCCTCCTAGATCTCTCTCTGTTTTCTCTCTTCCTCTGTCTATCTCGCCCCCTCTTTTCCTCTTCCTTCTCTCTTGCAGTTTCTTTCCCTTTGTATGTCTCTCCTTATACATGTCTCTCAATCTCCTCCACCAATGGTCTCAATCATTCCTTTTCTCCCTGAAAAAAGCAAAGTATACCCAATAAAAAGAAGGAAGGACGCCCTTGATGATAATACTATATTGGAAAGACTTAACTAGAAACTGATTTAAACACACAGGCCATGGGTAAAACATATTTCAGCTAAATTCAAACTCTGCTATAGAGGACAATGAGTGACTCAGAGATGTCTTTACGTCCCCTTTATTTCTTTCCTTCCAATAATTGTTCAAAGAACAATCAAGGCTATCATCTGTGACATAAAGTATTGTCTATTGTCCCTCAGGTTCACACATAGAACATTTACTTCTTACCTTATGCCACCCCTCTCCTCGAACCCATCTATTCTCCCTCATCCCAGCCAGCCTCTTATCCTCCTTTGCCTCCCTCCACACCCCCACTACTCCACCTCACCCCCCTCTTCTGACAACTCAGTAATCCCTAGTTGACCTGGTTACATGCCATGCAATTTGACCACAAGTTGACATTTGTGTGAGTGTGTATACTTGTTTGTGAGTACAATATGTGTATGCAATGTGTATGCAATGTGTATGCGATGTGTGTGTGTGTGTTTGTGTCAAAATAGATGGACACTGAGTTCACTGAGTTACTCTGCAGCAATGTTTCTATCTTTGCCCATAAGGCATCTTCATTACAAATGTGTGTTGGAATCTAGACATGGCAAACAACGGATTCCGTAACATATTTTACAGTGTCTGAAGATGACTAGATTTCTCATTAGGTGACAAAGTAACAATTTGTTACTTTAAGCTTGGACAAATATGGACTCTAAAAATGAGTAACCTATTCATTTATAGAACAGAATAACTTCATTTTTCAGAGTGGAACAAAATTATATTTATCTAACAATGTTGCGAATGAATAACATAGGAGGGTGAACTGATGAAGTGTTAATTTGAACACAAACATAATACAGTATAGCATTTAAACGTAAAAGGGAAACTGGAGAGTTTTCCATAGCGCACTCAATACGCACACTACATACGCACTCAACTCGCTGGGTTAATCCCACTCTGCACCACTTTATCCCTCTGCCCTCCCTCTCTGTGGTCTGATTGGTTAATCCCTGCCTTCTCTGTCTGGGTCCTGATTGGTTAATCTCTCTCAGAGGGTGCAGTGCGGTTGTAATCTGCCTGTCATCAGCACAGAGTTTCAGACAGACAGACATGTTGCCAGTAATCCCTGAAAGGAACAGATGTGTGGGTAATGGAGGAAGGGATGGACAGCAGCACTCGGCAGACCTTGGGGAAGGTGAATACAGAGACACAGCATTCCCAATGTGGGTCGTGTTCATTCACCAAACAGACAGACACAGGGAGGGACTAGCTAGATTTGACCAATCACAAAGAAAATGTTTTGTTTTCCATTGCAAAGAGTTTTTAAATGTTGTCCATTGTGTGCCCTTCTCTCTGAAGTATACTTACAAACTCTAAACCCTTAACACATAAGACCTAAATCACCTAATCATGACCCCTTACAATATAGCATTTCCTTTCTCTTTAGGGAATAAGGAACACAAACACGTAACCACATCGGTTTAAACTGTTGAGTCCAATGACTATCCTAACTTCTCAATGATGGAGAATTTTGTCATTTAGCTCAGACGAGATGTATTGGTAAAAAATAAAGAGTGGGTAAAGTGATACATATATACTACATAAACCCGTATAAAACGGTAAAAAAAAATAATAATATTAAAACAATGGTCACCGACCCTGGTGATCATTGGAGAGCAACTGGACGTGGAGAGTTTAGCTCCAGCCCAACACAAAACTACTTAATTCAACTGAGCTTATCAAGATCTTGAGATGATTAGCTGCATCAGGGGTGTATTCATTCCACCGATGCTGTTGACAAACATTTCTTAAATGGAAGCAAATGGAATGAAACTGGGAGGGACATACCTGAATTTGTCCAAAAGAAACTCTCATTTTGCTCTGTTTGCTTCCGTTTGGTTCTTAAATGGTAAATGGTTTCCATAAATGAATACACCCCAGGTGTTTTGGTGCTGTGTTGGCCGGAGCAAACCCCTGCACACCACTGTAGCTCTGCAGGACCAGGGTGATTTTCATTAGTATCAAGATGTTTTGCAACGGAAAATGAAGCCCTAGTGACTGAATACAAACCAAATGGCAATGCCAACTGTAGTGTAGGCCTACAATTGCTACACTTTAGTGTAGTCAGTGGCACATCTCCATCTAGGCTTATACATGACCATATGAGTAAAAATATATACACTGCTCAAAAAAATAAAGGGAACACTTAAACAACACTATGTAACTCCAAGTCAATCACACTTCTGTGAAATCAAACTGTCCACTTAGGAAGCAACACTGATTGACAATACATTTTACATGCTGTTGTGCAAATGGAATAGACAACAGGTGGAAATTATAGGCAATTAGCAAGACACCCCCAATAAAGGACTGGTTTTGCAGTTGGTGACCACAGACCACTTCTCAGTTCCTATGCTTCCTGGCTGATGTTTTGGTCACTTTTGAATGCTGGCGGTGCTTTCACTCTAGTGATAGCATGAGACGGAGTCTACAACCCACACAAGTGGCTCAGGTAGTGCAGCTCATCCAGAATGGCACATCAATGCGAGCTGTTGGAAGAAGGTTTGCTGTGTCTGTCAGCGTAGTGTCCAGAGCATGGAGGCGCTACCAGGAGACAGGCCAGTACATCAGGAGACGTGGAGGAGGCCGTAGGAGGGCAACAACCCAGCAGCAGGACTGCTACCTCCGCCTTTGTGCAAGGAGGAGCAGGAGGAGCACTGCCAGAGCCCTGCAAAATGACCTCCAGCAGGCCACAAATGTGCATGTGTCTGCTGAAACGGTCAGAAACAGACTCCATGAGGGTGGTATGAGGGCCCGACGTCCACAGGTGGGGGTTGCGCTTACAACCCAACACCGTGCAGGACGTTTGGCATTTGCCAGAGAACGCCAAGATTGGCAAATTCGCCACTGGCGCCCTGTGCTCTTCACAGATGAAAGCAGGTTCACACTGAGCGTGACAGACGTGACAGAGTCTGGAGACGCCGTGGAGAACGTTCTGCTGCCTGCAACATCCTCCAGCATGACCGGTTTGGCGGTGGGTCAGTCATGGTGTGGGGTGGCATTTCTTTGGGGGGCCGCACAGCCCTCCATGTGCTCGCCAGAGGTAGCCTGACTGCCATTAGGTACCGAGATGAGATCCTCAGACCCCTTGTGAGACCATATGCTGGTGCGGTTGGCCCTGGGTTCCTCCTAATGCAAGACAATGCTAGACCTCATGTGGCTGGAGTGTGTCAGCAGTTCCTGCAAGAGGAAGGCATTGATGCTATGGACTGGCCCGCCCGTTCCCCAGACCTGAATCCAATTGAGCACATCTGGGACATCATGTCTCGCTCCATCCACCAACGCCACGTTGCACCACAGACTGTCCAGGAGTTGGCGGATGCTTTAGTCCAGGTCTGGGAGGAGATCCCTCAGGAGACCATCCGTCACCTCATCAGGAGCATGGCCAGGCGTTGTAGGGAGGTCATACAGGCACGTGGAGGCCACACACACTACTGAGCCTCATTTTGACTTGTTTTAAGGACATTACATCAAAGTTGGATCAGCCTGTAGTGTGGTTTTCCACTTTAATTTTGAGGGTGACTCCAAATCCAGACCTCCATGGGTTGATCAATTTGATTTCCATTCATAATTTTTGTGTGATTTTGTTGTCAGCACATTCAACTATGTAAAGAAAAAAGTATTTAATAAGATTATTTCATTCATTCAGATCTAGGATGTGTTATTTTAGTGTTCCCTTTATTTTTTTGAGCAGTGTATATATAATCACCACGTTGAGTGGCAGATTTGAGAGAAATTTCACTAAGCAAGAAACTGAAGAAAAAAAACCCATTCCAAAACAGGGATACAATTTTAACTTGAGAAACACTAATTTTCATTTTCAACCGCACGTTTGGAAACTTTTGGCAACTATATGCCCTAATGAATATGACCCTACTAGTTTGTGAAACTGTAGTGCTGTACAAACTGTGGCGAATCTATTGCTGTTCAACTTCTCCCCCCTCTGGTCAGGCATTGTAACAGGAACTAGGAAAGAAAACAAGCCTGTCTACCTACGCACACAGATCTCTGATGATTTAACAAAAAATTAATACATTTACAACTTGGGAATCGCTGGCTTTCACTGTTATATAGCACATTTTCGACAATTTCTCTTGGAGTGGGCCACTAACAAAAGTGTAAGCAAGGAGCAAAGGATTCCAATGCATTTTCACATGCAAATAGCAATTGGTTTCTATAGTGCTTTATGAGTGACATTCCATGAGAGCAACATTACTTTTAAAAACATGATTTCAAGCTGTATGTCATTTGTTTGCCTGCAAAAACAAACATTTGAGTTCTAGCTCCTTAGTTTTTTGGTTACAACAGGGCAGGGATGGGCAACTGGCGGCCCGCACCCCTTTTGAAGGCACTCAGTCGGGGTCTCAACTTACTGTTGCAAGTTAGAATAATAAAATAAAGGTGCAATTTCAAAATGTGGTTGTGCATCAGCAGTTTCTCTTATGTCAGTCACTGATAGTCACTCAATTAGCCCATGTCAGCTAACATTTTTTAGATTGGTAAATTAGTCTAGCGGCCAGCTATCTAAATTGAGTAATCATGGTCGAATTATCGGCCGGGGGGCCCCATTGATTTTGTTAGTCAGTCTCACTCAGATATATTAAAAACTGCAAACCTTTCTCTCCACCTTATGGCAAAATGTGTAGAACCACAGGAAATTAGCTCTAAAACAGCTATTTCCTTTCCTCCCCATGGCAAAATTTGTAGAATTACATGATGCACATGTGGGTATACAGACACGCGAGCATACAGACACGCAAGCAACCGCGATCCCTCATGATGAGTTGATTTTTTGTGGACCCCACCCCATCAAAAGTGCCCATCCCTGCGATAGGGTAATCTAGTTGCATTTATAAGTCATATTCTTTCAAATCAATGGAATTCTCCGGAATATTTCATCAATCAAAATCATACATCTCTTACAGACTACACACGCAACAAGTAAAGAGCGAAACATTTGTAGAAAAGGAAACTGACAAAGACACCCATTTTGTATATCTATTTATTACCACCATAATATGAGAAATTTGGAAAATACAAACATCAGCTTATTTAAACATCTGAAAATCTTGAGGAATAAGAAAAATATATATAAGAAAACAAACATGAGGTTATATTGTGTATCACAAATTGCGAGGAAAAGGACAGATTCTATGGTCAGATCTAGTGAAGTGAGCGAGACAGAAAAGAACCCAAACATGCAGAGTAACTCTTGCTACTACAAAGTCAATTTATAATGGTGTGACAACTCTAATGCCGATCTTAAGAGACTGAGATCGGGTAAAGCGATTGAGAGTAGCATCGTGGATAATGACAAATTGATAGCGAGAAAAACTAAATAGGAAGGGGGCCGGTATATATCAGCCCTGTGTGGCTGCCATTGGAACAGGAGCTCTCTTATGAAACCGAGCTCTTCCTGATTGGTTTAAAGATAATTCTGTAAAAACAAGTTTGCCATGTCTTAAAACGTCAATCACTTCGTTTTTTCTTATTCATATTTTGACATCTCTGGCAGTGGTAAAAAGAAAAGATATGTATGAATTATTTTAAAAAAAATAGACACCATATCCACAATGATAGTAATAATAACATATTTTTAAGTAACCAAGAAGAGATACTTGTTTGCCTTTGAATAGAATTTGCTTGGCTGATCAGAGCTCTCACTCCAACACACCAACAGCGCTCCACATACACCCCCCACCATAGACTTAGAGGGGCAGGAGAGTGGGAAGGGGAGGGCTGGATAGGGATCAGGGGAGTAGGCGGGGAAGGGTTTGGGGTCTGGCTGTGGTGGGCAGGAGGGTGCATGGGGAGGGGACCCCAGGTCAGGTGTAGAGGATGGAGCAGGAAGTGGGTGAGAGGGGTGGTGGTCAGACAGGGCAGAGGCCCTGGGGTTAGTTTTAGTAGCACCCTGCTGTGGAAGTTGCCACTCCCCTTAAGCAGACTAGCCCCGGGGCGACGACCCTCTGGTCTGCACACCTGTGTGTGTGTTGCAGAAACCCGACGCCTGTCACAAAACACACACTCACCTGATATCTCCCCTGGTCAATCAGTGGAGTTTTGTTGTAGGAGAGCTGAGGACACATGGTTCACACACACACAAGCATGTGTATGTGTGTGTGTGTGTGTGTATTTGTCTGATCAGCGACACCTACTACATGCACGAAAAAGGTACCCTAAAACATCTGCTGAAGACAAAAACTATGAGAGTGGAGACTTTACAACACGTTTCTATCTCATCATAATCACGGTTACTCTAAAGTCTACCAAGAAGAAAACAGGGAGAGGGGGCTGAGGAGTGACATGGAAGGGTGGGGGGAACGAGGGAGTGAAGGCAAGGACAGTTAGAGATAAAGAAAAAAAGAGAATAGAGGTGAAACATTAAAGAGAGAAAAGAAAGAAGGGCGGCATTTAAGCGCGCTCTCCGCGGATGCGACGTGCCAGCTGGATGTCTTTGGGCATGATGGTGACACGCTTGGCATGGATGGCGCAAAGGTTGGTGTCCTCAAACAGACCCACCAGGTATGCCTCGCTGGCCTCCTGCAGACAGACAGAAAAATTCACACACACACAAATGCATAGAGAACAGTTGGTCAGCACAAAAAAAGGAATTTGAGCATTTGTGCATGTTGTTATGTCACCGTGTGTGTAGTAGGCCAATTTGGACAGGATCTGGGTTAGGGGGGACAGAGCATCACACACACACACAGCCACTGACCTGAAGGGCTCCGATGGCGGCACTCTGGAAGCGCAGGTCAGTCTTGAAGTCTTGAGCAATCTCCCTCACAAGGCGCTGGAAGGGCAGCTTGCGGATAAGCAGCTCAGTTGACTTCTGGTACCGACGGATCTCACGCAGGGCCACGGTGCCGGGCCTGGAACCAACACACTGTCAGTATGACTAGGGGGAAAAAGTATATATTCTTTTCTATTTTACTATAGTACTTCACTGTTCATTTTCCCATGCTGAATGCTACTGCCCTGGTCGTGTCTGGCCATGGTAAAGACTGAGTGGTAACGACCGTTTACCAGCAGTCACGGCTTAATTATAAGGCTTGTTGAACTGCTAATTGAAAACATAGTGTCTGCGTCCGAAATGGCACCCTATTTTCTATGGGTCCTGGTTAAAAGTAGTGCACTATATAGGGAATAGGGTGCCATTTCGGACACACAAAGGGACTTATTGGACTGTCAAGTCATTTCCACAACAATATGGATTGGTACCGCCTCTGTGGTTTCACACAAGCTCTACATGTCATAATAGGGCTGTATCGCTCGCCGACCTTGACGTGTGTATATAATATAATATAATAATAATATAATATAATATAATATAATATGCCATTTAGCAGACGCTTTTATCCAAAGCGACTTACAGTCATGCGTGCATACATGTTTTGTTTTTTTGTGTATGGGTGGTCCCGGGGATCGAACCCACTACCTTGGCGTTACAAGCGCCGTGCTCTACCAGCTGAGCTACAGAGGACCAGTGTACTTTCTATGGTGAACACAAACAATTCTTTCCAGGGGTGAACCGATGCTTTACCTGTAACGATGGGGCTTCTTGACCCCACCAGTGGACGGGGCACTCTTGCGGGCAGCCTTGGTGGCCAGCTGCTTACGTGGAGCCTTTCCTCCAGTGGATTTACGGGCGGTCTGCTTGGTACGAGCCATGACGAGTTAGTTATATCTGAAAGACAGGAAAAAACACATGGGAAAAATGTTGAATATGTGTCAACAATGCTCTGTTTGATACATTCTGTGAGTTGCAAATATATTTAAATGTAATTTTTCCAAGTGTTAAATGTATACTAGTGTGTAGTCTGATTAATCAGGCTGTAATACACAATTAATTGGAATATACAGCTTGAGACATTTGTGTGGAAAATCTTGTAAATGTTCCTTACAAGCCAGAATGTTGAATAAGATTACATTTAAACTTACTGTACCAGTTGTCTGTGCGGTTTGTCCTTCTGCTGCTCAAAATTTTTGACAAAATATCCACAGGAAAGTATTGTTTACCTAACTTTTTAGAGAGCTGGTAGGTATATGGTTCAGTTCAGCACCTAGGTAAAATTAGTTTCATATTGGATATTCAATCTTTAAAAAAAATATATTGTTCTCCATCCATATACCATTTTCTTGGTCATGTCATGCTTGGTTCAATAGCTATTGGTGAAGAAAAATAATAAAACATATCCAATATAAAACTAACTTTACCTAGGTGCCAAACAGAACCATACACAGTGCATTCGGAAAGTTTTCAGACCCCTTGACTCTTTTGTTATGTTACAGCCTTATTCTAAAATGGATTAAATTGTTTTTTCCCCCCTCATCAATCTACAGACAATACCCCATAATGACAAAGCAAAAACAGATTTAGAATTTTTCGCAAATGTATATTTAAAAAACCCTGGAAATAAAACATTTACATAAGTATTCAGACTCTTTACTCAGTACTTTGTTGAAGCACCTTTGGCAGCGATTACAGCCTCGAGTCTTCTTGGGTATGATGCGACAAGCTTGGCACACCTGTATTTGGGGAGTTTCTCCAATTCTTCTCTGTAGATCCTCTCAAGCTCTGTCAGGTTGGATGGGGAGCGTCACTGCACAGCTATTTTCAGGTCTTTCCAGAGATGTTCGATCGGGTTCAAGTCCAGGCTATGGCTGGGCCACTCAATGACATTCAGAGACTTGTCCCGAAGCCACTACTGCGTTGTCTTTGCTGTGTGCTTAGGGCCGTTGTCCTGTTGGAAGGTGAACCTTCGCCCCAGTCTGAGGTCCTGAGCGCTCTGGAGCAGGTTTTCATCAAGGATCTCTCTGTATTTTGTTCCGTTCATCTTTCCCTCAATCCTGAATAGTCTCGCAGTCCCTGCCGCTGCAAAAACATCCCCACATTATGATGCTGCCACCACCATGCTTGACCGAATCTTGTTCTCATGGTCTGAAAGTCCTTTAGGTGCCTTTTGGCAAACTCCAAGCGGGCTGTCATGTGCCTGTTACTGAGGAGTGGCTTCTGTCTGGCCACTCTACCATAAAGGACTGATTAGTGGAGTGCTGCAGAGATGGTTGTCCTTCTGGAAGGTTCTCCCATCTCCACAGAGGAACTCTGGAGTTCTGTCAGAGTGACCATCGGGTTCTTGGTTACCTCCCTGACCAAGGCCCTTCTCCACCGATTGCTCAGTTTGTCCGGGCGGCCAGGTCTAGGAAGAGTCTTGGTGGTTCCAAACTTCTTCCATTTAAGAATGATGGAGGCCACTGTGTTCTTGGGGACCTTCAATGCTGCAGACATTTTTTGGTACCCTTCCCCAGATCTGTGCCTCGACACAATCCTGTCTCGGAGCTCTACAGACAATTCCTTCAATCTCATGGCTTGAATTTTATATAGACAGATGTGTGCCTTTCCAAATAATGTCCAATCAATTGAATCTACCACAGGTGGACTCCAATCAAGTTGTAGAAACATCTCAAGAATGATCAATAGAAACAGGATGGACCTGAGCTCAATTTCGAGTCTCATAGCAAAGGGTCTGATTACTTATGTAAATAAGGTATGTTTTTTTATTTCTAATACATTTCGAATTAACCTTTTTTTTTTTAGCTTTTTCATTATGGGGTATTGTGTGTAGATTGATGAGGAATTGTTTTTATTTAATCAATTTCAGAAGGCGGTAAGGTAACAAAATGTGGAAAAGGTCAAGGGGTCTGAATACTTTCCGAATACACTGTACCTACCAGCTCTCTTAAAAAGTCAGGTAAACAATACTTTCCTGTGGATATTTTGTCTCAAATTTCAAGCAGCAAAAGGCCAAACCGCACAGGCAACCGGTAGAGTAATTTTAAATGTAATTTCATTAAACATTCTGTCTTGTAAGGAACATTTACACGATTTTGCACACACGTCTCAGGTTGTATATACCAATTAATTGTGTATTACAGCCTGATTAATCAGACTAACTAGTGTGTTGGTATTATGGAGAAATTATGACTGCGATGATTGCATCTGGAGTACTACTCTGTTATGATAACTTTCTATTTTGCTGAGCATCTGCAATGCTACAGCAACAGTGGGCCAGTCATATAAATCTATTTCTATGGGCCAGTATCCTACCCGTGAACACTCGGATACTGCCCAACCAATCAAACTAGTATGCAGATAGCCTATCGAAAAACATCCAATCCAGTGGGCCATTTCCTCGCTGTCGACCAATCAAGATACACTGCTTAGAGCGTAGGGATGGGTCCACAGACCATAGTGCCGCCTCTAACCGCATGATTATGGCTGCAGATGGAGAAGCAATCGAATAAGTCTACCAATATAGTGGCAAAGAGCGGGACATAAACTTTAAAAAATCTTCTAAAAACAAAACAAAAATCAGGACTACGAGCATTAAAACATCCAAGTAGACAACTGTAGCTATCCAAAAAGTTGCTTTGAGTTGTAGGTGAATGTTTGTTTACACCGTACAAGCGAAGTAAAAATACACATGAAATTGGATCGGGATTTTATATGTGGTTCCGCCAGTGGAAGTAGAAAGCCTTTTTCTCTGGCATCGCGGCAGTCGCTTTTCCATTTCTACACCGACGGAATGAAAGGCTATTTTGGAATAAAACGAAGTTTAACCAATCTAAAACTTATATAAAAATGTGCTTAAGTGCTTTAGACAAAAAAATATGCCACTTACCTGGCGTGAATATAAATGTTTTTCTCAAGGAAATAAATGTTATGGTTGTCTAGCAGTTTCAGTATTTACTATCTCTCACACAATGGTGGGAACACGGCGTCCAGTAGGAAATGGCTGCCGTGTCAATCATTCTTCTCCCATAATGCAACTGCTTTCAATTTTGTAAACACCGTTTCTGATGATTGAATCTTTCCCTGAAAGTAACATTTTCATTGCTTTCTAGTGAATTTTCTATCGATGTGAAGTAATATAATAAGAAATAACCTAAAGTGCTTAATCAATTAATTGTGAAAGAAGGAATAAGGTAGTAACCACAGTTTTATCTGTCTGCTTTTCCAACAGCATTTGCTTTGCCAAAGTGGCAGTCTACTTTTTCTCTGCAACAGCCTACATTTATTTGTAGAGGCTAAAACATGTAGGTAGGCCTATATTATGCAATATGGCAGTTTGTGTGTAAAAGTTTGCTAACAATTTCTTAAGAAAATAGAAGATCTTCAAAACAACTACACAATCTGGGAAAGGGTTAAGAAAAAAGAGAGAGGTACAGACTGGTGTCATTGACCATCAAAGCGAAAATCAAGGATAATTTAAGGTGCAAAATCACGGGTTTTGTTTAATCATGGTTGATTTGACAGCTTCATAAAAAAAAATGTTTTATAATAATGTTATCATTTTATAATTTAGAGATTAAGTAATTTATTATAATGTTCATCTGGCTTACTGTAGGCCTGCTTTACAACAGCCTTCCCATTGTGAGTGTGTGTGATGAATCAGTTCACTGAATTACAGGGTTATTAAGAAGTTGTAACACTGACATTTAATTTCAAACAACAAAAAACAACACTTGATTTTGTAGGATTGTTTATTTTTTTATGGTGAGAAGGCATGGTGTGGAAGGGTCAGACTCTTGGTTTATGAATCGATGCTAAAAAACACATGAACAAGCAGAGTTTAATAGGCTATTGAATTCAGTTTAGAAAAGTTAGTAACTTTTGGGAAATCAGTTCCCAGTAATTTCCCATCCATTTCATGCCTGAATGTAGGCTAAAGGTGCCCACGTGCTAGGTTTGGTTTGCTCCTAGCAGTACTCGGCTAGGCAAAGCAAACGTCTGTGCCTTGCATACTCCCTTAAAAAAAACCCGGAAATATTACTGTTTGTCCCTCTTCAGACCCGTAGCAACAACATAGTCAAATTAATCTAAGATACATCAAGAAATCTATCATTAATGTAGAGGATATTGCTGAGGAAGTCTTAGTCGCGCAATTTTACATCTAAGAGATGTTTGGTGCAGTATTTATCAAGTGAATTTCATTTATTTTTTGAACAAAAACTTTACAAAATGTCTTCATAATATATGTGTGAACTGTTTCAACGGGGAATCATGCGACAGGCTTAAACTTGACAGATTTCTTGAGTTATCATAGATTAATTCAGACTATTTTGAGGAAGTGTATACTGGCTATGTTGTTGCTACAGCTTCTCAAGAGGGACAAACAGTAATATTGCAGATTTTTTATAATATTTCAAGTGAAGGTCTTTTAGGGGAATATGCAAGGCACAGACGTTCGCTTCGCCTTGCCGAGTTCTGCTAGGAGCAACCTTTAGGATATGTTAGTTTCATGTCCTCTGTCTCCCTCTAGTGGTGTTGTTTGCGACTGCTTCTCTGAAGTTCACCATCATCATGGGAATATTGTTTTGGAGAAAAACTACATCAAGGTAGATTGAGTGAGAAGTGTGTAGGCTACTACTGATGTCTAATAAATGATACATTTACTCCCCTATGTATTTATTTGGACAGTGAAGCTAAACCTTTTAATTCGGCCCTATACTCCAGCATTTTTGATTTGAGATACAATGGCTACAGTACAAAATGTAACCTTTTATTTGAGGGTATTTTCTTTTGTATCTGTTTTACCGTAGAAATGAAAGCATTTTATGTATCTAGTCCCCATTTGAAGGTGTCATACTGTAAGTATTTGGAGAAATTACCTTATAGTATATTACATTTAGTCAAAAGTTTCGTATTTGGCCCCATATTCTTAGCACGCAATGATGGGAGCATGATCTTTGTGCATCTGTAGCTTTCTCACTCATCATTAGTCATGATTCATTCATGATTATCTGTAATCATGGTAGCATCCACATTAATGTAGAAGTGTTCGGAAACATATTTTCTTATTTACAATAAAATTGACTCCAAAATCACCCAATACTTATGATAGCCAGTGGGACAACCACTTATTTTTTTTATGGAGGGGAGGGGGGGTAGAAGGATTACTTTTATACTATTCCAGGTATTCCTTAAAGAGGTAGGGTTTCAAGTGTCTCCGGAAGGTGGTCAGTGACTCCGCTGTCCTGGCGTCGTTGGGGAGCTTGTTCCACCATTGGGGTGCCAGAGCAGCGAATAGCTTTGACTGGGCTGAGCGGGAACTGTGCTTCCGTAGAGGTAGGGGGGCTAGCAGGCCAGAGGTGGATGAACGTAGTGCCCTCATTTGGGTGTAGGGTCTGATCAGAGCCTGAAGGTAAGGAGGTGCCGTTCCCCTTGGGATGGTGTTCTTCGGCTTGCAAGCCCACCCTTTTTCCTCCAAACATAACGATGGTCATTATGGCCAAACAGTTATATTTTTGTTTCATCAGACCAGAGGACATTTATCTAAAAAGTACGATCTTTGTCCCCATGTGCAGTTGCAAACCGTAGTCTGGCTTTTTTATGGTGGTTTTGGAGCAGTGGCTTCTTCCTTGCTGAGCGGTCTTTCAGGTTATGTCGTTATAGGACTCGTTTTACTGTGGATATAGATACTTTTGTACCTTTTTCCTCCAGCATCTTCACAAGGTCCTTTGCTGTTGTTCTGGGATTGATTTGCACTTTTCGCACCAAAGTACGTTCATCTCTAGGAGACAGAATGCGTCTCCTTTCTAGCGGTATGACGGCTGCGTGGTCCCATGGTGTTTATACTTACGTACTATTGTTTGTACAGATGAACGTGGTACCTTCAGGCATTTGGAAATTGCTCCCAAGGATGAACCAGACTTGTGGAGGTCTACAATTTTTTTTCTGAGGTCTTGGCTGATTTCTTTTGATTTTCCCATGATGTCAAGCAAAGAGGCACTGAGTTTGAAGGTAGGCCTTGAAATACATCCACAGGTACACCTCCAATTGACTCAAGTGATGTCAATTAGCCTATCAGAAGCTTCTAAAGCCATAACATCATTTTCTGGAATTTTCCAAGCTGTTTAAAGGCACAGTCAACTTAGTGTATGTAAACTTCTGACCCACTGGAATTGTGATACAGTGAATTATAAGTGAAATAATCTGTCTGTAAACAATTGTTGGAAAAATTACTTGTGTCATGCACAAAGTAGATGTCCTAACCGACTTGCCAAAACTATAGTTTGTTAACAAGAAATGTGTGGAGTGGTTGAAAAACGAGTTTTAATGACTCCAACCTAAGTGTATGTAAACTTCCGACTTCAACTGTATGTATTCACCCCCTTTGCTATAAAGCCCATAAATAAGATCTGGTGCAACCAATTACCTTCAGAAGTCACATAATTAGTTAAATAAAGTCCACCTGTGTGCAATCTAAGTGTCACATGATCTTTCACATGATCTCAGTATATATACACCTGTTTTGAAAGGCCCCACAACTAAGCAAGGGGCACCACCAAGCAAGCGGCACCATGAAGACCAAGGATCTCTCCAAACAAGTCAGGGACAAAGTTGTGGAGAAGTACAGATCAGGGTTGGGTTATAAAAAAATATCAGAAACTTTGAACATCCCACGGAGCACCATTAAATCCATTATAAAAAAATTGAAAGAATATGGCACCACAACAAACCTGCCAAGAGAGGTTCGCCCACCGAAACTCACGGACCAGGCAAGGAGGGCATTAATCAGAGAGGCAACAAAGAGACCAAAGATAACCCTGAAGGAGCTGCAAAGCTCCACAGCAGAGATGAGAGTATCTGTCCAGGACCACTTTAAGTCGTACACTCCACAGAGCTGGGCTTTACGGAAGAGTGGCCAGAAAAAAGCCATTGCTTAAAGAAAAAAATAAGCAAACATGTTTGGTGTTCGCCAAAAGGCATGTGGGAGACTCTCCAAACATATGGAAGAAGGTACTCTGGTCAGATGAAACTAAAATTGAGCTTTTTGGCCATCAAGGAAAATGCTATGTCTGGTGCAAACACAACACCTCTCATCGCCCCGAGAATACCATCCCCACAGTGAAGCATGGTGGTGGCAGCATCATGCTGTGGGGATGTTTTTCATCGGCAGGGACTGGGAAACTGGTCAGAATTGAAGGAATGATGGATGGCGCTAAATACAGGGAAATTCTTGAGGGAAACCTGTTTCAGTCTTCAGAGATTTGAGACTGGAAAGGAGGTTCACCTTCCAGCAGGACAATGACCCTAAGCATACTGCTAAAGCAACACTCGAGTGGTTTAAGGGGAAACATTTAAATGTCTTGGAATGGCCTAGTCAAAGCCCAGACCTCAATCCAATTGAGAATCTGTGGTATGACTTAAAGATTGCTGTACACCAGCGGAACCCATCCAACTTAAAGGAGCTGGAGCAGTTTTGCCTTGAAGAATGGGCAAAAATTCCAGTGGCTAGATGTGCCAAGCTTATAGAGACATACCTCAAGAGACTTGCAGCTATAATTGCTGCAAAAGGTGTTTTTTTGTCTTATTTCTTGTTTGTTTCACAATAAAAAATATTTTGCATCTTCAAAGTGGTAGGCATGTTGTGTAAATCAAATGATACAACCCCCAAAAAAATCTATTTTAATTCCAGGTTATAAGGCAACAAAATAGGAAAAAATGCCAAGGGGGGTGAATAGTTTCGCAAGGCACTGTATAACACAGGACTGTAAACCAAACAAAAGAGCAAGGTGTAAACCTCTAAACAATCCACTGGACGAGACCCGTAATAACAAGAGCACAACACACGGTACTCACGAGACCAACAGACATGAGACAATAATCGACAAGGACAATGGGGAAGAGAGGGCACATACTAATCAGGGAAAATAGGAACCAGGTGTGCGTAATGAGACAAGACAGTCCGGGGTTGGTGGTAATGATCCAGGTCAGTGACGTCTAGAAGACCGGTGACGTAGACCTCCGGAGCTGGTGAACGGAATAAGCAGCAATACCGGGGGATCCGTGACACAAGGAGATGGACTGTGTTCGGTCATGGAACACCATTTTACATTTTAGTCATTTAGCAGACACTCTTACCCAGAGCGACTTACAGTTAGTGAGTGCATACATTTTTCATACTGGCCCCCCATGGGAATCGAACCCACAACCCTGGCGTTGCAAACACCATGCTCTACCAACTGAGCTACACCATCACCATACAGGCGGAATATAGGCAACAGTGATGCTGTCTTGTGGAAGCCTTATGTTCCACATAGGAATTACGATGATTAAGCAAGTAAGTATTCTGTCATCTTATATGAATTCTCATAGCCATGGTTTTGAAACTATTTTATTAAATTTGACAATAACAACAGCATTGCACTCAAACATAGTGAATGGAAAATCGTAACTGAGATTAAGTACAGGATCTAAGGTTAATAAATGTGATCAGCTTTTGCACCTCGATGTTTCAAGTTAAAAATAATTGCAGTCAAGGGTTCTGTGGGGTGCCATAAACCTCAGGCAGCTGAATATGCATACCGCATACGTTTCATATACATTCATTGTAAATATGCTGTGTGAACTTAGCCTATGTCATTAAGGACACATTTACAACAAATGATGATATACACACACACACACAAACACACACACGTGCGCCCATATTCTGCAACAGCAGTGGTGTAAAGTACTTAAGTAAAAATACTTTAAAGTACTACTTAAGTAGTGTTTTGGAGTATATGTACTGTACTATTTATATTTTGGTCAACTTTTACTTTTACTTCACTGCATTCCTAAACAAATAATGTACTTTTTACTACATACATTTTCCCTGATGCTCAAAAGCCTCTGATCTGGCGGAGTCTATAAACACACGCTTCCTCTGTAAATGATGTTGGAGTGTTGGAGTGTGCCCCTGGCTATCAATACATTTTTAAAAAAACAAGAAAATTGTGCTGTCTGGTTTGCTTAATATAAGGAATTTGAAATAATTTATACTTTTACTTTTGATACTTAAGAATATTTTAAACCAAATACTTTTAGACTTTTACTCAAGTAGTATTTTACTGGGTGACTTTCAATTTTACTTGAGTCATTTTCTATTAAGGTATCTTTACTTTTACTCAAGTATGACAAAAAAATAAGACTTTTAGGAGTGAGGCCTACAGCAGCACTCCTACATATATGAGCCTGTGCATTTCCCAGCCGTGCCTCCCTGCTCATGGAGCTAGCGCACTAGGGGAGGCTGCCCAAGCAAGCAGCCCGGTCCAGTTCAGAGGCCTTCTATATCAGCAGAACAAGAAGGGCATCCAGAGGAAGGAGCGCATAGCAGCGCCTGCCGCCATTCCTGCCAGTAGCCCCAGTGCCACCTGCTCTCCTATGCCATCGTATGGGTCTCTCTGGATCAGTATGTGGTGGGTACCTGAGAGAGATGGAGGTTGAGACAGGATGCTGAATATATGGTGTACTACTGTATACAGGAGCATAGGTGAATATACGAGTGTGTTTTATTTGATTTAACCAGGATAGATTTCTCAACAACTGTCTTGGAAAGGATTGCTAGATTCACAATGTTTACTTGCTGACATCAGTCGTTTTCACTAGGCACCAAACGGAAGAAAACGGACTGAAACAGGGAGGGACTACCTGAACTTGTGATAACAAAAAAACGCTAATGTTTGTTTTTCATTGCAAAAAGTTTTGCTAAGGTGTGCACTAATGAATATGACCCAGAGCTCGGGTGTGTTGTCTTCACCTGATCCAGGAGCCAAGTAGATGGTGTTGTGGCCGTCCATTGGGACGGATGGGTAGGAGTCGTCATACGGGTCATACGCAAACTGGAAAGGATAAGAAGATAAGATAAGGCTAGGGATAAAACTAGAATGTCCTCTGAGATTCCCAATAAGCATTGATTATATACTGTATGATATATGGGTATATGGATATGGGATTTATTGATACAGTACTCAGTGGTGCATGTTGTAGAAATTTACTGGGTTACTTACAGGGTTTCGTCTCACCTCTAGAATTGTCAATTTCCATGCTCTGCAAAAAGAGAATGAGAAAATGAGAAAGAGAGGAAGGGAGAATTAGAGAGAGAGTGAGAGAGAAAGAGTGTGTACTGTAAAAGAGAGGGAGAGAGAGAGTGTGTGTATGTGTGTGTGTGTGTGTGAGGGAAAGAGACTCACAGTGCCTCGTCCTCACTGTTGGCACACAGGATCACTGTGGTGCCGTCTCTAAGCTGCACCTCCACCAGGTTTTCCCTGGGGTGGTTCTCTGGGGGAGAGAGACCTGCACAACAACAGAGACAGCTAGGGTTACACACACATACACACTTACACACACATTATTAGGGTGTCCATATTAGGACAGCCTCAGTCTGATCAGGACTTTCGTCAGTCTCAACTGGTGTTGTCAGTCTTATATGGACACCGTACATTTCAATGCTTTATTTGGGTCCACAGCAAAGGCACAAATCTTTTGTAGGTCAGTACAGATATTTGGACTCCTCAGTCCACGTTCTTTCTGTAATAAAGAATACAGCATGTCTCAAGGAGCTCTGGTCAAAACTAGTCCACTATAAGCCTAGGGAATAGGTTGCCATTTCGGACGCATCCATTGTCTGTTGAACACCCCCATCTTTCTATACACTCCCTCCTCACCTGCACACTCCAGGCCAGACTTGACGCTCACACAGCTGGTCTTGAGACCCACGCGGTGCTCAAATTCTCGCCTGCGCTCCGTCTTGTAGAAGGCCAGGCTTCCATCGATCCACAGGTCACACCAATTCAGCTTCCAGCGTTTTAGGATAGAGGCTGACGGAAGTAAGTAAGGAAGAGCGGGGGGGGGGGGGGGGGGGGGGGAGATGGAGTGTGAAGTAGAATATAGTTGGGGTTAGTTTATGATGTCTAGTTTCCTATCGGTCAGGTCGACTTTGACCACTTTGTATCCTTTTATTTAGTTTATCAACATGAACTGAAATCCTTTATCCACAAACTGAAATGCTCTAGCTGTTTCATTTATCCACATTAACTGAAATGCACCCTCAGCCAGACATGATTCTGTCTCAATTCAGCACATCCCCATTTTATTCAATGTTTCTGTAATGGTAGACCTACAGCCATTTTGAGTGTTTTTTATTTATATGGTTGAAGCTCTTAATCTGTTGTTGTTTTTCTCCGGTGGGTGAATCTGCAGTGGTTGGCTTGTGGCCTGTCTGTGTGAGTCACTGATTTGCTAAAATATTAACTAACGCTTATTAGATTATGGCCAGGCTGCACAAGCAGAGTGAGGATTGGAATTTCATAACAGTCGTAACATTCACCTTCTAGAACGATTCTGATCTTATTTTAAAATCCAAATCAATCGATCTTGATGGCATCAATAGAGTCCTCCATTTTGTTTTCAGTGGTATCAGTCTTAAGAACATGGGAGAACAGTTTTTGGAGGAAGTGGCACGGACTGCGGACGGGAGCAAAGATTGCTACAGACCTCTCACACCCACTTAACCTGTCTGTCAAAGTGTTCTATATAGTGCTGATATCACTCTTGTATTAGCGCCCCACACAACATCTTATGCTTTGTTTAGCTGTTGAGGTCTACAATTGGTAAAGATAGTACCTGTAATGGCTAAGGCTGTATCTGAGACCAAAACATGTAGACACTAGGTTAGAGTACAACATGACATTATTCGAGAGACATTGAAGCTACAGTACTCACTCTGTCTCCAGAGCCAGCCTGACTTCAGTAGAGCCATGTGTACGGTCGGTGAGCTGTCCACAACACAATTCCTCACCCCAAATAATATGTTTTTGACAGGAACGTTTGTTCTGTGTATGTTGAGAGTTTGTTCTTGGTTGAGGAGCTGTCTGCAGAGAGACAGAGAGACGTACGGTGCCTTTATTTTGATTCTGGCCCACACGTCTAATCTGAGAGCGCGAGGCGGAGACGGGGGCTAAACTAGATAATTTGGGATTAGGGGGCCTGGATTGGCCACACCTTTTCTCCTGACTCATCTACTTCTTCCCTCTCGGGCTGGAATGTTCTCACTTCCTGTCTCCTCCTCCTCCACCTCCTCTTCTTCCTCCTCTATTTACTCTGCTTTGCCTCTATTTATATTTTGTGTGTCATCTCATCTGCCTTTAGGAACTGGGGTTATTGGACTACTGCATATGTTGATAGTGTGTAGTGAAAAAGGCATAACACACTTAATCCCTTAATCCCTGCATTAAAATAACCCATTAATTAGATAACTGTTACAGTTTCTTTGGGTCACAGGTGAGAACCTTTTTTCCTTAAGCCCCCATTACTAGCCAAATAATGGTCATTCTGCATAAAACAATTTTCTAGACCGGCCCACTGGGCTAAAGTTGGACCAGCCCATCTGGCAGTTTCCCAAACTGCCCTATGGCCAGTCCGATTCTGCTTCCTGTTTTAGCTTAGGTGCACCTGTGACCTGAGTATTCTTGAGTCACTGTTGTAATATCATTATGAAAGCTGCCCAAGTACTTTCATAAGCACAAATGTTGGTCTGCTGAGAAAGAAGTCATGATGCCAATTATATGACTTGAACCCAGTAGAAATGCTAAGGTGTATCAGATTGATTCACTAGCGAATCACCTTGGCTCTATTTTAAACCTTACTAAAAGACTGTCTATTCCCTCCAAGTGAGCCAATCCCATGGAGGTATAATGATGACCTCATGTCTGTTGCCTGTATCATAGACACTGCCTCAGGTTGATATAGAGGGTTTGAGTTTGAGAATATTAGAATGATCTGGATATAGCCAATTAGGCTAGATTTCTTTACAGGGTCAGTGAAACAATATCAATAACTGTATTTATAGAAGTATATATACATTAGCTATTTATATATGCATTATTACTAATCACACTGTAATAATTGACAATGAAAGCATCTATAACATGGTCCATCCCTGCCATGGCGGAACAGGGGATTTTTGGGAAGTTGAAGCTCTTTTACTGCAAATAATTTTCTGGAAGTTGAAGCTCATTCTTTGCATTTCTACACTATTTAAAAACTCTAAAATGCTATTTGGAGAACAGCAAAAACAAGCAAAAGGTACCTTAGCCATTAATTATGTAAGGGATAATCAACAAGGGGCTATGTGTTCTCTTGAATGTAATGAATGACAGGGAAGGTGTGTCCCACAACGCGCTAGCGGATTGGTTAAAACAGCATGCCAGCCGATGTCTATTCCACAAGTTACCACCGGCTAAATATTTTACATTTACATTTTAGTCATTTAGCAGACGCTCTTATCCAGAGCGACTTACAGTTAGTGAGTGCATACATTTTTCATACTGGCCCCCCGTGGGAATCTATGACGTTAAAATGCCTATTTACTCTGTTCCATCTAACTGCGCAATCCACTGTCTCATCAGCCCAGCCAAGCAATTTAGAAACTTGATCTCCACTATAAAAAGCATTAAGACATTATCTCACATTTCTTTTAGACTAACATTTAGTTTTCAACAGCGTAGATTTGTAAAAACCTTGCTGTCTGTCTCGCCGACATTTGCAACATTGTTTCAATATTCAAATTCGATCTCAAGTTGTCATATAGTAATGAAGGTGTCGGGTTGAGACAGACAGGCAGGCAGCGTTTCTCAGCCAGTTGAAATCATGAATCAGCTGGCATCATTTTATGGATATATTCAAAGAAATGCCAATTGAAAAAGGTCAAACGAAACGAAGAGCAGCTAGTTTGCAGTCTTTCCAGCTTCAGTTTGAATTGATTGTGTTAGCTGTGTTGTTGGCTAGATCCTCTGAACAACAGTGTCCTGACGAGTGAGCACATTTTCTATGCCAGGCGAAATTGTTATGGATGTTCGAAATAAATGTCACTAGAAAACATCTTAAACAAATGCAAGTGCAGCTACTTTGCTTTTACTCTGGTTGCACTTCTTGACGTGCCTGTAAGTTAGCCGTAGTTGGCTAGCTAGCAAGCAAGAGATAAGAATGTTGCCAGCCAGTATGGCAATGGAACATTTAGAACGAACGACTGGGTCGCATCCATAGATACAGAACAAAAAGACTGAACGACTGGGTAGCGTCTCTGGCAACCGAACCGATAGAACGAACGATCAGCCGGCTTAGGTAATCATAGATTTGTGTCGGGACTATATCTTGTGGAAGGATGAAATAGTATGAATAAATTAATCAAAATAACGTTTTTAATGAAAATATGTCAATAATAATGATTTGAATATGTTGGTGACCCCTTGTATAAAAGTGATAATGCCCTCGAAGCCAGTGTTTGGAGGATATATTGGCACGGTTTGCCGGCCCTTGATCCCTGCCAATATATCTTCCAAACACTGGCTTCAAGGGCATTATCACTTAAATAATGCACGCTCTAGAATGCCTTCAAGCCAATCAGAAACGAGTATTCAACAATGTCATGGTACTGTATATATAACGCAGCAATATTAGGTTTAAAGGTCTGTGGAACGGCATATACAATGTCAACCAATACTCAACCTCATCATAAATTGACTAATTTACTTGTGGAACCAGTGCAACGTGAAATATACTGAACAAAAATATAAACGCAACATGCAACAATTTCATTGATTTTACTGAATTACAGTTCATATGAAGAAATCAGTCAATTGAAATAAATTCATTAGGCCCTAATCTATGGATTTCACATTACTGGGAATACAGATATGCATCTGTTGGTCACAAATACCTTTTTTAAAAATGGGCCTCACAATGGGCCTCAGGAGCTCGTCACGATATTTTTGTGCATTCAAATTGCCATCAATAAAATGCAATTGTGTTCGTTGTCTGTAGCTTATACCTCCCCATACCATAACCCTACCGCCACCATGGGGCACTCTGTCCACAATGTTGTCATCAGCAAACCGCTCGCCCACACGACGCAAACACATGGTCTGCGGTTGTGAGGCCGGTTGGACATATTGCCAAATTCTCTAAAATGACATTGGAGCGGCTTATGCTAGAGAAATTAACATTCCATTTTCTGGCAACAGCTCTGGTGGACATTCCTGCAGTCAGCATGCCAATTGCACGCTCCCTCAAAACTTAAGACATCTGTGGCATTGTGTTGTGTGACAAAACTGCTCATTTTAGAGTGGCCTTTTATTGTCCCCAGCACAAGGTGCACCTGTGTCATGATCATGCTGTTTAATCAGCTAATTGATATGCCACACCTGTCAGGTGGATGTATTATCTTGGCACAGGAGAAATGCTCACTAACAGGGATGTAAACAAATTTGTGCACAACATTTGAGAGTAATAAGCTTTTTGTCCGTATGGAAAATGTATAGGATATTTTATTTCAGCTCATGAAACATGAGACCAACACTTAACATGTTGCGTTTATATATTTTTTTCAGTGTAGATGCATAATACCGTTATCAAGTCACAACAAGGCCGACTTCAAATGCCGACATCCATTGGCGCGGCGCTTGAGTTTGGGAAGCAATTTTTTCACTATAGAATTGCATCTTTATAATAAAGGATTGCATGCATCTATCATCGCATTAGTAGACTAATGTAAGATAGGCTACTATTCCTAATGTGATGAGTAGATCGCATAGTCATAATTTAGGCTAATAATATAACTCGATCACTCTCCGCTGGTGCCAATAAAATAGGCTACTGTTCGCTCAATTGGGATTGATAACTAGAGACAGATCACAGTATTTTCTTTGTCTTCTCTTTTCAGTAATAGCCATTTGCTTTCTAAACTTTGTTTTTCCTACAATTGTATTTTGAAATATTGCAATAGGTCTATTTAACTGCCTTTCACTGACCGCTGCAACTCAACAATCAGCTATTTTGTAGGCTATTTGCTGCACACACTGCCCAAATTGCGCGCTTAAAACAATCTAAAGCAAAAAAAAATCAGAAGCTAATGATCCTCTGTGGCCAAATCATGCTCTCTGGTCTAGTATTTTGAATTATATAGCTAATTTTGCAATGGTATAGCTAATTTTGGTAAATATAATACAATTTGCTTTAGGGGAAGCTTATCTATTGGATGCAGTGCCTATGCCGACATCAATGTGAAAGTAACCGGTGCATAAAACAGCTGGCTGAGTTCAAATTCAAAGCAATAAATGGCTGACCAGCAAAGCAAACTGTCTGGCACTGTCTCTGAGCTCTGCTTTCTTAAAGTGAGCAAAAGGGGCGAAGGCTGGCAGCTTCTCTCCGAGCGATGCTCCACAAGGTCCTAAATTAGCCGTAGCATTTTAATCGGGATTGGAATGATTTTAGGCTACATTTTTGGTCTTAAGCTAGGGTATGGCAGCATACCCTGCCAAACCAAACTGAAGCCCCTGTCTCAGGGTTTGACCTTCAACAGGACTCTATTTATCCTCTCTGTACACTCCGTGGCCACTAGATGGCCCTATTCCTACCTCTATCAGTATCACACATATTGGATTGTAGATCATGGTCAGCAAAGTCAGCAGTGACCACTGAGTTCCATGACATGACATGAAATGACATAACATAACATGACAGTCCCTCAACATTCACCATAGCCCAGCAAATGCATTTATCTACTAGTGTGTTCTGTAGGATATTGTAGGATACTGGGACTAGTACTCAATCGGAGGTCAATGGTACTAGATGGTGGTGTCAGTAGCCCCATGTTTAGAGTGTACGTGTTTTTAGACACAGCCCACCAACTTCCTGTCCTGTTAAGATAACAGGCCTTCTTTAACCCAATCCACTGGCCTGCCCTGCCTGAAATAACATTGACTTCTAGCTGTTTGAAAAGCCCTCTGTCAAAAGGGGCTACATAACGCATATCATATGTCAATAACATTCATGACAGCTAGTGTCTTGACAATTATCTCAACAATCATGATGAGACAAACCAATGTGTGGTTCAGCTAATTTGCTTGGTAAAACACCAGCCAACTTGCAAAATAACTATGTGACATTATGCCACATCAGCTCTCACCTGTTATTTTAGGAAAGAGTGCTCAAGTAAAGTCATTCTGTAAACTGCACAGGCCTATCACATTACTTGTGGTGATAAAAGTAGAATTAGACTGCAGGGTCTGCAAATGTCATTAGATTTCAGAAGACTGTGCTCTCTGCAAATCAACACTTACCTGCTGCTAGCTCACCTCACATCACCACCTTACACCAAACCAGCTAAGGTAATTTAATAGATTATTTGTCTGGTTTGTTTATCTTCAGTTGCCACTGTAACGCTTGGCCCTAAATTCTGTTGCATGTTTTTGTCCCTTTAATTAACCTCTTGATAGCTTTCTGGTGCTGTCAGGTTTTTTGGAGGGCTTTGCAATATGGTTAAGGTTGAAGATAAAACTGCTGTGGCTATCTTTTGAGTTTTTGTTTAGTTTGGTATTTTGGGGTATTTTATTAGGATCCCCATTAGCTGTTGCAAAAGCAGAAGCTACTCTTCCTGGGGTCCACACAAAACTTAAAACATGACATAATACAGAACATTAACAGACAAGAACAGCTCAAGGACAGAACTACATCACATGTGTTTTTTAAAGGCACACGTAGCCTACATATCCATACATACACACAAACTATCTAGGTCAAATAGGGGAGAGGTGTTGTGCCGTGAGGTGTTGATTTATCTGTTTTTTAGTTGAGATAAGCAAGTACCTGCAGAATTTGGGATGTGGTTGGTTGCATAAAAAAATGGGTTGGCATTTGGTTTTCTGTTGACTTGCCATGTTTGTCTGATTCTATACAACTCAGTCAAACTATCAAAAAAAGTGGGACTCCCACTGTTTGTTAGTCGCATACAAAACATATTATAGTGCTATTATGTCCATCACTCATGATTGCCATGGCAATAGTGAAAACACAACAGAGATCAAAAGGTAGGTATGCCAATTATGTTTTGCAAAGTCATCTGCCACAAATCTCCAATTTGATTTCCAATATTTCTTATATGAAAACCTCCCTGCTATTGTCATGCTCATTCTATATGACAGAGGTATTCAACTTTTAGCGTACGAGGTCCAGAGCCTGCTGGTTTTCTGTTCTACCTGATAATTAATTGCACCCACCTGATGTCCCAGGTCTAAATCAGTCCCTGATTAGAGGGGAACAATAAAAAAATGCAGTGGAACTGGCTTCGAGGTCCAGAGTTGAGTTTGAGGGCTATAGGGGATTCAAGCGGTCCTCTTTGAAAGTGTATCTTTCCCATTGCACACACACCCATTACAAATATCCAATATACAGAGGTGTGAGAACACATAAATCAGACAAAGTTTAATCAAGAATCATGTCATCATTTTTCTTAATAAATGTATATTTCCAACTCCAGTGAACTTGATGATGATGGATTGAAAGATGTGTGAGGTAGTGAGCAGAGGAGGCTAGTGGGAGGAGCTATAAGAGGACGGTTTCATTGTAAAGGCTGGAATGGAATTAATGGAACTGAGTCTGTTTGCAAGGTTTTACCAAAGACAGTACAGTATGAAAATAGGCAGAAACTGCTTCTCCAATAGATAACGCTTGTAGGCGATGTCATGGCGACGTTGGCTAGCTAAGATCATGAGCAGAAACAGTCATCGGGTCTAACGGTCGTCTCGCGCCGAACTGCGCATATGCAGGCCGTCAAATCAAAGCTCTCCTTCAATATAAAGTTGTTTTTGACGAAAGCGTGTCAGTTTGTACATTTTACGTGGTTGGAGTAATAACATGTCCAACTACATTGGCTTTAATCTATGTTGTGCCTTTAAATTTCGAGAAAATTACCAACTAAGGGGGAAAAAATCACTTATCTTATTGACTTATCTTCGCAAGCGTTCCCGGAAGTCTGTCGATGTTGCGCCTCTGGGTTTAGAAACTCTGTGGTATTACTGCCACTCGGATACCTCTCCTTCGCTCTCTCAATATTCCCATCCCCCCACTTTGTGTGGATGTCGACGTTACCCGACGCGCCGCTTATGAGAACCCACCGAAGCAAACCTTGGAGAAAACTGCCAGCACTGATCAAGGGAAAACAGTGACAACACCGGACTCGGCATATAATTAAAGGCAAGGTGCTCCACGATAACAAATTCCCTTTGACATTTGGTGAGTTTGATATCATAACGTGATCTAATCTTCGAGACAGATGTGTCCTGATAATGTCAATATATAGATTTGCTATGCATATATAAAATATGTAATGGACATGGTTGAAAATATTACAGATGGATAGACTAGGCTACACGTTGCAAGCCATAGGTCCAAGGGCAAAGAAAACAAGACAATATTGTTTGTGTGTGACAATGCGTCTTGACGTGTCTGCAACATTGTAGCCTAATCGCGGCAGCAACGGCCTTGGATCTGAAGGATGCATTATTAAACATGACAGGGACTGAGAGCGAGTGCAGAGGAATTGCTGCCGACCTCTTGTCCCGGCTATATATTTTTCCTACTCATGCAGCAGAAGCAGCAGTTCGGCTATTGGTAAAGGTTCGAGTTGCTCAAAATGGTGTCGGGAGTTTTAATGTGTGACCATTTTAAAAAACCAAGTACATTTCTGAGCGCAGTAATTATTTCAGGACTGCGTCTACATGATCGAGAGGACAGATAGGGAAAACGATTTATTTAACTTTGTCACATCAGCTGAATGCAAGTCAATCTTTCAGTGTGATATAGGACAAGAGCTGACATTCATTGATGTATTGTAGGCCTATGCGTGCAATAGCTGCTGGTGAATTTTTTTTGTTATGACTTTTCTCTATTTGCCGTGGTGATGATGCTTTTGGAAAGTAGGCTGGTACGATGACAAAATAGCCCCTTCAGTAGCTACAATAGGCCCAGGTGGGCAAATTGTGCATTGTGCAAGGTAACAAATAGGCCTATGATCAAATCTAAACTGTTTAATGATGATAATAAAAAGCCTAATATTAATAATATCAGCATGCATAATACACATGATACTGTAATAACACTACAATATAACAAGAGTAAGAATAATACTACAAATATTGTAGCTGTGATTTTCATTTCATTTTAAAGGAACAGATCACTAGCCAATAGCCTGTTGCATGTCCAAACAATTCACATTTTGAAAAATGTAGATGTCATTTGCTGCTGCTTTAGAGAGGATGAACAATCATTAACAAAACCATTTTTTTTGGTTTATTGACAATGTGCAGTGCTTTAGGACTTTAAAACTTGTGACCAAAATGAATATCCTTGCTTCTATCCTATCCAAATTGCTGAGGTCACTCTCAACACCATGCAATGAGATCTGAGAACCTGTAGCATGGGATCCAGGATATAGTCCTGTGTAGGCTTGTCATCTTTGTGCATCTGAAATGGCACCCTATCCCTACATAGTGCACTACGTTTGACTAGAGCCCTATGGGGAGCCTTAAGGGGATGCAACACAAGGGGTGCATCTGAAATGGCACCCTTGGGCTAGGGGAATAGGGTGCCATTTTGGATGCACACCTTGTGTTTGTAACACCCCTTTATTGTTCTGGAAGGACAGGATGGACTGGCATGAGTCATCTTTATTTTGTGGATGTTGATTGATGAAACCTCAGAATCCATATAGACTTGTCTCTTTTGCCTTTATACTTTGTTAAAAAAAAAATGCAAGCATCTGTATTTGAGATCTATCCCTTTCACTGTGCACTGGTAGCTACACTTGCAGTTACTTACACTTGCAGATACTACAGTAAACCGATTTAGCTTACAGGAAGGGGCTAGATAGAGATCTGGGGGTATATCAACTACTTTCAATGTTGTTTTCAATTGCCAAGTGCTGTATCTGTAGTGATGCAGTGATATACCCCACTACACTCCTCCTGCCTCTCCTGGCTTTATCAAACTATGGATGTGCTTCACAATCACCCCTTGGGCTCTCACTGCCTTTACCAACAACACAAGGGAGGGAGCGAGAGAAAATAATGACTGAGCAGAGCGATAGAGGAGTACAAGAGAGAGTGATGAACCAACATGCCTGCGGCTATGACCAACTGAACAAATTCCCTGTCTCTGTCTTTGAAGATACCACAGGGATGTTGAGGATTTTTTTCTTACCTGTTTTTTTCTTCAAATGTTTTATTTATATCCCACTTTATCTCTCTTCACGCTGTGTATGTGTCTTTATAGTTTGTTTACCTGGGGCTGGAGGGGATCTCCAAAGCTCACTGAGTCATGCAGCAAGGCCTAGGGCAGAGGCACCGAGACTAGTCTAGCTTAATGTTACAATCCACTCTTTTTTTGTGGTTTGTTTCACATCTACCATAAAGCAAATCTACAGAGATTAATGGTACAAATGTAATGAAAACTCCAAACAAACACACAGATGACTGCATTGGGTTAGCACTGGACACTGTGGACAGACACATTGGCAATGCAGGGCATTGTGGGATTTGTAGTGAACCTGAAGACATCCTTCGGTTCAGCAGGGCCATGTTCAATAGGCAAACATTGTGGAACATTGCAGATAGAAATGTCATGAATATAACTGACATGAATCCCTATTCTACCCGTCAGAGGCATGTTTGTTCTACATAACATATTTCTACCTGAACGGTCCAGTTCCACTTTGTTGTGGCCTGCTGAACATGTTCCAGGTGAACACTGTGGACTGTGGATTAGTATTGTGTCGCGGGGGGCGAATCTGCTGCACCACCATTTGTGTGCTGCTGCTGTGTGATCTGCTGGGCTCCAGAGGGCAGTGAGACAAAACACAGTACAGAGATGTGGGGATGCTCCAATATCTGTGGAAAGGCACTTGTTCCCGTTTTAATGTGTCTAAATGGCTGATTTCTTTGTTAATGGTACACCGTTTCTCATCGTTTAATTACTAATCTTTTAATGTCTCGTTTAGTTGGTAGAGCATGCAAGGGTTGTCGGTTCGATTTCCATGGGGGACCAATACGAAAAAAGTATTAAAATGTATGCAGTCACTACTGTAAGTCGCTCTGGATAAGAGCATCTGCTAAATTACTAAAATGTAAAAATGACTAAGGCCTACTCTGTTCCACCATTACATTTGAGATTTTAGTCATTTAGCAGACGCTCTTATCCAGAGTGACTTACAGGAGCAATTAGGGTTAAGTGCCTTGCTCAAGGGCACATCGACAGATTTTTCACCTAGTCGGCTCGGGGATTAGAACCAGCGACCTTTCGGTTACTGGCACAACGCTCTTAACCACTAAGCTACCTAACAACTCAGAATGTCATTTCTGGATGCATACATAGTATAGTGTAATTAATGTGTTGTTGGCCAGTGGCCAGGCTGTTTGTAGTGAAAGGCGCAGTGCTGTAAAGTTGCTCTGAAGTTTTATCCACTAACAGTTAAGGTTAAGATTGGAGGAGGGGGAGCTGATCCTTGATCTGTACCTAGGGGACATTTCATCCCAGAGTGCGTGTGTAGGTGAAGGGGAGGGGTCAGGTCAGTGGGAGAATTGGACCAGGCAGTAGGAAGCTCGTTGCTCGGTCCTCGGACAGATGTCTGAGGGAATCTGAACCTCTCACCTTGGGTAGCCCTGGGCCGCTGAAACAAGTCTCCACACACACATACTGTCGAACACGCATAACCCAAACACACAGCAGCAAACACACTTGCATTTGCAACTCTCACACACACACACTCACAAAAGTGCACACACTCTATCTCTCGCTCTCTCACACACACACAAAAAGTGCAGACACACTCTCACACACATACATTAAAAACACCTGCTCTTTCCATGACAGATTGACCAGGTGAATCCAAGTGAAAGCTATGATCCCTTATTGAGGTCACTCATTTGAACGGGGTATGGTAGTAGGTGCCAGGCTCACCGGTTTGTGTCAAGAACTGCAACGCTGCTTGATTTTTCACGCTCAACCGTGTCTACCGCTGATGTCATGGGTTCACTCCTTTCCTCTCTTCCTCTGACCTCCACATGTTCACTTGAGCCCTTCCCTTCATTTGTGTGCTGTGTTTTGATGCAGAGCTGAGGAGCTGACAGACACAGGTTTTTTTTCTATGGGGGAGCTCGGCTGGAATGTGTGTACAGAATTCTCTGCTGCTGTTCCGTAGGCCTCCTCCATGTACTGTGGAATGATGGAATGTCAGAGTTGTTCTTTTGGAATGTTGTACCTCTTAACCCTCTCGAGGAGGCTGCCAAAGGGTATGTGTTGAGTCTACAATGACTCCGTAACACGCCCCTAGGATGCCTATCGGCTCTTAACCTGTAGGGTCATAGCTTTGTCTCCATAGGTACAGCCAGGTATGTCAAAAGAGACAAATCTCTACTCAACAATTCTACTAATTTCTCATCACTTATAGTTGAGGATTCAGCACTGGACCTCAACGAAAAAGGAGAACTATGGAGTGAGCTCGGAAGACATTGTTTGCTTTGACTCGATCATAAGTCACTCTCTCCCTCTTGCTCTGCCATTTTGTTTACCTTGATCCAAGTGTCAACGTCTGAGGAAACTAGAATAGCCGCCGTGTCGTGCTTCCCGTGGGTGGTAAGAATGTAAACCCTTGTTTGCCGTCGGGGAGCGAAAAGTTAAGAATGAAAAATCTCCTTCTTGGAAGCACTCTGTGTTCGAAACACGGGGCCTGGCGACAGACAGCCCATCGCAATCAGGAGTGGAGTAGTCCTGGCTGCAACGCATTCCAATATGATGCACAGCCACAATGCTGCTACAAAGTTCCGGAACTTGGCGAGCCATAGTGTTCTACACTCCAGTCATCTCTCCTCTCCAGTGGTGTGTGCTACTAAAAGGAGAAAGGAGAAGATAAAAGGCAATAGATAATGCTGGGTGATAGGCTGAGGAACGAGTGATTCTGGAAGGTTCTTCTGAAGGTAGGCTATCAGAAGTGTGCAAATTATCACATTGACCTTCTAAACTGGTTGTGCTAAATATCAAGGTATTATCATGGATGGGATCAGATCTACGTAGATGTATGGTATATACAGTATTATAAACAGGGTGGTTCGAGCCCTGAATGCTGATTGGCTGACAGCTGTGGTATATCAGACCGAATACCATGGGTATGACAAACATTTATTTTTACTTCTCTAATTATGTTGGTAACCAGTTTATAATAGCAATAAGGCACCTCGGGGGTGTTGCGTCGTGCGTAAGAACAGCCCTTAGCCGTGGTATATTGGCCATATACCACACCACCTCGGGCCTTATTGCTTAAATAAACTATTGGTACACTGCTACACTCTGGTGGCATGGATTTTACATTGCCTTGTTTGTTTTCCTTCCACCCACAGTTTTTTTACATTTGCACCTCTGTCATGCTGCTATATGTGTGCTCTGTGCTTCTGCTTTAGAGGTGACCTACCTTGGCTTCTTCTGTTCAATTATCATGACCTCTCGCTCTCTCTCCGCCTCTCTCTCTTTACCTGTTCTGTGTTCCCCCTCTCTCCTTCCCTCCTCAATGTCTCTCTTTCTCCTTCCATCTCTCTGCTTATGCTGCAGTCATACCCTCTCACTGCTACCTCTCTCCCAGTCTCTCTCCTTCTCTCCGTCTCTCTAATCATGGTTCTTTTGCTCTTCATTTTCACAGATTTGCATTGCCATTTCCTCCTCCGCTCCTACATTAGCATTGCCCCGAGAATGGCCAGGAGGCACCCCACAGACCAATTCAGTTTCTTGTACCAACCGAAAGTGCTCAGAACCTGAAGAGGTCAGTGTAGAGCAACTTCAATGCTTTAACCCCCCCCATCCTCCCCTACCAATGTGGGGAAATGGCCCAGAGTCTGTTCAGGAAGGGAAATACGTTACAGAACGTTGAGATAGAAATAGATTGTGTAGAATAGGGAATCGTGTCAGCTCTATCCATTACATTTCTATCTGCAACATTCTGAAACTTTTCACATCACTGAATAGGCTACAGGTGTGAAGTTGAGGTACATGACCTTTGACCTTGCTGACCTCTAAACATGTCACCAAAGAATGTCTAAATGTGATGAAAACAAAATTAGCAAGTCCTAACAGTATGTATATATTACAGTGTAATAGCGTGATATAATTTTACCTTTTTTTTTTTCTGCAGTATATGCAAAAAGGAGTTGGTACCGAATTAACTAAATATATTGTCGTTTTATTTTTGCTTTTTCTCTGTCACAGGCTTGGGGGATGATGGAGGTCCTGACATGTTCGCTACTTGTTTTTCTGTGTTTGAGATTTTTTCTTCTGACATTATTTTCTATCCCAATCTTTATGCACAGTATATTGCTTTATGTACAGTTGAAGTCGGAAGTTTACATACACCTTAGCCAAATACATTTAAACTCAGTTTTTCACAATTCCTGACATTTAATCCAAGTACAAATTACCTGTCTTAGGTCAGTTAGGATCACCACTTTATTTTAAGAATGTGAAATGTCAGAATAATAGTAGAGATAATTATTTATTTCAGCTTTTATTTCTTTCATCACATTCCCAGTGGGTCAGACGTTTACATACACTCAATTAGTATTTGGTAGCATTGCGTTTAAATTGTTTAACTTGGGTCAAACGTTTCGGGTAACCTTCCACAAGCTTCCCACAATAAGTTGGGTGAATTTTGGCCAATTCCTCCTGACAGAGCTGGTTTAACTGAGTCAGGTTTGTAAGCCTCCTTGCACACACACTTTTTCAGTTCTGCCCACACATTTTCTATAGGATTGAGGTCAGGGCTTTGTGATGGCCACTCCAATAGCTTGACTTTGTTGTCCTTAAGCCATTTTGCCACAACTTTGGAAGTATGCTTGGGGTCGTTGTCCATTTGGAAGACCCATTTGCGACCAAGCTTCCTGACTGATGTCTTGAGATGTTGCTTCAATATATCCACATAATTTTCCTATCTCATGATTCCATCTATTTTGTGAAGTACACCAGTCCCTCCTGCATCAAAGCACCCCCACAGCATGATGCTGCCATCCCCGTGCTTCACGGTTGGGATGGTGTTCTTCGGCTTGCAAGCGTCCCCCTTTTTCCTCCAAACATAACGATGGTCATTATGGCCAAACAGTTCTATTTTTGTTTCATCAGACCAGAGGACATTTATCTAAAAAGTACGATCTTTGTCCCCATGTGCAGTTGCAAACCGTAGTCTGGCTTTTTTATGGCGGTTTTGGAGCAGTGGCTTCTTCCTTGCTGAGCGGCCTTTCAGGTTATGTCGATATAGGACTCGTTTTACTGTGGATATAGATACTTTTGTACCTGTTTCCTCCAGCATCTTCACAAGGTCCTTTGCTGTTGTTCTGGGATTGATTTGCACTTTTCGCACCAAAGTACGTTCATCTCTAGGAGACAGAACGCGTCTCCTTCCTGAGTGGTATGACAGCTGTGTGGTCCCATGGTGTTTATACTTGCATACTATTGTTTGTACAGATGAACGTGGTACCTTCAGGCGTTTGGAAATTGCTCCCAAGGATTAACAAGACTTGTGGAGGTCTACCATTTTTTTCCCAGAGGTCTTGGCTGATTTCTTTTGATTTTCCCATGATGTCAAGCAAAGAGGCACTGAGTTTGAAGGTAGGTCTTGAAATACATCCACAGGTACACCTCCAATTGACTCAAATGATGTCAATTAGCCTATCAGAAGCTTCTAAAGCCATGACATCATTTTCTGGAATTGCTTACTCACTGTTCTCCTAACCCACTCTCTCTGCATTGTCTGTGTCTACCAATCTGTTGTTCACACTCTCTTCTCTAAATAAACTCAGCAAAAAAATAAACGTCCTCTCAATGTCAACTGCGTTTATTTTCAGCAAACTTAACATGTGTAAATATTTGTATGAACATAACAAGATTCAACAACTGAGACATAAACTGAACAAGTTCCACAGACATGTGATTAACATAAATTGAATAATGTGTCCCTGAACAAAGGGGGGGTCAAAATCAAAAGTAACAGTCAGTATCTGGTGTGGCCACCAGCTGCATTAAGTACTGCAGTGCATCTCCTCCTCATGGACTGCACCAGATTTGCCAGTTCTTGCTGTGAGATGTTACCCCACTCTTCCACCAAGGCACCTGCAAGTTCCCAGACATTTCTGGGGGGAATGCCCTAGCCCTCACCCTTCGATCCAACAGTTCCCAGTCGTGCTCAATGGGATTGAGATCCGGGCTCTTCGCTGGCCATGGCAGAACACTGACATTCCTGTCTTGCAGGAAATCACGCACAGAACAAGCAGTATGGCTGGTGGCATTGTCATGCTGGAGGGTCATGTCAGGATGAGCCTGCAGGAAGGGTACCACATGAGGGAGGAGGATGTGTTCCCTGTAACGCACAGCGTTGAGATTGCCTGCAATGACAACAAGCTCAGTCCGATGATGCTGTGACATCGCCGCAGACCATGATGGACCCTCCACCTCCAAATCGATCCCGCTCCAGAGTACAGGCCTCGGTGTAACACTCATTCCTTCGACGATAAACGCAAATCCGACCATCACCGCTGGTGAGACAAAACCGCGACTCGTCAGTGAAGAGCACTTTTTGCCAGTCCTGTCTGGTCCAGCGACGGTGGGTTTGTGCCCTTAGGCGACGTTGCTGCCGGTGATGTCTGGTGAGGACCTGCCATACAACAGGCCTACAAGCCCTCAGTCCAGCCTCTCTCAGCCTATTGCGGACAGTCTGAGCACTGATGGAGGGATTGTGCGTTCCTGGTGTAGCTCGGGCAGTTGTTGTTGCCACCCTGTACCTGTCCCGCAGGTGTGTTGTTCGGATATACCGATCCTGTGCAGGTGTTGTTACACATGGTCTGCCACTGCGAGGATGATCAGCTGTCTGTCCTGTCTCCCTGTAGCGCTGTCTTAGGCGTCTCACAGTACGGACATTGCAATTTATTGCCCTGGCCACATCTACAGTCCTCATGCCTCCTTGCAGCATGCCTAAGGCACGTTCACGCAGATGAGCAGGGACCCTGGGCATCTTTCTTTTGGTGTTTTTCAGAGTCAGTAGAAAGGCCTCTTTTAGTGTCCTACATTTTAATTACTGTGACCTTAATTGCCTACGTCTGTAAGCTGTTAGTGTCTTAACGACCGTTCCACAGGTGCGTGTTCGTTAATGGTTCATTGAACAAGCATGGGAAACAGTGTTTAAACCCTTTACAATGAAGATCTGTGAAGTTATTTGTATTTTTACGAATTATCTTTGAAAGACATGGTTTCTTTTTTTGCTGAGTTTATCTTTATCTGCTACTCAGTGAAGTCATATCAGACGCTAAATTATAATCCCATACATGTACAAAGAATACAATAGAGCAGGGTTCGGCAACTTTTGGACCCCCAAAGTTAATTTCTTTTCAGGGAGTGACTGTAAAATCTAGTTTTTTTTAATTTTGTGGGGTCAAAAGAGAGTGTAAAATCACCAGGACTTCAGCTGAAAATGAGTTTAATTCAGGAAATCTGTTCCCAAGTATTCCCCACAAATTTAAAAAGAGATGTGATCATGTCTGAATGTAATGAAGGTATGAAATTATTGTTATTTTCAAATACAAACTCTTTTTGGGCTTAGTTGTGGTCAATTTGCAGTGTACAAATTATTATAATTATGTTCCGGCCCCCTCGACAATCCGCTCTGACAAAAATCGGCCCGCGGCTTAATCTAGTTGCCTACCCCTGCATTAGGTTTGTCCACCCACTCTGCCCAGAGTGGGTGAAAACCATAGAGATCTTATTAAAAACCACAGAGTTCCTATTAAATTACTGGAAGGGCTATGTCATAAACCCTCAAAGTTCCAGAATGGGAGGAAAATGGCAGCCATATTGGTCAGGGACAAATACAAACCAATCTAATTGGAATGAATAGCAGTAGAGGCATAACCCTGATTTTACTTACGCAGGAAAATGAAAATAAGGGATGTGATGTATCAGAAATTGTGTAATAGAATTGTCAACCTATAATATTGTCTTATAATTATAAATACAGTTTATACGAGTTTTATATTTTGGGGGGTATAAATAGTTTCTAAAATATATGTAAACAGAACATTGTTAACTTTTTTTGGGGTGCTATTATATGATACATTATCAATACTTGTTGCATTTACAACTTGATTTTACATGTTGTGATTGTCGTCTTCATGAGCTCAATTAATCCTAAAAGGCTTTGAAAAGAAAAAGCTTGCGATACACTCAGTGCCCCATTAGCATTTAACAGAGATGCGTTTGTTTTTATGAGAAATCTTCTAAAATTGACAGGAATTTCACATTTAATATGAAAACCGTATACTAAAGAATGAAAAAATGTATATCCATCTTACCTCTATATTGATTATTGTCCTGCGGATTCGAGAAGAAAGATGACGAGTTCAACGGGAAAGGGAGCCGGTCAGGTAGCCTTCATTTCACACAGCATCCAGCCCAGCTGTCACGATGCTGTGCAATTGTCCTAAGTTTTGACCACTTTTTTTCTTTGGTCTCCATTGATTTAGTCACCCTAATGTTGGCCATCCTACAAGGGTAAAAACTTCAACTTTTAAACAGATTATGAGAGACACATTAAAGCGATTAAAAAATATATTTTAATATATTACAAATACATTTAAATATACACAATTCTAATAATATACTTCAAATACGAGATGTATTTTTGTAGTATACAGTGCATTCGGAAAGTATTCAGACCCCTTCACTTTTTCCACATTTTGTTACATTACTGCCTTATTCTAAAATGGATTACATTATTTTCCCCCCTCATCAATCTACACACAATACCCCATAATGACGAAGCGAAAACAGGTTTTTTGAAAATTTAGCTAATTGATTAAGAATAAAAAACTGATACCGTTATATGCATAAGTATTCAGACCCTTTGCTATGAGAATCGAAATTAAGCTCAAGTGCATCCTGTTTCCATTGATCATCCTTGATGTTTTTACAGCTTGATTGGAGGCCACCTGTGGTCAATTCAATTGATTGGACATGATTTGGAAAGGCACACACCTGCCTATATAAGGTCCCACAGTTGACTGCATGTCAGAGCAAAAACCAAGCCATGAGGTTGAAGGAATTGTCCGTAGAGCTCCAAGACCGGATTGTGTCGAGGCACAGATCTGGGGAAGGGTACCAACAAATGTCTGCAGCATTTGAAGGTCCCCAAGAACACAGTGGCCAACATCATTCTTAAATGGAAGAAGTTTGGAACCACCAAGACAATTCCTAGAGCTGGCCGCCGGGCCAAACCGAGCAATCAGGGGAGAATGGCCTTGGTCAGGGAGGTGACCAAGAACCCAATGGTCACTCTGACAGAGCTCTAGAGTTCCTCTGTGGAGATGGGAGAACATTCCAGAAGGACAACCATCTCTGCAGCACTCCACCAATCAGGTCTTTATGGTAGAGTGGCCAGACGGAAGCCACTCCTCAGTAACAGGCACATGACAGCCCGCTTGAAGTTTGCCAAAAGGCACCTAAAGGACTCTGACCATGAGAAACAAGATTCTCTGGTCTGATGAAACCAAGATTGAACTATTTGGCCTGAATGCCAAGCGTCACGTCTGGAGGAAACCTGTCACCATCCCTACGGTGAAGCACGGTGGCAGCATCATGCTGTGGGGATGTTTTTCAGTGACAGGGACTGGGAGACTAGTCAGAATCGAGGGAATGATGAACGGAGCCAAGTACAGAGAGATCCTTGATGAAAACCTGCTCCAGAGCGCTCACGACCCCAGACTGGGGCAAAGGTTCACCTTCCAACAGGACAACAACCCTAAGCACACAGCCAAGACAACACAGGAGTGGCTTTGGGACAAGTCTCTGAATGTCCTTGAGTGGCCCAGCAAGAGCCTGGACTTGAACCCTATTGAACATCTCTGGAGACCTGAAAATAGCTGTGCAGGGACACTCCCCATCCAACCTGACAGAGCTTGGGAGGATCTGCAGAGAAGAATGGGAGAAGCTCCCCAAATATAGGTGTGCTAAGCTTGTAGCGTCATACCCAAGAAGACTCGAGGCTGTAATCACTGCCAAAGGTGCTTCAACAAAGTACTGAGTAAAGGGTCTGAATACATTTGCAAAAATTTATACAAACCTGTTTTTGCTTCGTCATTATGGGGTATTGTCTGTAGATTGGGGGGGGGGGGGACTATTTAATCAATTTTAGAATAAGGCTGTAACGTAACAAAATGTGAAAAAAGTCAAGGGGTCTGAATACTTTCTGAATGCACTGTATGTAAATGTAATATTTCAGATGTTTATTTATGTCTAAACCTGTTTTTGCTTCGTCATTATGGGGTATTGTGTGTAAATTGATTAGGAAATAAGTACACTAAGTATACAGCCTTGCAAAAGCATTCATACCCCTTGGATTTCTTCAAATATTATTGTGTTAAAAGTGGGATTTGTTGTCAACAATGAACTCAAAATACTCAAATGTCAAATTAAAAATAACTAAAATATAGTCATTGCATAAGTATTCAGCCTATTTCTTTAGGCAAGCCTAAATTAGTTAAGGAGTAATTTCAAGCTCAAATTCAACTACAAAGACCAGGGAGCCTTTCGAAAGCCTCAGAATAGGGCAGTGATTGGTATATCGGTAACAATATCAAATCACATCATGTACTAAACCACCCAGACACATCAAAGATACAGTTGTCCTTATGAACTGAGCTGCAGGACAGGAATGAAACTGTGCAGAGATGTTACCATGAGGCCATTGGTGATTTTAAAACAGCTACAGAGTTCAATGTCTATGGTGGTAGAAAACTGAGGATGGATCAACAACATTGTAGTGACTCCACAATAATTTCAATGACAGTGAAAATAATAATACAAATATACAGAATAAATATGTTTTGGTCTAAATGCAAAGCCTTATATTTGGGGCAAATCCAACACAACCCATCACTGAGTAACTTCCTCCTTATTTTCAAGCTTGGTGGTGGCTGCATCATGGTATGGGTATGTTTGACATGGGCAAATACTGGGGAGTTTTTCCGGATAAAAGAAAAGGGATGGAGCTAAGCACAGGCAAAACCCTAGAGAAAAACCTGAACAGACACTGGGAGAGGAATTAACCATTCAGCAGCATGGTGGTGGCAGCATCATGCTGTGGGAATGTTTTTCATCGGCAGGGACTGGGAAATTGCTGCAAAAGGTGGCTCTTCAAAGTATTGACTTTGGGGGGGGGGGGGGGGGGGGGGGGGGGGGGGGGTGAATAGTTATGCACGCTCAAGTTTTCAGTTTCTTTGTCTTATTTCTTGTTTTTTTCACCCAAAAATATTTTGCATCTTCAAAGTGGTAGGCATGTTGTCTAAATCAAATGATACAAACCCCCCAAAATCAATTTTAATTCCAGGTTGTAAGGCAACAAAATAGGAAAAATGCCAAGGGGGTTGAATACTTTCGCTCCCTCTATATCTCTCTAACTGATACTCAGTGACAGAGTATAGGCCTTGTGTTATATGGTGAAGTATAATCCTATACATGGATTAAGCATACATGCGTTTTGTATGAAAACATACGAGGGATTTCAAGCGTTTCCGTGCTATTTTGTTTGTGTATATTTGGACATCCATTCGCTGGCACTCTGCTGTCATATGAATCCTCTGAGCCCACAGTCTTGATGCTTTGTGTGTAGCAGAGCAGCCTGTTTTTCTCTCCAAGAACCCACCAGTTTATTTTGGGAAGGCTGAGGTAGGTGCCGGCCTTACCGCAGTGAGTGGGTGGCAGTTTGGAAGCCCTGCAGTACTGTACCTGGGAAGCATTGTATGCTTCAAGCTAGGCAATATATGGACAGTATATAATATGGATGATTTATATGTGTAGTACACTATGTGCAACATAACCTATATATTTGTAGAATATGGCAAATACAGTATTTTTTTTGTATTTGGCCAATATATTTGTGATACAGTTGAAGTTGAAAGTTTACATACACCTTAGCCAAATACATTTAAACTCAGTTTTTCACAATTCCGGACATTTAATCCTAGTAAAAATTCCCTGTCTTAGGTCATTTAGGATCACCACTTTATTTTAAGAATGTGAAATGTCATAATAATAGTAGTGATTTCTTTCAGCTTTTATTTCTTTCATCACATTCCCAGTGGGTCAGAAGTTTACATACACTCAATTAGTATTTGGTAGCATTGCCTTTAAATTGTTTAACTTGGGTCAAACGTTTCGGGTAGCCTTCCACAAGCTTCCCACAATAAATTGGATACATTTTGGCCCATTCCTCCTGACAGAGCTGGTTTAACTGAGTCAGATTTGTAGGGCACCTTGCTCGCACACACTTTTTCAGTTCTGCCCACACATTTTCAATAGGATTGAGGTCAGGGCTTTGTGATGGCCACTCCAATACCTTGACTTTTGACTTTGTTGTCCTTAAGCCATTTTGCCACAACTTTGGAAGTATGCTTGGGGTCGTTGTCCATTTGGAAGACCCATTTGCGACCAAGCATTAACTTCCTGACTGATGTCTTGAGATGTTGCTTCAATATATCCACATAATTTTCCTTCCTCATGATGCCATCTATTTTGTGAAGTGCATCAGTCCCTCCTGCAGCAAAGCACCCCCACAGCATGATGCTGCACGGTTGGGATGGTGTTCTTCGGCTTGCAAGATTCCCCTTTTTCCTCCAAACATAACGATGGTCATTATGGCCAAACAGTTCTATTTTTGTTTCATCAGACCAGAGGACATTTCTACAAAAAGTACGATCTTTGTCCCCATGTGCAGTTGTAAACCGTAGTCTGGCTTTTTAATGGCGGTTTTGGAGCAGTGGCTTCTTCCTTGCTGAGCGGCCTTTCAGGTTATGTCGATATAGGACTCGTTTTACTGTGGATATAGATACTTTTGTACCTGTTTCCTCCAGCATCTTCACAAGGTCCTTTGCTGTTGTTCTGGGATTGATTTGCACTTTTCGCACCAAATTACGTACATCTCTAGGAGACAGAATGCGTCTCCTTCCTGAGCAGTATGACGGCTGCGTGGTACCATGGTGTTTATACTTGTGTTCTATTGTTTGTACAGATGTACGTGGTACCTTCAGGCGTTTGGAAATTGCTCCCAAGGATGAACCAGACTTGTGGAGGTCTACAATTCTTTTTCTGAGGTCTTTGCTGATTTCTTTTGATTTTCCCACGATGTCAAGCAAAGAGGCACTGCGTTTGAAGGTAGGCCTTGAAATACATCCACAGGTACACCTCCAATTGACTCAAATGATGTCAATTAGCCTATCAGAAGCTTCTAAAGCCATGACATCATTTTCTGGAATTTTCCAAGCTGTTTAAAGGCAAAGTCAACTTAGTGTATGTGAACTTCTGACCCACTGGAAGTGTGATACAGTGAATTATAAGTGAAATAATCTGTCTGTAAACAGTTGTTGGAAAAATTACTTGTGTCATGTGTAACAGTGTTGCTTCCGTCCCTCACCGCGCCCCTACCTGGGCTTGAACCAGGGACCCTCTGCACACATCGACAACAGTCACCCTCGAAGCACCGTTACCCGTCGCTCCACAAAAGCCGCGGCCCTTGCAGAGCAAGGGAAACAACTACTTCAAGGTCTCAGAGCGAGTGACGTCACCGATTGAAACGCTACTAGTGCGCACCGCTAACTAGGTAGCCATTTCACACCGGTTACACTCACCCCCCCTATTGACCTCCTCCTTTTCCGCAGCAACCAGTGATCCGGGTCAACAGCATCAATGTAACAGTGTTGCTTCCGTCCCTCTCCTCGCCCCTACCTGGGCTTGAACCAGGGACCCTCTGCACACATCGACAACAGTCACCCTCGAAGCACCGTTACCCGTCGCTCCACAAATGCCGCGGCCCTTGTAGAGCAAGGGAAACCACTACTTCAAGGTCTCAGAGCGAGTGACGTCACCGATTGAAAAGCTACTAGTGCGCACCGCTAACTAGCTAGCCATTTCACACCGGTTACATATGCACAAAGTAGATGTCCTAACCGACTTGCCAAAACTATAGATTGTTAACAAGAAATGTGTGGAGTGGTTGAAAAACAAGTTTTAATGACTCCAACCTAAGTGTAAGTAAACTTCTGACTTCAACTGTATATGGTCAATGTATTGTGTAGCCCATATGTGCAGTATATGGCCAATATAGTATACAGTCAGGTCCAAAATGATTGGCACCCTTGATAAAGACGAGCAAATAAGACTGTGTAAATAATAAATTATACAAATACTGAGCTATATTGTATGTTGCATGTATCTTTCTTTCAACGCCATATTCACCTCTTGTGTGCGTGGCTAAAGAGCTCTATTTTCATGTCATCCAACAAATGTAAATGCCTGGAGTTTGCTAAACGCATTGGCACTTGGATTGGAATCGGTTCTTTGGTCAGATGACATGAAAATAGAGCTATTTGGCCATGCACATTATTTGTGGGTTTTTGGTCGAAAGAAAGAGAGTCATATGCAGAAAAGGACACCATACCTACTGTAAAATTTGGTGGTGGATCTTTGATGTTCTGGGGCTATTTTGCTTCCACTGGTCCTGGGGCCCTTGTTAAGGTCAACAGCATCATGGACTTTACCCAATACCAGGACATTTTAGCCAAAAACCTTGTGTCACGCTCGTTGATGAACGGGACGGACCAAAACGCAGCGTGAAATGCCTCCATGTTTATTGAACTTAATAAACATACAAAACAACGAAATGTGACGTCGGAAGGCTAACACTAACAAGCCACACTAACCGAACACAAACAAAAACCCACAACACAGGCAGGAAAACTGGCTGCCTAAGTATGATCCCCAATCAGAGACAACGAGCGACAGCTGCCTCTGATTGGGAACCACACCCGGCCAAACATAGAAATACAAACATAGATATTCACACCCTGACCAAACTAGCTAGAGTTATATAGGCCAGGGCGTGACACCTTGTATCTGCCAGGAGGCTGAAACTTGGCCACAAGTGGATCTTCTAGCGAGACAATAACACCAAGCACACATCACAGTCCACAAAGAAATTGTTAATTGACCAAAAAATCTACATTTTGCAATGGCCATCTCAGTCTCCGGACTTGAACACTATTGAAAACCTGTGGTTTGAATTGAAGAGGGCAGTCCATTAGCGCAGAGGAAGGATATCAATGATCTGGAAAGATTCTGTATGGAGGAATTGTCCAACATCCCTCCCAAAGTGTTCTCCAATCTCATAAAACATTTTAGAAAAAGACTCCGTGTCGTTATCCTCACAAGGTGAGGTATTGAAAGGTTTTGTAAACAGTGGTGGCAATAATTTTGAACAATTGTATTTAGTACAAAATATAATTTCCCAATTTTTTTGAGCATACAGTCAGTATTTGTGGCATTTTATTTTATACAGTCTTATTTGCTCATCTTTATCAAGGGTGCCAATAATTTTGGACCTGACTGTATATGTCTGGTTTATCACCTTTCTATCTGCTGTGCTGGACTTTCCCCTAACCAGTTGTAAATATTCACTCTTTAACCTCGTCCATGCATCCATCCATCATCCCATCTAATCTGTCTATTCCAACATCCCATTATCTCATCTGTCTGTCACCTCTTCCTCCATGTCTTTTTATTCTATTTGTCAGTCATCTTTTTGTATTTGACTCTCTTTTTTTCTATACATCATTTATCTTATTGATTTGTTTATCACTTATACTCCCCAGTGCGCACACACACACACACAACCCATCCATCTCTTCACTCCTCTCTTATCTGTCCATTCCTTTTGCTCTTCTTTTCTTTAAGCGCTAGCTCTCCGTCTCTGCAGCTGTTTCTTGGCTATTACAGTTTTCTCAATTGCATATAAGCATTTTTTGGAACTGAGGTCAAAAGTATCAAGAGCAGAACAACAATAATCAAATGCATTAATACATTTTGACAAACTTCTGATCACTTTCTTGCATTTGTATCTGGATTGCATATCTTTACACCTTTTTGCACAACTATTAATTGAATTGGCATCAGGGAATACTCTCCATCACGGTTGACAACTCCACGGTATTCCCCTCCCAGAGTGCAAAGAACCTTGGCGTGACCCTGGACAACAGCCTGTCGTTCTCTGCAAACATCAGATCAGTGACTCGCTCCTGCAGGTTCATGCTCTACAACATCTGTAGAGTAAGACCTTAGCTCATACAGGAAGTGGCGCAGGTCCTAATCCAGGCACTTGTCATCTCCAGTCTGGACTACTGCAACTCGCTTTTGGCTCCCTGATTGTGCCATCAAACCCCTGCAACTTATCCTGAACGCCGCAGCCCACCTGGTGTTCAGCCTTCCCATGTTCTCCCATGTCACCCCGCTCCTCCCCACACTCCACTGGCTTCCAGTCGAAGCTCACATCCACTATAAGTCCATGGTACTTGCCTACGAATCAGCAAGAGGAACTGCTCTGTTCTGCCACCTCTGGTCTCTTGGCCCTCCCACCCCTATGGGAGGGGCTGCTCCCTCTCAGCCCAGTCAAAGCTCTTCTCTGTCCTGGCACCCCAATAGTGGAAACAGCTTCCCCTTGAAGCTTGAAACTAGGACAGCAGAGTCCCTGCCCATCTTCCGAAAACATCTGAAACCCTACCCTTCAAAGAGTATCTCAAATAATCCCACAGCAGCCCCCCCCCGCACTTGTTAGTTCATGAAAATTCCCTTTCTTGAACGAACACTCGCACATTAGTGATGCGCGGGTTGACTCATAACCCACAGTCCCCGCGGTTATATCCGCGGGCTGACGGGATGGGGTCATTAAATATTGTGTTGCTGAAGGACGGTTGAGTGGGGGGCAGGTTGAATAAAGAGAAACGATACCTTACAAAATCCATAAATGTGTCTACATTAAGGTTTTTCTTTCATTATATTAGGCTATCTGGTATTAGTTTATAAGCCTAAACTTTAGGCCTGAACTGTACGCGTGCCAAATTGCCTACACAGCCAATCGCCAAATAATGCTTTTGGGAATGGGCAGAAAAGTGAACATCAATCCACGGAGGCAAAAAGGACATTGTCGAAGTTTAATTCAATAAGACAAAATCTGCGAAAGGAGAGTTGAAAATAAAGGAAAATATTTGGTGAAGTGGTAAAAGTGGATGATAGATGATTGTGAGGCGCTATACAAATTAGACAGTCCCAAGACGGGACTTCAAATAGGCCTATGGCATGTCAAGGGAACTGTGTAGCCTACTGTTTAGATGAGTTAAATGGAAACTGAAATCTGGACATTGACTAAACAGAATAACCTTCAGTTTTTTGGAAATTCCAAAGTCCTCTGATAATACTAGCCCCGTGCGAATCAACATCCCTGTGTATTGAGAGAAATGTCTGCGTTTTACAGGTGTTGCTCACGGTTTGAGCAAGAAATCTAACTGATTTGATAAATTGAAAGAAGTGCTGCACATAGCCTATAATATAATATGCCAATTAGCAGACGCTTTTATCCAAAACGACTTACAGTCATGTGTGCATACATTTTTACGTATGGGTGGTCCCGGTGATCGAACTCACTACCCTGGCGTTACAAGCGCCATGCTCTACCAATTGAGCTACAGAGGACCACCTATATAAAGGGCATACATGTATCAACTTTCACAGTGAATGCTTTTGTTTATACGTTTTGTGCGAATGAATTGAACATTGCCAAATGCATCATAAAATAATATTGTGCCTAATTAATGCAACCCTTGTTCCCATATTTTTTTTATTTTTTTGCTTTATTGTATTTTCTCCCCAGTCCCTAAATATCTTTGCTCTGTGAAAGATGACAGAGAACTTTACCGATGTCAACTTGATTGAAGCATTCATTCTATCGATCTATTACATTATTCTGTTGAGCAAGAGTTTATTTAGTCTTCTAGGGCTACATATAATGACAGAAGAGAAGCTGCATGTATCTAATTATAGACAAGTTGATTACCAAATAGTCTACCAAAATGTTGGAAATTATAATCAGAAACATATCTAAATCAGGCAAAACAAAATCCTGCACCCCTAGTCAAAAAATAATTCTGCAGTCTATGGCACATTTTATATATTTGCAGGTTAGGGTTGGGTGCGGCCCTCAGATTTTCACTTTATCACATGTAGTCGGGCGGTTGCAGATGGGTTATTTGCAATTGCGAGTGGGTGCGGGTGAACAATCAGCTGACCCGTGCACCACAATTGCACATGATCCCCCGCCCCACTAGCACTGACTTTGTTGCTTATAGCTACTTTTATTGAGGATAAATCGACTTACTATGACTGAGATATGTGGTTGTCCCACCTAGCTATCTTAAGATGAATGCGTCTGCTAAATTACTAAAATGTAAATGTAATGAATCACTTAAGTTTTTTGTTCCCAGAATATTAACAAATTGTTTTCATCATTAGAGAAATGTGTGCAAAAGTGTCCACTATCTCTAGCAATCAGAAAAATCGGTAGTTGACGTGACACCCTTTTTTTTTGTCCATAATGGCAAACACAAATATAACTTAATTTAAATTGTTTGAAATTGTGACATATTACTAAAAGCTTCTTTTTCTTTTTTTTTTTTACTTGGATCATCAGTAAATTCATGCAGTGTATTTGTTTTCTTAAAAAAATATGTTTTTTTAATGTGGTAATTGTCCAATGGTTTGACTGTCCCAGGTAAGGTTGTGGAACTTTGAACTTAATTAATGAAAACATGAATACAATTCCGTTCACCTACTCTTGTACTTATGACCAGGGGCGGTGTGTTCATTAGGGCGATATGGGCGACGCACTGCCAAACGGGAAAAGGAAGGGATTTTTTTCTAATCAATTATATCACGGCAACAGTAGTTATCAGTGTTCTAATCTAGACGTCTGATCTGCCACTAAATGTCCAATCAGGCTAAAGTCGTGCTTCAAATGCCCCCCCCCCCCCCCCTTTTGGGGCGATTTCAGTCAGGTTGAAAATCGCCCCAGAAGTCTCTCATAGACTCTCATGTAAAAACATTTTTTTTCAAATATCAGAGCTTTCAATACAATCTCTATGGGTTTCTGAGGGCTTGCACTTACGCGCTTTCGTCATACGTAACATAACCATGAACGTAACTAAGAAAAGAGCGGGTAGCAGCGTCAATCAATTCACGTACTACTATCAAGATGGCTAACGTTCAGTGCAACTCGATTGTCTCTTTGAAAGAAGTTCACATCAAAGACCATTCAAAACGAGCTACTGGGGGGTATGCTAGCGGTCATGAGGGAACATATTGTGGAGGAGGTGAAGTCGGGCGAACTTCGTAGCTATCCAAGCTGACGAGACCACGGACGTTTCTACACAGACACAGCTGGTGCTGGTGCTGAGGTACATAGATAGCAACCACAAAGTGCAGGAGCGCTTTTTTGAGTTCCTTCCCATCTCGGAATCAACCTCAGTCTCAATCGCCAGTGTGCTTTTGGAGAGACTGAACGGTATTTTTGCCGACGACGAGAAAGTCAAACTGTGGTGCACTGGCACTGTACCAGGTTCTCATGAGCTACAACCTCCAGGAGACGTTCTCTGAGACTGTGACTCTGTTGAACATCCTCATAACTACTCCAATGACAACAGCTGAAGCTGAGAGATGTTTCTCAACTTTGACACGAGTTAAGACATTCCTGCGAAATTCAATGGGCCAGGAACGTAGCCTCTCTCTCTCTTTGTCCCTCCCTGTCTGTCTCTTTAACACACACATGCCCAAATCAGTTCACAGTTGATGTTGTTTAAAATAGTTATTTTTCATTTTAAAAAAAGTAAAAAAAAAAAAAATATCTGTTCATGTTCATTTTTACAAATCTATACAATTGGCCAGAATATGGTTGTTCATATTTACAAATCTATACAATTGGCCAGAATATGGTTGTTCATTTTTACAAAGCCATACAGATAGCTGTGTTTACCTTTTCTAGAAATTATTTTCAAATTCTGTTTTCAGGCAAAATGTCTATCACTGTTCATTTTCACAAATATATACAAGAGGGCAGAATATGGAAGTCTATAAAAATTTCTTATTACCAATAACTTGCATTAATGTTTTCAGTAGCCTTTATCAAAAGCTCCTGCTTGCTTGTTGTGAATTATGCTCAGGTGCACATATTTCCAATTCAACCATGAGGCAAAAAATGTGGTAAAAGCTCTTGTTGATCCTGCAATCTGAACAAATACCAAGATGCTGTATTTTCAGCTGATATTTCATTTGTTTATGGAAATGCATATTGTTTATGCAGTGTTGAGGAATGTGAAAGAACACCCTTGATTATTTTTACTGTGATAACTTATTTTGCTTTTGTAAGCCAACACTTTTGAGATCAGTCAATAAATGCTTCTGGCATTGACTTATATGCTGCCCCTGTCTTCATGTTGTTGCTGGACATATCTTTTTGAAAATGTGTGTAGGTCACCTAAATCATCAGAAAAATTGCCCCCCCTGAGAATTTTTTCAGGAGCCGCCACTGCTTATGACACAGTCTTTTTCAAGAAACAGTAGTCCCCAAGTCTATTCATGATGTTTCCAAATAGTTGTGATTGATTACATGTTGTCCCCAAAGTCAATGTCCACATGGTGTGACATAATTATGTGATTTAAACAATGAGCCAGCATTTGGGCACCTGTGCTTTCATATTTTCTACCTGATTTTACTGTTAACCCGCGGAAATAAATTGCTGCCTTCTCATGAACATCGAAAAAACAAGTTACAAGATTATACCTGCTACAATATTGTGAGTTTTACGGTATTATTTATGGAGTACAGTTTTGCAGACGTCAAATGTCTTCAAGCTGGCTATGGAACACTTCCAAGATGGAGACCTCTGAGCTTATGCATATTCTCAATTAATAACTATTGAATGCCATGCCTTTCCTCTCACTATATGTTTATATGTCTCTCTCACGCTCTGTCTCTCTCGGTCTCTCTCTCTGTCTGTTCTTCCTGCAGTAAGGGTAGACTGTCTTCCAACATGAATCCTGTGTACAGTCCTGTCCAGCCCGGGACACCGTACGGCAACCCTAAGAACATAGCATACGCAGGTGAGTGCCAAAACAACAACATCAGCAATACCATACCAATACTGTGTGTGTGTATGCATGTGTGTAGCAATGCGTATGCCCCGCCCACCTATTTATTGTGTTTGAGGGGTACAAAATCCACTTGTCACTTAAATCTCACTGGATTGATTGCTTTCATTTTACTCTTTCCCACTCTTGCTTGTGCCATTTTTTTTATTTTTTTTACCGTTAACGTAACAACAGCGGAAACGTTTGTAATGACCTCTCAAACACACTCCGGTAATGGCTGAAATGGGCTCAATGGAATCCATTGGCTTTCCGTTGCATCTACAGTGCCTTGCAAAAGTATTCATCCCCCTTGGCGTTTTTCCTATTTTGTTGCATTACAACCTGTAATTTAAATTGATTTTTATTTAGATTTCATGTAATGGACATACACAAAATAGTCAAAATTGGTGAAGTGAAAAATAAAAAATAAAAAACTTGTTTCAAAAAATTCTAAATAATAAATAACGGAAAAGTGGTGTGTGCATATGTATTCACCCCCTTTGCTATGAAGCCCCTAAATAAGATCTGGCGCAACCAATTACCTTCAGAAGTCACATAATTAGTTAGATTGCACACAGGGGGACTTTATTTCAGAGTCACATGATCTCAGTATATATACACCTGTTCTGAAAGGCCCCAGAGTCTGCAACACCACTAAGCAAGGGGCACCACCAAGCAAGCGGCACCATGAAGACCAAGGAGCTCTCCAAACAGGTCAGGGACAAAGTTGTGGAGAAGTACAGATCAGGGTTGGGTTATAAAAAAATATCAGAAACTTTGAACATCCCACGGAGCACCATTAAATCCATTATTAAAAAATAAAAATAATATGGCACCACAACAAACCTGCCAATAGAGGGCCGCCCACCAAAACTCACGGACCAGGCAATGAGGGCATTAATCAGAGAGACAACAAAGAGACGAAAGATAACCCTGAAGGAGCTGCAAAGCTCCACAGCGGAGATTGGAGTATCTGTCCATAGGACCACTTTAAGCCGTACACTCCACAGAGCTGGGCTTTACTGAAGAGTGGCCAGAAAAAAGCCATTGCTTAAAGAAAAAAATAAGCGAACACGTTTGGTGTTCACCAAAAGGCATGTGGGAGACTCCCCAAACATATGGAAGAAGGTACTCTGGTCAGATGAGACAAAAATTGAGCTTTTTGGCCATCAAGGAAAACGCTATGTCTGGCGCAAACCCAACCCTTCTCATCACCCCCAGAACACCATCCCCACAGTGAAGTGTGGTGGTGGCAGCATCATGCTGTGGGTATGTTTTTCATCGGCAGGGACTGGGAAACTGGTCAGAAGGAATGATGGATGGCGCTAAATACAGGGAAATTCTTGAGGGAAACCTGTTCAGTCTTCCAGAGATTTGAGACTGGGACGGAGGTTCACCTTCCAGAAGGACAATGACCCTAAGCATACTGCTAAAACAACACTGGAGTGGTTTATGGGGAAACATATAAATGTCTTGGAATGTCCTAGTCAAAGCCCAGACCTCAATCCAATTGAGAATCTGTGGTATGACTTAAAGATTGCTGTACACCAGCAGAACCCATCCAACTTGAAGGAGCTGGAGCAGTTTTTCCTTGAAGAATGGGCAAAAATCCCAGTGCTTATCAAGTCACATTGTACTGGTCCCGTGTAGCTCAATTGGTAGAGCATGGCGCTTGCAATGCCAGGGTTGTGGGTTTGATTCCCACGGGGGGCCAGTATGAAAACATGTATGCACTCACTAACTGTAAGTCGCTCTGGATAAGAGCGTCTGCTAAATGACTAAAATAATAAGTTGCATGGACTCACTCTGTGTGCAATAATAGTGTTTTACAAGAATTTTGAATGACTATCCCATCTCTGTACCCCACACATACAATTATCTGTAAGGTCCCTCAGTCGAGCAGTGAATTTCAAACACAGATTCAACCACAAAGACCAGGGAGGTTTTCCAATTCCTTGCAAAGAAGGGCACCTATTGGTAGATGGGTAAAAAAAAGCAGACATTGAATATCCCTTTGAGCATGGGGAAGTTATTAATTACACTTTGGATAGTGTATCGATACACCCAGTCACTATAAAGAGAGGAAGGAAACCGCTCAGGCATTTCACCATGAGGCCAATGGTGAATTTAAAACAGTTACAGAGTTGAATGGCTAAACTGAGGATGGATCAACAACATTGTAGTTACTCCACAATACTAACTTAATTGACAGAGTGAAAATAAGGAAGCCTGTACAGAATAGAAATGTTCCAAAATATGCATTCTGTTTGCAACAAGGTACTAAAGTAATACTGCAAAAAATGTGGCAAAGCAATTAACTTTTTGTCCTGAATACAAAGTGTTATGTTTTGGGGCAAATCCAACACGAACACATTACTGAGTACCCCTCTCCATATTGTATGCTTGTAATCGTTAAGGACTGAGGAGTTTTTCAGGATACAAAATGAACAGAATGGAGCTAACCTCAGGCAAGGTCCTCTGGGAAAAACTGGTTCAGTCTGCTTTCCACCAGACACTGGGAGATGAATTCACCTTTCAGCAGGACAATAACCTAAAACACACAAATCTACACTGGATTTCCTGAGTGGCAGAGTTAGTTTTGATTTAAATCTGATGGAAAATCTTATGGCAAGACCTGAAAATGGTTGTCTAGCAATGATCAACAACCAATTTGACAGAGCTTGAAAATAATAATGGGCAAATGTTGCACATGCCAGGTGTGGAAAGCTCTTAGAGACTTACATTTTAGTCATTTAGCAGACGCTCTTATCCAGAGCAACTTACAGGAGCAATTAGGGTTAAGTGCCTTGCTCAAGGGCACATCGACAGATTTTTCACCTAGTCAGCTCGGGAATTAGAACCAGCGACCTTTCGGTTACTGGCACTACGCTCTTAACCACTAAGCTACCTGCCGCCCCTACTAAGAATATACTCAAGTACAGAAAAGTCTCACAGCTGTAATCGCTGCCAAAGGTGATTCTGACGTGTATTGACTCAGGGGGTTGAATACTAAGACATATTAGGGTTTTTATTTTTCATAAATGTTTTACAAATGTTAGATTTTTTTTTTTACATTCAAGCATTTTATGTGGATTTTTGACCAAAAATGACAATTAAGTCAATTTTAATCCCACTTTGTAACACAACAAAATGTGAAAAAATGCACTTTCTGAAGGCACTGTATCTACCCCTACCACTCTACTATCCCTGCACATTGTAAATATGGTATTTTTTATTTGATTTTTTTATTTCACCTTTATTTAACCAGGTAAGCCAGTTGACAACAAGTTCTCATTTACAACTGCGACCTGGCCAAGATAAAGCAAAGCAGTGTGATAAAAACAACAACACAGAGTTACATATGGGGTAAAACAAAACATAAAGTCAAAAAATACAACAGAAAATATATATACAGTGTGTGCAAATGTAGCAAGTTATGGAGGTAAGGCAATAAATAGGCTATAGTGCAAAATAATTACAATTAGTATTAACACTAGAATGCTAGATGTGCAAGAGATTATGTGCAAATAGAGATACTGGGGTGCAAAAGAGCAAAATAAATAACAATATAGGGATGAGGTAGTTGGGTGGGCTAATTTCAGATGGGCTGTGTACAGGTGCAGTGATCGGTAAGGTGCTCTGACAACTGATGCTTAAAGTTAGTCAGGGAGATAAGAGTCTCCAGCTTCAGAGATTTTTGCAATTCGTTCCAGTCATTGGCAGCAGAGAACTGGAAGGAATGGCGGCCAAAGGAGTTGTTGGCTTTGGGGATGACCAGTGAGATATACCTGCTGGAGCGCAGACTACGGGTGGGTGCTGCTATTATTGACCAATGAGCTAAGATAAGGCGGGGATTTGCCTAGCAGTGATTTATAGATGGCCTGGAGCCAGTGGGTTTGACGACGAACATGTAGTGAGGACCAGCCAACAAGAGCGTACAGGTCACAGTGGTGGGTAGTGTATGGGGCTTTGGAGACAAAACGGATGGCACTGTGATAGACTACATCCAATTTGCTGAGTAGAGTGTTGGAGGCTATTTTGTAAATGACATAGCCAAAGTCAAGGATCGGTAGGATAGTCAGTTTTACGAGGGCATGTTTGGCAGCATGAGTGAAGGAGGCTTTGTTTGCGAGATAGGAAGCCGATTCTAGATTTAACTTTGAAATGGAGATTCTTAATGTGAGTCTGGAAGGAGAGTTTACAGTCTAATCAGACACCTAGGTATTTGTAGTTGTCCACATACTCTAGGTCAGACCCGTCGAGAGTAGTGATTCTAGTCGGGTGGGCGGGTGCCAGCAGTGTTCGATTGAAGAGCATGCATTTAGTTTTACTAGTGTTTAAGAGCAGTTGGAGGCTACTGAAGGAGTGTTGTATGGCATTGAAGCTCGTTTGGAGGTTTGTTAACACAGTGTCCAATGAAGGGCCAGATGTACAGTGGGGAGAACAAGTATTTGATACACTGCCGATTTTGCAGGTTTTCCTACTTACAAAGCATGTAGTGGTCTGTAATTTTTATCATAGGTACACTTCAACTGTGAGAGACGGAATCTAAAACAAAAATCAAGAAAATCACATTGTATGATTTTTAAATAATTAATTTGCATTTTATTGCATGACATAAGTATTTGATCACCTACCAACCAGTAAGAATTCCGGCTCTCACAGACCTGTTAGTTTTTCTTTAAGAAGCCCTCCTGTTCTCCACTCATTACCTGTGTTAACTGCACCTGTTTGAACTCGTTACCTGTATAAAAGACACCTGTCCACACACTCAATCAAACAGACTCCAACCTCTCCACAATGGCCAAGACCAGAGAGCTGTGTAAGGACATCAGGGATAAAATTGTAGACCTGCACAAGGCTGGGATGGGCTAAAGGACAATAGGCAAGCAGCTTGGTGAGAAGGCAACAACTGTTGGCGCAATTATAATAAAATGGAAGAAGTTCAAGATGACGGTCAATCACCCTCGGTCTGGAACTACATGCAAGATCTCACCTCGTGGGGCATCAATGATCATGAGGAAGGTGAGGGATCAGCCCAGAACTACACGGCAGGACCTGGTCAATGACCTGAAGAGAGCTGGGACCACAGTCTCAAAGAAAATCATTAGTAACACACTACGCCGTCATGGATTAAAATCCTGCAGCGCACGCAAGGTCCCCCTGCTCAAGCCAGCGCATGTCCAGGCCCGTCTGAAGTTTGCCAATGACCATCTGGATGATCCAGAGGAGGAATGGGAGAAGGTCATGTGGTCTGATGAGACAAAAATAGAGCTTTTTGGTCTAAACTCCACTCGCCGTGTTTGGAGGAAGAAGAAGGATGAGTACAACCCCAAGAACACCATCCCAACCGTGAAGAATGGAGGTGGAAACATAATTATTTGGGGATGCTTTTCTGCAAAGGGGACAGGACGACTGCACCGTATTTAGGGGAGGATGGATGGGGCCATGTATCGCGAGATCTTGGCCAACAACCTCCTTCCCTCAGTAAGAGCATTGAAGAAGGGTCGTTGCTGGGTCTTCCAGCATGACAACGACCCGAAACACACAGCCAGGGCAACTAAGGAGTGGCTCCGTAAGAAGCATCTCAAGGTCCTGGAGTGGCCTAGCCAGTCTCCAGACCTGAACCCAATAGAAAATCTTTGGAGGCAGCTGAAAGTCTGTATTGCCCAGCGACAGCCCCGAAACCTGAAGGATCTGGAGAAGGTCTGTATGGAGGAGTGGGCCAAAATCCCTGCTGCAGTGTGTGCAAACCTGGTCAAGAACTACAGGAAACGTATGATCTCTCTAATTGCAAACAAAGGTTTCTGTACCAAATATTAAGTTCTGCTTTTCTGATGTATCAAATACTTATGTCATGCAATAAAATGCAAATTAATTACTTAAAAATCATACAATGTGATTTTCTGGATTTTTGTTTTAGATTCTGTCTCTCACAGTTGAAGTGTACCTATGATAAAAATTACAGCCCTCTACATGCTTTGTAAGTAGGAAAACCTGCAAAATCGGCAGTGTATCAAATACTTGTTCTCCCCACTGTATACAAAATGGTAGAGGTGGATCTGAGAGTCACCAGCAGCAAGAGCGACATCATTGATATACACGGAGAAAAGAGTTGGCCCAAGAATTGAACCCTGTGACACCCCCATAGAAACTGCCATAGGTCCAGACAACAGGCCCTCCGATTTGACACATTGAACTCTATCTGAGAAGTAGTTGGTGAACCAGGCGAGGCAGTCATTTGAGAAACCAAGGCTATTTAGTCTGCCAATAAGAATGCGGTGGTTGACAGAGTCGAAAGCCTTGGCCAGGTCGATGAAGACGGCTGCACAGTACTTTCTATTATCGATCGCGGTTATAATATCGTTTAGGACCTTGAGCGTGGCTGAAGTGCACCCATGACCAGCTCGGAAACCGGATTGCATAGCGGAGAAGGTACGGTGGGATTCGAAATGGTCGGTGATCTGTTTGTTAACTTCGCTTTCAAATACTTTCAAAAGGCAGGGCAGGATGGATATAGGTCTGTAACAGTTTGGATCTAGAGTGTCACCCCCTTTGAAGAGGGGGATGACCGCGGCAGCTTTCCAATCTCTGGGGATCTCAGACGTTACGAAAGAGAGGTTGAACAGGCTAGTAATAGGGGTTGCGACAATTTCGGCGGCTAGTTTTAGAAAGAAAGGGTCCAGATTGTCTAGCCCAGCTGATTTGTAGGGGTCCAGATTTTGCAGCTCTTTCAGAACATCAGCTGTCTGAATCTGTGTGAAGGAGAAGCGGGGGGGGGGCATGGGCAAGTTGCAGCGGAGGGTGCAGAGTTGGTGGCCGGGGTAGTGGTAGCCAGGTGGACAGCATGGCCAGCCGTAGCAAAATGCTTGTTGAAATTCTCGATTATTGTAGATTTATCGGTGGTGATAGTGTTTCCTAGCCTCAGTGCAGTGGGCAGCTGGGAGGAGGTGCTCTTATTCTCCATGGACTTTACAGTGTCCCAAAACTTTTTGGAGTTAGTGCTACAGGATGCAAATTTCTGTTTGAAAAAGTTAGCCTTTGCTTTCCTGACTGCTTGTGTATATTGGTTCCTAACTTCCCTGAAAAGTTGCATATCGCGGGGGCTATTTGATGCTAATGCAGTACGCCACAGGATGTTTTTGTGCTGGTCAAGGGCAGTCAAGTCTGAGGAGAACCAGGGGCTATATCTGTTCTTAGTTCTGTATTTTTTGAATGGGGCATGTTTATTTAAGATTGAGAGGAAATTAATTTTAAAGAACAACCAGGCATCCTCTACTGACGGAATGAGATCTATATCCATCCAGGATACCTGGGCCAGGTCAATTAGGAAGGCCTGCTCGCTAAAGTGTTTTAGGGAGCGTTTGACAGTGATGAGGGGTGGTCGTTTGACCGCGGACCTGTTACGGACGCAGGCAATAAGGCAGTGATCGCTGAGATCCTGGTTGAAGACAGCGGAGGTGTATTTAGAGGGTACATTTGTCAGGATGATGTCTATGAGGGTACCCATGTTTACGGATTTAGGGTTGTACCTGGTAGGTTCGTTGATCATTTGTGTGAGATTGAGGGCATCTAGTTTGGATTGTAGGATGGCCGGGGTGTTAAGCATATCCCAATTTAGGTCACCAAGCAGTACGAACTCTGAGGATAAATGGGGGGAAATCAATTCACATATGGTGTCCAGCTGGGGGCTGAGGGGGGTCTGTAGCAAGCGGCAACAGTGAGAGACTTATTTCTGAAAAGGTGGATTTTTAGAAGTAGAAGCTCAAACTGTTTGGGCACAGACCTGGATAGTATGATAGAGCTCTGCAGGCTATCTCTACAGTAGGTTGCAACTCCACCCCCTTTGGCAGTTCTATCTAGGCGGAAAATGTTATAGTTGGGGATGGAAATTTCAGAATTTTTGGTGGCCTTCCTAAGCCAGGATTCAGACACTGCTAGAACATCAGGGTTGGCGGAGTGTGCTAACGCAGTGAATAACTCAAACTTAGGAAGTAGACTTTGGATATTAACATGCAAGAAACCAAGGCTTTTGCGATTACAGAAGTCAACAAATGATAGCGCCTGGGGAGTAGGAGTGATACTGAGGGCTGCAGGGCCTGGGTTAGCCTCTACATCACCAGAGGAACAGAGGAGGACTATAATAAGGATACGGCTAAAGGCTTTAAGAACTCGTCTTCTAGTGCGTTGGGTACATAGAATAAAGGGGGCAGATATCCGGGCGTTGTAGAAAAAGATTCAGGGCATTATGTACAGACAAGGATATGGAAGGATATGAGTAAAGTGGAGGTAAACCTAAGCGTTGGGTAACAATGAAAGAGAGAGCATCACTGGAGGCACCGATTGAGTCGGGGGTGGGACAAAGGAGCTATCTAAGGCAGGTTTAGCTGGGCTGGGGGATCTACAGTGAAATAGTACAATTAGAAATAACCGAAACAGCAATAAGCAAACCATATTGACATGGGAGAGAGGCATAAAGCAATCACAGGTGTAATATGAGAGAGCTAAGACAACAGCTGGTAATGACGACACAGTTTGGGCTGAGGCTAAACATAAACAGGATGCGGTACCGTAAAAAGGAACAGTCCTGCAGGCATCAGCTGTATAGCTGAGTTATCATAAGGTCCGGTGAACAGCAATAGGATAGTTCGGAGGTAGTTCGGGGGCTGCTAAAGCACTAGCGAGCAAGAGGCCACGGCTAGCGTGTGCTAGTGGGCCGGGGCTAGCAGATGGAATCTTCGTGGTCGACGTCGTAACGGGAAGCCTGTTGTAACCACATCAGACGATTTCGTCGGCAGACCAGTAGTGTAGGATCGGCGGGGCTCCGTGTCAACTCTAGGTGGTCCCGTCCGGTTGACAGAGGTAGATAGCCGGGAGATGGGCCTAGCTCAGGATGATTAGCCAAACCACAACGTCCATTTTGTTGCAGCTAGCTGGTAGCGATGAATCCGGAGTTAAAGGTCCAGTGATTCAGTGATTCCGGCAGAAAAACTGATATGTTCTGGGTTGATAACGCGCTGTGCAGACAGTGCAGACTGGCCGAATAATAGTCCAGGCTAGAGCTGGCTGGTAGGTGGTGCAGGCCACGGACAATGGTGAAAAACCGCAAGTAGCAAGTAGCAAGTAGCTAGTTAGCTGGCTACTCCCGTCCGGTAGACCGAGAGGTAGATAGCCGGGATATGGGCCTGGCTCTAGGCTAGCTCGAGGCTAACTGGTGCTTGCATCGGGGGCAGTGGTGATTAGCCAAACAGCAACATCCATTCGGTTGCGGCTAGCTAGTTGCGATCCGGTGATTAATGTCCAGTGATTAAATTATTCCGGCAGAAAAATCCAATGTTCTGGGTGAAATACCGCTAACTGTGGCTAATAGCAAGTAGCTAGTTAGCTGGCTAGCTAGTTTCAACTGGAGATTCTAGATAAAATGTAAGTCAATAATAGAATCCGTTCCACATTGTGTGAGGTGGGTTGCAGGAAAGTATATTTTGTAGAAGGATGAAAAGTCTGATAGGGAAATATGTACGAAAAATACAAAAAAAACAGGGTATTTACAGGCTATTTACAGACACACGACAAAAACAGGACTGCACTACTACGCCATCTTGGATTTATTGGCACTGACCCTGGAACTGACTCTGTATATAGCTTCTATAGCTTACTTTCTCGTGTTCTACTTATTTCTATTTCTGCTGTTTCCTTAAGTCCACGATCATCTCCTTTGTTTTGTTGACATTGAGTGAGAGGTTATTTTCTTGGCACCACACTCCCAGAGCCCTCACCTCTATGTAGGCTGTCTCGTCATTGTTGGTAATCATGCCTACTACTGTTGTGTCATCTGCAAACTTGATGATTGAGTTGGAGGCGTGCTTGGCCACGCAGTCATGGGTGAGCAGGGAGTACAGGAGGGGGCTGAGCACGCACCCTTGTGGGGCCCCAGTGTTGAGGATCAGGAAGTGGAGATGTTGTTTCCTACCTTCACCATCTGGGGGCGGTCTGTCAGGAAGTCCAGGACCCAGTTTCACAGGGCGGGGTTCAGACCCAGGGCCTCGAGCTTAATGATGATCTTGTAGGGTACTATGGTGTTGAATGCTGAGCTATAGTCAATAAACAGCATTCTTACATAGGTATTCCTCTTGTCCAGATGGGATGGGGCAGTGTGCAGTGTGATGGCGATTGCATCGTCTGTGGATCTATTGGGGCGGTAAGCAAATTGAAGTGGGTCTAGGGTGACAGGTAAGGTAGAGGTGATATGATCCTTGACTAGTCTCTCAAAACAATTCATGATGACAGAGTTGAGTACTACGGGGCGATAGTCATTTAGTTCATTTACCTTTGCTTTCTTGGGTACAAAAACAATGGTGGCCATCTTGAAGCATGTGGGGACAGCTGACTGGGATAGGGAGAGACTGAAAATGTTCGTAAGCACACCAGCCAGCTGGTCTGCGCATGCTCTGAGGACGCGGCTAGGGATGCCGTCTGGGCCGGCAGCCTTACGGGGGTTAACATGCTTAAATGTCTTACTCACGTCGGCCACGGAGAAGGAGAGCCCACAGTCCTTGGTAGTGTGCCGCTTCAGTGGCACTGTGTTATCCTCAAAGCGGGAGATGAAGGTGTTTAGCTTGTCTGGAAGCGAGACGTCGGTGTCTGCGACGTGGCTGGTTTTCCTTTTGTAGTCCGTGATTGTCTGTAGACCCTGCCACATACGTCTTGTGTCTGAGCAGTTGAATTGCGATTCTACTTCGTCTCTATACTGACGTTTTGCCTGTTTGACTTCTTTGCGGAGTGAATAGCTACACTGTTTGTATTCTGCCATATTCCCAGTCACCTTGCTATGGTTAAATGTGGTGGTTCGCGCTTTCAGTTTTGCGCGAATGCTGCCATCTATCCACGGTTTCTGGTTAGGGTAGGTTTTCATTTACGCCATTGTTTGGAAAGAGCTTGCAAGAAAGATATTTCACTGTACTTGTGCATGTGACAATAAAAACTTGAAACTTAAGATCCCTCCCAATGTGTTGTTCAACTCATAAAACATTTTAGATAATGGCTCAGTGCCATTATCCTCGCAAGGTGAGGTATTGTAAACAGGGGTGTCATTTTGACCCCTACCTTTTTGACAAAAATGTATTACTTGCTAAACAAAATCTATTTTTCTGAGTATTAGTATTTTTTTAGCATACAGTATAGCTCAGTATTTGAATTATTTTGACAGTCATTTTTGCTCATCTTTATCAAGGGTGTCAATAATTTCGGACCCCACTGTATTTCCTCCACATGCTTTCCCTGCATTCATTCTGAAATAACTGAAATGACTTACTCTCTTTTGTGCTTTTAATTCCATTTTCTCTCCTGTCATCCCCATGACTGGGTTTACAAGGGAGATTAATTGTTTAGGTCCTCCTCCCTTTTTCCCCGTTGAGCAGTCTAATGTGGGTCATAAAACGATTGTGTGCCTTTAATAGATTTCTGATGGGGAAAACCGATGTACGGAAGTGGTGTAGTAGTGGTGCATTGTGATCTGCTTACAAAACAAACCCTTGTAGTAAGAGCGGTAGAATGGTAATGATTAGTAAGCTCCTCTAATTGTCGTCATCATGTACATGAATCTATTGGTGAATCCTGGCTGGTTGGCATAGTGGGCTGTTTTGTCACCGGAAGCCAAATGTCAGTGTCACCGCCTGTGTCACATACTGTATTAGGATGTATGAACCATACGCATGTAGAAGTAGAGCATCCACCACCGGATGAGTCTATGCATCGAATGAGCTGTCTGTGCAAAAAATATTAATTCAAACGCCGTGTCCAAAGACAGGTGAAAAAAGGGAAGGCAGGAAAATGAGTGTGGAAATAGAAATGTGATTTCTCTGGTGGTGTTTTCCTCCACTGGCTCAGGGGGGCAGGGCCGGTTACTCGGCTTGTGATTCATAGGCCAGGCTGTTACCACAGCACTGGCTTTGAGAAGAGGGATATTATTTTAAAGATGCTCTCAATAGTTTTGTCTCTAGTCGCGTCTTCCAACCCACAATGCATTGCTGCTCGTCCTTAAGTTGCAGCTGATCAGAGAGTTAAAAGAAAGGACAGATGCTTGCAGTGGTTGCAGTAGCGTTGTGTGATGGAAGCTGTGTGGAGGGAGGCGGGAGGATACATATGCAGAAGCTCTCACACACATACAAAGACACACATGTACACACACACCCCTGGGGACAGCAGCTAAAGGAGTGCAGTTGTCGTTCTCAGATACTGCTGACAGTAGGGATCACTCCCTCTACTCTATTCCTCCCTCAGTTCCTCCCTCCCTTTCAGTATCGCTCTACCACTCTCTCTCTACCACTCTCTCTCTCTCGCTCTAATTGTCTCTGGCTGCTTCTCTTTTGCTCACAATTAATCCACAGTCGCACTGTTCCATAAATACGAGGGCTAATTAGTGTGTGTGTGTGTGTGTAAATACTGAGGCTCTGACAGTGTGTGTGTGTGTGTGTGTGTGTGTGTGTGTGCATGCGTGTGTGTGGGCCGTTGGATCAGGTTGCGTAGGTGGTGTGTAGCCTCAGGATTGAGACACACACACACACACACACACAGGCTGCTCCGGCATTCTTTGTTATTTCCAATAATAGGCTACTTTGTTTTAGTGTGATTGCTATGCGATCAGTACAATTCATAGTCATAACAATAGCACCTGTCATTATAGCATAGAGAAGGCATACATTCATAATATATAGGCCTGCCTAACCTAAAGTAAATATTGTCCCTTTTCTCCCACATTCCATACCCCTTTATTTTCCTTATAGGCCCACTACCATCAAGTAAATATTTGTCTTCTATGTTCCTCTTCTCTATCTTCCCTACCCCTTATTTTCCATTTCCAGGGAAATGCTGTGTGCTATTTAGTTGCTTTTTTACTATACTGTAATCTACCTATGGGCCCTAGTAAAAATAAATGCACGGTATAGTGAATAGGGTGCCATTTGGGATGCAGCCAAAGACACTGCTATGCCTAGGTTACAGCATAGTATATAGTGCACTATACACAGTGTGCAAAACATTAAGGAACACCTTCCTAATATTGAGTTGCACCCCCTTTTGCCCTCAGAACAGCCTCAATTCGATAGGACGCATCGGGAGAGAGTACCTCCGTTTTGTACCGACAAGACTGGTTATATGAAGAAACTGATAGTATTCAGACCCCTTGACGACTTCCACATTTTGTTACGTTACAGCCTTATTCTAAAATTGATTAAATAAAACAATTTCCTCAGTAATCTACACACAATACCCCATAATGACAAAGCGAAAACAGGTTTTTAGAAATGTTTGTATATTTATTCAAAACAAAAAACATATACCTTATTTAAATAAGTATTCAGACGCTTTGCTATGAGACTCGAAATTGAGCTCAGGTGCATCCTGTTTCCATTGATCATCCTTGAGATGTTTCTACAACTTGATTGGAGTCCAACTGTGGTAAATTCAATTGATTGGACATGATTTGGAAAGGCACACACCTGTCTATATAAGGTCCCACAGTTGACAGTGAAAGCCATGAGGTTGAAGGAATTGTCCGTAGAGCTCAGAGACAGGATTGTGTCGAGGCACAGATCTGGGGAAGGGTACCAAAACATTTCTGCAGCATTGAAGGTCCCCAAGAACACAGTGGCCTCCATCATTCTTAAATGGAAGAAGTTTGGAACCACCAAGACTCTTCCTAGAGCTGGCCGCCCGGGCCAAACTGAGCAATCGGGGGAGAAGGGCCTTGGTCAGGGAGGTGACCAAGAATCCGATGGTCACTCTGACAGAGCTCCGTATTTCCTTTGTGGAGATGGGAGAACCTTCCAGAAGGACAACAATCTCTGCAGCACTCCACCAATCAGGCCTTTATGGTAGAGTGGCCAGATGGAAGCCACTCCCCATTAAAAGGCACGTGACACGCTTTGAATTTGCCAAAAAGAATCTAAAGGACTCTCAGACCATGAGAAACAAGATTCTCTGGTCTGATGAAACCAAGATTTAACTCTTTGGCCTGAATGCCAAGAGTCATGTCTGGAGGATACCTGGCACCATCTCTACGGTGATGCATGGTGGTGGCAGCATCATAATGTGGGGATGTTTTTCAGCGGCAGGGACTGGGAGACTAGTCAGGATCGAGGGAAAGATGAACGGAGCAAAGTACAGAGAGATCCTTGATGAAAACCTGCTCCAGAGCGCTCAGGACCTCAGACTGGGGCGAAGGTTCACATTCCAACAGGACAACGGCCCTAAGCACACAGCCAAGACAACACAGGGGTGGCTTCAGGACAGGTCTCTGAATGTCCTTGAGTGGCCCAGCCAGACTTGAACCCGATCGAACATCTCTGGAGAGACCTGAAAATAGCTGTGCAGTGACACTACCCATCCAACCTGACAGAGCTTGAGAGGATCTGCAGAGAAGAATGGGAGAAACTCCCCAAATACAGGTGTGCCAAGCTTGTAGCGTCATACCCAAGAAGTCTTGAGGCTGTAATCGCTGCCAAAGGTGCTTCAACAAAGTACTGAGTAAAACTTGTGTGTAGATTAGATTGATGATGGGAAAAAAAACAATTTAATCAATTTTAGAATAAGGCTGTAACGTAACAATGTGGAAAAAGTCAAGGGGTCTGAATACTTTCCGAATGCACTGTATGTGGATGGGTTGCATGCACTGCAGTGTCCAATCCATATGTTTTATGAGTCAGGTGCAGGAGGGTGGTGCAGGGCTGTAAATCACTGTGAAGGGGATGTGGGGAGATGGAGGCTCCATAGAGTAATTATTATCCTCTACACAGGCACTCTGGAACACTGTCTCTTTGCTGTCCTCCCTTTGTCCTTCCATCTCACAACACACACATTCACTCGTATACTAACGTGCATACACATACATACACACTCTCACACACATGCTACACAGACACACACACACACACACACACGCACACTCACTCTCTCACTCAGTGGATGATGTTCTAAAAGGCTTCTGTTCTCTGTCCTCAGGCTATCCTGCAGGTTATCCTCAGGCTCCTACCTACACACCCAACCTCTACCAGACTGGCAGCCCAGGCTATCCCCAAGGTAAAAACACACGCACGAATGCATGCACACATTAATATGCCATTTAGCAGATGCTTTTATCCAAAGCGACTTACAGTCATGTGTGCATACATTTTTACGTATGGGTGGTCCCGGGGATTGAACCTACTACCCCGGCGTTACAAGCGCCATGCTCTACCAATTGAGCTACAGAGGACCATGAACATGCACAGACACACACATCCACACAAGCACTCAAACATGCTCACAAGCACACACAAACATGCACATAAGCACAGACAAGCCTGCACACACAGCTTTATCAAACTAGAAATCCACTATCTCCCAGGTAAGAATATAGACACATGTAATAGAACACACACTATATGAATCAGATTGCCGGTGCATGCTATTCAAAGGTAAGAACACACACACGCACAGTTCTTGCGTGCATGCTATTTACATTTACATTTTAGTCATTTAGCAGACACTCTTATCCAGAGCGACTTAGTTAGTGAGTGCATACATTTTTATACTGGCCCCCCGTGGGAAATGAACCCACAACCCTGGCGTTGCAAGCGCCATGCTCTACCTAACACACACACGTACAGTTCTTGCGTGCATCACTCCCACAGCACGCCAGAACGTCTCAATCCACATATTCACAGTATTCATGATGTGGGCTCTAGACATTGTCATGTGTCTAATCTTGGCACCTTCTCAGAACGTGGAAGGAAAAGGTGAATTTGCCCCTAGAATCTGATCTTGGATCAGTTTGGCATTTTCCCCACGAATGGTTAAGGTTAGGATTGGGTGAGGGGATGCTGATCCTAGATCTGTACCTATGGGGAAACTTCACCCCAGAGCCTTCACAATGCCTTGAGTACTCTTATGTAGAGCTGCTAGAGAGCCTTTGTTCATATCGAATCCACACAGTGCTCTAGAATGTTCTGTCCAGATTCCAGGAATGTGTGTGTGTATGTGTGTGTGTGTTAAGTCATAGAGAGTACATGTTGGCCATGGCTAGGGCTGTGGCGGTCACAAAATTTTGCCAGCTGGTGATTGTCAAGCAAATAACTGTAGTTCTCACGGTAATTTACCGTTAATTAACATAAACACATTTAGCATCTCCTGGCTTCCACACATAGCCTACAAGCCATTTAAAAAAAGTCTAATACATCCATGTAATATAGCCTACACCTTCACAATAAAACCATTATTTATTTTAGACAGGTCTAAAGAAGCATGATATTAAGAAAATGTAGTCTATTTCAGAAGAACAGAATAGCATACTCTGAGTTGTCCTTATGTTAGGTTCTGATGTGGCTATGCCAAATGGCTGTGGGCTACACTAGTTCATTTAGCAGACAAGATTTGCTTATAATTCCAGGGCATTATTTTATATTATTTTATAGTATGAAGAATACAATTGAACAAAGCTGAATAAAATTGAAATATTTTCTCCAAACGATTTGATGGAGTGTGCACATGCGGCTATTCTGTGTTGAGCGGTAAACAAAGAAATAGGTACTCCTATATGCTTAATTTAGAGTTATTAATGTAACTTTAGCTCTATAAACGTTGGGGTATATGTTTTGATTTTTAATACATTGTAAGGCTGCATGATGAGACTAATGATGATTTGAAAAAAGTTGCTTGAAAGGCGCAGGCTGTACACTCTCCAATAGTCTCTCGTTCACAATTTGACAAGCACTTGATAATGCCTCGAATTTCACAGCGTCATCGCCTTTGTGGCCGTAATGCACCCTGATGCATCCCCTTCTCCCTGAGTGTGCTGTGTAATCAGAAGCGTCTCTCACTCACAGCTCTCCGTCACGTGATCGGGTCTTTCTCACAGGCTACAAGTGAAGACAGACACATCGGGGACGCAACTGCGCGCGTCCTTATCCAATTCCGAGGTGCATATTGAAGATATTGGAAGAACTGTCCACATTTACTTTTCCAACAAGATGAGTAGGCCTAACAAACAGCAAAAGCACTAGCCTATGTCAATCTACTATCCCCCGTAGTACAAAAGTCGACCTATTCTATTCTGTGCGAGAAATAAATATTCCAAACATAGTCTGGGACAGTTGTGGGATGCGATAGATCCCAAATTAATACAACCACTAGCATCAAAAAACCATTTTTATGCAATGTGGCTGACGCAACATATCAGAACCTTTAGCTTAAAATGTTGATAAACTATTAGGCTATTTCTTCACATTATAAGCGCAGCAAGGCGCACATAATATAATATAATATGCCATTTAGCAGATGCTTTTATCCAAAGCGACTTACAGTCATGTGTGCATACATGGTAGTAGGCTATAAGTTTGAATGTTCCATTAGCAGAAAACACCATTATCAAAAGTGATGTAATGCTTTTATTATAAAGGTGCATTTTTATGGTGAAAATTATCTTCCCCAAACTTGAAACTCACACTCTGCTTATACTGTATATGCCAGTTAGGCTCTACACCCCTTGTAAAGGAGATTAATGTGCTTAATTTTAAGAAGTTATTTGGCCACTTTAGTTGTGATACAAACTTTATTAAAACATATAGGCCTATGGGCTAGGCTACATGAGGTGTGCGACTATGATTCGAAAAAAGAAAGAGAAAAAAAAGGTATTGTTTCTTATGCTGGGCATTATTCACAAGTGATAATATATCATTCACAAGTGATAATATATCATACACAAGTGATAGGCTAATATTGTCACCCATGCACTTAAATAGCGAATGGAGGATGCTTTTCCCCGTGGTTTATTTTCATGCCAGCCAGGTAGGCTATACTCCTGTTGTAAATATAAGCAATGTGCTTAATATTAGGAAAGTTGATAAATAAATACAGTAGGCCTAGTCTATAGAAAGCTGATGGGATCCTGCTCTTTTTATTAGTGGCCATCACTCTGTTTTCTCCCGCAATTGCATAGCCTATAGAAATGTTGCGCAACATGAGCTCATGGGCTCTCATGAAGTGTTAGATTAGATTTTGAAACACATTTGCATTGATGTCAGAGTGATTAGAGGGACAATAGAGTGCTGAGTACCAGGCAGTTAGCAAGTTTGGTAGGCTACTAATGACCATCAGCAGCATCAGTGCTTGGAAAAGCCTAATTACAGTGACTAAACAGTCATATGGAATTTGACTGCCTTCATGACTCGTGACCACCGGTGTGGCGGTAATACGGTCACCGCAACAGCCCTGGCCATGGCCACAAAAATGACTGTTAATAAGAGGATTTCTAATTGATTTTCTGTTTTATTGCAATAAACAATTTTCAGATGTAGGCCTTAGTATGGTTGTTGGTTAAATTTGCCCTTTGTTGTTAGATGATGGCTTGATGTTTGTCAGTTAGTGAAAGTGAAATAACCTGGGGTTGATTTGGCTTTTTATTATTGTAAATACTGTAATACTGTTTATCGTTGAGATGGCAAGAAGCAGTGTTGGTCTCAATCACCTCCTTGTGCTAGCTAGTACACATGAATATAGTTCCAATGGAATGCATCTCTCAACCTCTGCATGGAGAGGGAAGGGTTGGGTAGGTACAAGGGTTGGGGTCAATTCCTTTTCAATTCAGTAAGTATATTTCAAGAAAAAATTTCATCCATGCTTTCTATGAGAAATAAATTGAGCTGGAATTTCAGTTTACTTCCTGAATTGACTGAACTGAAATGGAATTGACCCTAGCCGTGGTAGCTAGTAGTTTGTGTAGTGGTTGGTGGTGATCCATATTTGTTATGTGCAGAGTGGTTTTACTGCATTTCTCCTGGAGCTCCAGTGGGTTTGATGGGCTTCAGAGAGTGTAGTGAAATGGGTCAGTGAGAGCTGTGCCATGTTGTCGTCTACAGTGCAGTGCAGCACTGCCTTTACTGGGCTGGGTCATGTTCACTAGGCATGAAACACAAGAAAATATGTCCAAAACTAAGCCCAAGTTCGGCAATGGATGAATGATTTGTTTCAGTGGATGAGTGTGTGTGTGTGTGTGTGTGTGTGTGTGTGTGTGTGTGTGTGCTTGTGTGTCAATGTGTTGATTGTGTGAAACGTTATGTATTCTACTGTATACGTGTATGTTAGTGTGTGTACTCTCTTTGTGTTTGCCCACTATTTGTGTATGTGTACTCTATTTCTGTACTCTGTATGTGTGTGTATAAAGTGCCTAGTGAAAGTATACACACTCCTTGTACAGTCTTCACATTTTGCTGCCTTAAATGTACATCTAAAAATTGATTTTAAAATGTTTTCCTACCAATGTACTCCACATTTTCAAAGTGAAAGAAATATTATAGAACATGTTCTATATTAATACAAAATAAAAAACAAAGATGTCTTGATTGCATATGTCTTCACACCCCAGACTTAATACTCGGTGGTAGCACCATTTGCAGCCATTACAGCTGTGAATCATTTCACATTTACATTTTAGTCATTTAGCAGACACTCTTATCCAGAGCGACTTACAGTTAGTGAATGCATACATGTTTTTGTTTTTTTCATACTGGCCCCCCGTGGGAAATGAACCCACATCCCTGCCGGCCAAACCCTCCCCTACCTTGGACGACGCTGAACCAATTGTGCGCCGCCCATGGGTCTCCCGGTCGCGGCCAGCTGCGACAGAGCCTGGACTTGAACCAGGATCTCTAGTGGCACAGCTAGCACTGCAATGCAGTGCCTTAGACCACTGCACCACTCTTGAATAAGATTCTACCAACTTTGCACAACTCTTAGGTCAACATACACTACCGTTCAAAAGTTTGGGGTCACTTAAAAATGTCATTGTTTTCAAAAGAAAAAAATGTTTTTTGTCCATTTAAAATAACATCAAATTGATCAGAAATACAGTGTAGACATTGCTAATTTTGTAAATGGCTATTGTAGAAACGGCTGATCTTTAATGGAATATCTACATAGGCGTACAGAGGCCCATTATCAGCAACAATCAGTCCTGTGTTCCAATGGCACGTTGTGTTTGCTAATCCAAGTTTATCATTTAAAAATGCTAATTGATCATTAGCACAGCTAAAAACTGTTGTGCTGATTAAAGCAGCAATAAAACTGGCCTTCTTGACACTAGTTGAGTATCTGGAGTATCAGCAATTGTGGGTTTGATTACAGGCTCAAAATGGCCAGAAACAAATAACTTTCTTCTGAAACTCGTCGGTCTATTCTTGTTCTGAGAAATGAAGGCTATTCCATGCGAGAAATTGCCAAGAAACTGAAGATCTCGTACAACGCTGTGTACTACTCCCTTCACAGAACAGCGCAAACTGGCTCTAACCAGAATAGAAAGAGGAGTGTAATCGAACCCACAATTGCTGATGCTCCAGATACTCAACTAGTCTCAAGAAGGCCAGTTTTATTGCTTATTTAATCAGTACAACAGTTTTCAGCTGTGCTAACATAATTGCAAAAGGGTTTTATAATCATCAATTAGCCTTTTTAAAATGATAAACTTGGATTAGCAAACACAACGTGCCATTGGAACATAGGACTGATGGTTGCTGATAATGGGCCTCTGTACGCCTATGTAGATATTCCATTAAAGATCAGCCGTTTCCAGCTACAATAGCCATTTACAACATTAACAATGTTTACACTGTATTTCTGATCAATTTGATGTTATTTTAATGGTTAAAAAAATTGCTTTTCTTTCGAAAACAAGGACATTTCTAAGTGACCCCATACTTTTGAACGGTAGTGTATATCCATTGTTTTTGTCAAAGTAATAAGTAATATGCCATTTAGCAGACGCTTTTATCCAAAGCGACTTACAGTCATGCGTGCATACATTTTTGTGTATGGGTGGTCCCGGGGATCGAACCCACTACCTTGGCGTTACAAGCGCCGTGCTCTACCAGCTGAGCTACAGAGGACCATGTCAAAATTGCTCAAGCTCAGTAAATTTGGTTGGGAGTCATTGATGGACAGCAATATTCAAACCTTGTCTCTGATTTTCAAGCAGATTTAAGTCAGGACTAAGACTGGACCATTGAGGTGCGACTTTGGCATAAACATTTGTGTAATTGTCCCGCTGAAAAATAAAACTATCCCAGGGTTAGGTATTCAGAAGACTGAGGCAGGGTTTCCTCTAACCTTTTATCTGGGCTTAACTCCTTTCATATTTATGTTGATCCTGACAAACTCCCCAGTCCCTGCCGATGACAAGCATATCATAACATGATACTGCCACCACAATACCAGAAAATATTTAACTTTGAAAATGTGGAGTAGGTTGTGTGGATTGGTAGGAAAAAGGCAGCAAAATGTGAAAACTGCAAGGGGTGTGTAGACTTTCTCTAGCGACTGTATGTGTGTACTGTATACTCTGTGTGTATTCTCTGTGTGTGCTTGTGTGAGTGTATTTGCATGCGGTGTGTGTTCTATTACTATCTATCCATGTCTGTCTTCTGTGTCTGTCTCTGTGTTCTATTGTGTGTGTGTGTGTGTGTGTGTGTGTGTGTGTGTGTGTGTGTGTGTGTGTGTAATCTCTCTGTGTCTGTGTCTGGGACAGTGCTGCTGGTGAAGCAGGGCTGGCCCCAGGCCTCCGGTGCTGCAGGGGCCCTAGAGGGCTCCTATGACCTGGCCATGGACGCGGGCTCAGAGGGCCGCCAGTACCAGGCCTCAGCCGCAGCTTTCAGTAAATATGACCCTATGTACTCTACACACAAACACAGATACTGTATGTATGCACACAGACATACACACGTTTGTACGCACGCACGCACACGCTCTCTCTCACACACACACACACAGATGTATATACACACGTACACACATGTTGCACACACACGCTGGCATGGCTGGGGTACATTCAGAGCTGGGCTGGGTTTTTGGGCTGTTGGGAAAAATGGGTTAGGGAAAGGTTTGGAGTAAGACAGGCTGATAGAAGGATTTGAGGTAGTGAGTGAAATCACACGGGGACGTGACATCTTAGGGGGAGGGGCTGTGTGCTGTCATCATGCTTGGTTTTGTGCTGTATCATATAACACGCTTGCTGGCTGCTGAAGCAAACATTCTTCTCATATAGAGTAACTATGTTGCAGTTGGATAGGTAATGTGTGTTCGAGTCATGGAAGTGATTTGGTGGTGTCCTAACATGAATGTAATGATCAGTGTCCTCTATAACCCACCAGAACGGACAGTTCTGTGTGTGTGTGCTTGCCTGTGGGTGTTTAAGTGTTTGTATTATTTGTTTTGGTTCACATTCTGTGTGTATGTAGTCATAGCTAAGTTGTCTGACATGGGGATTGTTCACCATTGCAGCTGACTGCCGACTGATACATCTACAAATTACCTTGGATCATAATAACTACAAACTATTATTTGTAGATCAGTCAGTCACAATTTACCAAAAATGCATCACGTCTGCTGCAATGTCGAACAAACATGAGTCTTGTCCTGGAGGCAGAACTGAGCGATTTCCCCTTAGATAGGCCAGCTGCAAAGTCAAACCTTTAAGTTAAGGCATTAGGGTTAGCAGTTGGTTGACGTTAGGTTTAAAATCAGATTTTATTACTTTGTGGCTGTGCCAGCTAGTGACCGCTCTGCAGAGCTGCCTCCGGAACAAGATTCATGACGAAAAGCGCTTACCTGCACAAGCCCATGGCCTCTCTTTGGGCATTCATACAGCTGGTTCTGCTTGATATCTGTCCAAAGTGCTGTGGAAACCATAGACTTAGATATACAATTCATCATTGTATCTGTCCCATTATGGCGCCTGTGAGAGCAGGGGCAGCGCGCCATTGAGGCCATCTCCATTTTTAAGTAGCCAAGTTTCTTAATTTACTGCTATGAGTTGGCAAACAAACTGAAAGGGTGCACACTGCCACCTAGAGTGTGATGTTTGAACAAGTATAAAGCCAAGGTTGCCGATTTACAACCACCTGCAGTTATGAAATGTTTCCTCACGAGTATAATTCATTGGCTGATCTCTCTGGGTGACCTGGATGGAATTATGTGAGCTGTCCTTAACCCATAGGAAGTCCCATCCAGTTGACTACTTCAAAATGGTGAAAGTACTCGGTGGCGCTGCCCATGTTATAATAGACTTTTGGGCACTAGAGTCCTCTATCTACCTCTATGGTGGAAACTCAGCAGAAAGTGTTCATGGGTAGTGTAGTTCTGCATGACCAACTCCATGGTCCAGGGATTGGATAACATCATACACTTATATGCATGGTTGACATCATTTACATGTCTTGAGCCCTCATGATTTTGTAACATTGAAAGGGGTTACTGGCAGAAGATGAGTAGTCACCTTGTAACCCCCAAGTTAGGCCTAGATAAGCTTTCTCAACAAATGGACTAATTCATTTATATGTATATTGTATAATTATATATTTTCAATATTTGTTGGAAAATATAACACTTTAATGCATTTTTTTTGTACATCTTTTTATATACAATGTGTGCGTGTAACTGCCAAAATAATGGAGACACTTGAGTAAATGAGGGATATGAAGTATATTGAAAGCAGGTGCTTCCACACAGGTGTGATTCCTGAGTTAATTAAGCAATTAACATTCCATCATGCTTAGGGTCATGTATAGGAATGCTGGACATGCCATTATCTTGGCTACCATTGCTATGCCCCCATAGGATGACAATGCCCGCATCCACAGGTCACGGGTGGTCACTGAATGGTTTGATGAGCATGAAAACGATGTAAGCCATATGCCATGGCCGGCTCAGTCACCAGATTTCAACCCTGTAAAGCTTAGAGAGCATCTCATGTCAAATACTGTTGAAGTAGTTCACCTGCCTCACCTAAAGCCCATTCTGGTGGGAAGCTGCTACAGACCACCAAGTGCTAACAGTCAGTATTTGGATAATATGTGTGAAATGCTTGATAATGTATGTGATATCAACAGAGAGGTATATTTTCTGGGTGACCTAAATATTGACTGGCTTTCATCAAGCTGCTCACTCAAGAAAAAGCTTCAAACTGTAACCAGTGCCTGCAACCTGGTTCAGGTTATCTATCAGTCAACCTACCATGGTATTTACAAACAGCACAGGAATGAAATCATCCACATGTATTAATCACATCTTTACTAATGCTGCAGAAATCTGCTCTAAAGCAGTATCCAAATCCATCGGATGTAGTGATCATAATATAGTACCATATCTAGGAAAACCAAAGTTCCAATGGCTGGGCCTAATATAGTGTATAAGAGGTTATACAATATGTTTTGTAGTGATTCCTATGTTGAAGATGTAAAGAATATTTATTGTCTGGTCTGTGGTGTGTAATGATGACCAACCAGGCGCTGCACTTGACACATTTATGAAATTGCTTATTCCAGTTACTAATAAGCATGCACCCATTAAGAAAATTACTGTAAAACTGTTAAATTCCTGTGGATTGATAAAGAATTGAAACATTGTATGGTTGAGAGGGAAGAGGCAAAAGGAATGGCAAAAAAGTCTGGCTGCACAGCCGATTGGCAAACATACTGTAAATTGAGAAAGCATGTGACTAAACTAAACAAAAAGAAGAAGAAACTGTACTATGAAACAAAGATAAATGATATAAAGAATGATAGTAAAAGCTTTGGAGCGCCTTAAATGACATTTTGGGCAAAATGACAAACTCTTCTCCATCATTCATTGACTCAGATGGCTCATTCATCAATGATATTGGCAACTATTTTAAAGTATTTTTTTTCATTGGCAAGGTTAGCGACATTAGGCATGACATGCCAACAACACATTCTGAACCTACAATGCATTCGGAAAGTATTCAGACCCCTTGACCGTTTCCACATTTTTTTACGTTACAGCCTTATTCTGAAATGGATTAAATGTTTTTTCCCCCTCATCAATCTACACACAATACCCCATAATGACAAAGCAAAAAGAGGTGTTTAGAAATTTTTGCAACTAAAACATGAAATATAACATTTACATAAGTGTTCAGACCCTTTACTCAGTACTTTGTTGAAGCACCTTTGGCAGCGATTACAGCCTCGAGTTTCTCCCACTCTTCTCTGCAGATCCTCTCAAGCTCTGTCAGGTTGGATGGGGAGCATCGCTGCACAGCTATTTTCATGTCTCCATGTTTCTCAAGGTCTGAGAGTCCTTTAGGTACCTTTTGGCAAACTCCAAGCGGGCTGTCATGTGCCTGTTACTGAGGAGTGGCTTCCGTCTGGCCACTCTACCATAAAGATCTGATTGGTGGAGTGCTGCAGAGATGGTTGTCCTTCTGGAATGTTCTCCCATCTCCACAAAGGAACTATGGAGCTCTGTCAGAGTGACCATCGGGTTCTTGGTCACCTCCCTGACCAAGGCCCTTCTCCCCCGATTGCTCAGTTTGACCGTGCGGCCAGCTCTAGGAAGAGTCTTGGTGGTTGCAAACTTCTTCCATTTAAGAATGATGGAGGCCACTGTGTTCTTGGGGACCTTCAATGCTGCAGACATTTTTTGGTACCCTTCCCCAGATCTGTGCCTCAACACAATCCTGTCTTGGGAGATCTACGGACAGTTCCTTCGACCTCATGGCTTGGTTTTGCTCTGACCTGGACTGTCAACTGTGGGACCTTTATATAGACAGGTGTGTGCCTTTCCAAATCATGTCCAATCAATTGAATTGACCACAGGTGGACTCCAATCAAGTTGTAGAAACATATCAAGGATGATCAATGGAAACAGGAAGCACCTGAGCTCAATTTCGAGTCTCATAGCAAAGGGTCTCAATACTTATGTAAATAATGTATTTCTGTTTTAATTTTTTATAAATGAGCAACATTTTCTCACCCTGTTTTTCGCTTTGTCATTATGGGGTATTGTGTGTAGATTGATGATATATACAGTGAGGGGAAAAAAGTATTTGATCCCCAGCTGATTTTGTATACAGTGAGGGGAAAAAAGTATTTGATCCCCTGCTGATTTTGTACGTTTGCCCACTGACAAAGAAATGATCAGTCTATAATTTTAATGGTAGGTTTATTTGAACAGTGAGAGACAGAATAACAACAAAAAAATCCAGAAAAACAAATTGATTTGCATTTTCATGAGGGAAATAAGTATTTGACCCTCTCTCAATCAGAAAGATTTCTGGCTCCCAGGTGTCTTTTAAACGGGTAACGAGCTGAGATTAGGAGCACACTCTTAAAGGGAGTGCTCCTAATCTCAGCTTGTTACCTGTATAAAAGACACCTGTCCACAGAAGCAATCAATCAATCAGATTCCAAACTCTCCACCATGGCCAAGACCAAAGAGCTCTCCAAGGATGTCAGGGACAAGATTGTAGACCTACACAAGGCTGGAATGGGCTACAAGACCATCACCAAGCAGCTTGGTGAGAAGGTGACAACAGTTGGTGCAATTATTCGCAAATGGAAGAAACACAAAAGAACTGTCAATCTCCCTTGGCCTGGGGCTCCATGCAAGATCTCAACTCGTGGAGTTGCAATGATCATGAGAGTGGTGAGGAATCAGCCCAGAACTACACGGGAGGATCTTGTCAATAATCTCAAGGCAGCTGGGACCATAGTCACCAAGAAAACAATTGGTAACACATTACACCGTGAAGGACTGAAATCCTGCAGCGCCCACAAGGTCCCCCTGCTCAAGAAAGCACATATACAGGCCCGTCTGAAGTTTTCCAATGAACATCTGAATGATTCGGAGGAGAACTGGGTGAAAGTGTTGTGGTCAGATGAGACCAAAATCGAGCTCTTTGGCATCAACTCAACTCGCTGTGTTTGGAGGAGGAGGAATGCTGCCTATGACCCCAAGAACACCATCCCGACCGTCAAACATGGAAGTGGAAACATTATGCTTTGGGGGTGTTTTTCTGCTAAGGGGACAGGACAACTTCACCGCATCAAAGGGACGATGGACGGGGCCATGTACCGTCAAATCTTAGGTGAGAACCTCCTTCCCTCAGCCAGGGCATTGAAAATGGGTCGTGGATGGGTATTCCAGCATGACAATGACCCAAAACACACGGCCAAGGCAACAAAGGAGTGGCTCAAGAAGAAGCACATTAAGGTACTGGAGTGGCCTAGCCAGTCTCCAGACCTTAATCCCATAGAAAATCTGTGGAGGGAGCTGAAGGTTCGAGTTGCCAAACATCAGGCTCGAAACCTTAATGACTTGGAGAAGATCTGCAAAGAGGAGTGGGACAAAATCCCTCCTGAGATGTGTGCAAAGCTGGTGGCCAACTACAAGAAACGTCATGTTTTGCAGAGGGGTCAAATACTTATTTCCCTCATTTAAAATGCAAATCAATTTATAACATTTTTAACATGCGTTTTTCAGGATTTTTTTGTTGTTGTTCTGTTTCTCACTGTTCAAATAAAACTACCATTAAAATTATAGACTGATCATGTCTTTGTCAGTGGGCAAACATACAAAATCTGCAGGGGATCAAATACTTTTTTCCCTCACTGTATATATATTTGAATCCATTTTAGAATAAGGCTGTAACGTAACAAATGTGGAAAACGGGAAGGGTCTGATTACTTTCCGAATGCACTGTACACATCCATGCATAACTGACCAAATTATGAAAGACAGGCATTTACATTTTGAATTCCGTAAAGTGAGTATGGAAGAGGTGAATTTTTTGTTGTTGTCTATCAACAATGACAAGCCACCTGGGTCGGACGACTTGGATGGAAAATTACTGAAGATGATAGTGGACGATATTGCCACTCCTATTTCTGACCCACCACCTGGATTCGGTCCTATGAAGCAAATCTGATTTTTACATTGGCCCCTGAATGTTTTGGTACACCTACTGGAGAGGTAGGTGTACCAAACATTCAGCATCATTCACACCCTCTTACGCCTTAGTCCCACCCATCTCTTTAAGGATTTACATGTGAGGCCATGTGCTAAACAGAGTGAGTAGTGTAGTAAACAACCAAAGATTTTAAGGCTAAAAGTAGTAAAAGTAGTAGCCTACAATAGGGTAAAACTCCAGGTAAAAGTTCACTTTATTTAGTCCTTGGCCTGTATCCTAATCTGACTTTGGTGCAGGTCATGTTGTTCTTCACATTACCGTCTCTGGTAAACACACACTATATAAAATAAAATCTACGTTTATTTGTCACATGCACAGGATACAGAAGGTGTAAACGGTACAGTGAAATGGTTACTAGCAATATCAAAAACAGAAAGTGTCCAGATAATTACTAGATGCTGCTTACCCAGACACTTGTCTAAATTGATGGGTCATGTGAAAGAAATGCTGTAACCACCCCCAAGCCACATCTAGCTAAGTGGATGGGTCACTGTTGTCTAGACATGTACACATGTTCATAAAATACAATAGATGGTCGTAATCACCCCCAGACACACCTGGCTAACTTTATGGGTCATATAATCGTCTGGCGAAGTGGTCTTTTGTTTAGACATTTAGCTAGCGAGCTAGCTAGCTAAACAATGAACCGGCATAATATAAACTCCTACTACTACAAATACAAACTGATTGGCGTAGCTGTAGTATGAATCTGCAGGGAGCTAAAGCTAACCAACTAGGTTCAATGTTAGCTAGCTAGCTAACATTAGGCTATAACTAGCAATGCAAATGGATTTCTGATTTGAATAATATTACTACACAGATCATACCTGTAATGTTAGCTAGTGAGCCACCAAGCTAACATTCACTAGCTAGCTAACAGTACGCTTTAACTTGCAATGAAAACAGCTTTCTGACTAAATGAGAAACGTATAATATTTGAAAATGTAGCTAGACTCTTACCCATATACGTGGATGAACGTTTCACGGCAGACTGGAACCATTCAATATTTTGTTTGTAGCTACATCTTGTTTGGCCAGCGTTGTGTCAAGTCACTCCAGTTCAGAAAGTTGTCCATCACAACTGATCTGTTGATTGCGCCTGCTACATTTAGGTCATCAATGTTGTTGAGAAAAGTAGCAAAACTTTTGGAGTTCATCAATGGCTAACGTTATATCTTTCAAAAAACAGCGGTAGAAAGCATTATCAACACATACTAAGCAGCTCACGTTATAGACAGAAGCAAGCTACATGGCAGACCAATCCAAACTCATCTCCGGACATCAGCCCATCCATTATCTCAGCCAATCATGGCTAGCGGGAATGTTCCTGTCTCTTTCCGTGGCTAAACCAACTAGGCTCGTAATTTAACAATTCTATTCATACTTACAGATGGAATACAAGTTTGCTATTAAGGCACATGAAAGTTAACATGTTCCAGAAGGCATTTCTGCCAAAAAAGACATTTTGATAAAAAATGTATCTTTATGTTCAAATGCCGCTCCTGTGAAGTAGTGACGTGCGACATACGCCTAGTTTCCTGAAACGAATCACATATACTGTGGGGTCCGGAATTATTGGATCCCTTGATAAAGATGAGTAAATAATACAGTATAAATGCTGAGTTATATTGTATGCCCAATTTTTGTTATAAATATTATTTTATACTAATACAATTGCTCAGAGCAAAATATTTTGTTTGACAAGTAAAACAAATCTAAAAAAGATAGGGGTCAACATTATTGTATCCCCATTTTTCAATACTCTATCACCCTCCCCTTGTGAGGATAATGACACTGAGCATTTTTCTTAAAATGTTTTATGAGATTGGAGAACGAATTTGGAGGGATCTTAGACCATTCCTCCATACAGAATATTTCCAGATCTTTGATATCCTTTGTCTGCGCTTATGGACTGCCCTCTTCAGTTCAAACCACAGGTTTTCAGTGGGGTTCAAGTCCTGAGACTGAGATGGCCATTGCAAAATGTAGATTTTCTGGTCAATTAACCATTTCTTTGTTGATTTAGATGTGTGCTTGGGGTTATTGTCTTGCTGGAAGATTCACTTGCGGCCAACTTTCAGCCTCCTGGCATAGGCATCCAGGTTTTTGGCTAAAATGTCCTGGTACTTGGTAAAGTTCATGATGCCGTTGATCTTTAGGGCCACAGGACCAGTGGAAGCAAAATAACCTCATAACATCAAAGATCCACCACCATATTTGACAGTAGGAATGAGGTATTTCCTATGCATTGTTCTTTCTAAGGACAAATCCACCATTGGTGTGTGTGGCCAAAGAGCTCTATTTTCATTTCAGATTACCATAAATGGTAGAAAATGGCTAGTTTCAGTAAGTTTTACCTTGTTCTTGATAGCATGTCTTGTTTTGAGGTGTTTACACTGATGTCATGTCTATGCTAATATGGCTAGAATTAGCTAGCTAGCTAACCAACAACTGTAACAATGTATTTGAGACAACAAGTGCTCATTGTGCAACTTTATTTATGTTTTCAATAAACATTGGAGACAAAATATAGTTTACATGTTGTCAATATTCTAAGCCAACCATATCTGTTTTGCCCCATAGTTGCGCACACGTCGGTTTGTTGCTAAACAATCAACCCGTCTATAGGCCTAGGCATAGGCTATTCTCAATCACAGCTTTATGAGAGATCAAGAGATTGAAGAGAGGATGAGGCAAATAAAGTAATTATTATCCAGTTCTGAAAGTAGACATCCCATGATTTATAACCTAACTCACTAAAGCAAAACAGCCCGTTCCTCATCAGTTGACTGTCACTTTGCTCCGTCATGTGCGTGCCACACATGCAGACACACACAAACTTGTTCATTGCTGAAGCGCCACCAGAAAGGAATATTATAAATTATTTTCCTGCACTTAGCCTCTGTCCAGGGTTTGAAAAACATAATCTTTTGTCATGATTCGTACAGTTGTAGCATGCGTTTTCGCGCTATAGCCCAACGGTGGTTTTTAGGAGATTTTATTTTAAAAATAGATATATTTGATTTCGTTGGCCAATAGGGGGGGCGATACCATCGTATATCACAGTGTTTAATGAGTACATAATCACGATAGGACAAAGGTTGACATCGCCCAACCAGCACTGTGGAGCAGGCTGAATGTTTTCATGTTATTCAGTCAGTGAGACGCGTGCCCTCACTGTTCTGCTCCTTCAATGAGAATGACAAATGATCTGAAAACTGAAACTAGGTCTCTCACCCCATCTTCTCCCCCTCTCTCTCTTTCTGCCCCTCGCTTTCTCTTTCTCCATCTTTCCCTCTCCCATCCTGATCTATTTCTTACTCTCTCTCTTGCTCCCCCCCCCCCCCCTCATCTAGGATACACTGCTGGGACACCCTACAAGGTGCCCCCTGGTCAGTCCAACGGGGCGCCCCCTCCCTACTCCCCATCCCCTAACCCCTACCAGACGGCCATGTACCCAATCAGAAGTGCCTATCCCCAACAGAACCTCTACGCTCAGGTAAGGACCTGACCTGGCCTCTACTCACTGGGGTTGGTTGTCTGTCAATATCACCTCCCTGATATAAGATGTGATTGATTAGCTCTCTCTATTTGTTTTTGATTGTTAGTTGTCAGCTAGCTTGCTGAGTAAAATGATCTGTACTATAAAAGTAAGAAAGGCCAATTCTCCTTTTGTTCCTTTTCTCTCACTTCTCTCTCTGTCCACCCTCTCGCTTGCCCTCTTTCGCTCCTTTATTGTATTATCTCCCTCCTTCTCTCTCTACCTTTCTCCTCTCTCCCCCTCTCTCCCTATCTCAGATCAATTCAAGATGCTTTATTGGCATGACATACATTCTTCAATATTGAATATTGCCAAGGCATTCCAAAATCCACTTCTATCTTCTCTTCTCTTTCTCTCAGGGTGCGTACTACACACAGCCAATGTATGCGGCTCAGCCTCACGTGATCCACCACACAACGGTGGTGCAGCCCAATAGCATCCCCTCCGCCCTCTACCCTGCCCCCGTCCAACAGCCTCGCTCCAACGGCCATATGTCCATGGGCATGGTAGCCGGCACAACCATGGCCATGTCTGCTGGTAAGAAGTTAACACTCAACTACTATGGTTACAAAATTCCCAGATTTGCCAGAAATCCGATTGGAATATTTGTGGAATCAGGAGGTAATAACTAGGAAATCTGGAAATCCTACAACCAAGATTTCTGGAAAACCTGGGAATTTTGGGAAGGGTACTGGAATTTTGCAGCTCTATCAACAACTCAAACAAATTGTTCACACTATAACTTGCAGTCATGTTTCTGTTTGGAGTAAAGGCTCTGTGTGTTTAACACATTTATAACAGTGCTCGATCGATTAGTTCAGAAAGAGTTCGGCAACCAACGTGTTTCCATGGTGATGACAACTGTCTGGCTGTGTTACCATGGTGACCTCTGTATGTCTGATTGACCCTCTCTGCCCAGGTACTCTGCTGACCACGCCTCAGCACTCCACTCAGCACATCGGTGGGCATCCGGTTACCCTGCCAACATACCGGCCCCAGGGGACATCTGGGTATAGCTATGTGCCTCCTCACTGGTAGACCCCACTAGGTCCCACTCATGTAAGTTACTGTTCATATATCACAATGTTATCCCAGTCTATGGTTAGGAGAGTTAAGGGCCCAGTGAGAACTCACATTTTGAGATTGTTACATTTGTTTTTGGAAAATGAATTGACAGGACAAATGTGATATTTTCTTTATAAATTACATATAGAGTTGAAGTTGGAAGTTTACATACACTTAGGTTGGAGTCATTAAAACTCGTTTTTCAACCACTCCACAAATGTCTTGTTAACAAACTATAGTTTTGGCAAGTCGGTTAGGACATCTACTTTGTGCATGACACAAGTAATTTTTCCAACAATTGTTTACAGACAGATTATTTCACTTATAATTCACTGTATCACAATTCCAGTGGGTCAGAAGTTTATATACACAAAGTTGACTGTGCCTTTAAACAGCTTGGAAAATTCCAGAAAATGATGTCATGGCTTTAGAAGCTTCTGAAAGGCCTACCTTCAAACTCAGTGCCTCTTTGCTTGACATCATGTGAAAATCAAAAGAAATCAGCCAAGACCTCAGAAAAAGAATTGTAGACCTCCACAAGTCTGGTTCATCCTTGGGAGCAATTTCCATATGCTTGAAGGTACCACGTTCATCTGTACAAACAATAGTACGCAAGTATAAACACCATGGGACCATGCAGCCGTCATACTGCTCAGGAAGGAGACGCGTTCTGTCTCCTAGAGATGAACGTACTTTGGTGCGAAAAGTGCAAATCAATCCCAGAACAACAGCAAAGGACCTTGTGAAGATGCTGGAGGAAACCGGTACAAATGTATCTATATCCACAGTAAAACAAGTCCTATATCGACATAACCTAAAAGGCCGCTCAGCAAGGAAGAAGCCACTGCTCCAAAACCGCCATAAAAAAGCCAGCCTACGGTTTGCAACTGCACATGGGGACAAAGATCATACTTTTTGGTGAAATGTCCACTGGTCTGATGAAACAAAAATAGAACTGTTTGGCCATAATGACCATCGTTATATTTGGAGGAAAAAGGGGAAGCTTGCAAGCCGAAGAACACCATCCCAACCGTGAAGCACGGGGGTGGCAGCATCATGCTGTGGGGGTGCTTTGCTGCAGGAGGGACTGGTGCACTTCACAAAATAGATGGCATCATGAGAAAGGAAAATTATGTGGATATATTCAAGCAAGATCTCAAGACATCAGTCAGGAAGTTAAAGCTTGGTCGCAAATGGGTCTTCCAAATGGACAATGACCCCAAGCATACTTCCAAAGTTGTGGCAAAATGGCTTAAGGACAACAAAGTCAAGGTATTGGAGTGGCCATCACAAAGCCCTGACCTCAATCCTATAGAAAATGTGTGGGCAGAACTGAAAAAGCGTGTGCGAGCAAGGAGGCATACAAACCTGACTCAGTTACACCAGCTCTGTCAGGAGGAATGGGCCAAAATTCACCCAACTTATTGTGGAAGGCTACCCGAAATGTTTGACCCAAGTTAAACAATTGAAAGGCAATGCTACCAAATACTAATTGAGTGTATGTAAACTTCTGACCCACTGGGAATGTGATTAAATAAATAAAAGCTGAAATAAATCATTCTCTTTACTATTATTCTGTACTATTATACATTTCACATTCTTAAAATAAAGTGGTGATCCTAACTGACCTAAGACAGGGAATTTTTACTAGGAGTAAATGTCAGGAATTGTGAAAAACTGAGTTTAAATGTATTTGGCTAATGTAATAATAATATAATATGCCATTTAGCAGACGCTTTTATCCAAAGTGTGTGCATACATTTTTACGTATGGGTGGTCCCGGGGATCTAACCCACTACCCTGGCGTTACAAGCACCATGCTCTACCAATTGAGCTACAGAGGACCACAATGTGTATGTGAACTTCCGACTTCAGCTGTATATACTCTGTGTGTATATATACACTACCGGTCAAAAGTTTTAGAACACCTACTCATTCAAGGGTTTTTCTTTATTTTTACTATTTTCTACATTGCAGAATAATAGTGAAGACATCAAAACTTTGAAATAACACATATGGAATCATGTAGTAACCAAGAAAGTGTTAAACAAATATATATTGTATTTGAGATTCTTCAAATAGCCACCCTTTGCCTTGATGACAGCTTTGCACACTCTTGGCATTCTCTCAACCAGCTTCACCTGGAATGCTTTTCCAAAAGTCTTGAAGAAGTTCCCACATATGTTGAGCATATTTGTTTAACACCTTTTTTTTGTTACTACATGATTCCATATGTGTTATTTCATAGTTTTGATGTCTTCACTATTATTCTACAATGTAAAAAATAGTAAAAATAAAGAAAAACCCTTGAATGAGTAGGTGTTCTAAAACTTTTGACTGGGACTGTATACGTACACTGTGTGTGTGTGTGTGTGTGTGTGTGTGTATGTATATATATATATATATATATATATATATATATATATATATATATATACTTACATAAGTATTCAGACCCTTCACTTTGTTGAACCACCTTTGGCAGCAATTACAGCCTTGAGCCTTCTTTGGTATGACGCTACAAGCTTGGCACACCTGTATTTGGGGAGTTTCTCCCATTCTTCTCTGCAGATCCTCTCAAGCTCTGTCTGGTTGGACAGCATCGCTGCACAGCTATTTTCAGGTCTCTCCAGAGATGTTCAATCGGGTTCAAGTCCGGGCTCTGGCTGGGCCATTCAAGGACATTCAGAGACTTATCCTGAAGCCACTCCTGCATTGTCTTGGCTGTGTTTTTAGGGTCATTTTGCTGTTGGAAAGTGAACCTTCACCCAGTCTGAGGTCCTGAGCGCTCTGGAGCAGGTTTTCATCAAGAATCTCTCTCTCTACTTTTCTCCATTAATCTTTCCCTCGATCCTGACTAGTCTCCCAGTCCCTGCCGCTGAAAAACATCCCCACATCATGATGCTGTCACCACCATGCTTCACCGTAGAGATGGTGCCAGGTATCCTCCAGACGTGACTCTTGGCATTCAGGCCAAAGAGTTCAATCTTGGTTTCATCAGACCAGAGAATCTTGTTTCTCATGGTCAGAGTCCTTTAGGTGCCTTTTGGCAAACTCCAAGCGGGCTGTCATGTGCCTTTTACTGAGGAGTGGCTTCCATCTGGCAACTCTACCATAAAGGCCTGATTGGTGGAGTGCTGCAGAGATGATTGTCCTTCTGGAAGGTTCTCCCATCTCCACAGAGGAACTCTGGAGCTCTGTCAGAGTGACCATCAGGTTCTTGGTCACCTCCCTGACCAAGGCCCTTCTCCCCCGATTGCTCAGTTTGGCCAGGCGGCCAGCTCTAGGAAGAGTCTTGGTGGTTGCAAACTTCTTCCATTTAAGAATGATGGAGGCCACTGTGTTCTTGGGGACCTTCAATACTGCAGACATTTTTTGGTACCCTTCCCCTGATCTGTGCTTCGACACAATCCTATCTCGGAGCTCTACGGACAGTTCCTTCGACCTCATGGCTTGGTTTTTGCTCTGACAAGGACTGTCAACTGTGGGACCTTATATAGACAGGTGTGTGCCTTTCCAAATCATGTCCAATCAATTGAATTTACAACAGGTGGACTCCGATCAAGTTGTAGAAACATCTCAAGGATGATCAATGCAAACAGGATGCACCTGAGCTCAATTTCGAGTCTCATAGCAAAGGGTCTCAATACTTATGTAAATAAGGTATTTCTGTTTTGTATTTTTTATAAATGTGCAAATATTTCTAAAAACCTGTTTTTCGTTTTGTCATTATGGGGTATTGGGTGTAGATTGATTCCTTTTTTTAATCCATTTAAGAATAAGGCAACAAAATGTGGAAAGGGGTCTGAATACTTTCCGAATACACTGTATGTGTGTGTGTGTATATATATATATATATATATATATATATATATATATATATATAATATGGTGTTCATGTGAAAGTTTTCTTATCCCTCCTTCTCTCCCTCTCTCTCTCTCGTCCTCTTTCCCCTCAGATCGGGAGTCAATATCACTCACAACAACTCAAGTCTTACATTGGTGCAGGAGGCCTGGCATACGAGCACCAAGTCTGTCTGCAATAACAAAAAACTAAAGTGCAAGGGTCACTTTATGCATTCTTTTGTGATTTGGAAAAGCTGCTTTTTCATGTTTTTATTATTTTTGAACAGCCTCAGTTTTTGGGGAATTAGTTTCTTTGATTTTGACTATCTTATAATCCAGACACACACTGACCAGCAGTATAGTACATTTATAGTACATTTGTGCTTCTTTTTTACGTTTGTGTGTGTATGTGTATTTTTGTGTTCTGAACACTGGTTCCGACCCAAAGCCAGTCCCTTCAGCTGTGAGAATGTACACGTCTTTGTATGCTGCCAAATTCTAATGTTGGAAAAAAAATCTTACTTTTTCAGGCGAGTATTGGTCGTTTATTTCCCACTCATCATTGGGGGGAAAGCACCGTACAGGTGTCGCGCCTCGATTTTCTTTCACCCTTTTTGTTTTGCCTTCCCATTTGGGTTTACGTTCACACACAATCATCTTCCAGCACAAGATAACAAGGGTCGTCTTCCAGCAACAGTGCATACATTTGGCTTCTTTAAGATTATACCAACTATATCAGTCAGGTGGTATATGGTCCACTAGGATAGGGTTATCCAAAGTCAGTCCTGGAGCCCCCCCTGGGTGCAAGTTTTGGTTTTTGCCCTAGCACTACACAGCTGATTCAAATATCCAACTCATCATCAAGCTTTGATTATTTGAATCAGCTGTGTAGTGCTAGGGCAAAAAACAAAATGTGCACCCAGGGGGGATCCCAGGACCGACTTTGGGAAACCCTGCACTAGAAGAAAGACTAATACCGTAAGTAACATAATAGTTACACACACACATGTAGAGGATATTTTCAGTAAGTTCAGTGGACATAATTAGCTTGTACGTCTACTAGAGTAGAGTAAGCAATTTAAATATTTATACATTATTATATTATAGGTATACTGATGTGTGAGCGAGCGCCTGCGCGCGTTTGTAGTCCTTTTGTACACATAAAAGCTCGCCGAACATGCAAACACACTCGCATTTAGGTATTTCAGTTGGCATGAGTAAGGTGCGCACTGACACACGTGCTCACAGATATACATTTACAGATGTATATGACTTCACACACACACACGCAAAAGTGTAGATGGTATAGGATGCGATGGATAGATGACTGGATAGGGTCTCCCTCGTACCTTGCAGCCTATGTTGTGCATGGAGTTTGGTGCATGGAGTTTGAGGGGTGAGGCAAATTGTCAGTAGGACCAAGGATAGCTAAATCAAAGGATTCAAATGGATTTAAGGTCAATAGCTGGCCGGCACACTGAAGAACAGCAGACTTGAGAGAGGGGTAAAGGAATTCAAGGGGAGTAGTGAGTGGAAAAAGGAAGAAAATAATCTAAATTGTTTAGTGGTCAAGCATCAATACCCATAGACCTGTGCTGCATGCCTCCCATCAATCTCACAGGCTGGAGATAAGTGTTATTCGCATGTGATGTCATGTTTACATGTTTAATAGAGATTTAGGCCCTAAACTGCACCAATTACCTGGGTCGTGTTCAGCAAGGCACGCCGTAGCAAAACGTTTTGCTACGGAAAACAAAGATCTGTGTTCTTATTGGACAGATTCAGGTAGTACCTCCCTGTTTTAAATAAACATCTCCTGAACTGAACACTGACCTGATCAGAGTGTCACCAGTTCCTCAGGGGACCGGGAGAGGGCAGTGGTGAGGGATGCAGGGCCCCCTATTCCCTACCTATATAGGGCTCTGGTCAAAAGTAGTGCACTATATAGGGAATAGGTTTTAGAAACCTGACTGACCTCAACGCAGATGTGTTCCAATCCAGAGAATTGTCATCATCTGTTCTCTCGATGTGTATGTTACTGAGTAGTCCATGCAATTGAAACTAGTTCACCAGTCTTGTGAACACTTTTAAACAATGGCAGGTGGAAAAATGCTCAAACACTTTATTTTGGACCTAGGTCTCATAGGATTAGTGAAAGGAAACGTTTAGTTTGCATGTTGGTCAACCTGCTACCTTGCTACTTCAGAGTAGCCAATAGAACAGGCCCAGGACGTCATTGTTTCCAGGGCAGACACCATGGAAGGAAGTTAGGATTGTGAAGGGAATCATGGGGGAAGAATTTGTGTTAAAACAGGAAATTGGGAACATTTTTAGAAAGGTTTCATGTCCCTTTAGTCTGGGGGGCAAAACCCTATGACTGGGGCCCTGGGTTGGGAGAGGTCCGTGTGGGACATGTTTACTTCCAAATCGAACCCTAGCCCCCAGGGTTGCGGTCAATTCCAATTTCATTTAAAATTCCAATTAAATTCTTGAATTCACTCATGAAATTGAGAATTTGTTGAATTCAATTTGAATTTTAAAATTCTTTGAGTTATGGAATTGAATCTTTGGAATTTTATGGAATTGGAATTCAGTATTTGTTAGTTGATGGAACTAATGCACTTAGTATAAAAATGGACTGCAGGATTTGTGTTGAATCATTTTAACTTGTAATTTTTGGGGATAATATTGAATTGTGAATTGAATTCTTGGAATATACCTAACATTGGAATTGAATTATCTCTGAATTCAAAGACTGACCTGGAATTTGAATTGTATTTATTGGAATTTACAGGGAGAGGGAATTGAATTAGTGGAATTAACCCCAACACTGCTAGCCTCAACTCCCTCCCTAGCCCCTACAACTGTAGACCTGAGAGGATTGGGATAGGTGAAAGCAATACTCAGCCAATCAGAAGGCAAGATTAATATTTTCCATTATGCTTACAGTATATTGACCCAGTCCGCCTAGATCCACAGGAGTGGCTAGGGTTTAGGGGCTAGGGATCCATTTGGAATTCAGATATGGAGTTGGCAAGGAAGCAGGGTTCAGGTTGAGTTTGAAGGTTGTAAGGAGGAGTTCTATACTAGGTTATTATGGTTCCGCACTAGGTTACTGTGTCATGACCACATATCAGAGTTATCATGTGAGTGTGAAAAAAATGTATTGCACAAACATCTAAAAGTAATAATCAATGCTAAATAACAGGTACTTAGCTCTTAGCTAACATCTTAGGATTTCTTAAGAGTTCATTTAGTTCAGTGCATTTGATAGCATACTCTTTGGTCTCAATAAACGACTGTACATTTCAGATAATATCTGTTGTGAATAATTGCTACTGCTTCTTTCAATCTGTTACAATTAGTTAACCACTACGTACAATTCAAAATGCCATTTTATTTGACACAGTGTTACCTCACAGTAAAAAAAAAAAAAAAAAGGAGAGGTGTCATGCACCCAAAATATGACAATTTATAGAGTAGCATTCACTAGTGAATGGGGTATCGATGTGTGTGTATAGGAGTGAGTGTGTGTTGACTGTGTGAGGGAAGGTATCAGTGGGCAGTGTGGTATCAGCCCCTCGTCTCCCGTGTAGTGTGTGTGTGTGTGTGTGTGTGTGTGTGTGTGTGTGTGTGTGTGTGTGTGTCCATGCGTGTGTCCATGCGTGTGTGAAGCATGTATGCAGTCCTGTGTGAGTTTCCTCCCAAAATTGACCTGGTCATACTGTGTAGAGCTAACGTTTCCCAACCTCCACTCTCCCCTGTCAGTAGCAGATCACAGAGCCAAACAGAACAAGAACATTGAAAACAAGACTCACAAGTACATTTATTGTGCTAAATTATTTGGAGCATTAGAGCAAAGAAACACAAACAACCAGACAGCTTTTTATTTTATTTTATTTGAAACCGTTGACAAATATTGTTTTGTAGTGCTATTCACTAGAACATGTAATGTAATGTGATGCAAGAACTGAACAAGGCATATGACTAGTTGCACAGGCCCAAATTTATGTGAATGATATGCTGAGTGCTAAATATCTGGAGGTTCAAAACCTCCAAAATAACCATGTGTACTACGAGTATAACCTCTGTTTTTTTTTTTAAGCGTTTAAAATAATTATACACTTTTCATTTCTGGTATGTCATTTAAGCTCTTTTTACCATAAATGTTATTTAAGGTTTTGTTGATTGATTGATGTTTATTATTCTTAAGATAAAAGATAATTATGGTCGAGCTGATGTGGGTTGCCTCTTGGGGCTTCAGGGGGCATTTCAGAACACAAGTCTGTTGGATGAGTGGAGCAGATGTGGGGAGGGGCACAATCTGGCAACCTGGTCAGAAATGACTGGCATACAGTCTCCACTCGCTGACCTTTTCCCCTCAAAGACCCAGGGCATTGAAACACAACAGAAATGTTCCCAGAACCAAACTGACACCATAAACAGACGTTCCCAGAACATCCAGGGAACCTAATGTGCTAACTGGGCATTGACTGAAAGCTAGCCTGGAGTACACTACAATTTATGTTTATTGAAAAATGCTAAAGGATATGGGTCCACAGATTGTGGATTGAAGCATGAGAGCAGTAGCCTGGGATCTAAACAATTTTTGCTATGTTTCACCGTTGTTCACTTCATGTTATGTGTAACAACCCTGGAACGTAGCAAACTCAGTCTGGAATTTTAAGCTATGGGAGCTGCCCTGAGTGTCTCAGTGCCTGGAGGTCGAGAAGCAAGCAGCTCCACCAAGGTTGTTTACGAAAGAGTAACAATCCCTATGCCTTTTCTGTTTCCGTTAGTCACGATGAACTTCGGCCTTGTCAATCTTTTGATTTGAACACCAATTTTCGAGAATAAGATAAGAGTCAGCACCTTGAGATTAAAACTACTTCCCAACTAATGGCCCCCAGAGCCTTTGCGATGTTCTGTCACTACATTGCAGCAACGCTGGCAGAACGTTTTTATAACATGAGGTTGGGACAATCTTGAAGGAAAGACCCACATCAGACTTGTCTATATGAAGTGTAATTCTGTTTTTGTTTTTATGTCATTCTAATGAGGATCAGATAGTGGTCCCGGTGACAAGTAAGGCAAGTTTGTAATTGTATAAAACTTACTGTACGATGTAGAACATTCAATAACTATTAAAATCTTTCCCAAAAAGCCCAGCTTTTAATTATGTTTGTGTCCTCTGCCAATTCATCTTTAAATAACATTTTGGCCTCTCTTGATTTCTAAATTATTGTTTTGACTGTAAACTGCAAAAAAGAAATTGGTCAAGGGATAAGACGTAGACTACACTTTAGATTTCCAACATCAGCTATGCATCAGTGGAGAAATGTTGTTATTGAATGGGCTGGTGTAGGGGCTTTGATGAAATAAATGGGCCGGTGTGTTAGAAATGCCTGGGCCAATTTCTGGTCCCAGTCTATACCTGTTCACAAATGCAATGCAATTGCATTCTCCCATGAATCTCTTATAAGCACATCAGACTCAGTGCACTGCTATCGGCTGATAGCCTATAATCATAACAGCAGGCCTATACAAGACAACCTGGAAATTGTTTTACTCAACCATGTTGAATTTGTATACTTTTCACTTGATATGTCATTTATCTGTAGGAATACATCTCTATATTAATCTGAGATAATTGAGGGAACATTATAAAATAGGTGTTTTTCTGAGGGCTGCAGAATAGTCCTAAACGCACAGACGTGAAGGGGTCAGAGATGTATCACCTAATCGCCAACTAATCCCCATGTTTATGAAGCGGACATGGCCACTAGAGGGACATAGGCTACGGCTAGTCTACATCACTAATTCCCAACCCAGAGCAATGCAATCCCCACGAAAAGTCCCGTGCATTTACTCAGCGTGCCGCCATCCCTGTCTCTCCTCCACCGGAAACCCCGCTGAATCGCAAACTTCGCTTTTATGTTCCCGGAGGCAGTCGATTTTCAACAGGACTTCATCGGTGTGTGGAGTTGGGTCGTCATGGCCGCCTGAATCAGACTAAATTCACCCAGTGCATGGTTCTCTATCTGTAATTTACATACAATCGAAAGTTTTTCACGGAATTTTGCAGATTAACTCCAATATTTGTTAGGATATTTGTTTTCATGTAAAAATTATAACATGCATCCTCCGCCGAGAAAGGTGAGTTGGCCCGTTTTTACTTTTCTCTGCAAATGTATCGACGAATGTTGCATATGTAGGAGCCTAATTGTTGAAAGATGCACGCTTTGTTGTAGTCCAACTTTAAGATATGCGCCCACCACGTCGGCACAAAGTGTTATAGTTCTTATCAAATGCAAACACGACCTTTTGGTTAGTGAGTGTTTTAGATATTCTTAAAACTTTTTAATATTTTTAGAATGTTCCAAAGTAGCCTAAGAAATGTCCTGTGTAAAATGGTACTCAATTCAATAAAAAACAAAGTTCTAACGGTTACACATTTTAGCTTTTGCGTGGCTCAACTATTAAAAATATACATTGTAACCGCCTTGCTCTTGGAGATAATTTGTAGCAAGCGAAAGTGGTGCTGTATGGCTGAATTTGGACCTCTGTAACGAGAACAACAACAAAAATATTGTAATGGGATCCTGTTATGTTATATTATGTTGCAGAAACATTACACATCCGAGAAGTCTGTTGCTGTTTGGATAAGAAATTGTACTTCTGTTAGAATTCCTATAGTTGAAGTTGAACCTCGACTATATATCAAATTCTAATAGAGTCCAGAGTTATGTTTTGTACAATGATGTTAATGAAATAACAACTTGATTTTATATTGAACAAAAATATAAACGTAACGTGTTGGTTTCATGAGCTGAAATAGAAGATCCCAGAAATGTTCCATACGCACAAAAAGCTTATTTCAATTTTTTTGGGGGTGCCAAATTTGTTTACATCCCTGTTAGTGAGTATATTTGCCAAGATAATCCATCCACTTGACAGGTGTGGCATATCAAGAAGCTGATTAAACAGCATGATCATTACACAGGTGCACCTTGTGCTGGGGACAATAAAAGGCCACTCTAAAATGTGCAGTTTTGTCACACACCACAATGCCACAAATGTCAAAAGTTTTGAGGGAGCGTGCAATTGGCATGCTGACTGCAGGAATGTCCACCAGAGCTGTTGCCAGAGATTTGAATGTTCATTTTAGAGAACATCATTTTAGAGAATTTGGCAGTACACCCAACTGGCCTCACAACCGCAGACTATGTGTAACCACGCCAGCCCAGGACCTCCACATCTGGCTTCTTCACCTGTGAGATTGTCTGAGGGGGCGCTGAGAAGTATTTATGTCTGTAATGAAGCCCTTTTGTAGGGAAAAACTCATTTTGATTGGCTGGGCCTGGCTCCCAAGTGGGTGGGCCTATGCCCTCCCAGGCCCACCAATGGCTGTGCCCTTGCCCAGTCATGTGAAATCCATAGATTAGGGCCTAATTTATTTATTTCAATTGACTGATTTCCTTATATGAACTGTAACTCAGTAAAAGCTTTGAAATTATTGCATGGTGTCTTTATATTTTTTGTTCAGTATGAATTAGCACTATTGATACAGTACATTTGCCATTTTGTTATTTTCATGATTGTTTATGGATTAATTTCTCTCACAAACAGGGGAGCTTTAGCAAACTAATTGCTGAGGAATAGTCCAAAGCCATTCAGATGTCACTGGTAGCCCTATAGATTATTCATTTCCTGAAATAGAAACACACCTTGGCCTATTAAATCATTGATCATTGTCCCAACTGACCATTAGTTTCAAGTTTTTAATGTCACGTGCACAAGTACAGTGAAATGCCTTTCTTGCAAGCTCCAAACCCAACAATGCAGTAATCAATGTAGCACTAAAAATAACATAAGGTCAAAGCTGCGGGAAGTAGGGGTGTGCAGCACACCCTGAAAAATCAGAATGTAATATACTCTACATGACCAAAAGTATGTGGACACCTGCTCGTCGAACATCTCATTTCAAAATCATGGGCATTAATATGGAGTTGGTCCCCCCTTTGCTGCTATAAGAGCCTCCACTCTTCTGGGAAGGCTTTCCACCAGATGTTGGAACATTGCTGCGGGAACTTGCTTCCATTCAGCCACAAGAGCATTAGTGAGGTCGGGCACTGGTATTTGGTATTTTATTAGGATCCCAATTAGCTGTTGCGAAAGCCGCAGCTACTCTTCCTGGGGTCCACACAGAACATGAAACATGACATAATACAGAACATTAATAGCCAAGAAGAGCTCAAGGACAGAACTACATACATTTAAAAATGCCACACACAGCCTACATATCAATACATACAAACAAAATATGTAGGTCAAATAGGGCGATGTTGGGCGATTTAGGCCTGGCTCTCAGTCGGTGTGTTCGATGGGGTTGAGGTCAGGGCTCTGTGCAGGCCAGTCAAGTTCTTCCACACCACTCGACAAACCATTTCTGTATGGACCTCGCTTTGTGCATGGGGGCATTGTCATGCTGAAACAGGAAATGGCCTTCCCCATACAGTTGCCACAAAATTGGAGGTACAGAATAGTCTAGAATGTCATTGGATGCTGTAATGTAAAGATTTCCCTTAACTGGATCTAAGAGGTCTAGCCCGACCCATGAAAAACAGCCCCAGACCATTATTCCTCCGCCACTAAACTTTACAATTGGTACTGGGGGAATAGGCATTGTCGTGCCGTCTTCACGACTGTCTTGGTGTGTTTGGACCATGATGGTTTGTTAGTGATACCAAGGAACTTGAAGCTCTCGACCTGCTCCACTACAGCCCCGTCGACGTGAATGGGGGCGTGCTCGGCCCTCCTTTTCCTGTAGTCCACGATTTCCTTTGTCTTGATCACGTTGACGGAGATTCGTCCGTCAGACTGCCAGAGTCCAATGGCGGCGAGCTTTACACCACTCCAGCCGACACTTGGCATTGTGCATGTTGATCTTAGGCTTGTGTGTGACTGCTCGGCCATGGAAACCCATTTCATTAAGCTCCTGACGAACAGTTATTGTGCTGACGTTGCTTCCAGAGGCAGTTTGTAACTCAGTAGTGAGTGTTGTAACCGAGGACAGACTATTTTTACGCACTACGCGCTTCAGGACTTGCCGGTCCCGTTCTGTGAGCTTGTGTGGCCTATCACTTCGCGGCTGAGCCTTTGTTGCTCCTAGACGTTTCCACTTCACAATAACAGCACTTACAGTTGACCGGGGCAGCTCTAGCAGGGCAGAAATGTACGAACTGACTTGTTGGAAAGGTGACATCCTATGACGGTGCCACGTTGAAAGTCACTAAGCTCTTCAGTAAGGCCATTCTACTGCCAGTGTTTGTCTATGGAGATGGCATGGCTGTGTGCTCGACTTTATACACCTGTCAGCAACGGGTGTGGCTGAAATGGCCGAATCCACTCATTTGAAGGGGTGTCCACATTATTTTGTATATAGAGAGTGTGTGTGTATATGTATGTACAGTACCTGTCAAAAGTTTGGAAACACCTACTCATTCAAGGGTTTTTCTTTTCTTTTTACTATTTTCTACATTGTAGAATAATAGTGAAGACATCAAAACTATGAAAGAACACATATGGAATCATGTAGTAACGAAAAAAGTGTTAAACAAATCAAAATATATTTTATATTTGAGATTCTTCAAATAGCCACCCTTTGCCTTGCCATTTTCTCAACCAGCTTCACCTGGAATGCTTTTCCAAAAGTCTTGAAGGAGTTCCCACATATGTTGAGCACTTGTTGGCTGCTTTTCCTTAACTCTGCTGTCCGACTCATCCCAAACCATCTCAATTGGGTTGAGGTCGGGGGATTGTGGAGGCCAGGTCATCTGATGCAGCACTCATCACTCTCCTTCTTGTTCTAATAGCCCTTACACAGCCTGGAGGTGTGTTGGGTCATTGTCCTGTTGAAAAACAAATTATAGTCCCACTAAGCCCAAACCAGATGGGATGGCGTATCGCTGCAGAATGCTGTGGTAGCCATGCTGGTTAAGTGTGCCTTGAATTCTAAATAAATCACAGACAGTGTCACCAGCATAGCACCCCCACACCATAACACCACCTCCTCCATGCTTTACGGTGGGAAATACACATGCGGAGATCATCCGTTCACCCACACTGCGTCTCACAAAGACACAGCGGTTTGAACCGAAGATCTCAAATTTGGACTCCAGACCAAAGGACACATTTCCACAGGTCTAATGTCCATTTCTCGTGTTTCTTGGCCCAAGCAGGTCTCATCTTCTTATTGGTGTCCTTTAGTAGTGTTTTTTTGCAGCAAATCGACCATGAAGGCCTGATTCACACAGTCCCCTCTGAGCAGTTGATGTTGAGATGTGTCTGTTACTTGAACTCTGTGAAGCATTTATTTGGGCTGCAATTTCTGAGGCTGGTAACTCTAATGAACTTATCCTCTGCAGCAGAGGTAACTCTGGGTCTTCCATTCCTGTGGCGGTTCTCATGAGAGCCAGTTTCATCAAAGCGCTTGATGGTTTTTGCGACTGCACTTGAAGACACTTTCAAAGTTCTTGAAATGTTCCGTATTGACTGACCTTCATGTCTTAAAGTAATGATGGGCTGTCGTTTCTCTTTGCTTATTTGAGCTGTTCTTGCCATAATATGGAATTGGTCTTTTACCAAATAGGGCTATCTTCTGTCACAACACAACTGATTGGCTCAAACGCATTAAGAAGGAAAGAAATTCCACAAATTAACTTTTAAGGAGGCACACCTGTTAATTGAAATGCATTCCAGGTGACTACCTCATGGAGCTGGTTGAGAGAATGCCAAGAGTGTGCAAAGCTGTCAGCAAGGCAAAGGGTGGCTATTTGAAGAATCTCAAATAGAAAATATATATGGTTTGTTTAACACTTTTTTGGTTACTACATGATTCCATATGTGTTATTTCAAAGTTTTGATGTCTTCACTACTATTCTAGGTAGTATTCTATGTAAAAATAAAGAAAAACCCTTGAATGAGTAAGTGTGTCCAAACTTTTGAGTGTATGTATAATGTGTGTTATATTTTTATTTTTATTTTCACACAAGTAGTGCACTGGGCCTTTACTAGTCCTGTATTAGCGGACAGATATAGCCATCTGTAGCTTGGGCAATTTTTTTGAAATGCATAAGGTAGAACAAAAACACACAAGAAATAAGAAGAACACGAAGGTAAGAAGCTGCATACAGGGTCATTTCCAATACCATATTTACAATGTGCAGGGATACTGGATTGATCGAGGTAGATATGTATAGGGGTAAGGTTACTAGGCATAAGGATATATGATAAACAGAGTAGCAGCAGCGTAAATTATGATTTTGTGTGTGTGTGTGGAGTCGGTATAAATATATATGTGTGTGTAGTGAGTATAAATGTGTGTATGTGTCCATAGACAGTATAAAAATAAAATACAATGATCAACTCAGTCCATTAAGTTATGATAATAATACAGTACAGTAGGCAATGTTTCACCAGTTCACGTCAGATATAGTATTCAAATCAGTACCACAAATACTGTATTATATAACCTACAGTACAACACACAGCAACTAATGCATGTTCCAGGTCAATTGGAGATCGAAGGACAAGTAATAAAAAAGGTCAGTGAGTGTAGTTTGAGCCCTAATAGTTTCCCAGTTGACCACACACCCAATTACTAGAGCTTAGACATGGTCACTGGGATTCATTACCTAACCCAGGGGCCAATTAGGAGTCCACAGAGCCCCAGAGAGAAGCATTTTACCTGGCTTCATCTGCCTGTGGATTTGTATACAGTTGACACCTGGGCCGTGTTCACTAGAAAATAAAATGGTCCGAAACAGGGAGGGGAATTGTGAAATTGTCCAATAAGATATGCTACATTTTGTCTTCCGTTGCTATTGTTTTTGCTACAGTGTGCCCCAATGAACATGACCCTGATCGATTCAATGGCTTTCCACTGTTGTTAATGCGTCAACCAGAAACATGCAGATATACAGACACGATTAAAAATAATGTGTTTGTGCTTATATGACATTAAGTGCACTAATAAGGAGTTGACTGTATTCTTCTCTGTATACGAGAGAATGATCTGGTTGTCTAGTCCACTTCTTCTGATGTGATTTATTTTTTTCTCCCTCAGGTCAAGCTTACCCAGGAGCTGAAGCACACTCACGCTGAGCAGATGAGCAGACTACTCATCAAACACCAGACCGAGTGTGACCTACTAGAGGACCTGAAGTAAGAGGAGGATGGAGGGTGGAAGATGAGGGTGGAAGTTGGGGGAGGAGGGAGCTGGTGGATGGCAATTGAGGCTGCATCTCTATCCCCAGTTCCAAATCAACCCCTATCCCCTAGGCACTTGAACAGTTGTGAAAGGGGGGGGGGGGGGGGTGGAATAGGGGTTTATTTGGAATGTAACAGTAGTCTTGGGTTTCTGTTCTTTGGCTTGGGTGAGGGGGCACCGCCCACACTAAACAGTTGGAAGTGAAAAGCAAGGAGGACCTCCACTCCAGATGTTCTGGCTGCCATAAGTGGTTTGTTTGGGGGGGAAGAGAAGATGACAAAGAGAGAAGAAAAATACCTAGAGATCAAACAAGCCCGAGATGTTCAGCCAGTCACTGTTGGAGGAAAATGGAAGTTAGATAAAAATAACTTTGTGTTGCATCATTCCCAAAGATTCCTGGAATTAGGATGGAATAATCAGGAAATGGGATTTCGAGAAAGTTACCAGAATTAAAAGAACAAAATGGCACAGGGAGAATGATAGTGTAGGGAGGCAGGGTTGTGTTCATTAGGCACCAAACAGACTGAAAAAGGGAGGGACTATCTGCACTCCATTGCAAAGCATTTTAAAACGATGTTCTCTAATGAACATGACCCATGCAGAGGGAAAGGAAAAACAGGCCAAGAGGACATGCAAATCACCAGAGAGGAAGCCAGATCTGTTGTGTCAGTTGGGCCTTGCTGAATACTGGAGCACTCAGACAAATATTAACACGCTCTGTAATTTACAATAAAATGCCCAGTGAACGTGTGCTAGAAAAGCAGACTCTAGAGCCGGGGTGTCTGACTGTGGCCCTGGAGACCTGAGGCTCTCGTCCTCTAATCAAGGAGGCTGGGTTGTGTTCAATTTGGCACACCACTGAAAAAGTGTTAAAACGTATTGCAACGGAAAACAAAGTGTTTCTTATTGGACAGGTCGAAGTTGTCCCTCCCTGTTTGTCTGTTTTCTTATGTTTGGTGCCTTTTAAACACAGGCCTGCTCTCACAGGAGATGGAGTCGCTTTCATGTCAGAGGAGAAAAAAAATAAAAAGATGATAAAATCTGCACAAAAACAATATATGCACATTTTCACACCAGAGATGTTTCCATCAAATTGACTTGTTGCGGATAAAAGGCTGTGTGTGATGACGTAGTGCACATAAAAAATAACTTTTGCGGTTAAATTCCCATGTACCGAATTTACAAAAAATACAAGTTAAATGTGTTTCCATTGCATTTTCAACTCTACTGATGGTTTTGTCACAACAAATGTTGCATTTTCTGTTTCCGTCAGGCCTGTCGTGAAATGTTTTATCTGACGTACTTAACTCGAATAAGAAGGTTGGGTGGAGACCTGGTTACATATACAGTTTACAGTAGGTGTAAAAGGTGCAGCAAAATTCTTATGTGATAGCTCCTTCTAATGCAGTACATCAGTCAGTCCCATGTAGCTCAGTTGGTAGAGCATGGCGTTTGCAACGCCAGGGTTGTGGGTTCATTTCCCACGGGGGACCAGTACAAAAAGAAATAGAAATGTATGCACTCACTAACTGTAAGTCGCTCTGGATAAGAGCGTCTGCTAAATGACTAAAATGTAACTGTAATAACGAGTCAGGTCAAAATTTACAAGTAATAAGAGGTAGTATGCATAGTAATAATGGACTGTATTTGCAAATATAAAGTGGGTAGTGACTTGGTAACGCACTGGAATAAATAGTATATAATAGAACAGCGCGTGTGTGTAAGGGTTGGATGTGTGGATAATCCGTGCAAATAGTCTCTAATGTGCAGGTCTGTGCAGGGTGACAGCTAGTGTTAGCTGTTCAGCAGTCTGATGGCCTGGTGGTAGCTGTCTCGGAGTCTGTTAGTCCAAGACCCGATGCTCTGATGGCGCTTACCAGATGGTAACCGACTGCACAGTCTATGGCTCAGACACTAAGTAGATATCCTGGAGGCCAGGGAGCTCGCAGGGAGACCCCAGTGATGCACCACCCTTTATAGAGCCTTTCAGATGAGGGAAGTGCAGTTGCTGTACCAGGCGGTGCTGCAGCCGGTGAAGATGCTCTCAATTGTGCAGCTATAGAAATTATTGAGGACCCATGCAGCATTTCTTCAGTCACCTGAGGTTGAAGAGGTGCTGTAATGGTGGTGGTGTGTTTGGACCATTTTAGGTCAGCTGTGATGTGCACAACGAGGAACTTGATGCTTTTGACCCTCTCCACTGCAGCCCCCCCCCCCCCTTTCCTGTAGTCCATGATTAGCTCCTTGGTTTTGCTGACGTTGAGGGAGAGGCTTTTCCTGGCACCACTCTACCAGGGCTCTAACCTCCTCCCTGGAGGCTGTCTCATTGCCGTCAGCGATCAGGCCCACCACCGTCATGTCGTCGGCAAACTTAATGATGGTGTTGGAGTCGTGCATGGCCACCTTGTTGCAGGTCAGTGTGGCAGAGGTGTTGTTGTCTACCCTCACCACCTGGGGTTTGCCTGTCAGGAAGTCCTGGATCCAGTTGCAGAGAGCAGAGCCTGGAAGAGGGAGAGAGACCGGGAGAAAGGAGGGACTAGTGGCCCAGGAACGGGAGGAAAGAATAAGTACAGTTACTGAAAGAATTCTGATTATTTTTGTTGTGAAAGGGGAGGGAAGGATATAGGCCAGTAGACGCTGTGGTTCTCCAACTGTTTACATGTGAGAAAGAACAAGCTGTGCCATACTCTGCTCACTCCTGGAACTGTAAAGACTCCAAACAATAACCCAACCGGGACCCCGGGGATTAAGATACAAGAAATTCCATATTCAATAGACATCATACGGAAGAAAACGGACTGAAACAGGGAGGGACTATTTGAACCAATAATGCATTTGAATCTTGGTTTTCTTTTGTAAATGTTTTCCGTTGCATGCCCTAATGAATACGACCTTGATAAACAGTGAAATAGAATGGAGTAAAAATACTACAGCACGTCTACACTGCATAGTTATATGCACCACTATTTTGATCAAACAATTTGTCACAGTTGATCATCTATTTAACAAGCCATCACATTCATTATATATCAGACTGATACACTATATCTACAAAAGTATACAGTGGGGAAAAAAAGTATTTAGTCAGCCACCAATTGTGCAAGTTCTCCCATTTAAAAAGATGAGAGAGGCCTGTAATTTTCATCATAGGTACACGTCAACTATCCAGAAAATCACGTTGTAGGAATTTTAATGCATTTATTTGCAAATTATGGTGGAAAATAAGTATTTGGTCAATAACAAAAGTTTCTCAATACTTTGTTATATACCCGTTGTTGGCAATGACACAGGTCAAACGTTTTCTGTAAGTTTTCACACACTGTTGCTGGTATTTTGGCCCATTCCTCCATGCAGATCTCCTCTAGAGCAGTGATGTTTTGGTGCTGTCACTGGGCAACACGGACTTTCAACTCCCTCCAAAGATTTTCTATGGGGTTGAGATCTGGAGACTGGCTAGGCCACTCCAGGACCTTGAAATGCTTCTTACGAAGCCACTCCTTCGTTGCCCGGGCGGTGTCTTTGGGATCATTGTCATGCTAAAAAACCATGCCACGTTTCATCTTCAATGCTCTTGCTGATGGAAGGAGGTTTTCACTCAAAATCTCACGATACATGGCCCCATTCATTCTTTCCTTTACACGGATCAGTCATCCTTGTCCCTTTGCAGAAAAACAGCCCCAAAGCATGATGTTTACACCCCCATGCTTCACAGTAGGTATGGTGTTCTTTGGATGCAACTCAGCATTCTTTGTCCTCCAAACACGACGAGTTGAGTTTTTACCAAAAAGTTCTATTTTGATTTCATCTGACCATATGACATTCTCCCAATCCTCTTCTGGATCATCCAAATGAACTCTAGCAAACTTCAGACGGGCCTGGACATGTACTGGCTTAAGCAGGGGGACACGTCTGGCACTGCAGGATTTGAGTCCCTGGCGGTGTAGTGTGTTACTGATGGTAGGCTTTGTTACTTTGGTCCCAGCTCTCTGCAGGTCATTCACTAGGTCCCCCCGTGTGGTTCTGGGATTTTTGCTCACCGTTCTTGTGATCATTTTGACCCCACGGGGTGAGATCTTGCGTGGAGCCCCAGATCGAGGGAGATTATCAGTGGTCTTGTATGTCTTCCATTTCCTAATAATTGCTCCCACAGTTGATTTCTTCAAACCAAGCTGCTTACCTATTGCAGATTCAGTCTTCCCAGCCTGGTGCAGGTCTACAATTTTGTTTCTGGTGTCCTTTGACAGCTCGTTGGTCTTGGCCATAGTGGAGTTTGGAGTGTGACTGTTTGAGGTTGTGGACAGGTGTCTTTTATACTGATAACAAGTTCAAACAGGTGCCATTAATACAGGTAACGAGTGGAGGACAGAGGAGCCTCTTAAAGAATAAGTTACAGGTCTGTGAGAGCCAGAAATCTTGCTTGTTTGTAGGTGACCAAATACTTATTTTCCACCATAATTTGCAAATAAATTCATAAAAAATCCTACAATGTGATTTTCTGGATTTTTTTCCCTCAATTTGTCTGTCATAGTTGACGTGTACCTATGATGAAAATTACAGGCCTCTCTCATCTTTTTAAGTGGGAGAACTTGCACAATTGGTGGCTGACTAAATACTTTTTTCCCCCACTGTATATGGGAGTCCCATGGGGCGGCGCACAATTGGCCCAGCGTCGTCCGGGGTAGGCAGTCATTGTAAGTAAGAATTTGTTCTTAACTGACTTGCCTAGTTAAATAAAATATATAATGTGGATTTGGCTATTTCAGCCACACCCGTTGCTGACAGATGTATAAAATTGAGCACACAGCCATGCAATCTCCTTGGCCTTGCTGAAGAGCTCAGTGACTTTCGACTTGGCACCGTCATAGGATGCCACTTTCCAACAAGTCAGTTCGTAACATTTCTGTCCTGGTAGAGATGCCCCGGTCAACTGTAAGTGCTGTTATTGTGAAGTGGATACGTCTAGGAGCAACAACGGCTCAGCAAAGTGGTAGGCCGCTCAAGCTCACAGAACGGGACCGCCGAGTGCTGAAGCGCGTAAAGATCATCTGTCCTCGGTTGCAACACTCATTACCGAGTTCCAAACTGCCTCTGGAAGCAACGTCAGCACAATAACTTTTTGTCGGGAGCTTCATGAAATGGGTTTCCATGGCCGAGTAGCCGCACACAAGCCTAAGATCACCATGTGCAAAGGAGTGGTGTAAAGCTTGCCGCCATTGGACTCTGGAACAGTGGAAATGCATTCTCTGGAGTGATGAATCACGCTTCACCATCTGGCAGTCCGACGGACGAATCTGGGTTTGGTGGATGCCAGGAGAATGCTACCTGCCCCAATGCATAGTGCCAAGTATAAAGTTTGGTGGAGGAGGAATAATGGTCTGGGGCTGTTTTTCATGGTTCTGGCTAGACCCCTTAGTTCCAGTGAAGGGAAATCTTAATGTTACAGCATACAATGACATTCTAGGTGATTCTGTGCTTCCAAATTTGTGGCAACAGTTTGGGGAAGGCCCTTTCCTGTTTCAGCATGACAATGCCCCCGTGCACAAAGCGAGGTCCATACAGAAATGGTTTGTCGTGATCGCTGTGGAATAACTTGACTGGCCTGCACAGAGCCCTGACCTCAACCCCATCGAACACCTTTGGGATTAATTGGAACGCCGACTGCGAGCCAGGCCTAATCGCCCAACATCAGTGCCCGACCTCACTAATGGTTTTGTGGCTGAATGGAATAGATGTTCCAACATCTAGTGGAAAGCCTTCCCAGAATAGTAAGGCTGTTATAGCAGCAAAAGGGTTCCAACGCCATATTAATGACCATGATTTTGGAATGAGATGTTCGACGAGCAGGTGTCCACGTACTTTTGATCATGTAGTGTACATCAGTTATGATGCCTAGCATATCATTGGCTTTTGAATCTTAATGTATCATGCGTTGCTTAACTTATATAATCTTGTAGTGTCCATTCAGTCTCTTTATCCAGTTAATTATTATATGGTGTATATAATTCTGTGGTTCTACCTTTGTTCCTTGTAGGACATTCAGTCAGAAGAAAGCCGCTGTAGAGAGGGACTATGCCCAGGTGAGTGTTATTCTCTCTCTCTCTCCATCCATCGTTAGTTCGCTCTCTCTATCCCTCTGGAGTCGTGTTCATTTCTGCATATGGATGCCATTTCATTGTGGCATTGCTGTCGTCTTCTCATTTGTGTCGGCAAAACAATTATCTCCCAATAATGACCCACAAAGACACCAACTGCGCCACCATACGAGGTTTGGGTATAGTTAAGGTTGCCGTCGTTGGGAGGATCAGGGCTCAGTTGTGGTCAGATGGACTCATCTATCTCAGGCTGAGAGGAGCTCTAAGGGCTCAGACACATCAAGAGCGTTTGCTGGCCCAGAGTACTTAGCACCTCCTGAAAGTAATTTGTGAACCGAGTGCGCACCTATTTTACATGTAGAATCGTATGAAAATGTCGGTAGTCAGACGCTACAGCGGGTGGTCCCTAAAACAGACGACCGCTAGATCCTCATTCAGTGCGATGTGTGCCAGCCCTAAAGGGTTCTGTCTCAGTTGTGGCATTTTTGTGTGGCCCACTTCCTCGTGGAGTTGTTTTGGCCACAGCATCCTGTGGATGTACATTTATGTTTGAAAATCCCTCTATCCTCCTGCTTTGTTCTATTCTGGCTTTGCATCCCCGTGTGGAATGTGAATCATTACTCTGAGAAGTTAACCATTACTGCGAGAAAAGAGGGGCCTGGCTCGGGAGTTCCCCCAACCAGGCAGTACCCAGCCACTTTAATGTGTGTGTGAGAGAGAGATGTATTGTTTGCGTCTGTGTTTGTTTTGAGGCAGTGTGTGTGTTGGTATTTGTGTGTCTTTTGAGGATTTCATTCACACCCTGCTCACATGCCATTCATATGTACCACAGTCTTCTATATATCAAGAGGCACCCTCAAGACAGAGCGCCTCCAAGACACTTTCTCACACCCACTCTCCAACCAACACTATCTATTTGGCTAAAGATTCAGGGTGCCACAAGAAAACCAAAGAAAACCAAGTATTTTGTGCACACACACACACACTGTGAGCCTGCTGAACAAGAACACTAAACAATTCCCATTACCACATTATCTATTCATGAATAGCGTTGTTGTGCTAGTAGCTGTGTTCTGCTGCCTCTCTCTATCTGCCCTAAAGCTCCCGTGAGCCGCTATAGATGCACACACATTTCTTTTTTAAAGACTGAGATGTGTTATTTAAGATACTCTTTTAAGAGGTAAGGTTTCAGATGTTTTCGGAAGATGAGCAGGGACTAGCATCAGGGGGAAGCTGGTTCCACCATTGGGGTGCCAGGACAGAGAAGAGCTTTGACTGGGCTGAGCGGGAGCTGACCTCCCGTAGGGGTGGGACTGCAAAGAGACCAGAGGTGGCAGAACGGAGTGCTCGGGTTTGGATGTAGGGTTTGAGAATAGCCTGAAGGTAGGGAGGAGCAGTTCCCCTTGCTGCTCTGTAGGCAAGCACCATGGTCTTGTAGTCGATGTGAGCTTCAACTGGAAGCCAGTGGAATGTACGGAGGAGCATGGGAGAACTTGGGAAGGTTGAACACCAGACATGCTGCAGCGTTCTGGATAAATTGCAGGGATTTGAGGGCACAAGCGGGGAGCCCAGCCAACTGAGAGTTGCAGTAGTCCAGACGGGATATGACGAGATCCTGGATTAGGACCTACGCAGCTTCCTGTGTGAGGAAAAGTTGTACTCTACGGATGTTGTAGAGCACGAAGCTGCAGGAGTGAGTCACTGCTTTTATGTTTTCAAAGAACGACAGGGTGTTGTCCAGGGTCACGGCAAGGTTCTTTGCACCACGGGAGGGGGACACAGTGGAATTGTCGACTGTGATGGAGAGGTCTTGGAGCGGGCAGGCCTTCCCCGGGAGGAAGAGCAGCTCCGTCTTGTCGAGGTTGAGTTTGACATCCAAGCTGAGATATCTGCCAGGCACGCAGAGATGGGGTCGCCACCTGGGTGTCAGAAGGGGGGAATGAGAAAAGTAGTTAAGTGTCATCCGCATAGCAATGATAGGAGAGACCATGCGAGGATATGAAAAGAGGAGAGGGCCTAGAACAGAGCCCTGGGAGAAAAAATGACACCAAAAATTCCGAAATGTCCATCCCCAACTACAACATTTTCCGTCTAGATAGAACTGCCAAAGGGGGTGGAGTTGCAATCTACTGTAGAGAGAGCCTGCAGAGCTCTATCATACTATCCAGGTCTGTGCCCAAACAGTTTGAGCTCCTACTTCTAAAAATCCACCTTTCCAGAAATAAGTCTCTCACTGTTGCCGCTTGCTACAGACCCCCCTCAGCCCCCAGCTGTGCCCTGGACACCATATGTGAATTGATTGCCCCCCATCTATCCTCAGTTCGTACTGCTTGGTGACCTAAACTGGGATATGCTTAAGACCCCGGCCATCCTACAATCCAAACTAGATGCCCTCAATCTCACACAAATGATCAAGGAACCTACCAGGTACAACCCTAAATCCGTAAACATGGGCACCCTCATAGATATCATCCTGACTAACTTACCCTCTAAATACACCTCCGCTGTCTTCAACCAGGATCTCCGCGATCACTGCCTTATTGCCTGCGTCCGTAACGGGTCCGCGGTCAAACGACAACCTCTCATCGCTGTCAAACGCTCCCTAAAACACTTTAGCGAGCAGGCCTTCCTAATTGACCTGGCCCAGGTATCCTGGATGGATATCGATCTCATTCCGTCAGTAGAGGATGCCTGGTTGTTCATTTAAAAGTGCTTTCCTCTCAATCTTAAATAAGCATGCCATCTAAAACTAGCCGCCGAAATTGTCGCAACCCCTATTACTAGCCTGTTCAACCTCTCTTTCGTAACATCTGAGATCCCCAGAGATTGGAAAGCTGCCACAGTCATCCACCTCTTCAAAGGGCTTTCGACTCTGTCAACCACCGCATTCTTATTGGCAGACTAAATAGCCTTGGTTTCTCAAATGACTGCCTCGCCTGGTTCACCAACTACTTCTCAGATAGAGTTCAATGTGTCAAATCGGAGGGCCTGTTGTCTGGACCTATGGCAGTCTCTATGGGGGTGCCACAGGGTTCAATTCTCGGGCCGACTCTTTTCTCTGTGTATATCAATGATGTCGCTCTTGCTGCTGGTGACTTGCTGCTGGACAGATCCACCTCTACGCAGACGACACCATTTTGTATACATCTGGCCCTTCATTGGACACTGTGTTAACAAACCTCCAAATGAGCTTCAATGCCATACAACACTCCTTCCGTAGCCTCCAACTGCTCTTAAACACTAGTAAAACTAAATGCATGCTCTTCAATCGAACGCTGCTGGCACCCGCCCACCCGACAAAATCACTACTCTCGGCGGGTCTGACCTAGAGTGTGTGGACAACTACAAATACCTAGGTGTCTGGTTAGACTGTAAACTCTCCTTCCAGACTCACATTAAGCATCTCCATTCCAAAGTTAAATCTAGAATCGGCTTCCTATTTCGCAACAAAGCCTCCTTCACTCATGCTGCCAAACATGCCCTCGTTAAACTGACTATCATACAGATCCTTGACTTCGGCGATGTCATTTACAAAATAGCCTCCAACACTCTACTCAGCAAATTGGATGTAGTCTATCACTATCCAACATTTTCATTCAGCTGCCTGCAGCCCTGTTCTGTGAGGACGTAGTGAGTCACTCAGCCACGGAGCAGGAGGGGAGGGTCGAGCAGCCCGGGAGGAAAGGGGACAATGGGAGTCAAAGGAGGCAGAAAGGGAGGAGAATAGGGTCGAAGAGGCAGAGTCAGGAGACAGGTGGGAGAACGATTTAGTGGAAGGAAGAGATAAGAGGGTAGTGTGAGAGTGAAGATTGCGACGGCGGATGACCATCTGGTTAGGGGCTGAGTGGGTAGGGTTGGAGGAGAGGGGGAGAGAAAAATAAACAAAGTAGTGATCAGAGACCTGGATGGGGGTTGCAGTGAGATCAGTCAGCGAACAGCCCCTAGTAAAGATGAGGTCAAGCGTATTGCCTGCCTTGTGAGTGGGGGCGACTGGGAGGTGAGGGTGAGTTCAATAAGGCAAGGAGGGGAAATAAAGAGGTGGAAAGAAATGAGTCGAAGTCAGGTTCCAGGAGGTTGAAGTTGCCCAGTACGATGAGTGGTGAGCCATCGTCTGGAAATTAGCTTATCAAGGTGTCAAGCTCATTGAGGAACTCTCCAAGGGCACCTGGTGGGCGATAAATGACGACAATGTTAAGTTTGAGTGGACAAGTGACAGTGACAGCATAGAATTCAAATGAGAAGTTGAACAGGTGAGAGAGGGAGAAAAGAGAACATCTCCACTTAGGAGAAATTCGTAGCTCTGTGCCACCTACACGACGACCATATGCTCTAGGACTATGAGAGAACACATAGTCAGATAACGAGAGAGCAGCTGGAGTAGCAGTGTTCTCTGGGGTGATCCATGTCTCCATCAGGGCCAAAAAGTGTAGGGACTGAAGGGCAACAGGCTGAGATTAACTCAGCCTTAACCACAGATTGGCTGTTCCAAAGACTGCCGGAGACTAGGAAATCCACATGGGTTGTGCTCACAGGGTACACTAGGTTAGAAGGGTTGCAGCCACGGGGCGGGGAGCGTCTGTAAAACCTACAGAGAGAGGAGCGAACAGTGATAGAAATCACACACATACTTGACAAAGCTACAAAAGAGCAAAATGAAAATCTGAAAATAACTAGGTAAGATACTCAAGTGAGAGAGTGGTGTGAAGCCTTTCTCTCTTTCCTTCCTCGAATAACTCGGCAGAACATTTTTGTTTCGGGCGACAACGCCGCCGCATGACAACGCCGCCGCTGAAAGAATAGGGGCAACTGAAGCACTATAACTAATTGCTGATTGCCTAGCAGAGGTGAAGAGTAATACCCCCTCCAACACACATCCGCCAATTATCAGAAAGCTATCACAAATTGATCTGAAACCAGTCAAAGTCAATGTTCCAACACTTCACAGGCACAAGTACTGAGCATTCAGCAGTTCAAATCAATGATTAAGTAGGCTACTAGGTAGAAGGGCAGCACTTAACTAGAATTGATCTAGCCAGACTATACCAACAACAACATTTATTGAAAGACAATATATACTTAGGCTACTCTTGCAGAGATTAGCTGTCTTCGCACTGTCTCTTTGTATCTGTCTCTCTCTCTACCTCTCCCTCTCTCTCCAAGACACTCAGGGCCTCACAGCAATGTGCTGGTATCCCAGTAGAGGTTAAAGGTCATCACGCAGCCCTGCTGTTGACATCCTGTCACTGTGTGTGTGTACTTTGTACATCTAACTGGGTCTGTAGTAAAACTGCATGTCTGAATTTATACAATGTTTTTCATCAGTATTGTGTTCATTTCTGCACCTGTCGAACTGTATGCTCAGCATGTTTGGTTGCAAGGGCACATCCTGTCACATTGTTGAAGCAGTAACTCACTCTAAGGCTGATAATTCCTGGGTCGTATTCATTAGTGAATGCTGTCGCAAAACATTATGCAACAAAAACAACTGTTTCTTATTGGACAGGTTCAGGGGTGTATTTACTAGGAACCAAATGATAGCAAACAGAAACAAACTGAAAGGAACTGGGAGGGACCTACTTACAGTTTTCCAATAGAAACTCATTTTTCATTGCAAAACATTTCGCAACAATGTGCACTAATGAATAGACCCCAGGTAGTCCCTCCTTGTTTCAGTCTGTTTTCTTCCGCTTAGTGAATATGACCCTGCTTCAGGTCGCGCACGGTGACCTCAGAGAAACTGTCAGATAGCGTTACAGTTATGAAACCCCTCTTAATTACTACTCTGAGACTCATTATGTAAAGTGCAGCGCAGGCACAGACACACACACACACACTCCCAAAAGTCTAATACATGTTTCAAGCAGACCACCATAGTCCCTGTGCCCAAGAACGCCAAGGTAACCTGTCTAAATGACTATCGCCTCATAGCACTCACATCTGTAGCCATAAATGCTTTGAAAGGCTGGTCATGGCTCACATCAACACCATCATCCCAGACACCCTGGACCCAGTCCAATTCGCATACCGCCCCAACAGATCCACAAATGACGCAATCTCTATTGCACTCAACACTGTCTTTTCCCACTTGGACAAAAGGAACACCTACGTGAGAATGCTGTTCATTGACTACAGCTCAGCGTTCAACACCATAGTGCCCTCCAATGTCATCACTAAGCTAAGGACCCTGGTACTGAACACCTCCCTCTGCAACTGGATCCTGGACTTCCTAATGGGATTCCCCCATGTGGTGAGTGTAGGCAACAACACATCCACCACGCTGACCCTCAGCAAAGGGAACCCTCAGGGGTGTGTGCTTAGTCCCCTCCTGCACTCCCTGTTCATGCACGTCTGCGTGGCTTTGCTCGACTCCAACAACATCAATAAGTTTGCCGATGACGCGATGGTGGTAGGCCTGATCACCGACGACAAGACAGCCTAAAGGGAGGAGGTCAGAGACCTGGCAGTGTGGTGCCAGGACAACAACCTCTCCCTCAACGTCAGCAAGACAAAGGAGCTGATCGTGGACTACAGGAAACGGAGGGCCGATCACACCCCCATTCACATTGACAGGGCTGTAGTGGAGCAGGTCGAGAGCTTCAAGTTCCTCGGTGTCCACATCACTAAGGATCTATCATGGTCCAAACACACCAACACAGTCGTGAAGAGGCCTGCACAGTCACCAGATCTCAATCCAATTGAGCATCTGTGGGATGAGATGGAACAAGCTATTTGGAGTAGAGATCCACTACCAGCCAACTTGACACAACTGTGGAATGCATTGGAGTCAACATGGGCCAGCATCCCTGTGGAACACTTTCGACATCTTGTAGAGTCCATGCCCTGACGAATTGAGGCTGTTCTGAGGGCAAAAGGGGATCCAACTCAATATTAGGAAGATAATGTTTTGTACACTGTGTATATTCTGTCTCATTGAGACATCAAACTGAGTGATATGCACCTTGGGTTGTATACGTTAGGGCACACGGTAGCCATTGGAAAACGGAAATGAGCATGTCTTATTCAGGTAGTCCCTCCCTGTTTTTTATTTTGTTTGGTGCCTAATGAATACACCCCCTGGCTACCTGTAGTGTGTTTGTGGCAATTTTTTTCCAGTGACTCATAATAGGTAATTTGATTATAGCCATTTTGATTTCCCTAAAGAGCACACACTCCAGCACAGATGGAACAATGAGCCAGATGTTTCACCGGATGTATGAATCTAAAGCATTCGGTTGGCATTTCCACTCGCCAACATTTTGTAGACTTTACACTTTGCCAAAGTTTTTAAAGTACAAGGGTGAATTTAATTATTGCACTTGGCACTTCACAGAGTAGGCGTTCCCTGAAGGAAATATGCCAATACATGCTAGAACGTGCCAATAGCATACCGCTAGCTCGTTCTTGGATCTGCTTGCCTGCACTATGATTAATTTGCTACCATTGGAAATGACAGGCTGTGGTCTATCTTGGGTTAGTTATATAAAAAATATTTGACTCCGGTGTGAAGTTTCCCCTAGGTACAGATCTAGGATCAGCTTCCCCTCCCTCAATCCTAACCTTAAATATATTTTTTATTTTTATATTAATGTTAATACCCATTTGATTATTTTGTAAAACATATTTTTAAGGATTATTATTATATTAATGAATGAAATGAATGACATTTTATTTTCGTATCAAATCGCCAATTGGCAACCCATCCCTTATGGGATTAACTGACACATAAACAAACATTACAATAATTCACTGTGGTAATTCAGTGACAATTCTTCTTAGTGTTCTCTGCAGTGCGCATCACATAAAGAGTGAATAAATGAAAGGTAAAAATCAATACATAATAGTAAATAAGGTTATTCAAACAATAATTATATCCCTAGAGCAGTAAAATAATATATATATATATATATATATATATATATATATATATATATATATATATATATATATATATATATATATATATATATATATATATATATATATATATATATATATATATATATATATATATATACAGTGAGGGGGAAAAAGTATTTGATCCCCTGCTGATTTTGTACGTTTGCCCACTGACAGACATGATCAGTCTATAATTTTAATGGTAGGTTTATTTGAACAGTGAGAGAAAGAATAACAACAACAAAATCCAGAAAAATGCATGTCAAATGTTATAAATTGATTTTCATTTTAATGAGGGAAATAAGTATTTGACTCCTCTGCAAAACATGACTTAGTACTTGGTGGCAAAACCCTTGTTGGCAATCACAGAGGTCAGACGTTTCTTGTAGTTGGCCACCAGGTTTGCACACATCTCAGGAGGGATTATGTTCCACTCTTCTTTGCAGATCTTCTCCAAGTCATTAAGGTTTCGAGGCTGACGTTTGGCAACTCGACCCTTCAGCTCCCTCCACAGATTTTCTATGGGATTAAGGTCTGGAGACTGGCTAGGCCACTCCAGGACCTTAATGTGCTTCTTCTTGAGTCACTCCTTTGTTGCCTGGGCCGTGTGTTTTGGGTCATTGTCATGCTGGAATACCCATCCACGACCCATTTTCAATGCCCTGGCTGAGGGAAGGAGGTTCTCACCCAAGATTTGACGGTACATGGCCCTGTCCATCGTCCCTTTGATGCGGTGAAGTTGTCCTGTCCCCTTAGCAGAAAAACACCCCCAAAGCATAATGTTTCCACCTCCATGTTTGACGGTGGGGATGGTGTTCTTGGGGTCATAGGCAGCATTCCTCCTCCAAACACGGCGAGTTGAGTTGATGCCAAAGAGCTCGATTTTGGTCTCATCTGACCACTACACTTTCACCCAGTTCTCCTCTGAATCATTCAGATGTTCATTGGCAGACTTCAGACGGCCCTGTATATGTGCTTTCTTGAGCAGGGGGACCTTGCGGGCACTGCAGGATTTCAGTCCTTGCCTTGAGATCATTGACAAGATCCTCCCGTGTAGTTCTGGGCTGATTCCTCACCCTTCTCATGATCATTGCAACTCCACAAGGTGAGATCTTGCATGGAGCCCCAGGCCGAGGGAGCTTGACAGTTATTTTGTGTTTCTTCCATTTGCGAATAATCGCACCAAATGTTGTCACCTTCTCACCAAGCTGCTTGGTGATGGTCTTGTAGCCCATTCCAGCCTTGTGTAGGTCTACAATTTTGTCCCTGACATCCTTGGAGAGCTCTTTGGTCTTGGCCATGGTGGAGAGTTTGGAATCTGATTGATTGATTGCTTCTGTGGACATGTCTTTTATACAGGTAACAAGCTGAGATTAGGAGCACTCCCTTTAAGAGTGTGCTCCTAATCTCAGCTCATTACCTGTATAAAAGACACCTGGGAGCCAGAAATCGTTCTGATTGAGAGGGGGTTAAATACTTATTTCCCTCATTAAAATGCAAATCAATTTATAACATTTTTGACATGCGTTTTTCTGGATTTTTTTGTTGTTATTCTGTCTCTCACTGTTCAAATAAACCTACCATTAAAATGATAGACTGATCATTTCTTTGTCAGTGGGCAAACTTACAAAATCAGCAGGGGATCAAATACTTTTTTCCCTCGCTGTACATACATACATACATACATACATACATACAGTACCAGTCAAAAGTTTGGACACACCTACTCATTCATGGGTTTTTCTTTATTTTCTACATTGACTATGAAATAACACATGGAATCATGTAGTAACCAAAAAAGTGTTAAACAAATCAAAATATATTTTAGATTTTAGATTCTTCAAAGTAGCCACCCTTTGCCTTGATGACAGCTTTGCACACTCTTGGCATTCTCTCAACTGGAATGCTTTTCCAACAGTCTTGAAGGAGTTCCCACATATGCTGAGCACTTGTTGGCTGCTTTTCCTTCACGCTGCGTTCCAACTCATCCCAAACCATCTCAATTGTCCCCTGTAGCTCAGTTGGTAGAGCATGGCGCTTGCAACGCCAGGGCTGTGGGTTCGTTTCCCACGGGGGGCCAGTATGAAAATGTATGCACTCACTAACTGTAAGTTGCTCTGGATAAGAGTGTCTGCTAAATGACTAAAATGTAAATTGGGTTGAGGTCGGGTGATTGTGGAGGCCAGGTCATCTGATGCAGCACTCCATCACTCTCCTTCTTGGTCAAATAGCCCTTACACAGCCTGGAGGTGTGTTGGGTCATTGTCCTGTTGGGATGGCGTATCGCTGCAGAATGCTGTGGTAACCATGCTGGTTAAGTGTGCCTTGAATTCTAAATAAATCACCAACAGTGTCACCAGCAAAGCACCCCCACATCATCACACCTCCTCCTCCATGTTTCACTGTGGGAACCACACATGCCGAGATCATCCGTTCACCTACTCTGCGTCTCACAAAGACACGGCGGTTGGAACCAGAAATCTCACATTTGGACTCATCAGACCAAAGGACAGATTGCCACCGGTCTAATGTCCATTGCTCATGTTTCTTGGCCCATGCAAGTCTCTTCTTATTATTGGTGTCCTTTAGTAGTGGTTTCTTTGCAGCAATTTGACTCTCAAGGCCTGATTCACGCAGTCTCCTCTGAACAGTTGATGTTGAGATGTGTCTGTTACTTGAACTCTGTGAATCATTTATTTGGGCTGCAATCTGAGGTGCAGTTAACTTGAATTAACTTATCCTCTGCAGCAACTCTGGGTCTTCCTTTCCTGTGGCGGTCCTCATGTTTCATCATAGCGCTTGATGGTTTTTGCGACTGCACTTGAAGAAACTTTAAAAGTTATTGAAATGTTCCGTATTGACTGACCTTCATGTCTTAAAGTAATGATGGACTGTCGTTTCTCTTTGCTTATTTGAGCTGTTCTTGCCATAATATGGACTTGGTCTTTTACAGAATAGGGCTATCTTCTGTATACCACCCTTACCTTGTCATAACACAACTGATTGTCTCAAACGCATTAAGAAGGAAAGAAATTCCACAAATTAACTTAACAAGGCACACCTGTTAATTGAAATGCATTCCAGGTGACTACCTCATGAAGCTGGTTGAGAGAATGCCAAGCTTGTGCAAAGCTGTCATCAAGGCAAAGGGTGGCTACTTTGAAGAATCTCAAATATAAAATATATTTTGATTTGTTTAACACTTTCTTGGTCACTACATGATTCCATATGTGTTATTTCATAGATTTGATGGCTTCACTATTATTCTACAATGTAGAAACTAGTAAAAATTAAGAAAAACCCTGGAATGAGTAGGTATATCCAAACTTTTGACTGGTACTGGGTGTGATTATATTTATTTATATATATATATATTTAAATGATTTACAGTACAGTGGGAAATGTAGAGATGGGGCCATAGACAGACGGTGGCCAAGATGGGACTGGAACCCTGGTCGCCAGGGGGAATTTGTGGTCCGCTGCACCAGCCATTGGATTCTTGAAGTATACAACTTATAAATGCCTCATGAGCTTAGTTCAACTGTCGTACCCCATGTTTCTTTTAATCCAATGTTTGTAAACAATGTAATTGTTAAAAAAAAAAAAAACTGTATAGGCTCAAAACATGGTTAACACTATAAATTAGATCTCACGGATGGTTAGTCCTTGCATCCATAGCTCTGCCCATGAATTTGAGTGGTTACATTTCCACCAGCCCCATCATCAGCTGTTTACCAAATCAGTGGTGGGGTGTGACCGCTTTGTTATTGTTTGAAGGCAGATTGCCCCTTTGACAATTAGTCGGGAAAATGTAAAACGGACCCAAAATCAACATCTAGGGGCACCTTCGCCTTACACCAAGAGCACACACTGTGTAGTTGTTCAGCAATGAGGCGGTACATGCAATCAATATGACTTTCCCAACATGTTTCAATGACAGACAGATGATGCAACAGGAGTATTTTTCTCACTCGGCTGTCTTCTTTGGTCTCTGAACTAAAAGAAACTGAAACAGAATATGAAACTCTCATTCATTTGCCCTAATGAACAGGACCCTGGTAAAAGCAGCAGGCTTTATTGGACCTGTTCAGGTTAAATGGTGTCTGTTTTTTGGTGCCAAATTAGAGAGTAGAGTTTGACTGTTAAATCAAAGTGGGTCACAGTGGACTTTGAAACTCTTCTTTTCCTCTAGCCTACCCCTCCTCCTTCTGCCTCTTCTTCACTATCCCTCTATTTTTCATCTCTCTTAACACCTGCATGCTGCCATGACCCGATTTGATATTCAAATCACAGTAAGTGATAAAATGACTTTCTTTGTCTGTCCCTTACCCAATCCTCCCATCCCCTCCTCCCTCTGTCCATCCCCCGCTTCCCTCACACCCTGCTGGCTGCACTCTCTGTGACTCCCACAATGGCTGGGTTTGTGGGGTGGATTCTGCCGTTTGGGGCTTTGACACCAGAACCGAGAGAGACCAAAGGGTTTAGAGTCTGGGCCTAAAGTGTGTCAGGACGGGAGTGTGTCCCCCTTGTGGATTGACTGTAGCCTGGTCCCAGATCTGTTGGTGCTGTATAGCCAACTCAAATCGTTGTTTTGGTATGGCAATGACCATAGGCGTTGGGTAGATTGAACTGACCGCCCTGCATGAACTTTAAGTCCCGATTTAGATCACCTGTCTTTCTATTCAGCTGAGAATGTGCTCTGTATAGCCCTGTGCGTGTGCACGTTTTTGCGAACATATTAGGGCTGGGAATTTCTGAGGGACCTTACAATACGATATTATCATGATACTTAGGTGCCGATATGTATTTCGATTCGATACTGCGATTTGATGTTCCAAACATATTGCTCACCATATGTCTGCTGCAGAGGGACAAGAGAGCCATGAGAAAACAAGTTTTGATCAGTCATGGAAATAAAAGTGCTGAAAACTAATTGGCTCCCTATTTAAAAAGATGGAGAACAAGCTCCCCCCAATCACAATCTCATACTAAAGACCAAAAATGGGGATGCTGCTGTGGTTTAACTCAACTGGACCTCGAAGCCAGTTCCACTGCATTTTTTCATTGTTCATCTCTAATCAGGGACTGATTTCGATCTGGGACAGGACGTGCGTGCAATTAATTATCAGGTAGAACAGAAAACCAGCAGGCTCCGGACCTCGTAGGGTAAGAGTTGAATACCCCTTCTCTAGATAGTACAGGTGAATGAGTCCATGGCTGCGTCTGAAATGGCACCCTATTCCCTACATTGTGCTGCACTACTTTTGATCAATCTTCACACAGATTATGGTTTAGGGTCGTGTTCATTAGGGCATACTGTAGCAAAACGTTTTGTAATGGAAAGCGAAAATGAGCGTTTCTTAGTGGACAAGTTCAGTAAGTAGATCTGGAGTTCAGAGGTTAAAGGTCATCTATCCTCTTCCTCCCTCCCAGGCTCTACACAAGCTGGCCAATCAGTACCTGAAAAGGGAATGGCCAGACAGCCTATCAGAGGAGCCAACAGACCACAGGTAAGACCTCTCGCCAAAGAGTGAACAGTTATTGTCTCAGCAGCGTCAGAAATGTGTCGCTCGTTCTCTCTCTCTCAAGTATTCTTCTTCCGTAATAGTACTACCAGTATCAGTGTGTATTATTGAAAGCTATATATTTTAATTTGCCATTTTTTGCTAGTCTCTTTGATATTTTGTGCTATCCAGGTCCTCTCATGTCTGAATTGTCATTGCCTTTTTTTAAATAAAGGTTATTGTTCAACAGATTAATTAACTGGTTGAACCAACAGTTCTTGTATTGTCGTCACAGCCAAGAACATAAACAAATATCAGGGATGTTACCAGTGTTCACACTGACTATTGTGTGTGTGTCTGTGTTGTCACAGGAACATGTACACGTTGTGGAAGGCATACCTGGAGGGCACAGTGCAAGTGAGCCAAACCAGGATCACGGCTTGTGAGAACTACAGGAACCAGGTGACGGACCCAGCCAAGACTGCCAGGCTGCAGAAGGAGCAGCAGCTCAGGAAGGTATGGAGGCCAAACCACCACAACACTGCTTAGCTTTTCATAGTTTGCAGACTCCCGCTCACCGTCTCGCGCTCTCACATGGCTTAGATTATTTTACGCATGTCTCCATTTATACAGCTGGTGAGTTGAAATGTCTGAAACAGTTCAGGATACAGTGAGGGGAAAAAGTATTTGATCCCCTGCTGATTTTGTACGTTTGCCCACTGACAAAGAAATGATCAGTCTATAATTTTAATGGTAGGTTTATTTGAACAGTGAGAGACAGAATAACAACAAAAAAATCCAGAAAAACGCATGTCAAAAATGTTTTTAATTGATTTGCATTTTAATGAGAGAAATAAGTATTTGACCCCCTCTCAATCAGAAAGATTTTTGGCTCCCAGGTGTCTTTTATACAGGTAACGAGCTGAGATTAGGAGCACACTCTTAAAGGGAGTGCTCCTAATCTCAGTTTGTTACCTGTATAAAAGACACCTGTCCACAAAAGCAATCAATCAATCAGATTCCAAACTCTCCACCATGGCCAAGACCAAAGAGCTCTCCAAGGATGTCAGGGACAAGATTGTAGACCTACACAAGGCTGGAATGGGCTACAAGACCATCGCCAAGCAGCTTGGTGAGAAGGTGACAACAGTTGGTTTGATTATTCGCAAATGGAAGAAACACAAAAGAACTGTCAATCTCCCTCTGCCTTTGGCTCCATGCAAGATCTCACCTCATGGAGTTGCAATGATCATGAGAACGGTGAGGAATCAGCCCAGAACTACACGGGAGGACCTTGTCAAGGCAGCTGGGCCCATAGTCACCAAGAAAACAATTAGTAACACACTACGCCGTGATTTAGTAACACAACTCGCTGTGTTTGGAGGAGGAGGAATGCTGCCTATGACCCCAAGAACACCATCCCCACTGTCAAACATGGAGGTGGAAACATTATGCTTTGGGGGTGTTTTTCTGCTAAGGGGACAGGACAACTTCACCGCATAAAAGGGACGATGGACGGGGCCATGTACCGTCAAATCTTGGGTGAGAACCTCCTTCCCACAGCCAGGGCATTGAAAATGGGTCATGGATGGGTATTCCAGCATGACAATGACCTAAAACACATGGCCAAGGCAACAAAGGAGTGGCTCAAGAAGAAGCACATTAAGGTCCTGGAGTGGCCTAGCCAGTCTCCAGACCTTAATCCCATAGAAAATCTGTGGAGGGAGCTGAAGGTTAGAGTTGCCAAACATCAGCCTCGAAACCTTAATGACTTGGAGAAGATCTGCAAAGAGGAGTGGGACAAAATCCCTCCTGAAATGTGTGCAAACCTGGTAGCCAACTACAAGAAACGTCTGACCTCTGTGATTGCCAACAAGGGTTTTGCCACCAAGTACTAAGTCATGTTTTGCAGAGGGATCAAATACTTATTTCACTCATTAAAATGCAAATCAATTTAAAAAAAATTTTACATGCGTTTTTCTGGATTTTTTTGTTGTTATTTTGTCTCTCACTGTTCAAATAAACCTACCATAAAAAGTATAGACTGATCATGTCTTTGTCAGTGGGCAAATATCCACTGTATGTGGATATTTCTTCCACTTTCTAAGGGGAAGTCTGCTGTTCTTTGGATACAAACCAGTGTATACAGTGCATTCGGAAACCCCTTGACTTTTCCCACATTTTGTTACGTTACAGCCTTATTCTAAAATGGATTAAAACAAACATTTTTAATGTATTACAAATAAAAAACGGATACCTATGAGACTCAATTGATCTCAGGTGCATCTTGTTTCCATTGATCATCCTTGAGATGTTTCTACAACTTGATTGGAGTCCATCTGTGGTAAATTGATTGGACATGATTTGGAAAGGCACACACCTGTCTTTATAAGGTCCCACAGTTGACAGTGCATGTCCGAGCAAAAACCAAGCCTTGAGGTCGAAGGAATTGTCCATAGAGCGCCGAGACAGGATTGTGTCGAAGGCACAGATCTGGGGAAGGGTACCAAAAAATGTCTGCAGCATTGAAGGTCCCCAAGAACACAGTGGCCTCCATTCTTAAATGGAAGAATTTTCGAACCAACAAGACTCTTCCTAGAGATGGCTGCCCGGCCAAACTGAGCAATCGGGGAAGAAGGGCCTTGGTCAGGGAGGTGACCAAGAACCCAATGGTCACTCTGACAAAGCTCCAGAGTTCCTCTGTGGAGATGGGAGAACATTCCAGAAGGACAACCATCTCTGCAGCACACCACCAATCAGGCCTTTATGGTAGAGTGGCCAGATGGAAGCCACTCCTCAGTAAAAGGCACATGACAGCCCGCTTGGAGTTTGCCAAAAGACACCTAAAGGACTCAAGATTCTCTGGTCTGATGAAACCAAGGTTGAACTCTTTGGCCTGAATGCCAAGCGTCACGCCTGGAGGAAACCTTACACCATCCCTACGGTGAAGCATGGTAGTTGCAGCATCATGCTGTGGGGGTGTTTTTCAGCGGCAGGGAGTGGGAGACCAGTCAGGATCGAGGGAAAGACGAACGGAGCGAAGTACAGTGATCCTTGATGAAAACCTGCTCCAGAGCGCTCAGGACCTCAGACTGGGCTACGGTTCACCTTCCAACAGGACAACGACCCTAAGCACACAGCCAAGATAATGCAGGAGTGGCTTCGGGACAAGTCTCTGAATGTCCTTGAGTGGCCCAGCCAGAGCCTGGATTTGAACCCGATCGAACATCTCTGGAGAGACCTGAAAAAAGCTGTGCAGCGACGCTCCCCATCCAACCTGACAGAGCTTGAGAGGATCTGCAGAGAAGATTGGGAGAAACTCCCCAAATGCCAAGCTTGTAGCGTCATACCCAAGAAGACTTGAGGCTGTAATCACTGCCAAAGGTGCTTCAACAAAGTACTGAGTAAAGGATCTGAATGCTTATGTAAATGTCTCCTGAGTGGTGCAGTGGTCTAAGGCACTGCATTGCAGTGATAGCTGTGCCACTAGAGATCCTGGTTCGAATCCAGGCTCTGTCGCAGCCGGCCGCGACCGGGAGACTCATGGGCAGCGCACAATTGGCCTAGCGTTGTCCAGGGTAGGGGAGGGAATGGCCGGCAGGGATGTAGCTCAGTTGATAGAGCATGGCGTTTGCAACGCCAGGGTTGTGGGTTCGATTCCCACGGGGGACCAGTATGAAGAAAAAAAACAATAATAAAAAATAAAATATGTATTCACTAACTGTAAGTCGCTCTGGATAAGAGCGTCTGCTAAATGACTTAAATGTAATGTAATGTAAAATGTAAATGTTATATTTCTGTTTTTTATTTTTTATAAATTTGCAAAAATGTCTAAACCTGTATTTGCTTTGTCATTGTGGGGTATTGTGTTTAGATTGATGAGAAACCTTTTTTTTAAATCCATTTTAGAATAAGGCTGTAATGTAACAAAATGTGGAAAAAGTCAAGGGGTCTGAATACTTTCTGAATGCACTGCTGTGCAAAGGTATTCAGACCCCTTCGATTTATTCAAATGTTATTGTGTTAAAGTGGGATTCAAGTGAATTGAATTGTAATTTTTTTGTCAACAGTCTACACAAAATATTAAAATGTCAAAGTGGAAGAAATATTATAACATTTTTGAAAAATGTGTAGTCGTTGCATAAGTATTCAGCTCCCTGAGTCAATACATGTTAGAAACACCTTTGGCATTAATTACCGCTGTGAATCTTCTGGGGTGAGTCTCTAAGAGCTTTGCACACCTGCATTGTGCAATATTTGTCCATCAATCTTTTTTAAATTATTCAAGCTCTGTCAACATATTGGGGATCATGGCTATACAGCAATTTAAGTCTTGCCATAGATTTTCACTCTGTCATTTAGGTCATTATTGTGGAGTCGACTACAATGTTGTTGATCCATCCTCAGTTTTCTCCAATCACAGCCATTGAACTCTGTAGCTGTTTTAAAATCACCAATGGCGTCATGGTAAGATCCCTGGGAAGTTTAATTCCTTTCCTTCAGATCAGAAAGATGACTGTGTCTTGGTGTCTGGGTGGTTTAATACATCATCCACTGCATAATTATTAACTTGACCATGCTTAGAGATATTCAGTGTCTGATTTGTTAGTGTTATCCATTACCAATCACTGCCCTTTATGAGGCTTTCGAAAAGCTCCCTGATGTTTGCAGTTGAATCTGTGCTTGAAATTCAATACTTGACTGGGGGACCTAACATATGTTGTATGTATGGGGGACAGAGGAAGGGTTAGTCTTTAAAAAATCATGTCAACCCCTATTATTTCACACAGAGTGAGGACATGTAATTTATGTGATTTCTTATGCCAAATCTTACTTCTGAACAAATGTAGGCTTGCCTAAACAAAAATGGCTGAATACTTATGCAATGACTATTTTAGTTATGAATGTATTTATCTTAAAAAATAAATAATAGTTCTTCCACTTTGACATTAGAGTGTTGTGTGTAAATTGTTGACAAAAAAATGACATCCATTTTAATCCCACTTTGTAACACAAAAGTGAAGAAATCCAAGGGGTCTGAATACTTTTGCAAGGCACTGTATTAATATATACTCAGTCATCATAGTTCAGGTGGGCCTTCGCTTCAGCAAACAACATTTTTCTTGGTACGCCGTTCTCATATACTGGGTCATGTTCAGTTGGGCACACTCTAGCAAAACCTTATCTCCCTGTTGTAGTCAATTCTGAAACGTTTTCGCCCTACTGAACATGGTCTAGCCTGGACACTTTGCTTCAATATCAGCTAAGAGTTGGCCACATGGCCACCCTGTCCATATTATCACTGGCTGTCAGGCTTTGACCAACACTTGCTCTCTATTTACCTCAGTCCATGTTCCACTGGCTACCATCAACTAGCACCCTCTTGTTCACCCTGACTGACCTAATAGGAATATCATATTCACTCTTAGTACAAACATCTTAGAATGGCTACCAATAGGATGGGCATGTTATTAGATTAGTTTGAGTTTATTAGTCACATGTACAGGCAGATGCAATTAAAGGGTGAGGGCGCAGGAAGCTGCCTAGTGGCTATTCATGGTCTGGGGGTAGAAGCTATTGGCCAGTCTTCCAGTTATCGCCATGATGCTCCTGTACTGCCTGTGTCTGAGTGAAGGAAGCAAGCCATGGCTCGGGTAACTGTATTAGCAATGAGTCTGGATATATCTAAGTATATTTGATACTGTACCAGCTGACTGTATGTGTATTGACCAGCTGACTATGTCCTCTGGTTGTTTCTCCAGTAGTGCTGAGCTATTAGTGCTCTTTCAGGTCTGTTAGGTTTCGGTTCAATTATTTAAAAAATTATCACGGTTTTGATTATTTAAATAAAAAAATAAAAAAATGAAAGAGCTTTTTAATGGAAATTCCAAAGCCAAAAATAGTGAACATTGGTAATATTTCATTGTCTCTGTCAGGTCCACATTGGGTAGCCATCAATAGAAAAATAGTAAATTACTATGCAATATTTCAGCTACTTAGTTTTTATTTTAATGGCTTTATTATTTTTCATTCCTTAAAGTAATCATCTCTGCTCAGGCAGTTGCAGTCAGCCAGCCAGGCCATATAATGGTATGTGCTCCCCATACTGTACGGTCTTCATATTTAGCTAAACTGCATATTATGCTGCAGAGCTGTCTGACAGTCATTTTACTAGTTCTTCAAAGTAGATAAGGCATACTTTCACGAACTGTCTTTGTCCCTCTTGTCGTTGTTGTGTACATTCTTCTCTCATGCAGTCTATGTGTGTCTAACCTAATGTAGCAGGCGTAAAGTGTATCCGTCCAGAGATCTGTATATAATGACGAGATGCTTATGTTTACGCCTTAACAATGGGAGTCGTTGTCCCAAAGGCAGGAAGCCAGGCAACAAGCTAAGGTCCAAAATAAATCAATAGACAGATTTTGCCGAAAGTGAAATCTCTCGCTTCGCCTCGTCCTCTCTGATTCGTTTGAGACACAAAAAAAGTTGTTTGGGTTATGGTAATGGCTTATGGTCATTGTAGTTAGTTACCATGTTTCTGTTCTGAACTAGGTTGAATATTTGCTTAATGAAAACTACAACTCCCTTCAGCCCAGCGTCCCACATAGTTCTTGTTATGATTTATCACGTGAATGATTTGATTGAGAAACGGCGCGTTGGGCTCACAAAAAAACCCCGAACTAAATGGAATTAAAGTAATTGATCCGACGTCGGTCAATTAGTTGTTTAATAACAGAAACCCCACAGAAAAGTTGGTTAATCGCTCAGCACTATTCTCCAGTGTACTGACCAGCTGATGCTGGTGCAGGCGGAGCTGCAGGACTCTGTGAAGGAGCTGGCTAAGACCAGGAAGAAGTACCAGGAGACAGAGACCATGGCCCAGGCCGTCAGGGACAAGGCCGAGCAGGATGCCAAGTACGTGCACACACACACACACACACACACACACACACACACACACACACACACACACACACACGAAACAAAAAAATCCTACCCCTACGGCCTTGTGGAGATTTGAGAGGATCAGATGGGTAACAAATCTGAGGCCAAGGTGGATCTATTGCCGTAACGCTACCTATCCAGTCCTCTCGAATGTACAGGAGTGACAATGTAAAATACTATAGGGAATCACTGGTCTTGTGAGACTCTGTTCACTTACATGTTCCATCTCACCTTCTGTTCTGTCCAGGTCCAAACTGAGTCTCTTCCAATCCAGGTCCAGTCTGCAGAGGGCCAGTGTAAAGGTGAGAGAATTAAATGTATGCACACATGACTGTAAGTCGCTTTGGATAAAAGCGTCTGCTAAATGGCATGTTATTAAATGATTACATTTTATGTATGGCCAATTGGCCATGACCACAAACTCAAGTGCATATGGGAATGAAAAAAACCCAAAACAACTATCAAACTAATTTACTGACGTTTTCAGCTGAAAGCCAAGAGGAGTGAATGTAACTCCAAAGCCACCCACGCCAGGAACGACTATCTCCTCACGCTAGCTGCGGCTAACGCTCACCAGCAGCGCTACTACAACACTGACCTGATCAACTGCGTTAAGGTGAGGCGTCGGCACACACACACAAGTATGGAGGCATTTCAGGTCATCTTTTTTTTTTTTGCAGTTGCCTCATATCTCAGGCGATTGCTATGTCATAGTTAGCATGACTGCAAAACAGGCTACCTGGAACGCCATCACCAATGTGTGAGTGAGTGAGATGGAGGGTTATTGCTGCATTTCCCTGTTGACTGCGCTTCTCAGGTCCTGGATGGGGACATCTATGAGCAGGTGAAGGACTACCTGGTCTCTCTGTGCCAGATGGAGCTTGAGTCCTACCAGGCTGTTCACAACACTTTCAACATCCTCCTGGAGAGCTCCAACGGGGTGAGCGCACACAAACTAGCCCAGTGGCCGTATGTGTCAAGTGTCTCAAGAGAAGGAATGCTGATCCAGAATCAGTTTTGCCTTTCAGATGAAAAATGTATAGGAAAAGGAACTTGAATGGGGAATTCTGAGATGCTTGATACATATGGCCCCAGATATTAGCATTCATTGAACTAGCCTGGTCCAAGATCTGTTTGTGCTGTCTTGCCAACTCCTATGGTCTAATGATGTTGGCTATACAGCACAAACCGATCTGGGACCAGGCTTTTATTTGAGTTATTATTTTTTTTACTATGGGAGAGTTCTTATGCGGAGAATGCTGGGAAGTTGGTGAAACAGAGGTAGTTCGGTCCAGAACCTTGCCTGAGAGCGGAATGCTCGCGTTAACTCCCCCGACCTAATGCCTAGGTTTTAGCTCGGAGTGTGCAGGAGACCCATGTTCAAAACCCAGATGTTCAAGTTAGCATGGATACCATTGTTTAGGTCCACATTTTTCTTTTAAAGCTAGAATTGTTCATTTAAACAATAACAAAGCACCTCCCCACCCCTGTTTTGCTAAAAAGCTAAGGGATTGGGCTGGAGAAATGTTATCCACTCTCAAATTCATAAACAGAGTTATGGATACAAAGATTGACCATCCATGATATCAAATGTATAGCTTTAACCAAGTTTTGAGGCTATGTAAGTGTTTGTTTACGTTGTTTACAAACATTGGAGTAAAACAAGCTTATATTTTGGGATCTGATGGGGTATATCTCCAGTGAGGCAGCAAGCTGCAGGTGCCAGATCCCCCAGAAGGGTCAGATTTCTACCCGCTGACCCATATGGTTCCTCTTTCACCGTGACGCCACAGCAGGCTGTGTGTGGGTGTGTAGTTTTGACCTCTCTCTGGTAATCTTCCTATGACCCTTGAGTTGACCGTGAACGCTCCCCTGTGACTTTAGGTCATACTGCACTCTGCTCTGACCGTCAGTGGTCCTTCGATGGCCCTGACTTAAGTAAGAACAGTGTGGTCGCTCTCCAGATGACATAATAAACTCTCAAAGGATTGAGTAAAGCCTCTTCTGTCATGATAATATGAGCTTTTATCTATTCTAATCCCTTTATGCCTCTGTCAGATTATTAGTACTTCTATTGTGCTGTATTATGAGGTTAACTAAACGGCTGTGTCTGCGTGTGTTCTCTTCAGGTGATGCAGGACTTCCACCAGCAGCAGTTTGTACAGCAGAACCCAGTGTTCCACAGCACCCCAGCCATCCTCTTCCAACCCAGCAACACTGACACGGTGGGTAGTAGTGCTACGCTAACGCTACTTCAAATCAAATCAAATTTTATTTGCCACATGCGCCGAATACAACAGGTGTAGACATTACCGTGAAATGCTTACTTACAGCCCTTAACCAACAATGCATTTATTTTTTAATAAAAAAGTAAAATAAAACAACAACAACAACAACAAATGTGTTGAGAAAAAAAAAGCAGAAGTAAAATACTTATCTCATGGAACGTGGTGGCTAGTGCTACGCTACACACTGGCTATGCTAAAGCTACCATGTCGTAGAACCACTGGTCCTTCTTTTAGGCTAGCTAACCTGCTCTACCGTACATGCTTGTGCGTAATGTGTAACCAGGTTGAATTTGTAAGCTCACAACTTGAAATGCCACTACCTGTGCCATTGAATTGCTAGCTTTTCTTTGGGTAACTGGCTAAGGCATTGTGAGACAGGATTGGGATTGGTAAAATCAATCCCAGTAGTGAACTTGTGAGAGAGGAAGCAAAGCTGTTAAATGACAGTGACGTCCATTACATGTGATGCGTGTGTTTTGGTGAGTGTGTTTGTGTTGCACGTAGGTTTGTTTGTATGGTTTATGGTGTGTGTGTGTAAATGGTGCACATGTGTGTATGGTGTGTGTGCATGCGAGCCCCAGAGGAACCTGTTCTCAGCTGACCCAGCCTGCCAGTCCGTCCGTCTGCCCGCCAGTGCACTTGTCTCCCCCCCCCCCCCCCCTTCTGATTCCCATCCGCCCCTCCGCTACACTGGACAATTTGTTAGAAGTCTCCAAGACCCTCGTTGTTTTCGTTGGAAGTCAAACAAGCAGTGGCCTGTTCCTAAAGAAAACATTTAGTGATGCAGTTGCCCCCTCCACCTCCCTCAAACCCACCCCACCCCTTTCCCCTCCCTGGCAATATGACGGAGGTATCTGGAAAATAACTGCACTGAAAGAGACAGGGCGTCTGTGAAAAGGGGGCATTGTGAGGGGGCCTTGTCAGAGTGGGCTCACTCCAGCCCCCCACCTCCGCCCTTCCACCCCTGGCTGCCTCGGCCTCTAAAAGGAACTCAGTGTGGCTCTCGTTCACTGATTTATTGGCCTTACGCATGGACTACATTGAACAGCTCTCGCTCTCTCTCGCGCGCTTTCTCTGTTCTCTTTCGCTCACTCCTTGCTCTCTCTTTAACGCGCTCTCGCACGCTCTGGCTTTCTCAATTCAAAGGGGCTTTACTGACATTTAATTCAAAGGGCTTTATTCACATGTAATTCAAATGGGTTTTATTGACATGTAATTCAAAACATAAAAACGTGAAGAAACAAAACAAGAAAAAAAAATATATTAGAAATGAACAGTAAGTATTGCATTCACAAATGTTTCTAACGTGTTTTTTTTTTACATGCAAATATTTGAAGTACAAATGGTAGGGGTGCCACAGCAGGCTGTCTGTGTTTTAGAATAGATAATGTGCAGATCATGACAGAAGAGTCTGACTCTCTCTCCTTATTTATAGCTAAATGCACTCCGAATTATACATTCAGCCATTTAGACTGTGTTGATTATTTTGTCAGGGCTCAGAGATTAGAGGTCAGCTGTGTGCGCATGAATCATGCCAGGGGTCATCATCTGTCATAGGGGTTGACCTATACACCTCCTGAGGAGAGGTGAGACCAAACTTCCTAGTCCTGTTGCATGTGTCCATCAGACAGCCAGTGCTCTCTGTTATAAATAAAATAATTTTGTATCGGGAGACGAGAATGAGCGTTTCTTATTAGACAAGTCCAGGGATGTCCCTCCCCGTTTCAGTCCGTTTTCTTCCGATAATGAACACTTGGTGTTACAGAACGTTCTGATATAAATGTATTGTGTAGAACAAATATGATTGTCGGTCATGTAGACTAGAGAACCGTGTCTGCTCTATTCGTTCCATTTCTATTTTGCAACGTTCAGAACATATAATGAGTACACCCCAGAGTGGCCTGGACGGAGACTTCAGGCCTTGTAGATGAGTTGTGGAAATAAATAAACACCAAATGTTTCCATTTTAATCTGGAATTCCTGTTTTTCTGATCGCTTTCTAATCCTATATTATTGGAATCAACCTACCCCGAAGCAAATATCAGACATTTCACATTTTCCTATGTTGTCCTGATCACATCCCTGATTTCGAGACATTGCCTCTCATTCCATTGGTACGCGTGGATTGGCTGTGTTCCTCTTGGGAGGTCATCCATAGAGTGAGTGTTTTCCTCTAGGTTGTTTTCCTTTCGACACAAACACTCGGTTTGTTTGGCCGTCTGCCTCAATAGTGGAATTCAATAGATGTTTTTACTACGCTGCCTTGATTTAGTTTCTCAGAAATCTAATTTCATAATATTTGCCAACATTCACCCTCAAACGGATATCGGCTCCAATATCCAACCATAAATATTTAGGAGGTGAATATGTCTGTTTTTATTCACACACGGACAGACGGGCAGAGACGGTTAGAGACGGACACTGAATATGTTTAGCTGAATATTATCAGACTATTAAACTCTCTCATCATCCCTGGTCACTAGGTCAGGCAGTTGCAGAAGGAGAGTGGCACAGCGGAGGAGCACAGTCTGGATAAGGAGGCACGGAAGTGGGCGACCCGAGTGGCACGAGAACACAAGAGCATCATCCACAGTCAGAGGGTGAGAGAGAGGGATTGAAATAAAAAAGCAAGAGAAAGGGATAGCCTATATTTGCTGTGTCTCAGAGTAGGAGTGCTGATCTAGGATGAGTTTTCTGCCTTTTAGATAATAATTTAGTAAGATTACATGGATTTATAGAGACTTTATGAATACGGGCTCAGATCCGTTCAACTTCAGTACACTTCCAACTGACTCGACACAGAGTTATCATTAGCCCCAATATAAAATACTAATAATTAATCAGTTTTATGATGCCTGCACTGTGTCAGAGGGAAGTGATAACTTTGAACGTTGAGGAAACGTTCAACCATCGCCCTACTGGCCTGATGGTTTGTTGTTAAACCTTGGAGATAAGAAAACGGATGTAGGTAGTTCTTGGCCAAACTCCGACAAGTGTTTTCCAGTAAACCAGGATGTAACATGGCCCTTTAACAACCCCATTACTGGAAATTATATTAAATTAGTCAACTGTGATAGTTTTACAATTTCTTCTATTCACTGTAATGTATACCAGTTATTGCTTGATTATTTCAGCATTTCTCATTTTCATGGCCATATTGTTTTAGTATTTCCTACTTTTGATTGTGATCTGGTTTTGGTTTCTCCTTTTCACTGTGTGGTGGTGTAGTTTATTTTATGATTTGTCATAGGCTGTGTCTCAAATGGAACCCTATTCCCTACTGTACAAAGTGCACTATGTAGGGAATATGGTGCCATTTCAGACGCCACTATTAAAGATTGATTTGTTCTGTACATGTTACCTGTGACTTTTCAGGCCCTGGAGGAGTATGGGACACAACAGGGACTGCCGGAGCAGAACCACAGCGAGCTGGAGCTCAAGATGGAGGAGGCCAGGGAGAACCTGCGAAGAGCAGAGGTTAACTTGTGTGTGTGTGTGTGTGTGTGTGTGTGTGTGTGTGTGTGTGTAGTGAAGGTTAGTTGGTGTGTTGGGATGAGGTAGTCCTGCCTGCAGCGTAAAATGTGTCACCCTTGGCCCAAAAGGACTGGTTAAGACGTTGGTTTTCAGAGCAGGAGACCATGGTTACGATCCCACCAGTGCTCACGCGTGCGTGTGTGATCACTTACTGAGGTTTGTTTATCAGTGGGCCAGCAGGTTCTCACCTTAGCCTCTCTTGCCTCTGATGCCCCCTGCTGGTGGATAAGGCAGAATACATAAAACATAGTTCTAATGGAGCTTTTTATTATAACATGAGTCATGACTAGAGTTTCAAAATCCCAGCTTTTCCAGAAATCCCAGTTCGTAGATTCCTGGTATTAGGAGGGAATAAGAATGAAATTCATAATATGACAAAACATGCAATGATGTCACTAACTCCAGACCGTGAAGCTGAAGGCGGACGCTCGTCTGGCCCTACTGAGAGATGCAGGAATCACCGTGGAGACATGGCTGAAGAGTGCCATGAACCAGGTGATGGAGGAGCTGGAGAACGAGCGGTGGGCCAACCTAAATGCAAATGATCCTTCACTCACCGTGAGTCACAAACACACATTATGTATTCAAATACGAGACAAACATAACTTTTTTTTCTCAGATCTTTGTGCATACACTCAAACACATCTCAATTTGTCATTTTGTCCCCTGTATACCTGCCTACTGAAATTTGCCGGACTCAGGTAAATCACATGATAAGGAAGCTGAGGTGCATGTTTAAGACACTGTTTCTCAACCTTAAGGTGCTAGTTTATCCTGTGCTGTGCTGTGTTTGTGTTTGAGATTGACTAGCCTTGTGAAACCTGACTGACAGCATGTGAGCTTGCGAGATCAGGCTGGTTTAACACAGCTACAGATTTTGCAGTCACTGATCACTGATCTACAAATCACCTTCTCACTATGGCAAGTGTCAAACTCATTCCAAAGAGGGCCGAGTGCAGGTTTTTGCTCCTTCCTTGTACTTGATTGATGAATTAAGGTCACTAATTAGCAAGGAACTCCTTTCACCTGGTTGTCTAGGTCGTAATTGAAAAGAAAAACCAAAAACCTGCAGACACTAGGCCCTCCATGGAATGAGTTTGACGCCCCTGCACTAGGTGATCAAAGGTATCGATTCTGCGGCTTCCCTTGCTCAAAGGGATCCTCTCCAACATGCTGTGTGTGTCTTTAGGGTACAGGTGACCTAGAGGAGGATGAGGAGCTGGAGGATAGTGGAGAGGTGTTGGACGACAGCAGCTCCAGCCCCTCCAGTACCCTCAGGAACTACCCCCTCACCTGCAAAGTGCTCTACTCATACAAGGTACACAAAATCTTTAAGCTGGCAATTACCCCAGCGCCTTGGATGCGGTGCAGTATGGTACCGTAACTCGTACCACATAGGTCCTGTGAGCAGCACACCTTATAATATTGAAGTTCTTACTTCACAAATACAGCTCCAACCTACAATATATTCATGGAATTCACTGTGGCAGTCTAGCAGTAATAAAACATGACCTCCTTCCTCTCCCTACTCTCCCAGGCCTCTCAGCCAGATGAGCTGACCATCGAGGAACAGGATTTGCTGGAGGTTATTGATGATGGGGACATGGAGGACTGGGTCAAGGTACAGAGTGCTGTCCAAGAGATGCACTACCTCTCAGTTTGTGTTTTAACTAGAATAAAGCAAGAGGTACTCTGAAGTCATATCATACGCCTACACACCAGGGGTTGTGTCCAGTGGGGAGAAAATGTTTTGAAATGGGGAGGTGCTACTTCAACTTGTCCAATAAGAACTTAGTTTTGTTTTCCATTACAAAACATGTTGCTACGGTGTGCCCCACTATCACTGACGGTAACCCTGTGTGTGTTCCAACATTGTCTCTAGGCCAGGAACCAGACGGGCCAGGTGGGCTACGTCCCGGAGAAGTACCTGCAGCTGCCCTCGTCCAACAGCCTAATGAGCATGCTCCAGTCTCTGGCCGCCCTGGACGCTCGCTCCCACTCCTCCAGTAACTCTACGGAGCCTGAGCTGGCCGAGTCAGAGCTGCCCACGCCGGGCACACCTAGCGTCAACGGAGACTCCAGCAGTGGTGAGAGACAGTGAATTTGTCCGAAACGTTTGGAGCATGACTCAACATTCGCTCACAGGCGAATCCTGACCTTCACTTAAGTCAGATTTTCACTTAGTCATGCATTGATGTCAGTGGGAGATAAAAGGAAATTGGACTTATGTAAAAGTTAGGATTCGCCCCACATTGAATAAACAATGTCCTTCCCTCTTCCACTTCCCCTTTGCACCTCCGCTCTCTCCCCCTCTCCCTCCCTCAGTCTGCTTCGCCAAGGCCCTGTACGACTACGCGGGCCAGACGGATGAGGAGCTCTCGTTCCCTGAGGGCGCCGTCATCCGTGTGCTGAGCCGCGAGACCCACGAGGATGACGGCTTCTGGGAGGGCGAGTTCAATGGCACCGTTGGTGTCTTCCCTGCCGTGCTTGTGGAGGACCTTCTGGCATCAGGCGGTGCCGGTGGAGACAGCGAGAATGGCGATGGCCAAGGAGAGGCAAGCAGCAGACCGCAGGTACACACATGTATGCAACCACCTTAGGAGCTGTTTACCATAGAGATGGATAGAGGAATAGTGCCCAAAAGCCCGTTTTAGCATGGGCAGCGCCATTGAGGACTTCCTATGGGTTACCACTCACCATTTTTAAGTAGTCAACTGGGTGGGACTTCCTATGGGTTAAAGAAGGATCGCATAATTCCACCCAGGTTATCAGGAGCCAACCTTGGCTTTATACCTGTTCAAACAACACACTCCAGGTGGCAGTATGCACCCTTTCAGTTTGTTTACCAACTCCTAGAAGTAGTAGAAGAAGAAAATGTACCACTTCAAAATGGAGATGGCCTCAATGGCGCTGCCCATGCTTTCACAGACGCCATAATGGGACAGATGCAATGTTGTGTCCTCTAACTATCTCTATGCTATTTACACACATGAATCAATGAATGGACACTTAAAGGTCTTGCTCACATTCTCATCCATACATTTACATCATAAAGATACTGTATAACAGTAATCAATATATTACTGTTTTATTTAATTCTGTGGAGTGCGCCGTCTTACAGGCGTCCCCCTCTCCTCTTTCCGAGCGCTCTCCGCAGAGCCCTTTCCATCTGGGCCCACTCCACAGCAGCCCCTGTCAGAGCAGCCCCCTCCTGACCCCCACGCTGCCCTCGCTCCAGTCCAGCCCCTCCAGTGCCAGCGCTTCGCCCATACCCCGCCCCCCCTCCATCAATGGCCACCATAGGGCACCACCCGCACCACTCAAAGGCCACTTGCAAAGTAAGAACCACTCCTCAAAGGCTGACTATTTATTATTTTGCACATCAAATGTTATCGCAATGCACATCATTCATTGCCTGGTCCCAGATCTGTTTTGTGCTGTATTATAGTCCGTGGCATGACAACAAACATAGGAGTTGGCAAGACGGCACAACCAGATCTGGGACCAGGCTATGTTATTTATCATATTAAATGCACACAAAATAGACCATGTAAAAAAAGTAGGGACATGGACAAGTAATAAACAACAGCATGGATTTTAAGAATACTCATTCCGACATTTGACATATCTGTTCATTAGGGCACAATGTCACTACCCTGTAGTGATTTCTATGCCAAGACGTGGTGCTGATGATTCTGTCTGCCCTCCTCACCTTCAGGTCCTGCCCAGAGCTCCACCCAGCCCCCCAGGTACCCAACAGATGGTGGTGCGGGGGGCACCATTCGACCTGTAAGTCATCACACACACACACACACACAAGCATCGTAAATACTGTATGGATACTGACCCTTGTCCGGTTTGAAAATACACTCGTTGAGGTTCCACTTGGAGCTCAAAGGAATAACTAGCTGTTTGTATGTTATGGACAGGTCCGTGCTGCTCCGCCGCCCCCCAAGCCGCAGCAGCCTCATGGCCAGGTGAAGAGGAGGGAGGAAGTGGAGATCACGCTGGTGTAACGACGCCGCCCTGGGGGCGGTGGCTGCTCCCCACAACCAGATCAGACCAGACCTGGTGGATCCAGGTCCCCGACCGACTGACCCCCCCCTCTCTCTCAGGGAGGGACAAGAGACTCCAGAGCCCCTGAACCAGCCTGCCCAGCCAGGGGGTATCCCCACTCCCCACCAGAGAGGCTCCATGAGGGGGCCCGAGATTTGGTTAGTCTCCCGCCACACAGTCCAAAGCCAGTAGGGCTGAAACGGTGTGCGGTGCGGAGAACCCAAACAATTGTGCAATTGACACAGTTTCCAAATTCCAACTCCACATCCCACTTTTCTTTATTATTTTTCTCTAGTCTATACCTCTCTCATTCTCTCCCTCTTTATTTGTGCTGTAAACACTGTTTTCTCTCTCTACCTCCCTCTTTCCCTTTTTATTTTTCTCTCTCTGTCTAGCTCCCTCACCTTCATAACTGGGCATTGAGCAATGGGGGGTCTTGCCTTGTTGTTCGAGCAAGATATCGCCATTGGATTATTATACGACAAAAACTAATTTTGTGGGAGGATTGTACATCTGTCACAATGTTTTTAAAAAACACAGCTAAAGTCCAAGACAGATCTCTGTTTGGTTGTTGGTGGATTGTGTTATTGTCGTCTCCGCACATTTCAGGGAAATTCTCAACACGGCAGAGGCTGGTACCACTCCTGTACCTGAAATACGTCTTTAGAAAAAGTGTTTTCAACATTTCATAAACAAGGGAAAAGTGGCAATTTTGGAGGGGTGTAATTGTTTAAGATAGGAAAAGCCCCATTGAGGGCAAAATCTGGTTCACACTATGTGAAACTAGAACAAAACTGCCCCTGAAACGTATATTCCTACTCTTCAAAATGTATTTGTACAATTTCCTTGTATTATAACGTGGGACATTTCAAGACGGCCAGGGGCAATCGGTAGTGTATGTATGAGTAAATGTAGACTATCTTTGTGCTACTTGTTGTTGTAAATATACAAGGATATACAAGGATACATTTACTCATACATATAAGGATCTAACTATGTTGTCATCAATACTAATCTAGGCTTAAACTAGCCAATAATGGTTGCTGGTGAGAATAGTTTTTTCAGTCAGGAATGCAGACTGGGTCGCAGTTCAAGACGGAATGCATCGCAAGGTGATTCGGAGTTGTGCGGTGCGTCATACGCGGGTGCGTCCCTGTGTCAGACCATGGGTCAGACGTGCCTTCAAGTTCCCGGAGGAGAATCACCTTAGTTCCTAATTACCTACAGGAAATGTGAACTGACTGAAATACTGAAGCACTTTTTTGATATTTTGTTGTTCATGCCCTTTTCAGTATTGCTGCTTGGTCTCTCTCGTGGTTGCTGCATTGTTTGTCCCCTTTAATTGTTTTTGCTCCGTCTATATTGGTATGAGTATTGTTCTCCTTGTGAAATGCATTTTCATTTATGTAGGCCCCCCCCAAAAAAATGCATATTTGATTTGATGTATGCTTTTTCATTGTATCATTTATTAAATACGAATAGTTTACAGAGCTTTGAGATGGATAGCTGTGCTGCAATTTTAGAATGAGGATCAAAACATACGGAAACCTATTGATAAATGTGTAAGTTGTTGATTATAGGAAAATCTGTATTTGTCAGCCATGTTGCTGTGTTCTCATTGATCTCTTTGAGATCTGAATGTCAAACTTATTTTTGAAGTTTTCCCTGTTATATTGAAAAAGGACACGCTGTTGTGAAATACACACTTTGACACAACCATGAAGTAGATTTTTGTCATTATGTTCCTGATTTATTTTCAGTATCTTAAGAGATACAGTAGAAACAAACTGCCCACTATGATGTAGCCTCTGCAGCAATAGCAGATAATTAAAATGATTTGATTGGATAAAAAGAAAAAGTTAAAATAAAATTAGCAGAAATCACATTTTGTTCTGTTTTATTTAACTATTTGCAAAATAATAGTGGGGTTTCCACTAGATACCACAGCCACGAAGTCAACATTGGCTATATCATGAAACATTTATGAAAACAATGACCTTTTTGGTTTAAGGTAAGGCATAAGGTTATCAGTGTGGGTAGGGTTAGGGTTAAAATACAATTTAAAGAGGAATTGTAGAAATATGCGAGGTTTATTACTTTGTGGCTGTGGTAACTAGTGACAACCAGAATTGTGGCAGGCTAGTGGTCCGTGTATCATACATTCATGGGTTATTTGATTCGAAATACGTGAAAAACTGAAAACGGCTCGTTTCTGAATTTGAAAATCGGAAATCGACTTGTTTTCTCATTTATTGTGTCAAAAATGTACATGGAATAACACTTTATTCCGATTTTTGTTTTTTGTTTTGTTCATACCCGGAAGTACACACTCCCTTATAGACTATTCACGGGGCTTGGGGGGGGGCTGTTTACAGCCTAGGTTGGCAGCACAAGTCATTTATTAGACTGAGTGTGACAGGAAGATAAAAATGCTCATGTTAGCAAAGATGCAGAACTTCTCATGAAGTTAGCTTACCAATAGAACAAACTCTACATCTGAACAAATTTGGTTTGCACTGGCTGGCTAACTTACTGACTAGCTAACAGGCTGGCTAGCTAGCCCTACCTGACTACTGGCTATAGTCATGCTAGCTAAATAGTAGTAGCTAGTGGAAGTAAGATAGCCCCTCAACATGCTACAAGATTAAACTGCCTGGCCAGAGCGATCTGCTGAAGAAAGGTGAGATTTCTCCATTACTTTCTGTAGCTAACTTAGCTAGACCTTTTGGCTGGCTGATGGTGTTTATTGACTGAGTAATAATGAACTGCAGTTACTATCTGGCACTTTGCATCGCCAACTTAGCTATTGCTTACACATGCAACAATATCCAGTTAAGCTATATATAGTCAGTGCTGGTGTGTGTGTCTAATGAATGTTACTGCAGGAGAAGGGCACAGTATGGCATCTGAGCAGATCATCATGAACTTCATGTAGTTACATCAGCCAATACAGTAAGTTAAAATGTGCCTTTTTATTGCTATGCGTATACTTCACAAACATCCTTTCCTGCTCACTACGACAATTGGCCTACTTCTTGGAATGTATACATACCCCCTGTCTGGGGGGAGGGGCTGATGATCAATGAAACAGCCAGTCTGATATTACTTGATTAATGACCCCTCTCACCCACCCACCCACAGGACCATTCACACAGTTCAGTCACTCAACCCTATCCAATGGACATGATACTGTCAAGGTCCTGCACTACCGCCTCCTACAACACTCTGACGAGAAGCAATAAACTGGGCCCCATGGCTGTAAATCAGCATATCTCTTTAACCCTGCTGTACCCTACTGTTCTGAAACAATATGGCAATATTCTTAATGGAATGCTCAACAGTGATTATTGATCTCTCTCTTTCTCTCTTTGTCTTGACCATCCTCACAGTTCACTCACAGATGGTATGTAGGCTGGTTGATGGCACCTGCAGGCCTGTTTGAGGGACAACTGGACAGAACATATCAGAATACTTGGACCACAGCTGAGACCCTCCTCCCCCATACGTCAAGGAAAGCCCTTCTTTACACTTCCTGTTAGGCATGATGCTCTCAAGGTGTCTCTCCATCTCTCATGTCGTCTGGTATTACCTACAGTGTTTTCGGAAAGTATTCAGACGGCTTGACTTTTTCAACATTTTGTTACGTTACAGCCTTATTCTAAAATTGATTAAATTGTTTATTTTCCTCATCAATCTACACACAATACCCCATAATAAAAATGGTAATATCACAATTCCATAAGTATTCAGATCCTTTACTCAGTACTTTGTTGAAGCACCTTTGGCAGCGATTACAGCATCGAGTCTTCTTGGGTATGACACTACAAGCTTGGCACACCTGTATTTGTGGAGTTTCTCCCATTCTCTGCAGATCCTCTCAAGCTCTGTCAGGTTGGATGGGGAGCGTCGCTGCACAGCTGTTTTCAGGTCTCCAGAGATGTTAGATCGGGTTCAAGTCCGGGCTCTGGCTGGGCCACTCAAGGACATTCAGAGACTTGTCCCGAAGCCACTCCTGCATTATCTTGGCTGTGTGTTTAGGGTTGTTGCCCTGTTGGAAGGTGAACCTTCGCCCCAGTCTGAGGTCCTGAGCACTCTGGAGCAGGTTTTCATCTAGGATCTCTCTGTACTTAGCTCTGTTCTTTTTTCCCCTTGATCCTGACTAGTCTCCCAGTCCCTGCAGCTGAAAAACATCCCCACAGCATGATGATGCTGCCACCACCATGATTCACCGTAGGGATGTTGCCAGGTTTCCTGCAGACGTGACACTTGGCATTCAGGCCAAAGAGTTCAATCTTGGTTTCATCAGACCAGAGAATCTTGTTTCTCATGGTCTGAGAGTCTAGGTGCCTTTTGGCAAACTCCAAGCAGGCTGTCATGTGCCTTTTACTGAGGAGTGGTTTCCATCTGGCCACTCTACCATAAAAGGCCTGATTGGTGGAGTGCTGCAGAGATGGTTGTCCTTCTGGAAGGTTCTCCCATCTCCACAAAGAAACTCTAGAGCTCTGTCAGAGTGACCATCAGGTTCTTGGTCACCTCCCTGACCAAGGCCCTTCTCCCCCGATTGCTCAGTTGGGCCGGGCGGCCAGCTCTAGGAAGAGTCTTGCTGGTTCCAAACATCTTCCATTTAAGAATGATTGAGGCTGCTGTGTTCTTGGGGACCTTCAATGCTGCAGAAAGTTTTTGGTACCCTTCCCCAGATCTGTGCCTCAACACAATCCTGTCTCAAATCAAATCAAATCAAATTTTATTGGTCACATGCGCCGAATACAACAGGTGCAGACATTACAGTGAAATGCTTACTTACAGCCCTTAACCAACAGTGCATTTATTTTAAACAAAAAAAGTCAGAATAAAACAACAACAAAAAAAGTGTTGAGAAAAAAAGAGCAGAAGTAAAATAAAGTGACAGTAGGGAGGCTATATATACAGGGGGGGTACCGTTGCAGAGTCAATGTGCGGGGGCACCGGCTAGTTGAGGTAGTTGAGGTAATATGTACATGTGGGTAGAGTTAAAGTGACTATGCATAAATACTTAACAGAGTAGCAGCAGCGTAAAAAGGATGGGGTGGGGGGGCAGTGCAAATAGTCCGGGTAGCCATGATTAGCTGTTCAGGAGTCTTATGGCTTGGGGGTAGAAGCTGTTGAGAAGTCTTTTGGACCTAGACTTGGCACTCCGGTACCGCTTGCCGTGCGGTAGCAGAGAGAACAGTCTATGACTAGGGTGGCTGGAGTCTTTGACAATTTTGAGGGCCTTCCTCTGACACCGCCTGGTATAGAGGTCCTGGATGGCAGGAAGCTTTGCCACAGTGATGTACTGGGCCGTACGCACTACCCTCTGTAGTGCCTTGCGGTCAGAGGCCAAGCAGTTGCCATACCAGGCGGTGATGCAACCAGTCAGGATGCTCTCGATGGTGCAGCTGTAGAATTTTTTGAGGATCTGAGGACCCATGCCAAATCTTTTTAGTCTCCTGAGGGGGAATAGGCTTTGTCGTGCCCTCTTCACGACTGTCTTGGTGTGTTTGGACCATGATAGTTCGTTGGTGATGTGGACACCAAGGAACTTGAAGCTCTCAACCTGTTCCACTACAGCCCCGTCGATGAGAATGGGGGCGTGCTCAGTCCTCTTTTTTTTCCTGTAGTCCACAATCATCTCCTTTGTCTTGGTCACGTTGAGGGAGAGGTTGTTGTCCTGGCACCACACGGCCAGATCTCTGACCTCCTCCCTATAGGCTGTCTCATTGTTGTCGGTGATCAGGCCTACCACTGTTGTGTCGTCGGCAAACTTAATGATGGTGTTGGAGTCGTGCCTGGCCATGCAGTCATGGGTGAACAGAGAGTACAGGAGGGGACTGAGCACGCACCCCTGAGGGGCCCCCGTGTTGAGGATCAGTGTGGCAGATGTGTTGTTACCTACCCTTACCACCTGGGGGCGGCCCGTCAGGAAGTCCAGGATCCAGTTGCAGAGGGAGGTGTTTAGTCCCAGGATCCTTAGCTTAGTGATGAGCTTAGAGGGCACTATGGTGTTGAATGCTGAGCTGTAGTCAATGAATAGCATTCTCACGTAGGTGTTCCTCTTGTCCAGGTGGGAAAGGGCAGTGTGGAGTGCGATAGAGATTGCATCATCTGTGGATCTGTTGGGGCGGTATGCAAATTGGAGTGGGTCTAGGGTTTCTGGGATTATGCTGTTGATGTGAGCCATGACCAGTCTTTCAAAGCACTTCATGGCTACAGACGTCAGTGCTACGGGTCGGTAGTCATTTAGGCAGGTTATCTTAGAGTTCTTGGGCACGGGGACTATGGTGGTCTGCTTGAAACATGTTGGTATTACAGACTCAGTCAGGGACATGTTGAAAATGTCAGTGAAGACACTTGCCAGTTGGTCAGCACATGCTCGGAGTACACGTCCTGGTAATCCGTCTGGCCCTGCGGCCTTGTGAATGTTGACCTGCTTAAAAGTCTTACTCACATCGGCTACGGAGAGCGTGATCACATAGTCATCCGGAACAGCTGGTGCTCTCATGCATGCTTCAGTGTTGCTTGCCTCGAAGCGAGCATAGAAGTGGTTTAGCTCGTCTGGTAGGCTTGTGTCACTGGGCAGCTCGCGGCTGTGCTTCCCTTTGTAGTCTGTAATAGTTTTCAAGCCCTGCCACATCCGACGAGCGTCAGAGCCAGTGTAGTATGATTCAATCTTAGACCTGTATTGACTCTTTGCCTGTTTGATGGTTCGTCGGAGGTCATAGCGGGATTTCTTATAAGCGTCCGGGTTAGAGTCCCGTTCCTTGAAAGCGGCAGCTCTACCCTTTAGCTCAGTGCGGATGTTTCCTGTAATCCATGGCTTCTGGTTGGGGTATGTACGTACGGTCACTGTGGGGACGACATCATCGATGCACTTATTGATGAAGCCAGTGACTGATGTGGTGTACTCCTCAATGCTGTCTGAAGAATCCCGGAACATGTTCCAGTCTGTGCTAGCAAAACAGTCCTGTAGCTTAGCATCTGCGTCATCTGACCACTTTTTTATTAACCGAATCACTGGTGCTTCCTGCTTCAGTTTTTGCTTATAAGCAGGAATCAGGAGGATAGAGTTATGGTCAGATTTGCCAAATGGAGGGCGAGGGAGAGCTTTGTATGCGTCTCTGTGTGTGGAGTAAAGGTGGTCTAGAGTTTTTTTCCCTCTGGTTGCACATTTAACATGCTGGTAGAAATTAGGTAGAACGGATTTAAGTTTCCCTGCATTAAAGTCCCCGGCCACTAGGAGCGCTGCATCTGGATGAGCGTTTTCCTGTTGATTAATGGCCTTGTACAACTCATTCAGTGCAATCTTAATGCCAGCATTGGTTTGTGGTGGTAAATAGACAGCTATGAAAAATATAGATGAAAACTCTCTTGGTAAATAGTGTGGTCTACAGCTTATCATAAGATACTCTACCTCAGGCGAGCAAAACCTCGAGACTTCCTTAGTATTTGATTTTGTGCACCAGCTGTTGTTTACAAATATACACAGACCGCCACCCCTTGTCTTACCAGAGTCAGCCGTTCTGTCCTGCCGATGTAGCGTATAGCCTGCTAGCTCAATGTTATCATTGTTGTCATTCAGCCACGACTCCGTGAAACATAAGATATTACAGTTTTTAATGTCCCGTTGGTAGGATAACCGTAATCTTAAATCGTCCATTTTATTCTCAAAAGCTTGAACGTTGGCTAATAGGATTGATGGAAGAGGCAGTTTACTCGCTCGCCGTCGGATCCTTACAAGGCACCCGGATCTGCGTCCGCGATATCTCCGTCTCTTCCTCACGCGAATGACGGAGCTCTACGTACAATTCCTTCAACCTCATGGCTTGGTTTTTGCTCTGACAGCACTGTCAACTGTGGGACCTTATATAGACAGGTGTGTGCCTTTCCAAATCATGTCCAAGCAATTGAATTTACCACAGGTGGACTGTTGTAGAAACAACTCAAGGATGATCAATGGAAACAGGATGCACCTGAGCTCAATTTCGAGCCTCAGCAATGGGGCTGAATACTTACGTAAATACGTTTCTTCAGTTTTTTATTTGTAATACATTTGGAAAAATTTCGAAACATTTGTTTTCACTTCGTCATTATGGGGTATTGTGTGTAGATTGATAAATGTTTTTTAAAATACATTTTAGAATAAGGCTGTAACGTAACAAAATGTGGAAAAGGTCAAGGGGTCTGAATACTTTCCGAAGGCACTGTAGGTATCTCCCCTCGGCATGTTTTCAATACAGACTCCTTTAGTTGTACTGTATTCCATATAAGGCATCCAGACCTTATGAAAGTTGCCCAGTATGCTCTTAATCTTGTAATAAATAAAATCTAGTGATACATAATGTGACATTGTGAGAGGATAACCAACCTTCCAATTAATGGCATTGTATTACTTAGCCGCTATAAATGCTTGGTTACAAAGTTTCTTCAGATGACAGTCTTCAGTGTCAACATTTCCAAGCAAACAAAAACAGGGAGAAGGGAGAATCTGTAGACATGCTGAGATAAAAGAACATACTCTTTACCAGGTCTTCCTCACATTTTTGTTTGACATGTTTTGTGTCATCGGGAAAAGCCTCGATCAACCCTTGATACAGTTTGGAAATCAACTTTGGATGTTTGTCAGACTGCCTTAAAATAGCATCTGGCTTGTCCAGTGTTTGCTGCACAGAGAGAATAAAGTATTATATCTGCAAAAATTCACTTCACCTCCATCACATACTGGTCTTCCCTGGCTGCCTGACCCTGCTGAGACCCATGTCACCATCTGATCCTTCTAAAATGAGGCATGACAAATAATTACCTTGGTGTATATTTATACATTGATTCTATTCTTGGATAATATAATGGTTCAATAATTGAAATTACCATTACTCCCAGATCCCAGACTGTAGCTTTAAGCTTAAGCTGCTGTCCTGTAGCTACTGTAGGTCTACCCATCAATTCAAGATGGAACTTTGTATCATTCACTGATATTGTTAATATACTGCAAAATTCACCCGAGCTCCGTAGACTGGTCTTCCCTGGCTGTCTGACCCTGATGGGAACAATGTCACCATCTGATCCTGCTAAGACATGATGAGCATAGTGTTGTGTACTGACTGCACTAGAGCTGCATTCCCGGGATGCCTGCGGGACCTGCGGGTCCCGACAGAGATCATTGTAGCGCGGTCTGCATTTTTCATGCTGCGGGTGGTCAGACGACATTGGGATGAAAATGTTTTGTTGTCCCACAGACTATTTGGAAACGGTCCTCTTTCTGCTTTGTATGTGTTAGCCTACCTATTGTATTAAAAGCACATATTTTTCACATTATTCATACACTCGCTGCTTCAACTTCAGTAGCCTACCTCTCCTAGTTGGGCGTGAGAGTTCAAGTGTGCATAGTACAGTGGCTTGCGAAAGTATTCACCCCCCTTGGCATTTTTCCTATTTTGTTGCCTTACAACCTGGAATTAAAATTGATTTTTGGGGGGTTTGTATCAGCTGATTTACACAACATGCCTACCACTTTGAAGATGCAAAATATATTTTTTGGTAAACAAGAAATAAGACAAAAAAACAGAACTTGAGCGTGCATAACTATTCCCCCCCCCCCCCCCAAAGTAATTCCAAGACATTTAAATGGTTCCCCTTTAACCACTTGAGTGTTGCTTTAGCAGTATGCTTAGGGTCATTGTCATGCTGGAAGGTGAACCTCCGTCCCAGTCTCAAATCTCTGGAAGACTGAAACAGATTTCCCTCAAGAATTTCCCTGTATTTAGCACCATCCATCATTCCTTCAATTTGCGCGAACACCAAACGTGTTTGCTTATTTTTTTCTTTAAGCAATGGCTTTTTTCTGGCCACTCTTCTGTAAAGCCCAGCTCTGTGGAGTGTACGGCTTAAAGTGGTCCTATGGACAGATACTCCAATCTCCGCTGTGGAGCTTTGCAGCTCCTTCAGGGTTATCTTTGGTCTCTTTGTTGCCTCTGATTAATGCCCTCCTTGCCTGGTCCGTGAGTTTTGGTGGGCGGCCCTCTCTTGGCAGGTTTGTTGTGGTGCCATATTATTTCAATTTTTTATTATGGATTTAATGGTGCTCCATGGGATGTTCAAAGTTTCGGATATTATTTTATAACCCAACCCTGATCTGTACTTCTCTACAACATTGTCCCTGACATGTTTGGAGAGCTCCTTGGTCTACATGGTGCCGCTTGCTTGGTGGTGCCCCTTACTTAGTGGTGTTGCAGACTCTGGGGCCTTTCAGAACAGGTGTATATATATATATATACTGAGATCATGTGACTCTGAAATAAAGTCCACCTGTGTGCAATCTAACTAATTATGTGACTTCTGAAGGTTATTGTTTGCATCAGATCCTATTTAGGGGCTTCATAGCAAAGGGGGTGAATACATATGCACGCACCACTTTTCCTTTATTTATTTTTTAGAATTTTTTTAAACAAGTTATTTTTTTCATTTCACTTCACCAATTTTGACTTTTGTGTATGTCCATTACATGAAATCCCAATAAAAATATGTTTAAATTACAGGTTGTAATGTAACAAAATAGGAAAAATGCCAAGGGGGATGAATACTTTCGCAAGGCACTGTATGTGTGGTCTCATTTAAATAGAGTAGGCTGCCTACATGGGCGGAGAATCACATGGCAGTTAATTTGAATATGAAATTAACTTACATTTACATTACATTTTAGTCATTTAGCAGACGCTCTTATCCAGAGCGACTTACATATTTTTTTTATACTGGCCCCCTGTGGGAATCGAACCCACAACCCTGGCGTTGCAAACGCCATGCTCTATCAACTGAGCTACATCCCTGCCGGCCATTCCCTCCCCTACCCTGGACGACGCTGGGCCAATTGTGCGCCGCCCATGAGTCTCCCGGTCGCGGCCGGCTGATTAGACTGTAGTTTACAACAGTGTCTGTATATAAATATTGATAATGGAAAGAAGTGGAGGGCACTCGACCAACGTGAGTTGAAGTGCAATCAATTTTTTTTATCATCATTGAAAAGGTACAATGCGTCCATAGGTTAGGCTACTATGGCGAGCAAGTGTTGCTCGTTTTCTTTTTTAATAAGTATGGATTACCCATTTATTTGTCTCTGCCTGAAAATCGTCCTCCTAAAAGGTAGGCTATATCCTATAGGCCTATGCAAAACATAGCAAGTGTCGCTGTCATCATTCTTGCTGCTTTCAGTTCAGTAGCCATACCTGCGAGATCAGGTGCACATGTGGTCTCAATTAAATAGAGTAGGCTATAGCCTATGCATGGGAGGAGAAGCACGGGGCAGTTACCTTTCCAAGGAAATGTACTTCCTAAATAGTCCTATGGCCTTTTGTTTGGCACTGACGAAGATGGCGGCCTCGCGACTAGCTCTTAGGAAACTTTGCGGTATTTGGTTTGTTTATGTATTCTTTTTTACATTATTAGCTCAGAAAATGTTTTGTATCATTACATACAGCCGGGAAAAACTATTGGATATCAGAGCTGCAGTAACTCATCAGAACTACCAGCATTACGACCAGGAATGCGACTTTCCCGAAGCAATCCTTTGTTCGCTCTCCCAAGGGCAATGGAACTGATTCCAGAGGCTGACCCAAAACATTGCCGGCAGAGAAGAGGCACTCGGAGCGGCCTGCTGGTTCGACTTAGAAGGCGCACACACCACCCACCGCTTCCGAGTATATTACTCGCAAATGTTAAGTCTTTGGATAACAAAGTTGACGAGCTCAGGGCAAGGGTTTCTTTCCAGAGAGACATAAGGGTCTGTAACATACTTTGTTTCACCGAAACATGGCTCTCAAGGGACATTCTGTCGAAATCGGTCCAGCCAGATGGGTTCTCAGTTCATCGCGCAGACAGAAATAAATATCTCTCCGGGAAGCAGAAGAGCGGAGGTGTGTGTTTCATGATTAACGACTCATGGTGTAATTGTAGTAACATACAGGAACTCAAATCCTTTTGTTCATCCGACCTAGAATACCTCACAATCAAATGCTGACCGTATTATCTCCCAAGATAATTTTCCTTGGTTATAGCCACAGCCTTTAAAATCCCCCCTCAAGCCGATACCACGACGGCCCTCAAAGAACTACACTGGACTTTATGCAAACTGGAAACCACATATCCTGAGGCTGCATTTATTGTAGCTCGGGATTTTAACAAAGCCAATTTGAGGACTAGGCTGCCGAAGTTCTATCAACATATCGACTGTTGTACTCGCGCGGCTAAAACCATTGCTATTCGAACTTCCGGGATGCTTAAAATATCCTCCCCCGCCCTCCTTTCGGCAAATCTGACCACGACTCCATTTTGCTCCTCCCTTCCTATAGGCAGGAACTCAAACAGGAAGTACCCGTGCTAAGGACTATTCAACGCTGGTCTGACCAATCCGAATCCACGCTTCAAGATTGTTTTGATCACGTGGACTGGGATATGTTCTGGGTAGCTTGCGAAAATAATTTAGACGAATACACTGAAACAGTGACTGAGTTTATCAGAAAGTGTATAGGAGATGTTGTGCCCACTGTAACTATTAACACCTACCCTAAGCAGAAACTATGGATAGATGGCAGCATTCGCGCAAAACTGAAAGCGCGAACCACCGCATTTAACCAATGCAAGGTGACTGGGAATATGGCAGAATACAAACAGTGTAGCTATTCACTCCGCAAGGCAATCAAACAGGCAAAACGTCAGTATAGAGACAAAGTGGAGTCGCAATTCAACGGCTCAGACACGAGACGCATGTAGCAGGGTCTACAGACAATCACAGACTACAGAAGGAAAACCAGCCACGTCGCCGACACCGACGTCTTGCTTCCGGACAAGCTAAACACCTTCTTCGCCCGATTTGAGGTTAACACAGTGCCACCGACGTGGTCCACTACCAAGGACTGTAGGCTCTCCTTCTCAGTGGCCGACGTGAGTAAGACATTTAAGCGTGTTAACCCTCGCAAGGCTGCCGGCCCAGACGGCAGCCTCTGTCAATCCAACACCTTAACTCAACATTTCCCAAACTCGGTCCTCCGGACCCCAAGGGGTGCGCGTTTTGGTTTTTGCCCTAACACTACACAGCTGATTCAAATGATCAAGGCTTGATGATTCGTTGATTATTTGAATCAGCTGTGTAGTGCCAAAACGTGCACCGAGTTTGGGAAACACTGCCTTAACTGTATGCAAAAAGGTTTGGACCACACAAACTCACACACCCAACAGTTGCTAGCCAGCTAATGCAAGCCAACTTTGTTCTGTTGTTATTGAGTTTGTTACATTGGCATGCAAACTTCGGCATCTTAGCTAACGTTAGTTTTTTTTTGTCTTCCTTTCACAGTAAACACACCTTAAGCCTTGTGAATATTATATGAGGGGGCGTGTACTTCTGGGTATGAACAAGACGAAAGAATTCGGGAAAGTATTTTTTCCAAGACAACAATGCACTGATAAACTAAAAAGTACACTACTTCACGGAAATATATTTAATGGTATAACATTCCAGATCAATTACATTTTGTACATATTTCAGCTATTCTACCTAACGCAGTGAGGAAGAGGCGAATCTGGCAATGCTCATGCGTTTATATGAAACCAAAAGCATATGATTATTTCCGGGAAGACGGAACAGTCTTTCCGGTCTACGACACGTCCCAAGATGGCGGTGCAGATATCTAAGAAGAGGAAGGTTTGTGAAGATTTATCTTTACTTTTAGAGATTTGACTTCACATAAATCGAAAACATCCTTATAGTTAAGCAGTTTGTTACTGCGGTAACATGTCCTGTGAGTAGATGTAAGATTTTCTGTAGTTTTTTTAAAAAGCTACGGCTGGTGACCTAGCATGCTAGGCAGCACGCGCACATGATCCCATACTGTAGTGTGCTGAAATATATTCCTCATTGACCAGTGTAGTTGTCTAAAGATGTTAACTAACTAATTACTTTGCTAACCCACCGGTACCTACCTTATCCGCATCTTCAAAATGTCACTAAATCCCCAATTTACAGGGTATTATCCTGGCCATGAAAGTTTAGTTTGTACAATATTACAGCAGATCTCCATAAAACATCAACATGCCTGTGAGGCCAGATAATAGGTGCGTTGGGAAAATAAGTTACTTCCGGATAGATGGGGTTCTCTCGTTTGGACCAGGAGAGTTAAACTGTATTTTTTAATATGATCGAAGTGTACATGTAGCATTCCAATCTTTACTTTGGTTAGACAGGATACAGTATCCTTGGTATGTCTAATGATTGATGTAATGAGTAGCCAGGATGCTGTCTTTCAAACTTTGTCCCTGCTAAGTTACCTGCTGATGACCTCACTCACCCTCCTCCTGTCTTCATATTTTTACAGTTTGTCGCTGATGGCATCTTCAAAGCTGAACTGAACGAGTTCCTCACCAGAGAGCTCGCTGAGGATGGCTACTCTGGTGTGGAGGTTCGTGTCACCCCAACCAGGACTGAAATCATCATCCTGGCTACCAGGTGAGTCCAAAAACCTGGATATCAAAACCAGAGGATTTGTGGCAGACTGGCACATTCTACTCCAAAATCAAAGTTTGTCAGATGTTTTGACCTCAAAAGTAGTCTGTCAAGATGAATGTCCTGCTATATGCCTGAACAGTATGAAAAATGTATGCACTCACTAACTGTAAGTCGCTCTGGATAAGAGCGTCTGCTAAATGACTAAAATGTAAAAACACCAAATGAATAAAAAAAAAGCTTAGCACTGCAAATCTGTAAATTACATGGTGCATATCTGGTCCCTTTATTTTGGGTTGTGGCTTATAGCTGTATCTGTGGGGGGGAATTAGTGAGTGCGTGCTGATTGCCGTTCATGGTGAATGAAATAATGTTCCCTATATTTTCAATGCATTTTCTGCAATGGGTGGGAACGTGGACTTTTCTCCACATATGACCACATGAGGTTTGAATATCTGACAAATTTAGATTTTTAGAAAGTTGTCTCTGATAACGGACACTACTGCTGAGAGAGAGCCAGTGAGTTGACTCAAACTGGTGAGGTGCGAACAGACCATATACTTTTTCTCCAGGACACAGAACGTGCTTGGTGAGAAGGGGCGTCGTATCCGTGAGCTGACTGCAGTGGTCCAGAAGAGGTTTGGCTTCCCAGAGGGCAGTGTTGAGGTAAGGAATGCTTGGTTTCAGACGCCAAGGCCACCCATTGTCATGTTATGGCCATGATAGGTCGCTACATTTTTGTTTTCATTGCTTCAGAAACATGTGGGAGAGGACCATATTATATTTGAGGGGTGGTGGGTGACTATAAAGTTACTATTTGCTTGTGGCTCATTCCTTGTCAAATACTACCAGAAATTCTACCATTGTCGTCTCGTCCCCTAAACACTGTTTCTGCTCTGTGAAAAGTTTGCAACATACTGTGTTTTTCTTGCCATCAGCTGTATGCTGAGAAGGTTGCCACTCGTGGTCTGTGCGCCATCGCCCAGGCCGAGTCTCTGCGCTACAAGCTTCTTGGGGGTCTGGCTGTCCGCAGGTGAGGATCTTTGCCCTGTTTTTTTCTAATGCGAACTATGGCAAGTACTTGATTAAAGGTTTGTATTCGACAAGTACTGTACAGGGTTTTTTTCTGTTTCAAAAGGATTAAAATAAATAAACAATGATTCCAAGGGCTGATTTTCTTCTTTTATAGCCGCATTAAAGCTATTTTCCTGCAATTCTACACATGTTGCCATGGAGCTGAGAGAAGTCCTGCAATTCTATGCATTTTGCTATGGCTAATGCTGTGTATTTTTGCTCAAACATAATTAACTAAATCAATACTGCTAAATTCATGGTTTTTGGAATGTTCAATTCTCCCTGACTGTCTAGTTTTTATTTTGTTGATTGTTAGTTCTAAAATATTATATTTTTTAGGCATTTGAGTTTACACTGAAAGCGTTTTTCATCCCGGGGAGTTTTGTTATTTTTTTACTCTGCTCAAAATGTGTACCTGCAACTATAATGGCCCTCGCAAGGATTTCAATGGCAAAAAATCCCTGCTCTAATTTTTTTGAAATGCAACTATTTAGCAGGTAAAATGTATAAGCACTGACAACATTTCAAACTCTTAAGATGTGTTTGTGGAGTATGTCAAGTGCTGTGAAAATGTAAAGTTTTGTTTTCAGTTGTGTACTGTAAACCTTTTGCCTTCAGCCATGTTTCATCTTTTAAAAGACTAATGCATAATTTTCATGAGTACTTGAATGGACATTCCTGTCAAACCTTTAATGAAAAGATAGTGAAGTGAGGCAGTGGTGCTTGTGACTTAAGTTATTATTTTAGGTGTTAGTTGAAACTGGAAGATCCCAGTGTTAGAGCGCAATCTCATTGTGAAAGTCAATATTTGACACGCTACTCTAAAGGGTGGGATGAATGGAGTTTAGGAGATCAAGACTACAATTATCTGTTGTATATCGTTGTCATATTTTTCATGGCACTGTCTGGCAGAGTTGAAGTCCCGGGACTTGTAAGAATATATGGTGTTTTTAATTCTGCTTGTTTTGGTGTTGCAGAGCCTGCTATGGTGTCCTGCGCTTCATCATGGAGAGCGGGTCCAAGGGTTGCGAGGTGGTGGTCTCTGGAAAGCTCAGGGGCCAGAGGGCCAAATCCATGAAGTTCGTGGATGGCCTCATGATCCACAGTGGGGACCCCGTTAACTACTACGTCGACACCGCTGTCCGCCATGTGCTGCTCCGTCAAGGTGAGGTCACCCTGGGGTTTTATGCCTGATTCACACTATAGGCCCAAGCTGTCTGGACTGGCCTCTTTACGCATCCACCATGGTTGTTAGAACTGTGCTGGAATGGATAATGTGGCTATATCACAATGATCTCTTATTCATCCCAAAGTGTGCACTTGTTCACTTACTTCCCTTAACTGATTTGAAAGGAAATGACTGGTATAAGACATATGGTGGAAACTCCCACTAGCCCATGCTTCTACCAATTCAATGTTTTTAGATTTGTGGGAAGTAGGGAATGAATGCACAGTTCAAGAGAAGGGCGATATTATTGGGATGCACACAGTGAGAAGAAATGATCCGAGCTAGCTCCATATGGTTCGGATCGGCCCTATAGTGTGGATCGGGCGTTAGATGGGCCAGGTCAAGACTAGTGTTGCACAGTATACCGGTACCACAGTAATATCACTGTACCAAAACGTCATGATACTTATGATACCAACATTTTAGAATACTGTAGTATCGTTTCATATGATACTACCACATTTTTCAGCCCTCCTGATCTAAAGAACCTGCTGGCACCAGTTATAAAAATTTTATGAAGTCAGTTTTGTTTCTAAATTCAGTTGAGTTTAAGCAACAGCCACTAGTCTCTTGTATGCGCATGTCTAATAATATCCACTTCACTTTCATGCACATATCACGTGTGGCAGCTGTAATCAGCCAGCTGCATCCTCTACCAGCCCTCACGCACCTGCTTCTCTCTGTCCGCTCTTCATGATCATCTATTCCTCCATCAGTTTTTAAAATATAATTCAGCCTTGATGGCGAATGGGGATGCAGACCCTGATGAGTATTGTTAGATTTGTTCAATTGGAACAGTGCGCCGAGCGAGCAATGTTGACACATTGTATAAATTCATCACCTGTTATAACCAAGAGCACAGGCCAGTCTGAGTAGATTTTACAAGTTCACTGTCATGCAGCCTCTGAGTCCCAGAGAGGGCAAAGAAAACGTTCAGTCAGTTTACCTAGCTAGCTAACAACCTGGTAACTTGACAGTGTCTAGGCAAGTGTCATTAACACAGGAAGAAAAGAAAAGGGTCTGATACTCATGAGATGCGCTTCAAAGGTAGATTTCATATAGGCCTAATGTAAGCCTAAACTATATCAAAAATCAATTTCTTTCTGGTGCTCCTTAAATTCTGTTTGGTGCCTAATGTTTTATAAGTTGTGAGCAATGTGCGTGTGTTTGTGGGAGAGTGGTGCGTGTGTTTGTGCGAGAGTGGTGTGTGTGAGGAAGGGCGGGAGAGTGTCTGTTAACTGAAGAGTAAATAATGTTTCATGCAGTGTTTTTCCCCTTACTGCCACAATGACATGCAGATTATGCATGTATATTCCTTCCTTCCATCACTCCAACCAAATCACGGGTAGGCCTTTGCAAATATGAGCAAATCAGCCATTCTATGCAGTATTCTATTTTACACTGAACAGTTAAGTTAAATTCAATGTGTTTTATTGAATAGAAGTGAATTTGTGACAGGTTTTTGCGCAGCACATACGTAGACAGTTTAGGAAAAAACGCAGGGTTCGCACAACGCGCTTGAGGTGCTTAAAGTACTTGAATTTGGAACTCTGAACTTCAAGTACTGGAATACCTTAAATCAGACATTTTCTCAAGTTGGAACTTCAAAAGTACTTGCATTAAAATGAGAGGAGAACAGATAATAACCAAACATTGTGACCATTGGTGAATCGACCCTGAAGAGCCACATGAAGGGGGAAAGACAACGCTGCATCCTGCGCTGGCGCAAGTTCTACATTGTAACTTTTTCTCTGCAACGGCCTCCTGAGCTTTTTTGCCAATAGCCTCATTCATGGGGTGGCCGCAGTAATCCGCTTTATCAAGCAGCAGCCGTGCGCCTGGCGTTCTGGTGGCCGTTCACATGCTCCCTCACACAGCCCACCCGCCCTTCTCCCGACCAGCGACACTAAAGCTGCAGTCGGAAGCAAGACTTTTTTTTGTTGTAGCTATTAAGTAGTAGATGCCCAATAAAAACAGTAATTAAGCTGGAATTGTGTAGTAATGCGAATAGGAAATGTGTGTTCACCAGTAGGCATGTCTCTCAACTCTGCTAATCACTACTCAAATTACAAAATCATCAGTACTGACATCCCACTCATGTATGTAGTAAATAAGTAGGGAAACAACATATTATTTAGTAGAACTTGTAAGGTAGTGATGAATACTGTATTTTTTTTTTTTAGGTTGTGGCAATATACTGCCATCTGGTGGCAACTGGAAACAATTGCATAATGTTAACTAACAAATTGATGGTCCATGAAAATAGATATTAGTACTTGAAAAAGTATTTCAGTTTGACTTGCCACTGTCTATACGAACTCAGGAACAGGAACAAGCGTCTCGGGGACAGGGCTAACAGGACGCTAGGCCACTGATTTCCCCCCCATGGTATCGTTAGTAAAAGGTTGATATAGTGACAACACTAATCAAGACGACTTGTCTTATGCAACAGGACCAGAAATGAGAAGTGATGAAATGGTGACAAATACTTGAGGTGCAATCTGTTCTGCCTGTCCAAAGGTGTGCTGGGGATCAAGGTGAAGATCATGCTGCCCTGGGATCCCAGCGGTAAGATCGGCCCCAAGAAGCCTCTCCCTGACCACGTGAGCATTGTGGAGCCCAAGGACGAGCAGGTCCCCTCTACCCCCATCTCAGAGCAGAAGGGAGCCAAGCCGGAGGCCGCTGCCGTCGCACCTGCGACACCCGTCCCCACAGCATAACCATGAGGGAGCCCCAAACCAGCGTCTCCTTTTTTTCAATGTAAGGCAGGATAAGTTCCACAGCTTGCACAGTGCTGCGTTGTCGTTCCCACTGAACACAGAAACCCTGTTCCCTACTATCCCTGTCTGTCTGCATCCCACGGCTAGCAGGGACGCTTGGTTTTTGACACCACGTCGCCCATTGCCATGGTCATAAATCTATACATTGCCTGAAAGGAATCTTAAAGGTTTAAGGTGGCAAAATGTCTGAATGATTATCTAATTTTCCCTATTATTTTACAGGTCATCATGAGCCAACTGGAAATGCTCCAAATACCCTTGTCAAGTGTTGAGAGAGAAATAAAAAGTAAATGTTTGGAAATGTTTTGTCTTTGAAATTATTTGACCAAATTGCCTTTCACTATGGGAAGTTACACAATGCTTGCTTTAAAACGGAGCCTTTGCCTTTATAAAGTAATTTGGAAGTCACTTAGGTTATCTTGATACCCAGCCAACAGCATCTAGAATGTAGTTGCTGTCAAATGTTACAACCTATCGCCAAACTGTTACTTTTACTTCATTTTTCATAATGGTGGTTAAAAAGTTGAGCAAAATAACAAGTGTTCTGTCAATTTCCACCCTATTATAGGTCTGTGTGAATTACAAATATATGCGTGTGTAATGTAAATAACAAAATCTGGAACATTTTGTATGCCAAAGTATGTGGACACCTGCTTGTCAAACAATAATAATAATAATATGCCATTTAGCAGACGCTTTTATCCAAAGCGACTTACAGTCATGCGTGCATACATTTTTTTTTTTGAATACCCAAAATCATGGGTATTAATATGGAGTTGGTCCCCCCCCCGCTGCTACAACAGCCTCCACTCTTCTGGAAAGGCTTTCCACTAGATGGAACATTGCTGCGCGGACTTGCTTCCATTCAGCCACGAGCATTAGAGGGGAAGTCGGCACTGATGGGCGATTAGGCCTGGCTCGCAGCCTGCGTTCCAATTCATCCCAAAGGTGTTTTATGGGGTTGAGGTCAGGGTTCTGCAGGCCAGTCAAGTTCTTCCGCACTGATCTCGACAAACCATTTCTGTATGGACCTTGCTTTGTGCATGGGGGCATTGTCATGCTGAAACAGGAAAGGGCCTTCCCCAAACTGTTGCCACAATGTTGGAACACAGAATCGTCTAGAATGTCATTGTATGGTGTAGCGTTAAGATTTCCCTTCGCCTAGCCCAAACCATGAAAAACAGCCCCAGATCATTATTCCTCCTCCACCAAACTTTACAGTTGGCCCTAAGTATTCGGGCAGGTAGCGTTCTCCTGGCATTCACCAAACCCAGATTAGTCCGACGGACTGCCAGATGGAGAAGCGTGATTCATCACTCCAGAGAACGCGTTTCCACTGCTCCAGAGTCCAATGGCGGCGAGTTTTACACCACCCCAGCCGACTGGTGATCTTGGGCTTGTGTGCGGCTGCTCGGCCATGGGAACCCATTTCATGAAGCTCCCGACATACAGTTATTGTGCTGACGTTGCTTCCAGAGGCAGTTTGGAACTTGGTAGTGAGTGTTGCGACCGAGGACAGGCGATTTATACGCATTTCCACACTCGGTGGTCCCGTTCTGTGAGTTTGCGACCTACCACTTCGCGGCTGAGCCATTGTTGCTCCTAGACGTTTCCACTTCACAATAACAGCACTTACAGTTGACCAGGGCAGATACTTTACGAACTGACTTGTTGGAAAGGTGGCATCCTATGACGGTGCCATGTTGAAAGTCACTGAGCACTTCAGTAAGGCCATTCTACTGCCAATGTTTGTCTATGGAGATTGCATGGCTGTGTGCTCGATTTTATACACCTGCCAGCAACGGGTGTGGCTGAAATAGCCGAATCCACTAATTTGAAGGGATGTCCACATACTTTTGCATCTATAGTGTAACATTACCTGTGTCAGTATTTACCATCACTCACTGCAGTTGAAAAACCAAGGTAATTGACTTCTAAGTCATTACCAAAATCATGTTTTAGATGTGTGAAACAGTTTTGCATGGAAAACATACTTATGCAGTCTTCCCGAAATGATATTGCCACTAATATGAGTGTTGGTTGCGTTAAATGTTACAAGTAGCTGCATTTATATAATAACCAATAGGCAGTGTTCCACATTGTACAAGTTCAGCAAGCTACGTTGTATAAAAATGTAAGTTGCTACAAAATGGCAGCTGCGTACGAGCCACTGTATGAAGGACTTTACATTAGTTCGTTTGGGCTAAATTGCCTACCTATGTCAAAATGTGAAACAGTTCACACCTTCATCAGTGCCTAAATTATCACTGCGCGATCATTCCCCGCGCATATTCTTTACATTAGTAATTTGAGTTTTTACCGCAAAGACCTCTGGGCCACTATTTTCTTTGACGCGGTGAATTGTGGGCAGTCATTGGTCCTCCGAGCTTTTAGAGTCTGCTGCTCCACCATTGGAAAAGATGGCTGCCTCGGCTCCATCGGCGGGTTTTTCCTCCGATTTGTGCCCAAGCTACGCCGTGATATGCTCTTTTCTAGAGCGGTATGGAGCTTTGCTGGATCTACCGGAGCTTACATTTCCACAGTTGGAGAGATATCTTCAAGACACATCTTCAGGTATAGTTTGAAAAGCGCGAGCTGCTGTGGGGAGGTGCGACTACACCATCGCATAGTGTTCTGTGTCGTTCGTGCCAGCTAGCTAGTTGTTATTGTGTGTTTTCCAATGTATTGCTGTCCCAAATTCATAATAAGGATCCCGGGTGAAGCATATGCAATGTTTTTGCACTGTTTAACTCTGAACTTTTCGAAGACTAAAAGGCTTCGGTGAAATGTGGTTATTTTAAATTATTGGATTTGTTTTCAGCCTTTATCTGCCATGGACTGAATTGCACTATATCACATCCTACAGAAACTGCTTTGAGCTTTTGCACAAAGATGAATTGTTTTTAACATTTAAAGTATGGGGCACACCTGTTTTTCGGTTTATGATGTATGTTGCGATAAGGACAAAATTGTCCATTGTATTTACCGTTAAGTAATATTTTGGCTGTGGTTAGCTCGCGCTGTATTGCGCAGGCGCACACCTGGGCTTCCTGCTCAATGGATTCCTTCTGTAATTAGGTTCCCATTAGCTTCTATAGTAGCCACAAAGTCCAAATTGGTTACAAAAATCTTCATGGTTAGGATTCAAATCATAATTTAAAGGTAGACTCAGCCATATGATTTAGATGCATAAAGTAAAAAGCATAGTCGGGGTGGACTTAGTGATTTGGAGGTCCAAGGCAGAGGTCCTGCTCCTCCCCAAAAATGGATTTATAGTAAAGACATGTAATTTAACTGTAAAAATGTATTACCTTTTAATGTGCCATGAACCAGTCATTTATTTTAATCTGATTGTCAACAAATCACTTAAAATTATCCCAAAATAATTCTAGCATCTGAACAGTGCACTGTGCACCTGCCAACTTTCCTTCAATTCGTAAGTGGCTGAAACTATCTCATTGGAGAAAGCATCAGAGTGAGCGAAACAGCGCCTCTCTGTCTTACTATATGTAGCCTATGTATCTGAAGCCATAATCAGTTTGGCCAGACAGCATCAGATGCAGTGCCTATAGAAAGTCTACACCCCCCCTTGCCCCCAATCACATTTGATTGTTACAAAGTGGGATTAAAATGATTTAGTTGTAATTTTGTCAACGATCTACACAAGTTACTCTGTTAAAGTAGAACAATTCTATTTTTATTTTTTTTAAGATTAATGAAAAAAAAACAGATTTACCTTGATTATATAAGTATTCACCCCCCTGAGTCGATACATGTTAGAAACACCTTTGGCAGTGATTACAGCTGTGTCTTCTTGGGTAAGTCTCATAAGACCTTTGCATACCTGTATTGTGCAATATTTGCCCATAACTCTTACATTCTTCATGCTATGTCAAGGTGTTGGGGATCATGGCTAGACAGCAATCTTAAAGTCTTGCCATAGATTTTCAAGCAGATTTAAGTCAAAACTGTAAAATTTAGCCACACAGGAACATTCACTATCTTCTTCGTAAACAATTCCAGTGTAGATTTGTGTGGTAGGTTATTGTCCTGCTGAAAGGTGAATTTGTCTCCCAGTGTCTGGTGTAAAGCACACTGAAGCAGGTTTTCCTCCATGACTTTGCCTGTGCTTAGCTCCATCCCGTTTCTTTTTATCCTGAAAAACTCTCCAGTCTTTGCAAATGTCAAGTATACCAATACCATGATGCAGCCACTACCATGCTTGAAAATAAGGAGGCAGTTAGTCAGTGCTGTGTTGAATTTCCCCCAAACATAATGCTTTGGATTTATGCCAAAAAGTGTCTTCCTTTGCTGTTCCCCCCCCCCAGTATTACTTTAGTGCCTTGTTGTGTACATATGCATGTTTTGGAATATTTGTATTCTTCTTTTCACTCTGTCATTTAGGTAATTATTGTGGAGTTACTACAATGTTGTTGATCCATCCTCAGTTTTCTCCCGTCACAGCCATTGAACTCTGTAGTTGGCCTCATGGTGCAGTTTCCTTCCTGTCCTGCAGCTCAAGGACGACTGCAGGATGACTTCATCTTTGAAGTGTCTGGGTGGTTTAATACATCATCCACAGCATAATTATGAACTTGGCCATGCTTAAAGAGATATTCAATGTCTGATTTGTTTTTGTTAACCATCTACCAATCACTGCCCTTCTTTGAGGCTTTTGAAAAGCTCCCCGTCTTTTGTAGTTGAATCTGTGCCTGAAATTGGGGGACAGAGGATGGGGTTCAAAAATCATGTCAACCCCAATTATTTAAAACAGTGAGTCCATGTAACTTATGTGATTTGTTAAGCCAAATTTGACTTCTGAACTAATTTATGGTTGCCTAAACAAAGGGGGTGAATACTTACGACTTTTTTAATTCAATATCTATTAATAAAAAAAAAAATTAAGAATTTTCTTTTCACTTTGACATTATGGAATAATTTGTGTAGATCGATGACAAAAAAAATAGAATTAAATATATTTCAATCCCATTTTGTAACGCAACAAAATGTGAAAAAAGTTTCAGGGTGTAGACTTTCTATAGGCACTGTACATGGGCTACACGTCCTCTGCCTCGATGACGGTGGCACTGTTATCAGCAGCACCTGAAATGCGTTATTTTACAGTAGAATTACCCGTATATCTTTTACATGGAAATGGCCTATTCACTTCCATTCATTTTTCGTCCGGTACCGGGTTACCTTCAGACGAGTCCTGTGACACTTGTGGGGGTAGAGCAAAATGGAAACATTGCGTTCGTGAGGGTTTCATCTTTCCATAGAGGGGTCATATTAGTGAGCTCGCATGCTACAAACGTTTTTGTGAGAAGACCAATATTCGGGATGTCTCCTGGTCTAATAAACACTACTGTTGCTCGGCCACCTTCCACCACAGATGCGGAAGGGCAACATTGGTGGATGCGATGGATTGAGACGGCGCCCATGCACAAAAACATATCTGTAGCTTAAACAGATTTTGATGAGGATTTTTTATTATATGTATTATTCCTCGAGTGGAGCATGAGGGGGCCTCAAGTGGAAAAACTATTAAAAAAGATATACGTGTATTTATTTTATTTTTATGTCCAGCTCATGTGGCCCCTTGATGTGTGGCCTGCCTAATGGTAAGTCCACCAGTGTGCATAATGGGTCAATCTCTGCAACAACTAAGAGCGTTGAAGTGTGAGGCTCAACATCTCTGCTGTTTTGGTCCCATGGCTACCGCGCTGTAAACAGCGGGGTATGACTTTGTGGCTATAGAAGCTAGTGACCACCCTGTAATTACACCAAGACATTAGCCTGCTTCATTCAAACTATGCTGAACAAAATATAAATGCAACATGTAAAGTGTTGGTCCCACATTTCATGAGCTGAAATAAAAGATCCCAGAAATTGTCCATACGGACAAAAAGCTTATTTCTCTAACATGTTTTGCACACATTTCTCATCCCTGTTAGTGAGCATTTCTCCTTTGCCAAGATAATCCATCCACCCTACAGGCGTGGCATATCAAAAAGCTGATTTAAACAACATGATCATTAGACAGGTGCACCTTGTGCTGGGGACAGTAAAAGGCCTCTCTAAAATGTGCAGTTTTGTCACACAACACAATGCCACGAATGTGTCAAGTTTTGAGGTTGTGTGCAATTGGCATGCTGACTGCAGGAATATCCACCAGAGCTCTTGCCAGAGAGTTGAATGTTCATTTCTCTACCAACATCGTTTTAGAGAATTTGGCACTTCGTCCAACTGGGCTCACAACCCAAGACCACGTGTAACCACGCCAGCCCAGGACCTCCACATCTGGTTTCTTCACCTGCTGGATCCTCTGAGACCAGCCACCCGGACAGCTGATGAACTGAGGAGTATTTCTGTCTGTAATAGGGCCCTTTTGTGGGGAAAAACTCATTCTGATTGGCTGGGCCTGGCTCCCCAGTGGGTGGGCATGGCTCACAAGTAAGTGGGCATATGCCCACCCGTGACTGCGCCCCTGCCTAGGCATGTGAAATCCATAGATTAGAGCCTAATTTATTTATTTCAATTGACTGATTTCCTTATATAACCTGTTTTATATTTTTGTTCAGTGTATAGTTTGTTTGTTGTTAGGAAATGGGGAAACTATTTTCTGCATAGTTCTAGACTAGTTTTAATAAATAAAACTGCATTGCATCATGCTCCCCTTTAATTTTGGTACCTTGCACAGCAGTTTTAATTTAATGTGAAAACACGTTCCTTTTCTTATTCCCCAAAGTCATCAAAAGTTATTTTAATTCCTCTCTCCATTTGATAACTAGGCAAATGCATTTCAAGTGCTCATAGTGGACCAATATCTATCTATATGATCAAACATAGTAGGATATGGATTTCTGACAGTAGCTAGGTGTCCAATTGGTGACCGATTTAATGCGAATATTCTAAAATCCACATAAAAACAATATGCACATTTTCCCACCAGAGAAGTTTCCATCAAAATGACTTGTGGATAAAAGACTGTGCTTGATGACGTAGTGCACATGAAAATAACTTTTGCGGTTAAATTCCCATGTATCGAATAAATTAAAGTTAAATGGGTTTCCATTGCATTGACGAGGACAAGGCTGGAGATCACTCTGTCATGCTGATTGAGTTAGAATAACAGACTGGAAGCTTTTAAAAGGAGGGTGGTGCTTGAAATCATTGTTCTTCCTCTGTTAACCATGGTTACATGCAAGGAAACGTGCCATCATCATTGCTTTGCACAAAAAGGGCTTCACAGGCAAGGATATTGCTGCTAGTAAGATTGCACCTAAATCAACCATTTATCGGTTGATTTGAAGAAGGCGTCAGGGCGCCCAAGAAAGTCCAGCAAGCGCCAGGACCGTCTCCTAAAGTTGATTCAGCTGCGGGATCGGGGCACCACTAGTGCAGAGCTTGCTCAGGAATGGCAGCAGGCAGGTGTGAGTGCATCTGCACACACAGTGAGGCGAAGGCTTTTGGAGGATGGCCTGGTGTCAAGAAGGGTAGCAAAGAAACCACTTCTCTCCAGGAAAAACATCAGGGATAGGCTGATATTCTGCTAAAGGTACAGGGATTGGACCGCTGAGGACTAGGGTAAAGTCATTTTCTCTGATGAAGCCCCTTTCCGATTGTTTGGGGCATCCGGAAAACACCTTGTCCGGAGAAGACAAGGTGAGCGCTACCATCAGTCCTGTGTCATGCCAACAGTAAAGCATCCTGAGACCATTCATGTGTGGGGTTGCTTCTCAGCCAAGGGAGTGGGCTCACTCACATTTTTGCCTAAGAACACAGCCATGAATAAAGAATGGTACCAATACATCCGCCGAGAGCAACTTCTCCCAACCATCCAAGAACAGTTTGGTGACAACCAATGCCTTTTCCAGCATGATGGAGCACCTTGCCATAAGGCAAAAGTGAACTAAGTGGCTCGGGGAACAAAACATCGACATTTTGGGTCCATGGCCAGGAAACTCCCCAGACCTTAATCCCATTGAGAACTTGTGGTCGATCCTCAAGAGGCGGGTGGACAAACAAAAACGCACAAATTCTGACAAACTCCAAGCATTGATTATGCAAGAATGAGCTGCCATCAGTCAGGATGTGGCCCAGAAGTTAATTGACAGCATGCCAGGGTGGATTGCAGAGGTCTTGAAAAAGAAGGGTCAACACTGCAAATATTGACTCTTTGCATATATGTAATGTAATTGTCAATAAAAGCCTTTGACACTTATGGAATGCTTGTAATTATACTTCAGTATACCATAGTAACATCTGACAAAAATATCTCATAACACTGAAGCAGCAAACTTTGTGAAGACCAATACTTGTGTCATTCTCTCAACTTTTGACCACAACTGTACTCTGAAGCTCTGCTGTGTCCAGATATTTGAGTGTTCAAAAGACACTTTTGTGGTTTCTGTCACTGACATCCACCCAGAGGGGTTATACGATTGGTAGAATCATTTTGAAAGTTGCATAAACACAGGCAAAAAAAAAAAGCCATGGCCTTTAATATGGAAGCATTTGTGGAAAACACTACATGAGAGATGGTAGATAATGTACGAAAGTGAATCTGCTTGGCATTGCAAAGCATTATGACATCCAAGTTGCACATGCCGATGCAAAAGCAGTAGTCAAAGAGTTAGTGTATACTGCTTTAATGGAGGAGGAAATCCTTCCGGAGAGGGAGGATGATGAAAAGGGTTCTATGGGTGGTAGAGAACACCCCATAGATGAGCAACTGCAAGAGGTTGAACTAAAGGCAGAATGGGAACATAAATTAATGCTTGAGCACAAAGAAAGGGAATGAACGTGAGGAGAGATTGGAGCAACAGAAATTAGAGCTTGAGCACAAGGAAAGGGTAAGAGAACGTGCAGCCAGACTAAAACAAGAACAACAAGAATGTGCACATGCCGTTCGATTTAAAAGAGATGGATCTGGAAGTACTCCGAATCAAGTCAGGGCATCCTGCACCCTCAACATAATTTAATCTTGGTCGGAACAGCTGGCTTGTACCGCCTTTTAACGAAAAGGAGGTGGATGTACACTGAACAAAATTATAAACGCAATATACAATTTTCAAAGATTTTACTGAGTTACAGTTCATATAAGGAAATCAGTCAATTTGAAATAAATTCATTAGGCCCTAATCTATGGATTGTACATGACTGGGAACACAAATTTGCATCTGTTGGTCACAGATACCTTTAAAAAAAGATAGGGGCATGGATCAGAAAACCAGTCAGTGTGTGGTGTGACCACCATTTACCTCATACAGGGCAACACTTTGTGGCATGTTGTCCGAATCCTTTTCAATGGCTGTGCAAAGTTGCTGGATATTGGCGGGAACTGGAACACGCCGTCGATCCGGAGCATCCCAAACATGCTCAATGGGTGACATGTCTGGTGAGTATGCAGGCTATGGAAGAACTGAGACATTTTCAGCTTGCAGGAATTGTGTAAAGATCCTTGCGACATGGCACGGTATCTCTGTGCATTCAAATTGCCATGGATAAATGAAATTGTGTTCGTTGTCCGTAGCTTATGCTTTCCCATACTGTAACCCAACCACCACCATGGGGCACTCTGTTCACAATGTTGACATCAGCAAACCGCTCGCCCACACGACGCCATACTTCTGGTTGTGTGGCCAGTTGGACGTACTGCCAAATTCTCTAAAATGACAGAGGCGACTTATGGTAGAGAAATTAACATTTAATTATCTGGCAACATCCCTGCAGCCAATTGAACGCTCCCTCAACTTGAGGCATCTGCGGTATTGTGTTGTGTGACACAACTGCACATTTTAGTGGCCTTTTATTGTCCCCAGCACAAGGTGCACCTGTGTAATGATCATGCTGTTTAGTCAGCTTCTTGATATGCCACATGGATTATCTTGGCAAAGGAGAAATGTTCACTAACGGATGTTCTGTAAACAAATTTGTGCACAGAATTTTGTGCATATGGAAAATTTCTGGGATCTTTTATTTCAGCTCATGAAACTTGGGACCAACACTTTACATGTTGCGTTAATATTTTTGTTCAGTATATATTTTACTCTGAGTGGATTACCACATCCGTAAAATGACCGAGATATTTGATCACTGCTCCTCCAAAGTGTTCTTGTGGGATAAGACCAGCAAGCTCAGGTATGACACTTTTAAAGCTGCTATCCTTTGGGCTAATGAGTTGGTCCCAGAGACATACAGGCAACAGTTCCATAAATTATGAAAGACCGAATCACAAAGCCACGTTGAGTTCGCAAGGAAACAAGCATGTCTTTTTGATAGGTGGTGTGGTTTTTAAGAGGTCAGACTTTTTCAGACTTTTTCTACAGTGCCCAAAGATGAGGATTGGCTGAAAAACGGTTTTTCGTATCCACCAGTTTGTCATTACTGTCGTGAGAAAGGACACATTGTCTCTGTGTCCTAAGTCGAAACAGAAAAATGGGGGAGAGAAAAAGCAGTTTCTTCTTGTGGGAGCACTCCAGCCCATTAAGTCTTTGGTTGAGATTGGTGTATCTCCTAAACAAGATTTTGTTTCAGATTTGTATGAACTCTTTGTTTCAGACGGGTTAGTGTCTCTGCCGAGTGGCAACACTGTGAAGCAGCCGGTGAAGATACTGCAAGACACTGGGCAGCCCTATTCTTCATTTTGTAGGATGTTTTGGCTTTGTCTGACACTTCAGCAACTGGTTACAGTGTGTTAGTACAAGGTGTGGAGATGGGTTGCATGGAAGTTCCTTTTGTATAATGTGGAACTCGAGTCTATCTTGTTTCTGGTTCCGTTCATTTTGGGAAATTATTTGGCTGGAGGGAAGGTTGTGTAAAAAACCTGTCGTTTGTAAGGAACCCAGAGTAGAGGAACCTGATGGGCTATCAGAAAAGTACCCTAGAATGTTCCCACCGTGTGCCGTTACACGTGCTATGTCTAAGAAAGACGCTGGGAGCAAGTCTGGTGTTGAGGAGGATCCTGTTTTAGGTAAACTTCCTGAGTTGACCTCTCCTTTGAAAACCCCAAAGGTGAGCGAGTTGGTAGGACTACTGAAGGAAGAGAGGGTCCCTACAGTTGACACTTCGATGTCTAGGAAGCAGCTGACTGCTGAATAGAGTAAAGATGTTTCTCTCTCCCCTCTTTTTGCTAAGATACGTCCAGAGGAAATTGAGTTATCGCGCCACTTCTGGGCAAGACAATTGGCACAGTTGCACTTCGACAAGAGATACTGAGGTTGGCTCACGATGGTAGTATGGCAGGCCATGTTGGGGTCAACAAGATGTTTGACCGTACCTTGCGTAACTACTTCTGGCCTGAAACAGGATGTTGTGGCTTACTGTAAATTCTGCTGCTTTTGCCAGAGTACGGATCAACCGAATTAAGCTGTACTGGTTGCACCTTTGCAGTCTATTCCTTCTTTTGACAAACCTTTCAGCAGGGTTCTGTTGGTCTGTGTTGGTTCTTTACCATCGTGTGCTGCCACTCTTTTCCCTGAGGCCATTCCACTGAGGAAAATCACGTCTCCCAGTATTCTTAAGTCCCTTGTGAAGTTATTTTCAACGTTTGGACTTCCGCAGATAGTGCAATCGAACCAAGATTCAAATTTCATGTCAATGTCTTCCAGCAAGTGCTACAGCAGTTGGGTGTTACCCATAGTGCCTCTAGTGCCTACCATCCAGAGTTTCAAGGTGGTCTTGAGAGATTTCATCAGACTTTGAAGTCTGTTGAGAGCTTACTGCTTTGAATTTGAGAATGACTGGAAGAAGGGGTCACTCTAGTGCTGTTTGTAGCACTGGAGGTTGTTCAGGAATCTATTTTAGTTAGATTGAGCTTGTTTGGACATCCTGTCAGAGGTCCTTTTGAGCTTGCTGAGAGAGGTTGTTGCAGGGCAAAATAAACACCACAACAAATCTGTTGGAGCACGTTGGCACTTTTCTATACAGATTGCACCGCGCCTGTGGGTTTGCAAGTGAGAATCTGGAGAAGGCGCAAACGAAAATGAAAGTTTGGTACAATCGGAAGGCCCGAAGACGCACTTTCGATGTGGGTGACCAAGTCCTGGTTTTGTTGGCTGTTCTGGGGTCACCGTTGCAAGCTCGCTTTTCAGGCCCTTACCCCATAGTAAAAAATATATAGTAATCTGGATTACATCACCACACCGGAGCGCAGGAAAAAACCCTGGCTGTGTCATGTCAACATGTTGAAACTATACTTTTGGGTGAAGAGGTCTGTGAAAACCGGTAGTGATGTTCTGCCTGTAGCCACTGCTGTCACCGTTGACTATAGTCTTCCTCGAGTACGAGGAAAGCCCAATACAACCTGTGCCGGTTGGTCGGTTGAATAACTCAGATTCTAGAAAACCTTGATGTCATTTTGGCACTTGTCTCCGGAGGAAAAAGGCGACATTGTTTTTAGAATATCAGCGTTTATTCTCAGATGTGCCAACTCCGACAAATGTACTAGAGCATGACATTGACGTTGGGGACACTAGGCACATGCCTAGTGAGTGAATCCTGAAAAGAGAGAGAAACTCCGCAGTGAGGTGGAGTTCATGCTTGAGCACGGCGTCGCACAACATGGCAACAGTCTGTGGAGTTTGCTCTGTATATTAGTACCTAATGCGGCTGGGTCTGCGGTTTTGTTCCGATTTTCGGAAACTCAAGGCCGTTACTAAGTCTGACTCATACCCTTTGCCTAGGGTCAACGATTGTGTGGACCGTGTTGGCGCTGCTAATTACGTTAGCAAGTTCGATCTGCTGAAGGGATATTGTGAGGTCCCCCTAACTGAGTTCGCCAAAGAGTTGTCTGCTTTTGTCTCTCCTGGTGGTTTGTTTTCCTGTCTTAATCTCCCGTTTGGGTCTTTAAATGCTAAGACCCTTTTGGTCTCTGCACCGGTGCTAGCTGCTCCCGATTTCCGTCGTCCATTTGCTTTGTACACCGATGCCAGCGATGTAGGAGCAGGGGCTGTGCTCCTACAGAAAGACAATATGAATGTTGAGCACCCTGTGGGGTACTTTTCAAATACATTTGCCTCATCAACAACAATACTCGACTATCGAGAAGGAGACGCTCGCTTTGGTACTGGCTCTTCAGCACTTCAAAGTTTATGTATCGGGTCTCTACCCCTATGGTGGTCTATACCGATCATAAACCTCTCATTTCCTGCAAAAGAAGAGTTCCACGAATCGCAGACTCCTTTGCTGGAGTCTCATATTGCAGGAGTTTCCCCTTGAAATCAGACATGTCCGTGGTAAGGACAACTTGGTTGCTGATTTGTCTTTCAAGAGTGGGCAGTCAATAAGTTTGATGTTTTGCGTTTAGCCCACAGGAGGTTGGTGGCACCTTAATTGGGGAGAACGGGCTCGTGGTAATGGCTGGAGCGGAATGAGTGGAATGGTATCAAATACATCAAACATTTACATTTACATTTTAGTCATTTGGCAGACGCTCTTATCCAGAGCGACTTAGTTAGTGAGTGCATAATTTATTTTATTTTTTCATACTGTTTTCCATGTGTTTGATGCCATTCCATTTGCTCCATTCCAGCCATTATTATGAGTCACCCTCCCCTCAGCAGCCTCCACTGGTTTAGCCAGTGTGTAGCCCTGGCACACATTTCATTTTGACTGCACGTTTTGCTTTATTGGAGATTAGTTTCGTTTTGGTTTGGCTCATTCCAAGGGAATGAGAGTTATAGAAACGTACGCGATCTTCAGAGTTTTAGGCAGCTATAGAAAGAGAATGGAAGTACTATTATTAAAAGTGTGTATATGCTGTATATTACCCCCCGGAAAAGTGGTTGTTTGGTCTTGTATGAGAGACCGCCAGTGTTTTATATCGGTTTATATTGGAGAAGGCGACGCATTGAATTAGTGCTGCATTTTGGTTGATCATGTTTTGATATTAAAGTTGTTTTCTGTTGCTTGTGAGCAAACTTTTATTGGCATATTTGTTGTCTTAATGGAAAAGTTATTACAGGCTTAGGTTTTTCCTTTATATTTCGAGGTTGGACGTTAGCGCGTCCAAGCTGATCTTCCTCCCTGTTTTTGTTTTGCTTTACTTTTTGGTTTGCTTTGTGTCTTCAAGTTTGGTGTAGGTATTCATTTAGTGGGTGCTCTTGGTGGGTGTCTTTTAGGTCCCAGTTGTTGTTTCTAGTCAATTCAGTAGACACCCCCATGAGTGTTTTTCAGAACCCCTCTTAGAACCCCACCGGTTTGGTTCTGGTTCTTATTGTTAGTGACTCTTTGTTAGTAACCCATTTTGTTTGGGAGTCAATTTTTGGTTCCTTGCTGGGGAACGTAACGCCTACACACAATACCCCATAATGTCAAAGTGGAATTATGTTTTTAGACATTTTTACAAATTAATTAAAAATGAAAAGCTGAACTATCTAGACTCTAGGTGTTCAACCCCTTTGTTATGGCAAGCCTAAATAAGTTCAGGAGTAAAAATATGCTTAACTAGTCACATAAGCATGGACTCACTCTGTGTGCAATTATGTTAAACATGATTTAGAATGACTACCTCCTCTCTGTACCCCACAGATACAATTCTCTGTAAGGTCCCTCAGTCGAGCAGTGAATTTCAAACACAGATTCAACTACAAAGACCAGGGAGGTTTTTCAATACCTCGCAAAGGACGACACCTGTTGGCATATAGGTAAAAATAACATTGAATATCCCTTCGAGCATGGTGAAGTTATTAATTACACTTTAGATGGTGTATCAATACACCCAGTCACTACAAAGATACAGGCGTCCTTCCTAACTCAGTTGCCGGAGAGGAAGGAAACGGCTCAGGGATTTCACAATGAAGCCAGTGGTGACTTTTAAAACAGAGATTAATGACTGTGATAAGAGAGAACTGAGGATGGATCAACAACATTGTAGTTACTCCAAAATACTAACCTACACTGAACAAAAATATAAACGCAACATGTAAAGTGTTGGTCCTATGTTTCATGAGCTGAAATAAAAGATCACAGAAATGTTTCATACTTACAAAACGCTTTTCTCTCAAATCTTGTGCACTAATTTGTTTACATCTCTGTTAGTGTTAGCATTTCTCCTTTGCCAAGATAATCCATCCACCTGACAGGTGTGGCATATCAAGAAGCTGATTAAACAGCATGATCATTATACAGGTGCACCTTGTGCTGGGGACAATAAAAGGCCACTCTAAAATGTGCAGTTTTGTCACACAACACAATGCCACAGATGTCTCAAGTTTTGAGGGAGCGTGCGATTGGCATGCTGACTGCAGGAATGTCCACCAGAGCTGTTGTCAGAGAATTTAATGTTAATTTCTCTACCAATGTCGTTTTAGAGAATTTGGCAGTACGTCATACCGGCCTCACAACCGCAGACCACGTGTAACGATGCCAGCCCAGGTCCTCCACATCCGGCTTCTTCGATGGCCACTGGCACGCTGGAGAAGTGTGCTCTTCACGGATGAATCCCAGTTTCAACTGTACCGGGCAGATGGCAGACGTGTGGGCGAGCGGTTTGCTGATGTCAACATTGTGAACAGAGTGCCCCATGGTGGCGGTGGGGTTATGGTATGGGCAGGCATAAGCTATGGACAACTAACATAATTGCATTTTATCGATGGAAATTTGAATGCACAGAGAAACGATGACGAGATAATGGCGCCGGAGGGGATGGCTGCCGTTTTATGGACTCTTAACCAACCGTGCTATTTTGTGTGTTTTTCGCATTGTTTGTAACTTATTTTGTACATAATGTTGCTGATACCATCTCTTATGACTGAAAAGAGCTTCTGGACATCAGAACAGCGATTACTCACCTTGAACTGGATGAATGATTTTTCATTAATGAGTCGGACAAGAGGGATTTGCTCCAGACATCCGACAGGGCCCTCATCCCCATCATTCACAGTAGAAAGAAAAGGAGATGTCGCGGAAGGAGATTGGGGTTCTTGTTAAGGAGCCGGTGACAAGTGGCTAATCTGCCTTTGCCATCGATACTATTGGCCAATTTACAATCGCTTGATAATGAAGTGGACGGACTACAGGCACATATCCTACCAACGGAACATTAAAAACTGTAATATCTTATGTTTCACCGAGTCGTGGCTGAACGAAGCCTTGAATAACATACAGCTGGCGGGTTATACACTGTATCTGCAGGATAGAACAGCAGCTTCTTCTAAGACGAGGGGTGGCAGTCTATAAACAACAGCTGGTGCACGATATCTAAGGAAGTCTCAAGGTTTTGCTTGCTTGAGGTAGAGTATCTCATGATAAGCTGTAGACCACACTATCTACCAAGAGTTTTCATCTATATTCTTCATAGCTGTCTATTTACCGCCACAAACTGATGCTGGCACTAAGACCGCACTCAATGAACTGTATACGGCCATAAGCAAACAGGAAAACGCTCATCCAGAGGCGCCGCTCCTAGTGGCCGGGGACTTTAATGCAGGGAAACTTAAATCCGTTTTACCTCATTTCTACCAGCATGTTAAATGTGCAACCAGAGGGGAAAAAAACTCTAGACCACCTTTACTCCACACACAGAGACGCGTACAAAGCTCTCCATCGCCATCCATTTGGAAAATCTAACCATAATTCTATCCTTCTGATTCCTGCTTACAAGGAAAAAATAAAGCAGGAAGCACCAGTGACTCTGTAAATTCAAAAATGGTCAGATGAAGCAGATGCTAAGCTACAGGACTGTTTTGCTAGCACAGACTGGAATATGTTCCGGGATTCTTCCGATGGCATTGAGGAGTACACCACATCAGTCACTGGCTTCATCAATAAGTGCATCGATGACGTCGTCCCCACAGTGACTGTACGTACATACCCCAACCAGAAGCCATGGATTACAGGCAACATCCTCACTGAGCTTAAAGGTAGAGCTGCCGCTTTCAAGGAGCGGGACTCTAACCTGGAAGCTTATAAGAAATCCCGCTATGCCCTCCGACGAACCATCAAACAGGCAAAGCATCAATACAGGACTAAGATCGAATTGTACTACACCGGTTCCGACGCTCGTTGGATGTGGCAGGGCCTGCAAACTATTACAGACTACAAAGGGAAGCACAGCCGCGAGCTGCCCAGTGACGCAAGCCTACCAGACGAGCTAAATTACTTCTATGCTCGCTTCGAGGCAAGTAACACTGAAACATGCATGAGAGCATCAGCTGTTCCGGATGACTGTGTGATCACGCTCTCCGTAGCCGATGTGAGTAAGACCTTTTAAACAGAACAACATTCACAAGGCCGCAGGGCCAGACGGACTACCAGGACATGTACTCCGAGCGTGCACTGACCAACAGGCAAGTGTCTTCACTGACATTTTCAACCCCTCCCTGTCTGAGTCTGTAATACCAACATGTTTCAAGCAGACCACCATAGTCCCTATGCCCAAGAACACTAAGGTAACCTGCCTAAATGACTACCGACCCGTAGCACTCACGTCTGTAGCCATGAAGTGCTTTGAAAGGCTGGTCATGGCTCACATCAACACCATTATCCCAGAAACCCTAGACCCACTCCAATTTGCATACCGCCCGACAGATCCATAGATGATGCAATCTATGTTGCGCTTCACTCTCTCCTTTCACACCTTTACAAAAGGAACACCTATGTGAGAATGCTACTCATTGACTACAGCTCAGCGTTCAACACCATAGTGCCCTCAAAGCTCATCACTAAGCTAAGGACCCTGGGACTAAACACCTCCCTCTGCAACTGGATCCTGGACTTCCTGACGGGTCGCCCCCAGGTGGTAAGGGTAGGTAACAACACATCCGCCACGCTGGTCCTCAACACGGGTACCCCTCAGGGGTGCATGCTCAGTCTCCTACTGTACTCCCTGTTCACTCATGACTGCATGGCCAGGTACTACTCCAACACCATCATTAAGTTTGCCGATGACACAACAGGGGTAGGCCTGACCACCGACAATGACGAGACAGCCTATAGGGAGGAGGTCAGAGACCTGGCCATGTGGTGCCAGGACAACAACCTCTCCCTCAACGTGATCTAGACAAAGGAGATGATTGTGGACTACAGGAAAAAGAAGGTGACCAAACATGCCCCCATTCTCATCAACGGAGCTGTAGTGGAGCAGGTTGAGAGCTTCAAGTTCCTTGGTGTCCACATCAACAACAAACTAACATGGTCCAAGCACACCAAGACAGTTGTGAAGAGGGCACAACAAAACCTATTCCCCCTAAGGAGACTGAAAAGATTTGGCATGGGTCCTCAGATCCTCAAAAGGTTCTACAGCTGCACCATCGAGAGCATCCTGACTGGTTGCATCACTGCCTGATATGGCAACTGCTTGGCCTCCGACCTCAAGGCACTACAGAGGGTAGTGCGTCCGGCCCAGTACATCACTGGAGCCAAGCTTCTTGCCATCCAGGACCTCTATACCAGGCGGTGTCAGAGGAAGGCCCTAAAAATGGTCAAAGACTCCAGCCACCCTAGTCATAGACTGTTCTCTCTGCTACCGCACGGCAAGCGGTACCGGATCGCCAAGTCTAGGTCCAAGAGGCTTCTAAACAGCTTCTACCCCCAAGCCATAAGACTCCTGAACATCTAATGAAATGGCTACCCAGACTATTTGCATTGCCCCCCCCCCCCCCTCCCCCTCTTTTACGCTGCTGCTACTCTGTTTATTATCTATGCATAGTCACTTTAATAACTCTATCTACATGTACACTACCGTTCAAAAGTTTAGGGTCATTTTTTTTTGTTCACTAAAATAACATCAAATTGATCAGAAATACAGTGTAGACATTGTTAATGTTGTAAATGGTATTGTAGCTGGAAACTGCTGATTAAAAAAAAATTGAATATCTATGTAGGCGTACAGAGGCCCATTATCAGCAACCATCAGTCCTGTGTTCCAATGGCACGTTGTGTTTGCTAATCCAAGTTTATCATTTTAAATGGCTAATTGATCATTAGAAAACCCTTTTGCAATTATGTTAGCACAGCTGAAAACTGTTGTGCTGATTAAAGAAGCAATAAAACTGGCCTTCTTGAGACTAGTTGAGTATCTGGAGCATCAGCAATTGTGGGTTCGATTACAGGCTCAGAATGGCCAGAAACAAATAACTTTCTTCTGAAACTCGTCAGTCTATTCGCAAAACACCAGTCTCAACGTCAACAGTGAAGAGGCGACTCCGGGATGCTGACCTTCTAGGCAGAGTTGCAAAAAAAAGCCATATCTCAGACTGCCCATATTAATCTTTAATTTTTATTGGCCAGTCTGAGATAAGGTTTTTTCTTTGCAACTCTGCCTAGAAGGTCAGCATCCCGGAGTCACCTCTTCACTGTTGACGTTGAGACTGGTGTTTTGCGGGTACTATTTAATGAAGCTGCCAGTTGAGGACCAGTGAGGCGTCTGTTTCTCAAACTAGACACTAATGTATTTGTCCTCTTGCTCAGTTGTGCACCGGGGCCTCCCACTCCTCTTTCTATTCTGGTTAGAGCCAGTTTGCGCTGTTCTGTGAAGGGAGTAGTACACAGCGTTGTACGAGATCTTCAGTTTCTTGGGAATTTCTCGCATGGAATAGCCTTCATTTCTCAGAACAAGAATAGACTGACGAGTTTCAGAAGAAAGTTATTTGTTTCTGGCCATTTTGAGCCTGTAATCAAACCCACAATTGCTGATGCTCCAGATACTCAACTAGTCTCAAGAAGGCCAGTTTTATTGCTGCTTTAATCAGCACAACAGTTTTCAGCTGTGCTAACATAATTGCAAAAGGGTTTTCTAATGATCAATTAGCCTTTTAAAATGATAAACTTGGATTAGCAAACACAACGTGCCATTGGAACACAGGACTGATGGTTGCTGATAATGGGCCTCTGTACGCCTAAGTAGATATTCCATTAAAAATCAGCAGTTTCCAGCTACAACAGCCATTTACAACATTAACAATGTCTACACTGTATTTCTGATCAATTTGATGTTATTTTAATGGACACAAAAATTGCTTTTCTTTCGAAAACAAGGACATTTCTAAGTGACCCCAAACTTTTGAACGGTAGTGTACATATTACCTCGACTAACCGGTGCCCCCTGTATATAGCCTCGCTTTTGTTATTTTTTACTGCTACTCATTAATTATTTGTTACTTTTATTTAGTATTTTATATCGTTTCTTTTCTTGGGGGGGGGTATTATTTTTTAAGACTGCATTGTTGGTAAAGGGCTTGTAAGTAAGCATGTCACTGTAAGGTCTATGCCTGTTGTATTCAGCTCATTTGACAAATACGATTTGATTTGAGATCCTGAGGCCTGTTGTCGGGCCATTCATCCGCCGCCATCACCTCATGTTTCACCACCATCATTACTCCTGAGTGGCGCAGTGGTCTAAGGCACTGCATCGCAGTGCTAACTGTGCCACTAGAGATCCTGGTTCGAATCCAGGCTCTGTCGCAGCCGGCCGCGACCGGGAGACTCATGGGCGGCGCACAATTGGCCCAGCGTCGTCCAGGGTAGGGGAGGGAATGGCCGGCAGGGATGTAGCTCAGTTGATAGAGCATGGCGTTTGCAACGCCAGGGTTGTGGGTTCGATTCCCACGGGGGGCCAGTATAAAAAAAATATGTATTCACTAACTGTAAGTCGCTCTGGATAAGAGCGTCTGCTAAATGACTAAAATGTAAATGTAAATAATGCACGGGCCAATTTTGCAAGAGTCTGTACACAATTCCTGCAAGCTGAAAATGTCCCAGTTCTTCCATGGCCTGCACACTCACCAGACAATGTCACCCATTGAGCATGTTTGGGATGCTCTGGAGCAACGTGTAGGACAGCGTGTTCCAGGTCCCGCAAATATCCAGCAACTTCGCACAGCCATTGAAGAGGAGTGGGACAACATTCCACAGGCCACAATCAACATCCTGATCAACTCTATGCGAAGGAGATGTCGCGCTGCATGAGGCAAATAGTGGTCACCAGATACTGACTGGTTTTGGTCCCGTGTAGCTCAGTTGATAGAGCATGGCGCTTGCAACGCCAGGGTTGTGGGTTCGTTTCCCACGGGGGGCCAGTATGAAAAATTTATGCACTCACTAACTCTAAGTCGCTCTGGATAAGAGCGTTTGCTAAATGACTAAAATGTTAAATGTTAATGTTTTCTGATCCATGCCCCTACCTTTTTTTTGTATCTGTGACCAACAGATGCATATCTGTATTCCCAGTCATGTGAAATCCGTAGATTAGGGCCGAAGGAATTTATTTCAATTGACTGATGTCCTTATATGAACTGTAACTAAGTAAATTCGTTGAAATTGTTGCATGTTGCGTTTTATATTTTTGTTCAGTGTAAATGACAGTGAAAAGAAGGAAGCCTGTACAAAATAAAACTATAAATCAAATCAATTCTATTTGTAATTTGTCACATACACGTGTTTAGCAGATGTTATTGCGGGTGTAGCGAAATGCTTGTGCTTCTAGCTCCGACAGTGCAGTAATATCTAACAAGTAATGTCTAATTTCACAACTTATACCCAATACACACACATCTAGGTAAGGAATGGAATTTAAGAATATATACGTATATGGACAAGCAATGACCGAGCGGCATGGACTAAGATACAGTATAATATTATAGAACACGGTATATACAGTGGGGGGAAAAAAAGTATTTAGTCAGCCACCAATTGTGCAAGTTCTCCCACTTAAAAAGATGAAAGGCCTGTAATTTTCATCATAGGTACACGTCAACTATGACAGACAAATTGAGAATTTTTTTTCCAGAAAATCACATTGTAGGATTTTTAATGAATTTATTTGCAAATTATGGTGGAAAATAAGTATTTGGTCACCTACAAACAAGCAAGATTTCTGGCTCTCACAGACCTGTAACTTCTTCTTTAAGAGGCTCCTCTGTCCTCCACTCGTTACCTGTATTAATGGCACCTGTTTGAACTTGTTATCAGTATAAAAGACACCTGTCCACAACCTCAAACAGTCACACTCCAAACTCCACTATGGCCAAGACCAAAGAGCTGTCAAAGGACACCAGAAACAAAATTGTAGACCTGCACCAGGCTGGGAAGACTGAATTTGCAATAGGTAAGCAGCTTGGTTTGAAGAAATCAATTGTGGGAGCAATTATTAGGAAATGGAAGACATACAAGACCACTGATAATCTCCCTCGATCTGGGGCTCCACGCAAGATCTCACCCCGTGGGGTCAAAATGATCACAAGAATGGTGAGCAAAAATCCCAGAACCACACAGGGGGACCTTGTGAATGACCTGCAGAGAGCTGGGACCAAAGTAACAAAGTCTACCATCAGTAACACACTACGCCGCCAGGGACTCAAATCCTGCAGTGCCAGACGTGTCCCCCTGCTTAAGCCAGTACATGTCCAGGCCCGTCTGAAGTTTGCTAGAGTGCATTTGGATGATCCAGAAGAGGATTGGGAGAATGTCATATGGTCAGATGAAACCAAAATATAACTTTTTGGTAAAAACTCAACTCGTCGTGTTTGGAGGACAAAGAATGCTGAGTTGCATCCAAAGAACACCATACCTACTGTGAAGCATGGGGGTGGAAACATCATGCTTTGGGGCTGTTTTTCTGCAAAGGGACCAGGACGACTGATCCGTGTAAAGGAAAGAATGAATGGGGCCATGTATCGTGAGATTTTGAGTGAAAACCTCCTTCCATCAGCAAGGGCATTGAAGATGAAACGTGGCTGGGTCTTTCAGCATGACAATGATCCCAAACACACCACCCGGGCAACGAAGGAGTGGCTTCGTAAGAAGCATTTCAAGGTCCTGGAGTGGCCTAGCCAGTCTCCAGATCTCAACCCCATAGAAAATCTTTGGAGGGAGTTGAAAGTCTGTGTTGCCCAGCGACAGCCCCAAAACATCACTGCTCTAGAGGAGATCTGCATGGAGGAATGGGCCAAAATACCAGCAACAGTGTGTGAAAACCTTGTGAAGACTTACAGAAAACGTTTGACCTGTGTCATTGCCAACAAAGGGTATATAACAAAGTATTGAGAAACTTTTGTTATTGACCAAATACGTATTTTCCACCATAATTTGCAAATAAATTCATTAAAAGTCCTACAATGTGATTTTCTGGATTTTTTTTCCTCATTTTGTCTGTCATAGTTGACGTGTACCTATGATGAAAATTACAGACCTCTCTCATCTTTTTAAGTGGGAGAACATGCACAATTGGTGGCTGACTAAATACTTTTTTTCCCCACTGTACGTATGAGATGGTTAGTGCAAGATATGTAAACGTTATTAAAGTGACTAGTGTTCCATTTCTTAAAGTGGCCAGTGATTCCAATAGGCAGCAGCGCAACCTCTTGTGCTAGTGATGGCTATTTAACAGTCTGATGGCCTTGAGATAGAAGCTGTTTTTCATTTTCTTGGTCCCAGCTTTGATGCACCTGTACTGACCTCGCCTTCTGGATGATAGAGGGGTGAACAGGCAGTGGCTCGTGGTTGATGTCCTTGATGATCTTTTTGGTCTTCCTGTGACCGGGTGTCCTAGAGGGCAGGTAGTTTGCCCCCGGTAATACGTTCGGCAGACCGCACCACCCTCTGGAGAGCCCTGCGGTTGCGGGCGGTGCCGTACCAGGTGGTGATACAGCCCGACAGGATGCCCTCAATTGTGCATCTGTAAAAGTTTGAAGGTTTTAGGTGCCAAGCCAAATTTCTTCAGCCTCCTGAGATTGAAGAGGCTCTATACTAAATATATTCACGTCACCAAATAATTGATTAAAACATACTCTTTTGCTATGAAGGTCTACATTAACCTTAACAGCACTCTGTAGGGTAGCGCCATGGTGTAGCTGGAGGACAGCTAGTTTCCGTCCTCCTCTGGGTACATTGACTTTAATACAAAACCTAGGAGGCTCAAGGTTCTCACCCACTTCCATAGACTTACACAGTAATTTTGACAACTTCCAGAGGATGGACTCCAACCTATCAGCTCTCTTGCAGCCTGAACTGACATGTTGTCCACCCAATCAAAGGATCAGAGAATGACTAGTACTGAAAGCATACGCTACAGCTACCTAGCACTGCAGTGCATCAAATGTGGTGAGCAGTTGACTCAAAGAGCGAGACAATAGTTAAACAGTTTTTAACAAATTAATTTATTGAAAAATGAAGGAGAAGCGAGAGAAAGAGCTAGCTATATTTCTCATTCTTTCCACTTTCACTTACTTAGCTAGTGAATGCAGCTAACTAGTTTAGCCTACTCAAACACCCGGCTCAAACAGAGAGGGGTGCTATGTTAGCTAGCTGTCTATAGCTATCTAACACTGGAACTCTTCCAAGTCAAGGTACGTTTTTGGTTTTATTAATTTATTGCAACCGGGGCCTGCCGGTGTAACTGCTAAACTGCTTGCTGACTGTACACTGTACTGCATGATTGTAGCGGGTTTACTAACACGTGAGTTCTAGTAGCTATGTTGACTATGATATTAACGATGTAGGCTGTGTGCAGCAGTTATGATATGAAGGTTTGGCTTGGAAAGTTTTATTTTTTTTGCCTGGTGACAGACAGCTGATGTGTTGTGCACTAAAGTCCACAAGCGTAGGGGAAAGGTGAGAGGAGGAGAGCGCGTAGATGCGAGAAGGAATACAACAAGCATAGTAATCATGCTATTTGTATTTGGCTGCTATGTAAGTGAACTGTGTTTGCATGTGATCAGAGGTTTATTCATTCCGCCGATTCTGTAGAAAAATAATTTCCTCCCTCATCTTAAACAGCACTGACTGCCACTGATTCCGAAACCTTCATCCTGTTTGCAAGAATGCACTAAAGTTGAACTGCAGAAAAATTTAGCTGATGGAAAAACATCCCCACAGCATGATGCTGCCACCACCATGCTTCATTGTGGGGATGGTGTTCTCGGGGTGATGAGAGGTGTTGTGTTTGTGCCAGACATAGCTTTTTCCTTGATGGACAAAAAGCTCATTTTTAGTTTCATCTGAACAGAGTACCTAATTCCATATGTTTGGGGAGTCTCCCACATGCCTTTTGGCGAACACCAAACGTGTTTGCTTATTTTTTCTTTAAGCAATGGCTTTTTTCTGGCCACGCTTCCGTAAAGCCCAGCTCTGTGGAGTGTATGGCTTAAAGTGGTCCTATGGACAGGTACTCCAATCTCCGCTGTGGAGCTTTGCAGCTCCTTCAGTGTTATCTTTGGTCTCTTTGTTGCCTCTCTGATTAATGCCCTCCTTGCCTGGTCCATGAGTTTTGGTGGGTGGCCCTCTCTTGGCAGGTTTGTTGTGGTGCCATTTTCTTTACATTTTTTAATAATGGATTTAATGGTGCTCCGTGGGATGTTCAAAGTTGGGATTTTTTAAAATAACCAACCCTGATCTGTACTTCTCCACAACTTTGTCCCTGACCTGTTTGGAGAGCTCCTTGGTCTTCTTGGTGCCGCTTGCTTGGTGGTGCCCCTTGCTTAGTGGTGTTGCAGACTCTGGGGCCTTTCAGAACAGGTGTGTGTATATATATACTGAGATCGTGTGACACTTAGATTGCATACTGGTGGACTTTATTTAACTAATAATGTGCCATCTGAAGGTAATTGGTTGCACCAGATCTTATTTAGGGGTTTCATAGCAAAGGAGGTTAATACATATGCACGCACCACTTTTCCGTTATAATTTTTTTTTAGAATTGTTGGAAATTTCATATTTTGTGTATGTCCATTACATGAAATCCAAATAAAAATCAATTTAAATTACAGGTGGTAATGCAACAAAATAAGAAAAACGCCAAGGGGGATGAATACTTTTGCAAGGCACTGTAAAACACAAGGCCAAATCTACACTGGAGTTGCTTACCAAGAAGACAGTGAATGTTCCTGAGTGGCCTAGTTACAGTTGTGACTTAAATCTGCTTGAAAATCTATGGCAAGACTTGAAAATGGCTGAAAAGCAATGATGAACAACCAACTTGACAGAGCTTGAAGAATTAAAAAAGAATATTGCAAATATTGTACAATCCAGGTGTGCAAAGCTCTTAGAGACTTTCCCAGAAAGACTCACAGCTGTAATTGCGGCCAAAGATGATTCTAACATGTATTGACTCAGAGGTGTGAATGCCTACAGTACCAGTCAAAAGTTTGGACACACCTACTCATTCAAGGGTTTTTCTTAATTTTTTACTATTTTCTATATTGTAGAATAATAGTGAAGACATCAAAACTATGAAATTACACATGGAATCATGTAGTAACCAAAAAAGTGTTAACCAAATCAAAATATATTTTAGATTTGAGATTCTTCAAATTAGCCACTCTTTGCCTGGATGACAGCTTTGCACACTCTTGGCATTCTCTCAACCAGCTTCATGAGGTAGTCACCTGGAATGCTTTTCCAACAGTCTTGAAGGAGTTCCCACATATGCTGAGCACTTGTTGGCTGCTTTTCCTTCACTCTGCGGTCCAACTCATCCCAAACCATCTCAATTGGGTTGAGGTCGGCTGATTGTGGAGGCCAGGTCATCTGATGCAGCACTCCATCACTCTCCTTCTTGGTCAAATAGCCCTTACACAGCCTGGAGGTGTGTTTTGGGTCATTGTCCTGTTGAAAAACAAATGATAGTCCCGCTAAGCGCAAACCAGAAGGGATGACGTATCGCTGGAGAATGCTGTGGTAGCCATGCTGGTTAAGTGTGCCTTTAAATTCTAAATAAATCACAGACAGTGTCACCAGCAAAGCACCATCACACCACCTCCTCCATGCTTCACGGTGGGAACCACACATGCAGAGATCATCCGTTCACCTACTCTGCATCTCAGAAAGACACGGCGGTTTGAACCAAAAATCTCAAATTTGGACTCATCAGACCAAATGACATATTTCCACCAGTCTAATGTCCATTGCTCGTGTTTCTTGGCACAAGCAAGTCTCTTCTTATTATTGGTGTCCTTTAGTAGTGGATTCTTTGCAGCAATTTGACCATGAAGGCCTGATTTCACGCAGTCTCCTCTGAACAGTTGATGTTGAGATGTGTCTGTTACTTGAACTCTGTGAAGCATTTACTTGGGATGCAATCTGATGTGCACTTAATTGCTGGTTTCTGAGTCTGGTAACGCTAATTAACTTATCTTCTGCAGCAGCGGTAACTCTGGGTCTTCCTTTCCTGTGGCGGTCCTCATGATTTCATCATAGCGCTTGATAAAGCTATCATCTGGATACCAACCCTACCTTGTCACATCACAACTGATTGGCTCAAACGCATTAAGAAGGAAAGAAATTCCACAAATTAAGTTTTTAACAAGGCACAGCTGTTAATTGAAATGCATTCCAGGTGACTACCTCATGAAGCTGGTTGAGAGAATGCCAAGAGTTTGCAAAGCTGTCATCAAGGCAAAGAATGGATACTTTGAAGAATCTCAAATATTTGTTTAACACTTTCTTGGTTACTACATTATTCCGTATGTGTTATTTCATAATTTTGATGTCTTCACTATTATTCTACAATGTAGAAAATACCCCAAAAATGAAGAAAATCCCTGAAATGAGTAGGGGTGTCCACATTTCTGACTGGTACTGTACGTAAATGAGATATTTCTGTATTCATTTTCAATAAGTTTGCTTAAAAATCTAAAAACATGTTTTCCCTTTGTCATTATGGGGTGTTTTGTGTAGATGGGGGGGTGGTAATAATATATATAATCCTTTATGAATTACGGCTGCAACACAAAATGTGGAATAAGTCAAGGGGTATGAATACTTTCTGAAGGCACTGTATATTTGTGCAAGAAGGCATTTCCACCGCCATTTCTCACATAATTAATTTTACTGACACAAAAAGATCCCACCTTGTCTAGTGTATTATGTTTTATCGACATTTGGAAAGTTTACTGACAGATTAGCTGTTTCCATCAGGCCTGTCGTGACATTTAAAAAAATCCGACATGTACTTTACTCGCATTAAAAGGTTGTTTGGAAACCTGTTTAGTGTAAGTGGGATTCATATTCAACATACACATGCTATAGCTACATGTAACGGCCAAAATAATGGAAACGTTAGTAAATTAGGGATACAAAGTATATTGAAAGCAGGTGCTTCCACACAGGCGTGGTTCCTGAGTTAATTAAGCAATTAACATTCCGTGCTTAGTGTCATGTATAAAAATGCTGGGCATGCCATTATTTTGATTACCATGGCTATGCCCCCATCCACAGGGCACAAGTGGTCACTGAATGGTTTGATGAGCATGAAAACGATGTAAGCCATATGCCATGGCCATCTCAGTCACCCGGTCTCAACCCAATTGAACATTTATGGGAGATTCTGGAGCGGGACCTGAGACAGCGTTTTCCACCACCATCAACAAAAACCAAATGATGGCGTTTCTCGTGGAAGAATTAAAGAAAGTTCCAGACACTCGTTAAATTTATGCCACGGTGCATTGAAGCTGTTATGTCTCGTAGTGTCCCAATGCCTTATTAAGACACTAAGTTGGTGTTTTCTTTATTTTGGCAGTTACCTGTAGCTATAGCATGGTGTAACCGTTACACCAAGATATCCAAACCTCTTGGCGTAACTGTTAGTGTGTTGGCTTAACAATCGCATCAGAAGTGGGATGCTGCCCGTGAAGCCATCGAAGAGGCGTGTACACGCGAGGGACTTGATATAGAGAAGCATGACGAAGCGATCTTAAGCCAACACATAGTGACCCCGTCAAGGGGTTTGGACTTGACAGTCGCTGGACCCTGATTCAAGTCCCATCGGGGCTACCCCCCAAATTCGCTACAACATACTTCCATGGTTGGTTTCATTGACCACGTTTACATGCGTACCGATATCCCGTTCTTATTCGGGATATTCAAGTATTCTGTTTTTGAGTTGACACATATAAACAATCCTGTTTGCCCCAGAAGACTAAAATAAAGTAGTGCTCACCAGAATGTTATACATGGATAGAATGAATGCATTAGTAATCTAGTTAACACCGGTAAAGTTGTCTGTTTCATTTAGGGACCTGGGTAAAAATGCAATAACTCCAACAGTGGAAAGATTGGTCCTGTGCAAAATGTCCAAATGTCATCAGTTTGACCGGTTTTAAGGAAATGAAAAGCTGAGAAAGCAACTTTACACGTTTCTGGTAAGTCTTCAGTTCATCTTGGGTGCATATTTTATGTGGTTGAAATACTGTCTGCTTGTATACAGTGCATTCGGAAAGTATTCAGACCCCTTCACTTTTTCCACATTGTTACATTCTAAAATTGATTAAATTGTTTTTTCTCCCTCATCAATCTACACACAATACCCCATAATGACAAAGCAAAACAGGGTTTTTAGAAAATTTTGCAAATGTATTAAAAATTACAAACTATCACATTTACGTAAGTATTCAGACCCTTTACTTTGTTGAGGCACCTTTGGCAGCAATTACAGCCTCAAGTGTCTTTAGGTATGACACTACAAGCTTGGCACACCAGTATTTGGGGAGTTTCTCCCATTCTTCTCTGCACATCCTCTCAGGCTCTCAGGTTGGCGAGGGAGCGTCGCTGCACAGCTATTTTCAGGTCTCTCCAGAGATGTTCGATCGGGTTCAAGTCCGGGCTCTGGCTGGGGCACTCAAGGACATTCAAGGACTTGTCCCGAAGCCACTCCTGCGTTGTCTTGTCTGTGTGCTTAGGGTCGTTGTCCTGTTGGAAGGTGAACCTTCGCCCCAATCTGAGGTCCTGAGCGCTCTGGGGCAGGTTTTCATCAAGGATCTCTGTACTTTGCTCCGTTCATCTTTCCCTCGATCCTGACTATTCTCACAGTCGCTGCTGCTGAAAAACATCCTCACAGCATGATGCTGCAATCATGCTTCACCGTAGGAATGGTGCCAGGTTTCCTCCAGATGTGACGCTTGGCATTCAGGCCAAAGAGTTCAATCTTGGTATCATCAGACCAGAGAATCTTGTTTCTCATGGTCTGAGAGTCCTTTAAGTGCCTTTTGGCTAACTCCAAGCGGGCTGTCATGTGCCTTTTTACTGAGGAGTGGCTTCCGTCTGGCAACTCTACCATAAAGGCCTGATTGGTGGGGTGCTGCAGAGATGGTTGTCCTTCTGGAACGTTCTCCCATCCCCACAGAGGAACTCTGAAACTCTGTCAGAGTGACCATTGGGTTCTTGGTCACCTCCCTAACCAAGGCCCTTCTCCCCCGATTGCTCAGTTTGGCTGGGCGGCCAGCTCTAGGAAGAGTCTTGGTGGTTCCAAACGTCTTCCATTTAAGAATGATGGCGGCCACTGTGTTCTTGGGGACCTTCAATGCTGCAGGAATGTTTTGGTACCCTTCCCCAGATCTATGCCTCGACACAATCCTGCCTTGAAGAAGCTCTACGGACAATTATTTTGACCTCGTGGCTTGGTTTTTGCTCTGACATGCACTGTCAACTGTGGGACCTTATATAGACAGGTGTGTGCCGTTCCAAATCATGCCCATTCAATTGAATTTACCACAGGTGGACTCCAATGAAGTTGTAGAAACATCTCAAGGATGATCAATGGAAACAGGATGCACCTGAGCTCAATTTCGAGTCTCATTGCAAAGGGTCTGAATACTTATGTAAATAAGGTATTTGTTTTTTATTTTAATACAGTGAGGGAAAAAAGTATTTGATCCCCTGCTGATTTTGTACGTTTGCCCACCTGACAAAGAAATTATCAGTCTATAATTTTAATGGTAGGTTTATTTGAACAGTGAGAGACAGAATAACAACAAATAATCCAGAAAAACGCATGTCAAAAATGTTATAAATTGATTTGCATTTTAATGAGGGAAATAAGTATTTGACCCTCTCTCAATCAAAGATTTCTGGCTCCCAGGTGTCTTTTATACAGGTAACGAGCTGAGATTAGGAGCACACTCTTAAATGGAGTGCTCCTAATCTCAGTTTGTTACCTGTATAAAAGACACCTGTCCACAGAAGCAATCAATCAATCAGATTCCAAACTCTCCACCATTGCCAAGACCAAAGAGCTCTCCAAGGATGTCAGGGACAAGATTGGCTGGAATGGGCTGGAATTGGCTACAAGACCATCACCAAGCAGCTTGGTGAGAAGGTGACAACAGTTGGTGGGATTATTCGCAAATGGAAGAAACACAAAATAACTGTCAATCTCCCTTGGCCTGGGGCTCCATGCAAGATCTCACCTCGTGGCGTTAAAATGATCATGAGAACGGTGAGGAATCAGCTCAGAACTACACAGGAGGATCTTGTCAATGATCTCAAGGCAGCTGGGACCATAGTCACCAAGAAAACAATTGGTAACACACTACGCCGTGAAGGACTGAAATCCTGCAGCGCTCGCAAGGTCCCCCTGCTCAAGAAAGCACATATACAGGGCCGTCTGAAGTTTGCCAATGAACATCTGAATGATTTACAGGAGAACTGGGTGAAAGTGTAGTGGTCAGATGAGACCAAAATCGAGCTCTTTGGCATCAACTTAACTCTCCGTGTTTGGAGCAGGAATGCTGCCTATGACCCCAAGAACACCATCCCCACCGTCAAACATGGAGGTGGAAACATTATGCTTTGGGGGTGTTTTTCTGCTAAGGGGACAGGACAACTTCACCGCATCAAAGGGACGATGGACAGGGCCATGTACCATCAAATCTTGGGTGAGAACCTCCTTCCCTCAGCCAGGGCATTGAAAATGGGTCGTGGATGGGTATTCCAGCATGACAATGACCCAAAACACACGGCCAAGGCAACAAAGGAGTGGCTCAAGAAGAAGCACATTAAGGTCCTGGAGTGGCCTAGCCAGTCTCCAGACCTTAATCCCATAGAAAATCTGTGGAGGGTGATGAAGGTTCGAGTTGCCAAACGTCAGCCTCAAAACCTTAATGACTTGGAGAAGATCTGAAAAAGGACAAAATCCCTCCTGAGATGTGTGCAAACCTGGTGACCAACTACAAGAAACGTCTGACCTCTGTGATTGCCAACAAGGGTTTTGCCACCAAGTACTAAGTAATGTTTTGCAGAGGGGTCAAATACTTATTTCCCTAATTAAAATGCAAATCAATTTTATAACATTTTTGACATGCGTTTTTCTGGATTTTTTTGTTCATTCTGTCTCTCACTGTTCAAATAAACCTACCATTAAAATTATAGACTGACTGTGGTCCTCTGTAGCTCAATTGGTAGAGCATGGCGCTTGTAACGCCAGGGTAGTGGGTTCGATCTCCGGGACCACCCATACGTAAAAATGTATGCACACATGACTGTAAGTCGCTTTGGATAAAAGCGTCTGCTAAATGGCATATTATATTATTATTATTATATCATCATGTCTTTGTCAGTGGGCAAACGTAAAAAATCAGCAGGGGATCAAATACTTTTTTCCCTCACTGTACATTTCTAAAAACCTGTTTTCTCTTTGTCATTATGGGGTGTATTGTGTGTAGATTGAGGGGAAAAAAATAAATGTAATCCATTTTAGAATAAGCCTGTAACGTAACAAAATGTGGAAAAGGGGAAGGGGTCTGAATACTTTCCGAATGCACTGTAAGTGTCAAAGATAACACATTACACGTGCATTCACATTTTCTTAAGAGATGCTGAAAGAAATGTCATATTTCTCCACTCCTGTTCCCGAGACAAAATTAACATTTGTTGTATGATTTCACTGCAAGAAGTGCATCATTCTGCAGGAGTTTATATTATATTATGCTACATGTGAGAGGTTACAGACCTACAGTCAGTGTCCATATTTCAGTTACTATTCCAGTTAACCCATATGAACTTAAATTAGGAATATTCTGTTTATTCATGGACCAGGGATACTCATGAGCGGGATATCAAAGGTGCATCTAAACAGCTTATCCCAAATAAGACCTTAAGAGGGATATGAGCTACTATCCAGAATACTGTGCACATGTAAACGTGGTAATTGACTCTCCCCTTAAACTGCCCCTAATTCACCCATTTACCCAAGTCCGTTGGAGAGGATCAGCTTGAGCAAAGTGAGGTTTAGAATCACACAAATATTATTCCCCTTCAAATAATTAGTAGAGCTACGCCTATCCTAGCTAAAGCTTACTGTATGCTTCCCAGTCTAAACAGTTTGCACATATACTATGACAACATTTATTAAGTTTGTTTTGGTGTTTGGCAGGTTATTTTTCCGGCTGTTCGCGCACAAATTTTTCTCGAGGCTTGTCGAAGTTCGGTAGCCGAAGCCTATGCCCCTTCGTCGGTGATTGGTCAACATTAGGGATTCTTGAAATGTGTGTTGTCATTCAATGACATACGACTAGTTTTTGACATTTTTCTCACTAGAGAAATACTGCACCAAACATCTTTGTTAGATGTAAAATAACGTGACCAAGACCACCTCGGCAAAAACATAAATTTATTTCCGATTTTCTTGAGTTGTTTTAGATCAATTTGGACTATTTTAAGGAAGTGTACTTGTTGCTACAGCATCTCGAGGGACATACAGGAATATTTTTCTCATTTTTCAAGCGATGGTATTTTAAGGGAGTATGCGAGCACAAACGTCACTTTGCGTAGAGAAGTTCTGCCAACCTATGTATGCAGACGCGTTAAAAGAAAAATAGCCTTTGAATGATCAAAACATCACCCATAATATTTTTATGTTATTAAAATGCTCAGAATATAAATTGTACCTTTTCTCTCATCTCTAACTATCAGGAAGCCTGAAAGAACAGGCTGAGTGGGCGGGAGCTTATATTCATGAGCTCGCCTTGACTGACAGCACTTTGAAATGCCCTTGTGGTCGTTGCCAGGTTACAATGTAAACAATGTCATTCTTAGCCTAAATAGTATGCCTCAACCCATTTTTTTCTGCAACATGCTCATGTTCAACAGAGCTGATCATGGACTGACAAACCGCAGCAATACACAATTGCATTACTATTGTTTTGTAACTAATTACAGAATACAGTTAGTTCACTGATACACTTCACAAGAATTAGTCAAGCCTGAGTCACCTTAGAAGCTTTGACATGAATGTACATGAAAACAGCATACAATAAGTGAACTGGACAATTGATTGGTGCCGCTGCATTAGCATTATAAATGACCATATGTTCAGAATTGTATGTGTTGATCAGACATTTATTTGATAATTTACAATTGGCCAGCATAGCTGAAATATTGATCAACATGAACACTCATGAGAAATAAATTTGGCATAAATTTTTTTTATTACAGCCATAAGCCCAATGCAGGACCCGTTGATTCTTACAATTTGTAACACTCCTCTCCCATCCGAATGATTATCATATCACGTAAAAGTGAATTACTTAGGGTTTAGGAAATGTAACCAATTACAGAGATTGATCGGGAGAGGAAGGGGAACCATGTACCCTGCTTCAATCAAGCAGGCTTCAGTCACCAACTTGGCTTCAGTCACCCCCAAGATTGAAGCGGGAGACAAATCCAGCTATGGCCTCCTCCTTGTCAGGCCTCTCACACTGGGCAGACGGGTCCTGGGATGGACAGCTCGCACAGCTTCCCCACATACAACGATGGATCAAGGGTGAAGAGGAGATCCAGGAGCCTGTCTACGTAGCCTGTCATGTTTTGAAAAGGCAAATGTTTGTTAAATGGGAAGTGTATTTAATTTCCTTTTATTTAATGTTCTGAGTTATTGTTGATGTAGTGGTCTACTCATTCTATTATGTATTTTCTGGTGTTTCTGAAGTACTTTTTTTGTGAAACTTCTCAATGTTGGTGTGCTCAATTGATGCAGATTTGAAATGAATAACTATGTTGGGTCTGTCTTCACAGGCTTCACAGCATATCCCCCCTTTGCCTTTGGGAAAGCTGATTTTGTATCACAGCATTCCTTTTGCAAAGGTTGCCTGAGAAGCTGTGCAGACAGTAGATGTTGAATTTTCTAAAATGTCTATCATTACTGCTTGATGATAGTGGAAAGACAAAAGGTGATGTAAAGTGAAATTACTGTTAGCTTGCTAGCTAAGTCACACCACAGATGAAAGGTTACCAGTTTATTTCGTCGTATGTTCTGCTTGAGCTAGCTATTAGTAGCTATCTTATGGTCTGTAAACAAAACCAAAGCATGGTGTATATGTGATGACGGTTTTAAAGCGGTACATATTTAAATTAGTAAAGATGATAAGATGCTACCAAAGCCGGAAGTAAATCCTTGGTAATGCCTGCCTCCTGAATCTTACGTTTTTGACACTGGGTGAGGGGACCGGTAACTTTATGATCAAACTTTATCAATGTACCAGCTACAGTCATTTATCATACTTGGGTCACCCTACTTTGAACTGGTTTCATCCAAATAGTATCCAATTTGAAGAAAACAACATGATTTTCACTGTTCGGGACCTTTAAGGCAATCCCCCCCCATAAAAAACACTCATGCGCAACCAGACGATTGATTGATTTGATTGACTGGAGACAGCTTGTGTCAATTAAATAATATTTCCTATGATTTTCTACCTGCAGCAAACCTACTGGATAATGCTGGACACACCGGTCAAAGAAAAAACCCCACTAAAACCAACTAAACTGGCCTTATCTATACAATATCTGAAGGTGATGTGTGGTTGAGAAAAATGGATGTTTACCCAATGGTGTCATTATCCCACCTCTCTCCTCAGTTCCAAAGCTCTTGGTGGACCTTCACGTGAAGTTGCTGAGGAAGATTGGCAAGTCAGTGTCTGCAGACAGATGGGAGAAGTACATTGTGAAGGTAAATGGATCTCAGAACAAGGCTTGTCATTTTTCTGCACACTCCGAGACAGTTACGCGTTGCTTTATAGATGATTCAACTTTCAATATATTTAATTTTTATAAAAATACAGGCAGTGGCATGAGTCTGGGCATTCTGAAAGATGATATTGTATATTTTAGAGGTTTACCAATGGATGATGGAATGTGTTTCCTTATAGGTGTGCCATGAGTTCAACAGTACCTGGGCATGGGAGCTTGAAAATAAAGGATACAAGGACATGTCTGTGGAGTGCAAGACTGGAATCCTCAAAGTAAGTGGCCAGTCTTTGTAATTAGTAGGCCTAACATCTCGGGATGCACTATGTTTATTTTCAATCAAAATCACAATATTGACATGTACATCATATTGCAAGAGTTTGCAATATACAGTGCATTCGGAAAGTATTCAGACCCCTTGACTTTTTCCACATTCTGTTACTGTACAGCCTTATTCTAAAATTGATTAAATTGTTTTTTTCTCTCATCAATCTACACACAATACCCCATAATGACAAAGCAAAAACAGGTTTTTAGAAATGTTTGCAAATGTATTACAAATAAAAATAAACAAATACCTTATTTACGTAAGTATTAAGACCCTTTGCTATGAGACTCGAAATTGAGCTCAGGTGCATCCTGTTTCCATTGATCATTCTTGAGATGTTTCTACAACTTGATTGGAGTCCACCTGTGGTAAATTTAATTGATTGGACATGATTTGGAAAGGGACACACCTGTCTATATAAGGTCCCACCGTTGACAGTGCATGTCAGAGAAAAACCAAGCCATGAGGTCGAAGGAATTGTCCGTAGAGCTCATAGACAGGATTGTGTCGAGGCACAGATCTGGGGAAGGGTACCAAAACATTTCTGCGGCATTGAAGGTCCGGAAGGACAACCATCTCTGCAGGACTCCAACAATCAGGCCTTTATGGTAGAGTGGCCAGACGGCAGCCACTCCTCAGTAAAAGGCACATGACAGCCCGCTTGGAGTTTGCCAAAAGGCACCTAAAGGACTCTCAGATCATGGGAAACAAGATTCTCTGGTCTGATGAAACCAAGATCGAACTCTTTGGCCTGAATGCCAAGCGTCACGTCTGGAGGAACCTGGCATCATCCCTACGGTGAAGCATGGTGGTGGCAGCATCATTCTGTGGGGATGTTTTTCAGCGGCAGGGATTGGGAGACTAGTCATGATCGAGGGAAAGATGAACGGAGCAAAGTACAGAGATCCTTGATGAAAGGCTGCTCTGCGGCTCAGGACCTCACCTTCCAACAGGACAACGATCCTAAGCACACAGCCAAGACAACGCAGGAGTGGCTTCGGGACAAGTCTCTGAATGTCTTTGAGTGGCCCAGCCAAAGCCCGGACTTGAACCCGATCGAACATCTCTGGAGAGACCTGAAAATAGCTGTGCAGTGACGCTCCCCATCCAACCTGACAGAGCTTGAGAGGATCTGCAGAGAAGAATGGGAGAAACTCCCCAAATACAGGTATGCCAAGCTTGTAACGTCATACCCAATAAGACTCGAGGCTGTAATCGTTGCCAAAGGTGCTTCAACAAAGTACTGATTAAAGGGTCTGAATACTTATGTAAATGTGATATTTCTGTTGTATTTATTTATTTTTGCAAAAATATTTTAAAAAACGTTTTTTGCTTTGTCATTATGGGGTATTGTGTGTAGATTGGGGGGGGGGGGGGACAATTTAATCCATTTTAGAATAAGGCTGTAACCTAACAAAATGTGGAAAAGGTCAAGGGTGCTGAATATTTTCTTAATGCACTGTAGCAGTAATTAGGCTAGTTCTGCATGCAAACATGCAACATATATTTCCAAACAAGATGCAGGTGGTAAAAATGACACCACTTTTCACCTAAATAAATCTACATATTTTCTGTATGATACAAAAGTGAATTCTCTGAAAATATTGGTGCCAGTGGTGGTGGCACAGATCTTGTGCAGTTCACCCAAATGTGTTGTTGTGTTGCAAGTCATATCGCTATCGCAATATTCCATAAAAATATTTTGCAGCCCTACTAACATCTGATTTTGTTTTTGCCAAAGGAAACATTTCTCATACTTTTTCTCTCTCTGTCCAGCACTTATGTGAGTGCCAGTTTGATGACAATGTCAAGTTCAGGACTGCAATCAATGAGGAGGATCCCGATAAGATGCGGCTCCATCCCATAGGCAAGGACAAGGATGGCCTGATGTACTGGTTCCAACTTGACCAGGATAACAATGTGAGGGTCTATGTGGAGGAGCAGGACGACCTGGACGGGTCCTCCTGGAAGTGCATTGTCAGGTACTGTGGAACTATTGTCCTGAGGGGCCTGGTGGGCTTTAGGGGATGAAAGAGGCATACTGTGGTACTGCAGAGCCTAAATGTCAAGTCTTGTATTTCATGTGGATTATAGATTACTTGGTTCATATGTAATTTTACCACAAGACTGCTGAAAATGTCTCTGTTAAACTGGAAAGACTGATTTGAATGATCCATCTCTATGTAGAGACAGAAACAGCTTGGCTGAGATCCTGGCACAGCTGAAGACTCAAATCGACCCAGCACTGTTGACAAAGAAAGAAGGAGAGGAGGAAGATGAGAACAAGAAGACTGTGGGAGAAGGTAAAGTAATATCGACAAAGCTTGTTGCATCAATAATGTCATGCCGTCTGTTTTTTGCTGTTTACTCAGACATTTCTATGAAATTGATGATGCTTGAGTTCAGTCATTTGCCTTGGATCTATTTTGTCAAAAGTGAACAAAACGTATTTCCCTGACAGATGCAGTAATAAATGTTGTACTTTTATTTTCTATTAATATATAATTCTGTTGTAACTGCAATTCCTATTTATTATACCTTTGTCCATTAGGGGACATTAAAAAGACAGAGGATACCTCAGAGGATGAAGAGGACAAACCCTCCAAGGATACAGCTTCTTTAGTCTCCCCAAAAACAGAGAGTACAGAAAAAAAATCCCTAACAGAGGAATCAAAACCGGATGTATCAGATGCCAAATCCCCATCGAATGGCCTCAAAGACAACCAAGCCGAGTCAGAGTCAACAAGCCAATCAGAGAAGTCAATGATGGATGACACGGTCACCATTAACACCCAGGCAATCAAAGAAGAGCCGATGGAGGTGTCAGAATCCAAGGAGAGCACAGCCACAGGTGCTACAGAGCCTCTTGCAGAGAAACCTTATGTGACTCCACAGATAGAACAGACTGAGGAAGCCAAGAGGAAGACTGCAGAGGAACTCCAAAGGGTGATGAAGAATGACCAGCAGGCCAAAATCCCCTTGAAAAAGAGAGAGATGAAACTTAGTGAAGATTTCGATAATAGTGGCAGTCGCAGTAGAATCATTGTGCGAAACCCATCTGTTGCTCCTGTCAAAGAAGCTCCTAAAGTTGAGGAGTCAAGTAAAGAGGTCTCTGTTGCCCTGGTGGGGACGATGGAGACTAAAAGTGATCAAGTGAATGGTGATGCTCAGCCTGTCACAGAAAAAAGTGTGAATAATGGGATGAGAGAATCTCCTAAGGAGATGGGAATACAGAGAGAATCTGCTGATAGCAAAGAACAGCAAACAAAAGCTGTTGTTGGGGAAGAATGTGAAGCAGCAGAAGCTAGTGCAAAAGAGAAAACAAACCTGCCCCTGCACAAGGACAAAAAGAAAGGGGAGATGGCAAGCAACACTGAGGAGCCCATGGAGGTGGCCATGGCTGATGAAACAAACCTACAGAAAACTGTTCCAGCCCCAAAGGCAGAAATGGAAAGCACGGAATCACTGAATAAATCATCCATAAAAGAGGATAAGTCTTTGTCCCATCTGACAAAGCCATTGACTTCATCTAAGGATGCAACAAGCCCACCGGAAAAGTCCTCTGATCGTAAAGAGGAACAAAAAGTCAAGGTATCCAAGTGGGATGTGAAAGTGCGTCGTACAGAACACAAGACATCCACATCAATAGAAACAGATAAAAACCCTTTATCTAGTAAGTCACAAAAACCAGATGAAACTAAAGGAACAGATTCATCAATTGCATTTCAAGAGGTAAATTCGGCTGCCTTTAAGGAAACAGTTGTCCCTAAAGACAGTTGTCCCCTTTCTGTAGTGAAAGAGATTAAAAAACCATCCATCACAAAAGCTACAGAAAAGCTGTTGAACCCTAAAAACCCAGAAACATCAGTCATCACTAAACAAACCGAGAGACCTGACCCCATTACAGAGAAACCAGACAGCTCTAAAAGCACTGAGACGCCAGCAGTCATAAAAAATACAGAGAAACCATCTAACAAAGAGAGTGCAGAGAAATGTGATGATTTTAAAGATATCGAAACATCTTCTGTCATTAAAAAGACAGAGATTTCAGAAAATAGTAAAGATGCCAAGAACCTGGCCAGCTCTAAAGAGACCAATACATCCTCATTCCTTAAAAAGGCAGACAAACCAGTTCCCAATAAAGAAGCAGAGAAACTGGACAACACTAAAGAGACTGATGATAAATCGTTGGTCATTAAAATGACAGTGAAACCAGAGGCATCTAAACATACAGAGAAATGTGATACCCCTAAAGACATTATGTCAGCTGTCACCAAGGAGAAACCTGCTGTCAGTGCTGTAAGCACAAATACAAATGCAGCCCCTGAGGTGAAGAAAAAAACTGTCCTGGAGAAAGACTCTAAGAAAACAGCTGTCTGTAAAGATGAGGAGACGAGAGCTGTTGTGGCAGTGACTGAGACAAAATCTGGCCCTAAAGACGTGGAGATGGCAGACATCTCTGAGAAATCAACCCAATCACAACTGGAAGAACCCAAAAAGGTAGAGAAATTGGGTATCCCTAAAGAGATGTTGAAATCGACTACACCTAAATACACAGAGAAATCGGCTAAATCGGCTACGCCTAAAGATGCAGAGAAATTGGCTACCCCTAAATACACCGATAAATCTGCGTCCGCTAAAGACGCAGAGAAATCGGCTACGCCTAAAGACGCTAAGAAATCAGTTATACACAAAGATGCTGAGAAATGGCCTAAATCGGCTACGTATGAAGACGCTGGGAAATCGGCTACCCCTAAAGACACAGAGAAATCAGCTACCCCTACAGACGCTGAGAATTCAGCTAAATCGGCTACGCCTATCCCTAAAGACGTGGAGAAATTGACTACTCCTAAAGACACTGAGAAATCGGCTACTCCTAAAGACACTGAAAAATCGGCTACTCCTAAAGACACTGAGAAATCGGCTACTCCTAAAGACACTGAGAAATCGGCTACTCCTAAAGACACTGAGAAATCAGTTATACATAAAGATGCTGAGAAATGGCCTAAATCGGCTACGTCTGAAGACGCTGGGAAATCGGCTACCCCTAAAGACACAGAGAAATCAGCTACCCCTACAGACGCTGAGAATTCAGCTAAATCGGCTACGCCTATCCCTAAAGACGTGGAGAAATTGACTACTCCTAAAGACACTGAGAAATCGGCTACTCCTAAAGACACTGAAAAATCGGCTACTCCTAAAGACACTGAGAAATCGGCTACTCCTAAAGACACTGAGAAATCGGCTACTCCTAAAGACACTGAGAAATCGGCTACTCCTAAAGACACTGAGAAATCGGCTACCCTTAAAAACACAGAGACTGCCTCTAAAAAGATTGCGAAATCTTCAAGCTCTGAAGGACAGAAACCAGATGCCTCTAAAGAAACGGAGAAACTGTCAGATATAAAGCCAAGTGCAGCAAAAGGAGAGAAATGTGTCGCCTTTGAGGATGCCAAGCGATTACCCTCTCTCAAAGAGGCTGTCCCAGTGGAGGGGAAACAGGAGGAGCCTATGGAAATAAGTTCGGAAAAGTCAACAGATGACAATGTAAATATTAGGGGATATGCCGATAAAGGCTGGACAAAAAAGGCTGTTAAAAGTGGAGAGAATTCTGAGAGCGAGCCTATCAAAAACTCAAACCGCATGGACTGTAATGCACCATCAGAAAAACAGGCTACCAGCAAGAAGGCATCATCTCTCACTGAGACTGAAGGTGAGACAGACAAAAGCCAGGACAAAGTAATCAAGGAAGATGCCACAACACAGGGATCCCCTAAAAAAGAGGATGGGAAGGAAGATAGTCAGGCTAAGAAAGACGACAAAAAGGAGGATGATGGTGCTGAGAAAGATGAAAACTCAACTGCAGCAGAGAAATCGGGTGAGGCAAAAGCAAGTAAGGGGTCTGAGAATAAAGAGGATGAGGACAAGAGTGAAAAAAAGGATGCGGGAACAACATCAGAGATCCAAGAGGAGGGGATTCGCCTGAAAATACGCGGGATTACTCACCGGAGGAAAGCTGAGCTCCAGACAAAGGAGAGGGACTCAGGGTCCGATACTGGTGAGACTGGGAGATCCCTGAGGAGGTCACCCAGGATTTGCAGGCCGACCGCCAAGGGGGTGGAGTTCCAGGACAGGAGGCTGGAGAAAAAAGAGACCACACCCCCTGAGGAGAAGGAGGAGGAGGACGAGGAGGAGAAAACTGTTGAGAGGAAACCGAGAGAGAAGGTTAATCAAGATGGACAGTCCAAATCTAAGGTAAGTTATTTCAGTAACTGCAGATATTTCTACATTCATATTACAGGTGGATTGTGAATGCATGTTTTTGGATCAACAGTATCTTTTAGATCAGGGATTCACAGTGGCAGCCTTCAGTAATTTGTGTATGCTGTCCTACATTAGCCTCGTGAAATCCAAAAATGAGGTGAGGTCTTTTGTTTTCAGGGGCGACGGAGGAGAAAGACCCGGTGGTCCAACACTCGAACACGAAGGCGCAAAAAGAATGGTTCTGGTGATGACAATGAAAGCGAGTCAAGCGAAGAGGAGAGCGAGGAGGACGACAGTGATGAGAGCTTTAAGGTGGAGAAGGGCAAGAGGAGGAGGAGGAACAGAGAGAGGCACAGCGATGACTCTGACACCTCCTCGGATGATGACCTCCCTCCTAACGAAGACCCCTGCAAACACTGCGGCCTCCCCAACCATCCCGAGCTGGTGGGTCCTCATTGAAACTGAATTGACTGGAATTGAAATGGAATTGACCCTAACCCTGGTGGGCTGTAATCATGGTTATACTATATTCATAATATATATCTCCACTGACAGATAAGACTACCATATAATGTGTTCCAGCTAATCCCCCTTCGTGTTTCCCCCACAGATCTTGCTATGTGACTCGTGTGACAGCGGCTACCACACGGCCTGCCTCAGACCCCCTCTCATGATCATCCCAGACGGGGAGTGGTTCTGTCCACCCTGCCAACATGTAAGTAACAACCAGATGGTAAACAATCGGTAGTCGCACTACAGTTTGGATGCTAGCCACATCACTATGTTTTGAATTAATGGCTTGACTATACACTCCCCTACATATTTATTTGGACAGTGAAACTAAAACTTTTAATTTGACTCTATACTCCAGCATTTTGGATTTGAGATCAAATGTTTTATGAGGCAACAGTACAGAATGTCACCTTTTATTTGAGGGTATTTTCATACATGCAGTCAGGTCCATAATTATTGGAACCCTTGATAAATATGAGCAAAAAAAGACTGCATAAAATAAATAATATAAATACTGAGCTACAGTATATTGTATGCTCCAAAAGATTGGGAGAGATTCTGAGAGAGATTTTGTTTAACAAGTAATCAAAAAAAATCTCAAAGATGGGGTTAAAATTATTAGCACCCCTGTTTTCAATGCTCTTGCACCCTCCCCTTGCGAAGATAACGACACAGCCCTTTTTCTTAAATGTTTTATGAGATTAGAGAACACGTTGGGAGGGATCTTAGACCATTCCTCCATACAGAATCTTTCTAGATCCTTGATATCCTTTGTCTGCTCTTATCGACTGCCCTCTTCAATTCAAACCACAGGTTTTCAATGGGGTTCAAAACTGAGATGGCCATTGCAAAATGTTGATTTTGTGGTCAATTAAAATAATATTTGTGGATTATGGGTTATTGACTTGATGGAAGATCCACTTGTGGCCAAGTGTCAGCCTCCTGGCAGAGGCAACCAGGTTTTTGGCAAACATGCCCCAGGACCAGTGGAAGCAAAATAGCTCCATTACATTTAAGTCATTTAGCAGACGTTCTTATCCAGAGCGATTTACAAATTGGTGCATTCAACTTAGGATAGCCAGTGGGACAACCACACCTTTTTTTTTTTGTGGGGGAGGGCGGGGGTAGAAGGATTACTGTTGTGACTCCGCTGTCCTGGCGTCGTGGGGGAGCTTGTTCCACCATTGGGGTGCCAGAGCAGCGAATAGCTTTGACTGGGCTGAGCGGGAACTGTGCTTCCGTAGAGGTAGGGGGGGTAGCAGGCCAGAGGTGGATGAACGTAGTGCCCTCGTTTGGGTGTAGGGTCTGATCAGAGCCTGAAGGTAAGGAGGTGCTGTTCCCCTCACAGCTCCGTAGGCAAGCACCATGGTTTTGTAGTAGATGCAAGCTTCAACTGGAAGCCAGTGGAGTGTGCGGAGGAGCGGGGTGACATGAGAGAACTTGGGAAGGTTGAACACCAGACGGGCTGCAGCGTTGTGGATAAGTTGTAGGGGTTTAATAACATCAAAGATACACCACCATATTTTACCATAAGAATTAGGTACTTTTCTGCATATGCTTCTGTTTTAACGCCAAACCCACCACTGGTGTGCGTGGCTAGAGAGCTCTATTTTCATGCAATCTGACCATAGCACCGGTTCCAATCCAAGTACCAATGCCGTTTATCAAACTCCAGATGGTGCTATGGTCAGATGACACGAAAATCGAGCTCTTTGGCCACGCACATCAGTGCTGGGTTTGGCGTTAAAACAGAAGCATATGCAGAAAAGTACCTCATACCTATGGTAAAATATGGATTATGTGGTGCCCAGTAGAAATGAGTGGGAAATAATTTGTCATTTTGTCACTTTTATTGTAAATAAGAATAGAATATATTTCTGAACACTTCTACATTAATGTGGATGCTACCGTGAGTGCATGAATCGGGAAGAATGATGAGTGACAAAGTTAGAGGCATAAATATCATACCCATCAAAAAATGCTAACCTCCCGTTATTGGTAATGGTGAGAGGTTAGCGTGTTTGGGGGCATGATCTTTGTGCATCTGTAACTTTGTCACTCATCATTATTCACGATTCATTCATGATTATCTGTAATCATGGTAGCATCCACATTAATGTAGATGTGTTTAGAAACATATTCTATTCTTATTTACAATAAAAGTGACTCCAAAATGACAAAACAAACTACAAATGCATCCAACAAGTATGTATTGTCACCTTCCAACAGGACAACAATGTAAACATTGCGTGTTAGGAATATGGGACCAAATACTCAACTTTTGAATAAATGTAATACACTATAAGTGAATTTGTCCAAATACTTATGACACCTTCAAATGGGGGGATTAGATACATAAAGTGCTTTAATTTCTAAATGGTCAAACAGAGTGCCTTCAGAAAGTATTCACACCCCTTGACTTTTTCAAAATGTTGTTGTGTTACAGCCTGAATTTAAAATGTATTAAATTGAGATTGTTTGTCACTGACCTACACACAATAACCCATAATGTCAAAGTGGAATTATGTTTTTATTTTTATTTTTTACACATTTATTAAAAATGAAAAGCTGAAATGTCTTCAGTCAATAAGAATTAAACCCCTTTGTTATGGCAAGCCTAAATAAGTTAAGGGGTAAAAAATATGCTTAAGTCGCATAATTAGTTGCATGGACTCTGTGTGCAATAATATGATTTTTTTAAATGACTAGCTCATCTCTGTACCCCACACATACAATTATCTGTAAGGTCCCTCAGTTGAGCAGTGCATTTCAAACACTGATTCAACCACAAAGACCAGGGAGGTTTTCCAATGCAAAGAAAGGCACCTATTGGTAGATTAGTAAAAAAAAAAAAAGATATTGAATATCCCTTTGAGCATGGTGAGGTTATGCATTACACTTTATATGGTGTATCAATACACCCAGTCACTACAAATATAGAGGTGTCCTTCCTAACTCAGTTGCCGGAGAGGAAGGAAACCACTCAGGGATTTTACCATGAGGCCGATGGTGACTTTAAAACAGTTGCAGAGTTCAATGGCTGTGATAGGAGAACTGAGGATGGATCAACAACATTGCAGTTACTCCACAATACTAACCTAAATGAGAGTGAAAAGAAGGAAGCATGTACATAATAGAAAATATTCCAAAGCATGCATCCTGTTTGCAACAAGACACTAAAGTAATACCTCACAAAATGTGACAACGCAATTAACTTTTTGTCCTGAATACAAAGTGTTATGTTTGGGGCAAATCCAATACAACACACTACTGAGTACCATATTTTCAAGCATAGCGGTGGCTGCATCATGTTATGGGTATGGGAGGACTGGGGACTTTTTCAGGATAAAAATGAAATGGAGCTAAGCACAGGCAAAATCCTAGGGGAAAACCTGGTTCAGTCTGCTTTCCACCAGACACTGGGAGACATTCACCTTTCAGCAGGACAATAACCTAAAACACAAGGCCAAATCTACACTGGAGTTACTAACCAAGAAGAACATTTAGGTTCCGGACTGGCTGAGTTACAGTTTTGACATAAATCTACTTGAAAATATGTGGCAAGACCTAAAAATAGTTGTCTAGCAATGACCAACATCCAATTTGACAGAGCTTGAAGAATTTTGAAAAGAATAATGGTAAAAGGTTGCACAATCCAGGTGTGAAAAGCTCTTTGACTTACCCAGAAAGACTCACAGCTGTAATCGCTGCCGAAAGGTGCTTCTACAAAGTGTTGACTCAGGGATGTGAATACTTATGTAAAATAGATTTCTGTATTTCATTTTCAAGAAATTTGCAAACAAAAATCTAAAAACATGTTTTCACTGTGTCATTATGGGGTATTGTGTGTAGATGGGTGAGGGAAAAAAATAAAAAATTCTGAAGGTACTGTATGTATGAAAATACTCTCAAATAAAAGGTGGCAAACTGTACTGTCGCCTCATATAAAACATTTGATCTGAAACCCAAAATGCTGGAGTATAGAGCCAAATTAAAAGGTTTAGCTTCACTGTCCAAATAAATATGTAGGGGAGTGTATGTGTGGTGTTCTGTCATTCTTACCCCTCTCTCCTGGTGACCCCCTGCAGAAGCTACTCTGTGACAAGCTTGAGGAGCAGCTTAGTAATCTCGATACTGCCCTGAAAAAGAGGGATCGCGCTGAGCGAAGGTGAGAACCTCTGAACCATGACCCTTGGTGTAAAACAGCAAATGACAACCGGAAGATAATGTAGCTCTTGGGTCTAGAAATATAAATTTAGTTGGGTTATTATTAAAGAATATGAGGCTCAGTCCACAACACATGCAATTGGAGTCTACACTGAATTGCATTGAGCTTGTTGTATTGTCGAACCAATCACCCTGATCTGTGTATCCATCTCAAACATTTAATGGAGCTTACATTGCTTCAACATTTCTTGTTGTACAATGGTCGTGGGCCTCTTTGATAATGGGAAAGCAGTTTTTTTTTATTCTATCAAAAGTTGTTTTAAATTAAATTATTGTATTTTCTCTCTCCAGAAAAGAACGTTTGGTCTATGTTGGAATAAGTGTTGAAAACATCATCACTCCCTCTGTAAGTAGCATTTGATTGTTATGGTTATACCGTCATGAAAGTCAATTGCAACACATCCAGAATTCAGTGTGTTTGTTGGACATCCTTGAAAATGGTCTGTCACACCGTTCACTGCCTAGCCTAGACTTATTGCTTCCTATAGTGTACTGACACATTGCCAACTCTCATTTCAGTTGGAGGTAGAGGAAGAAAAGGAGGAAGAAGTGGTGAAGAAGGAGAAAAAAGAGAAGAAAGAGAAAAGCAAGAGCTTGGGTCGAAGGTCGACAAGGGCAAAGAAAAGCATAAGTTACAGGTATGAACTCTGTACTAAACTCATGGTTATGAAAAAATTGTATGTGTGGCTGGTCTTTATTTATTGTTTCAATATGGTGGCTGTTAAGTCCCTGAATAATTTCAACGTCTTGTTTGCAGGTTTGATGAATTTGATGAGGCTATCGAGGAGGCAATTGAAGAAGACATCAGAGAGGCTGATGGTGGAGGTACAGTTGGAGGACATTATGGAATCTGGCAACAGTCACAGAATTATGAATTTAATTCAATGTCTCTTAGTTTTATTGATGTTCTGAAATTATTTCTGTCTGCAGCATTTCACCTGTGCACCCCTGGTAATTGTGCACTGTTCAAGCTTTAAAAGGGTTATGAAGGGTCAAGTCTGAGGCTGCGTTTCATTTTAGATTCGTTGAGAGTGAACGAGGGCAAAGGAGGGAACATCTACCCTGAATGAAACAGCCTCAGCCTTTTAACTCATGTAGAATTGCTTTAAGATGGTCATACTATGGATCATTTTAGCTATTTGATTTGGAATTTTAGGACCCCTTCAGGTATAAAATATATATATATATATATATATATATATATATATATATATATATATATATATATATATATATATATATATATATATATATATATATAAAACATTTGACTAAAGCCAATAGAAACGCATTGAATAACACATTCATGAATGGCAAACAGGACAGTAAAAAAATGTATCATAAGAAACAAGGTTTTGAAGTGTCTGTCCTAAATCTAGGAGATATAAAAAAAAACTCAGGGAATATATACAGTGCATTCGGAAAGTATTCAGACCCCTTGACTTTTCCCACATTTTGTTACGTTAAAGCCTTATTATAAAATGTATATAAAAAATCCCTTATCAATCTACACACAATACCCCATAATGACAAAGTGAAAATAGGTTTTTAGACATTTTTGCAAACAGAGAAATTATTTACATAAGTATTCAGACCCTTTGCTATGAGACTCGAAATTCAGCTCAGGTGCGTCCTGTTTCCATTGATCATCCTTGAGATGTTTCTACAACTTGATTGGTGTCCACCTGTGGTAAATTCAATTGATTGGACATTATTTGGAAAGGCACACACCTGTCTATATAAGGCCCCACAGTTGACAGTGCATATCAGAGAAAAAACCAAGCCATGAGGTCGAAGGAATTGTCCGTAGAGCTCCGAGATAGGATTGTGTCGAGGCACGGATCTGGGGAATGGTACCAAAAAGCTTTTGCAGCATTGAAGGTCCCCAAGAACAGTAGCCTCCATCATTCTTAAATGGAAGATGTTTGGAACCACCAACACTCTTCCTAGAACTGGCCGCCCGGTCAAACTGAGCAATCGGGGGATAAGGGCCCGAAGGTCACTCTGACAGAGCTCCAGAGTTCCTCTGTGGAGTTGGGAGAATCTTCCAGAAGGACAACCATCTCTGCAACAAGTCTCTGAATGTCATTGAGTGGCCCACCCAGAGCCCGGACTTGAACCCGATCGAACATCTCTGGAGAGACCTGAAAATAGCTGTGCAGCGAAGCTCCCCATCCAACCTGACAGAGCTTGAGAAGAAAGGGAGAAACTCCCCAAATACAGGTGTGCCAAGCTTGTAGCGTCATACCCAAGAAGACTCGAGGCTGTAATCTCTGCCAAAGGTGCTTCAACAAAGTACTGAGTGAAGGGTCTGAATGCTTATGTAAATGTAATATTTCCATTTTTTAAATCTTTAACTTAGCATACATTTCTAAAAACCAGTTTTTACTTTGTCATTATGGGGTATTGTGTGTAGATTCATACTTTCCGAATGCACTATGTGTGTGTGTGTGTGTGTGTAATATATATATATATATATATATATATATATATATATATATATATATATATATATATATATAATTTCAGTGAGGGGGAAAAAAGTATTTGATCCCCTGCTGATTTTGTACGTTTGCCCACTGACAAAGACATGATCAGTCTATCATTTTAATGGTAGGTTTATTTGAATCGTGAGAGACAGAATAACAACAAAAAAATCCAGAAAAACACATGTCAAAAATGTTATAAATTGATTTGCATTTTAATGAGGGAAATAAGTATTCGACCCCTCTGCAAAACATGACTTAGTACTTGGTGGCAAAACCCTTGTTGGCAATCACAGAGGTCAGACGTTTCTTGTAGTTGGCCACCAGGTTTGCACACATCTCAGGAGGGATTTTGTCCCACTCCTCTTTGCAGATCTTCTCCAAGTCATTAAGGTTACGAGGCTGACGTTTGGCAACTCGAACCTTCAGCTCCCTCCACAGATTTTCTATGGGATTAAGGTCTGGAGACTGGCTAGGCCACTCCAGGACCTTAATGTGCTTCTTCTTTAGCCACTCCTTTGTTGCCTTGGCCATGTGTTTTAGGTCATTGTCATGCTGGAATACCCATCCACGACCCATTTTCAATGCCCTGGCTGAGGGAAGGAGGTTCTTACCCAAGATTTGACGGTACATGGCCCTGTCCATCGTCCCTTTGATGCGGTGAAGTTGTCCTGTCCCCTTAGCAGAAAAACACCCCCAAAGCATAATGTTTCCACCTCCATGTTTGACGGTGGGGATGGTGTTCTTGGGGTCATAGGCAGCATTCCTCCTCCTCCAAACACGGCGAGTTGAGTTGATGCCAAAGAGCTCGGTTTTGGTCTCATCTGACCACAACACTTTCACCCAGTTCTCCTCTGTATCATTCAGATGTTCATTGGCAAACTTCAGACGGGCCTGTATATGTGCTTTCTTGAGCAGGGGACCTTGCCGGCGCTGCAGGATTTCAGTCCTTCACGGCGTAGTGTGTTACCAATTGTTTTCTTGGTGACTATGGTCCCAGCTGCCTTGAGATCATTGACAAGATCCTCCCGTGTAGTTCTGGGCTGATTCCTCACCGTTCTCATGATCATTGCAACTCCACAAGGTGAGATCTTGCATGGAGCCCCAGGCCGAGGGAGATTGACAGGTCTTTTGTGTTTCTTCCATTTGCGAATAATTGCACCAACTGTTGTCACCTTCTCACCAAGCTGCTTGGCGATGGTCTTGTAGCCCATTCCAGCCTTGTGTAGGTCTACAATCTTGTCCCTGACATCCTTGGAGAGCTCTTTGGTCTTGGCAATGGTGGAGAGTTTGGAATCTGATTGATTGATTGCTTCTGTGGACAGGTGTCTTTTATACAGGTAACAAGCTGAGATTAGGAGCACTCCATTTAAGAGTGTGCTCCTAATCTCAGCTCGTTACCTGTATAAAAGACACCTGGGAGACAGAATTCTTTCTGATTGAGAGGGGGTCAAATACTTATTTCCCTCATTAAAATGCAAATCAATTTATAACATTTTTGACATGCGTTTTTCTGGATTATTTTGTTGTTATTCTGTCTCTCACTGTTCAAATAAACCTACCATTAAAATTATAGACTGATCATTTCTTTGTCAGTGGGCAAACGTACAAAATCAGTTCCCACATATGCTGAGCACTTGTTGGCTGCTTTTCCTTCACTCTGCCGTCCGACTCATCCCAAACCATCTCAACTGGGTTGAGGTCGGCTGATTGTGGAGGCCAGGTCATTTGATGCAGCACTCCATCACTCTCCTTGTTGGTCAAATAGCCCTTACACAGCCTGGAGGTGTGTTTTAGGTCATTGTCCTGTTGAAAAACAAATTATAGTCCCACTAATCGCAAACCAGATGGGATGGCGTATCGCTGCAGAATGATGTGGTAGCCATGCTGGTTAAGTGTGCCTTGAATTCTAATTAAATCACAGACAGTGTCACCATCAAAGCACCCCCACACCATAACACCACCTCCTCCATGCTTTATGTTGGAAAATACACATGCAGAGATCATCCGTTTACCCACACCGCGTCTCACAAAGACACGGCGGTTGGAACCAAAAATCTCAAATTTGGACTCCAGACCAAAGTTTGTTTCTTGGCCCAAGCAGGTCTCTTCTTCTTATTGGTGTCCTATAGTAGTTGTTTCTTTGCAGCAATTTGACCATGAAGGCCTGATTCACACAGTCCCATCTGAACAGTTGATGTTGAGATGTGTCTGTGACTTGAACTCTGTGAAGCATTTATTTGGGCTGCAATTTCTGAGGCTGGTAACTCTAATGAACTTATCCTCTGCAACAGAGGTAATTCTGGGTCTTCCATTCCTATGGCGGTCCTCATGAGAGCCAGTTTCATCATAGCGCTTGATGGTTTTGCAACTGCACTTGAAGAAACTTTCAAAGTTCTTGAAATGTTCCGTATTGACTGACATTCATGTCTTAAAGTAATGATGGACTGTAGTTTCTCTTTGCTTATTTGAGCTGTTTCTTTTACTAAATAGGGCTATCGTCTGTATACCTCCCCTACCTTGTCACAACACAACTGATTGGCTCAAACGCATTAAGAAGGAAGAAATTCCACAAATTAACTTTTAAGAAGGCACACCGGTTAATTGAAATGCATTCCAGGTGACTACTTCATGAAGCTGGTTGAGAGAATGCCAAGAGTGTGCAAAGATGTCAGCAAGGCAAAGGGTGGCTATTTGAAGAATCTCAAATATAAAATATATTTTGATTTGTTTAACACTTATTTGGTCACTACATGATTCCATATGTGTTATTTCACAACGCAATAGGCTGAGAGAGGCTGGAATGAGAGCTTGTAGGCCTGTTGTAACGCAGGTCCTCACCAGACATCACCGTTAACAACGTCGCCTATGGGCACAAACCCACCGTCGCTGGACCAGACAGGACTGGCAAAAGGTGCTCTTCACTGACGAGTCGCGGTTTAGTCTCACCAGGGGTCATGGTCGGATTCGCGTTTATTGTCAAAGGAATGAGTGTTACACCGAGGCCTGTACTCTGGAGCGGGATCGATTTGGAGGTGGAGGGTCCGTCATGGTCTGGAGCAGTGTGTCACAGCATCATCGGACTGAGCTTGTTGTCATTGCAGGCAATCTCAACGCTGTGTGTTACAGGGAAGACATCCTCCTCCCTCATGTGGGACCCTTCCTGCAGGCTCATCCTGACATGACCCTCCAGCATGACAATGCCACCAGCCATACTGCTCGTTCTGTGCATGATTTCCTGCAAGACAGGAATGTTAGTGTTCTGCCATGGCCAGTGAGAGCCCGGATCTCAATCCCATTGAGCACGTCTGGGACCTGTTGGATCGGAGGGTGTGGGCTAGGGCCATCCCCCACAGAAATGTCCAGGAACTTGCAGGTGCCTTGGTGGAAGAGTGGGGTAACATCTCACAGCAAGAACTGGCAAATCTGGTGCAGTCCATGAGGTGGAGATGCACTGCAGTACTTAATGCAGCTGATGGCCACACCAGATACTGACTGTTACTTTAGATTTTGACCCCCCCTTTGTTCAGGGACACATTATTCCATTTCTGTTAGTCACATGTCTGTGGAACTTGTTCAGTTAATGTCTCAGTTGTTGAATCTTGTTGTGTTCATACAAATATTTACACTGAAAATAAACGCAGTTGACAGTGAGAGGACCTTTCTGAGTTTATATATATCCTTTTTTTTACACATATTTAATCCCTTTTTATGGGGTCGGCACAAAACTACCTTCATACTTCCATTCGTTTTTTAAAACCGGTAACAGTTACATTCAGACAAGTCCCGTGACACTTTGTGGGGGTCGTAGAGCAAAACAAAGAACACCATCATGTTCGTGAGAGTCTCTCCTTTCCATATAATAGTTTATAGGTCAAACCGTTCGGACGCTACAGACGTTTTCGTGAGAAGAACGATTTTCGCGATGTCTCGTGGTCTGACAGACACCGCTCTAGCTCTGCCACTTTTCACCGCAGATGCGGAAGTACGACACTGTCAGACGCAGTAGATAGAGACTCATCCAATGCAAAAAAACGATCTCTAGCTTAAACGGACAGATCTTGATGGGGTTTTTTTGTTATGTAACTTAGATTGACGCACCGGTTCGTCAATCGACTCTAGGGGGTTAATGTGTGCCTGTCAGATTGTCTAAATGTTGACGTATGCTGCTCTCTACAGGAGCTGGTCGGGGCAAGGACATGGCCAACATCACAGGCCATAGCAGAGGGAAGGACATGTCCACTATCCTGGCAGCAGGAGAGGGTGGTGAGGGCAAGGAGAACGGGCGCCCGCCGCGTCCCAACGCCGGCCAGCGCAGGAAGAAGCGCCGGCGTCTCAACGACCTGGACAGCGACAGCACTGTGGAGGAGGAGGAGAGCGAGGACGAGTTCCGTCTCAGTGACAGGTAGGGTCATCAGGTGGGTGGGAGGTAGGGGTGCATAAGTCAGGACAGGGAGGACAGGGTTGTGTTCATAAGGCACCAAATGGAAGACAACGGACTGAAACACAGAGGGACTACTTGGACTTTTTTGTTTTCCATTGCAAAAGTTTTTTTATGTTTTCTGTTGGGTGCCATAATGAACACAACCCAAGGTACCACTTCATTGACAGCTATTACAGCCACAAAGGTGTTGTTGAATTAATGTGTCTCATTTTCTTCTCTCCCCCCTGCACACTTTTACGTGTAGTACGGAGGAAGAGGAGTTTGTGGCGTCAGACAAGAGCGATGCAGAGAGCGAAGCGGCAGTCGACTCTAACGACGACAGTGACTTTGGCAGCACGCGACGCAGAACTGCCAGGACAAGGAGGCCGGCCAAACGTCAAAGGAGCACTCGGCTGCGAAGGCGCCGCAGAGCGAGAGGGTACTCAGACGATGAAGAGGAGGAGACGAGTGAGGAAGATGAGGAAGAAATTAGTATGTTGGTGTCGTCAATTCCTCTTTGTTGTTTGAAGGGACATCACACTCCAGAATTAAACTTTGTTAGATGTTTTCAGTTCTCAAAAGTGGTCTTCTCCCGAGACAAGTTCCAGGCCATCTGTTTTGTAGATTCCGCTTTATGCCACAATCCAAAATAATTTGAAAAGGTCCTGATTTGTGGCGCTTATCTTTTCCACTAATTTGGGGTTGAGGCTTTCAGTACAGTGGTTAGACAGCCGATTGGGTGGGACATGGATCCATCTTGATATTATAAAAATGTAATGGTCTGAAAACATCTGACATAATGACATTTTGAGTGTTGCTTTTGTAATTGTCCTATTAAAGACCAATAGGTACAGTTGAAGTCGGAAGTTTACATGAACTACTCCACAAATTTCTTGTTAACAAACTATAGTTTTGGCAAGTCGGTTAGGACATCTACTTTGTGCATGACACAAGTAATTTTTCCAACAATTGTTTACAGACAGATTATTTCACTTATAATTTACTGTATCACAATTCCAGTGGGTCAGAAGTTTACATACACTAAGTTGACGGTGCCTTTAAACAGCTTGGAAAAATCCAGAAAATGATGTCATGGCTTTAGAAGCTTCTGATAGGCTAATTGACATAATTTGAGTCAATTGGAGGTGTACCTGTGGATGTATTTCAAGGCCTACCTTCAAACTCAGTGCCTCTTTGCTTGACATCATGGGAAAATCAAAAGAAATCAGCCAAGACCTCAGGAAAAAAAAAGTGTAGACCTCCACAAGTCTGGTTCATCCTTGGGAGCAATTTCCAAACGCCTGAAGGTACCACATTCATCTGTACAAACAATAGTACGCAAGTATAAACACCATGGGACCACGCAGCCGTCATACCGCTCAGGAAGGAGACGTGTTCTGTCTCCTAGAGATTAACGTACTTTGGTGCGAAAAGTGCAAATCAATCCCAGAACAACAGCAAAGGACCTTGTGAAGATGCTGGAGGAAACAGGTATAAAAGTATCTATATCCACAGTAAAACGAGTCCTATATCGACATAACATGAAAGGCCGCTCAGCAAGAAAGAAGCCACTGCTCCAAAATCGCCATAAAAAAGCCAGACTACGGTTTGCAACTGCACATGGGGACAAAGATCGTACTTTTTGGAGAAATGTCCTCTGGTCTGATGAAGCAAAAATATAACTGTTTGGCCATAATGACCATCGTTATGTTTGGAGGAAAAAGGGGGATGCTTGCAAGCAAGCCGAAGAACACCATCCCAACCATGAAGCACGGGGGTGGCAGCATCATGCTGTGGGGGTGCTTTGCTGCAGGAGGGACAGGTGCACTTCACAAAATAGATGGCATCATGAGGAAGGAAAATTATGTGCAACATCTCAAGACATCAGTCAGGAAGTTAAAGCTTGGTCGCAAATGGGTCTTCCAAATGGACAATGACCCCAAGCATACTTCCAAAGTTATGGCTTAAGGACAACAAAGTCAAGGTATTGGAGTGGCTATCACAAAGCCCTGACCTCAATCCTATGGAAAATTTGTGGGCAATGCCACCAAATACTAATTGAGTGTATGTAAACTTCTGACCCACTGGGAATGTGATGAAAGAAATAAAAGCTGAAATGAATCATTCTCTCTACTATTATTCTGACATTTCACATTCTTAAAATAAAGTGGTGATCCTAACTGATCCTTTTACTAGGATAAAATGTCAGGAATTGTGAAAAACTGAGTTTAAATGTAATTGGCTAAGGTGTATATAAACTTCCGACTTCAACTGTATGTGTTGGCGGCCCTGTGACGTGGCTCTCTGTGTTGACTGGCTCTCTATCTGTGATGACCTGTTTAACTAGTGTCGGAGGGCTCCAGCGAGTTCAGCGATAGCGACCTGGACTGTAGCCGACGCCGATCCCGCCGGAGTCATACAAAGAAGCAGGTCAACTACTGCGAGTCGTCCGGCGACTCGGACGGCTCCAAGGCCGGCACCAACCGGGACAAAGTCAAACCGCGGAAGCGCCTCGCCAGCTCCGACAGCGAAGGTCAGCCAGACGTTTTTTTCTAGACACGCACTTTTTGCCTCATGCTATTAGCGTAGGTTTTCTGTAGTGTGTGTGTGTACTTTTTCTGTAGTGTGTGTAAGTCATATGAATTAGATTCTTAAATGAGTCCTCATTGGCCATTACTTTAACTGATATTAACAATATGGTTTTACCTAACGTCCACTGTTTCCATATGCCTGGTTCTTTCAGCAAGCTCCTCCAGAGGCTCGGACGACGACAAGAGGGAGAGGACTAGGTTGAAGAGGAGGGCCGACTCATCTGAGGAAGAGTCCCAGCAGCGCCGCAGACGCCTCTCGCTGAAACGGAGGCGAGCCTCCGAGGAAGACGATGACGATTCCGACGAATCATCGGAGGGAGAGCGTCCAGTCCGCAAGCGTGTGAACCGCATCGACTCGGACGACTCTGACAAGGAGGAGGATAAGGAAGAAACAAAGGAAGAGGAGGAAGGGGGGGTGCTGGGGAAGGGAGCCAGCTCATTGGACTACAACCTGGTGGAGCTGCACCCCCCAACCAATGGACAGAGTCCCATCAAGGCCCTGGAGAGCCTGGCTCACATTGGGCCCCAAAAACCTGGGGCCACAGCCGTCACCATAGCGCCCAACGGACTGGAGTTGGCGCCACAGGACGATGATGAGGACGATCTGCTGGGAGTCACAGACCTGGTGGACTTTGTCTGCAACAGTGATGTGTTGTAAAATCAAGTTGTACGTTTATTATTTTCTGTAGTATTGTATTTTTTTATATGATGTTGTTTTTTCTCCACTGAAGTCGTCCACAGAGTATACTTCTGTCCTTTTGTGTTTATTTTTATTTTATTCATCCTCCTTGTCCCCTCATCAGTGTGGCCCCATCCATCCATATGAACTGGATGCCTTACGGGGAGAAGTTAATTCTCTTCGCACCTCTCGCAGTGGGATTGTACAGTCATTGAGAGCACTAACTCTAAAGGTTGTTTTGTGGCACGTGAATTAGCATTGTCTTATCCTCCGTACTCTGTCACCGATGGACATGCGGGTCAGATACTTGACTGTAAATGACACACAAATGAATCTACCTGTTTCTCCAGCAAACTTCCAGGGTTTCCTACCCCACATGACCCCACCTTACAAAGAGTCCATCTCCCAACTTCATGGTTTTGTTCATTAGGCCCCAAACGGAAGAAAGCAGACAGAAACTGGGAGGAACTAGACTTGTCCAATAAGAACACAACCCATGACGACCTGTTCTCCTGAGAGGCTCCTCAGTGTTCCTGCCTGGGAAAGAGGACATCTTATTGTAGGATATAATTCATTGTTTGTAGGAAGTAGATGTGTATTAGTTCAGGTGGGCCTCCACGCTTCAGCAAACAAAGGAATGGAGGGGTGCTAAACAACAATGACAAAGGTCACGAGAATGGCTTACAAAGAAAGAAAAAAAATATTGGTAAGCCATTCTAGTAGTTGTGTGTATACCATTACCACTTGTAAGATTTCTAAATTTGTATATGAGAATAGAAGATGGCAGAGGTCAGGGGTCAAACTGCATTCCATTAACAACTTAAATTGTCATAGTTTTGTGGATCGACTGCTGGAAACCAATCATTGTTTTTATCCCCTGCTCTTTTCCCCAAACATTTAATATGAATGTCTTTCTAATCTTCCTACATCGATCAAACAATGTATTATTTGTTTTGATGTGTTCAATTCTATTAGTCAGTTGTTTGATAAACTAAAACATTACGCAGGTTTCCCACCTTTAGACCATTTACAACATGCATTGGATGAAAAGCATGAGCGCAACAGAGTTTAAGTCAGAATTCCCATGAGAAAACAGGACACAGAACCATCATCATCATCCTAGAAACAGCTTTTTTTAATAGACAGACTGGGTGACCAGAACCCACAACCGTTCCCATACTTTTTTGTAATTACAATCTCCAAAATAGTATTCGTCACCGAGTTGTTTTTACCCAAAGTATTGTAACGTTGAACTGTCACGTATATCCTCTTTTTTTTTAAATCAAATGTTTTCATCAGGTGGTATTGACTGTTTTTAATTCATTCATTATTGATACGAAACAATATCAAGGCAGCTACTCAGTGCATCATGCCAAATTACAGGTGTCATTTAGTCAACATTAAAATCTGTTAACCACCACCACATTTACAAGACTTTCCTTTTAAATGGAAGTTTGAGTGTATATAATGTGACCAACTAGAGTATACCAATCCTGGTCTTCTCACATCTAACGTGTGCGCATGCACCGGTTTCTAAAAACCCTAGTTTAGTTTTTGTATACATATATAAATATTATTTTAAAGTGTGTGCTGCCAACACTATCAATGGATTAAATGCCCATGTTTTAGACAAATGTTTTAATATGCTAATATTTAAAGGGATTTGTTACGTGTGAAATCACTAAGTATTTACAGAAAACTCTGCCAATTTTCTCTGTCCATCCCAATCGTGAGACTTTAGTATAACCATGTCAGCATTTTAACCATTATTTTACGTTGTGTTTTTATAATAATGTATATCAAACCCTCCTTCACTTGTATCGTTTTCCTACCTAGCAAACCATCAAGTGGCATAATGTTTCCTTTGTACCTTCTAGTCAATACTGTGTGTAGGTTCAAAACCTGGAAAGTAGAGGTACTTATTGAGTACACCTGTCGTTGTTCATCAGACTATTATTTTGAAGTTAATTTTTTTGTCAGATTTCTTCCCCTGGTCTTTTGGTAACCCTCTGCCACCACCAGGGTGCAGTGTTGGTTGTAGAGAACACCACGCTCGCTCTAGTCTCCCCTCTACATCTTTACTGCATCAACGAAATAAACCTCTCTCCGATCTCAGAAAGCCTACCCTTTGTCTGTTCTCAAATAGGAGCTCATTTTGGTTTTAAGGTTACATTTTGAGGTCAGGTTAAATCACTGACTTTCTGGGCCTGTATTCAAAAAGTGTCTCAGTAGGAGTGCTGTCCATATAATCTTATTCATTATGATCTAAAAGGTAAAACTGATCCTATATCAGCACTCCTATTCTGAGACTGTGAGTACAGGCCCTGGCCTCAAATCAAGAGGATTATGAATTAAAGGCATGCTGGATTAATCTTTGTTTGGGAATGATATACCAGAATGCAATTTGTTTGGGGAAATGGTCCAGAAAAACCTCAGTAGGAACTAAATTGACCTCTGATGTTAGTGTGTGTATCTGTGGTTTTTACTGTAATAGGCCTATATATTTAGAGGCAATTTCTTTTTATCCTGGAAAAAACTATTTAGCAATTCTTTACGATTGCGTCTCTTTATAATTGTATTCCTTGTAGAGGAGTTGTGATATTGGCACAACTGTTTCGGAATGAATTCATTGGCGAGCTGGCATGTTTGTTGGATATCATTTTGTTATGTGTAGACTTATGCGCCGACAGCCCTAAGGATTTGCGAGGTTCAATAACCACAGACCTCTAAACTCCTTTGCTCAGCAGTGTTCCTTGAGTCCTGCTACTGGACAGAAGAGCATAAACCAACCACTGGAGGCATGGACTATACCTGGGAGGACTGCTGGGTTGTGTTCAGTAGGCACAAAATGAAAGAAAACAGTGAATTGGGGAGGTACTAACTGAACTTGTCCAATAAGAAACGCTTGTTTTTGTTTTCCGTTGTGCCCCAATAAACAAGACCCTGGACACAAGCAAAGGTGGCCATCGTCAGAATCATAGGAACAGTTCAAGATAAATGTGCTCGAATTAAGAAATTAAGCCTGTTTGTAAATTGTATTTTGTAAAATAGTGTTGGCATGTGTTCATCACCGATGGTAAACTTCTCTTATTATTTTTGGTTGATCACAATGTTTGATTACAGTTTGAAGTAAAGGATGATTTCCGAGGCAAAATGCTGTTTCTGTGCTGCCTGCAATGCACTCCGCTAACATGGTAATATTGACTACAGTTACCACAAGATTAGGTGACTACTCCTAAGCTTCTACTGGCAGTTCAATTGTGGGAATTTGACACATGACTAGGGTTGGTTTACCATTGTTTTGGGATGAAGAAATGTACGGTTTCTGATGTAATGTTCCTTAGAGATGAAGTTTCTCACCTGTATGTCATGAGTTTGACATAGTTAGTGGGCCTACTTCATTTGAAATTACATCTGATGGATTTTTAAAAAATCAATGGTAGAAATACTGTAGTTGGGAGGGACAGTGTCAGTCAGCTACTACAGGCTGTCCTCTGCTGGGGGGGGGGGAAGTTGGTGCCAATGATTCAAAATTGTTTGTTCATTATTGTCTATTACAGGTAGATATGGAGGACTGAGGAGACCAAAGCAGGTCTGGTGTATGAATATAAGCTCCTAGATTGGTTGTCTATGTTTTGTCTGTTCCTCTTCAATACCTTTTTGTTAACTTTACTGTATTTTCTTTCATATGAATAAGATCTTGTACATTTGTCATAATAAAAAGGTTTAAAACCTGGTATGGTAGTGTAACAGTGTTGCTTCCTCTCTCTCCTCGCCCCAACCTGGGCTTGTACCAGGGACCCTCTGCACACATCGACAACAGTCACCCTCGAAGCACCATTACCCATCGCTCCACAAAAGCTGAGGGCTTTGCAATGCAAGGGAAGGGAAGGGAAACAACTACTTCAAGGTCTCAGAGCGAGTGACGTCACCGATTGAAACGCTACTAGCGCGCACAGTTAACTAGCTAGCCATTTCACACCGGTTACATAGGCCTACTTGGTTTCTGTCTGAGAAAGGGAGAGGACATCATTGTGGTGTGAAATATTGGTCAAATGTGAAATTATCAGCTTTATGACTAATTCAGGCATATCCACTTAAACCTCTGGAAAAAGTGGTGAGGGGGTATGACCTTAAAGATGCATTCATGGAAGTTTAGTAGCTGTTGTGTTTTTTCAGATATTTTGACTTGAGTGTTGGCTGTATGGTTTATTTACACATTATATATTGATGTCTTAACTCATGAAACCACAATATTTCAGGCAGTTAATTTTTTTTGCTAATGGGTGTGGAGACGTGCCGCTTTCTGTCAAATACTTTTTCTGTCTATTTAGGGGACCCCTTTTGGCTCAAGAGCACACCTGGTTGTAAAGGTTCCGTATAGCTTCTTTATAACCCACCAATTGCAGTGCTCAGAGGATAATGGGCTGCCCCATCCAGCTAACCTCAATTAGGCTACACTGTCAACTGCAGAAACTGGTTTGAAAGCTGTGTTCACATTGGCCGTTTGAAGTAACTCAAATCCTATTCATTTGCATATTCGAATCTGTTCTTTTTCCTGCAGTCTGAACAGCCAAAAGCACATGGAATCGGATATTTCACATTTCAAACCACCTACAAATCTGATTCCTGGCCTTGTGACTTGTCTGAATGGTCAAATATGATTTATTTGCCCCTGGTTTTAGACTGTTATTTGGCATATCTTGTTGCTTGCTAGCTACTCTATGACAGTATGACAAGAACATGTGGTAGTTAACTAGCTTGTTAATTGTTTACAGACAAATAAGTGAACGTGCTCAGTGTTGCCATGTTCGCTGTTTTCCTGAAAATTGGGCTACTTTGAAAATTGTTGCGGGTGAAAATGTATTGGTCACGGGTTTTTGGGCTACTTCTAAGTTACACCGCGGCCGCCATTGGCATTTGTCTTAAAATATATATGTTTCACTGTGACCTGCTGCTGACTGTGAGGCAGGTTGTTGCTGAGTGGGAGGGCAGGAGGTGTGTGTGTTGAGAGAGCAATACAGCTATTGACTGTGTCACGTAATCAGTGTTGCCAACTCCTCAGTAAGGAAAGTAGCTATTCGCTGTCCTAAAAGTTGCTAGAAGTCGCTTAATGACGTCATCACTTAATTTGCATAATTGGCCCTGTGCATTTAGTTGTGATGGACGCTGTAGGAGAAAGGAATAACGTTGTGGGAGAGACAAAAAGTGAGTAAGAAACACCCTATATTTACATCCCGCCCTGAATGTAAGCATTCATTCAGGGCGGGATCAGCCAGCGGCGGCTTCCCGCATGCGCGATTCATTTGCAGTCTGGACGCGGAGGGGTGAACATCTCCTGCTCTGACTGCAGCTGGGAGGGACTGCTGCGCGAGGACTGGGCCGCCTGTGAGTGCTTTGGGAGGGGGGTGGGGCCCACGGCAGCACCCGCTGCTCGTTGAGAAGAGTAAGAACGATACGTGCTTTCACGTCAGTCTCCAAAAACACCAGAAAAATTCGCTAGATTTGTCGCTAGTGGCTTTTTTGAAAATGTGTCGCTAGATGGGTCTGAAAACCCGCTAAATATAGCAACAAAGTCGCTAAGTTGGCAACACTGGTTAGCGAGAGGGAGCAACACGCGCACATGGTGACAACTTTTGACCAGCTGTAGGTAGGCTATTTAGATAGTTGTCCCAAAATGACAATTTCCAACCCTTTTTTCCATAAAACATTAATACGCTAGAAAAGATGCATATCAATAATTAATGGATAAGAGTGTCTGCTAAATGAGTAAAATGTAAATGTATGTAAATGTAATGGAGACAAAGCACTGGAAAACGACTTTGGGCGCACTAGAGCACATTACATAAATTCGCTCTGAGGTGGTTTAAACTGCATTCTAATGTTGACTTTGCATAAAGAAAACGGTATCACGCGAAGTGTTTTATGCATGCTCAGTTCTGGGGACTCGGGATATGGAAGTTATGGATCTCCCTCATGTGGTTCTTTTTATGGGGAAAAGTCCTCAATGAAATTGACATTAAATGTGGAGAATGATACACTTGCCTTTGTCGGCCATCAAGCAGCCTATTAATTTATATGCCATTGTAGGCTACCAATTTGATACAATAAATATGTTGAAATGACAATATCAATGGAGTCATTACAAATCAATGTGCCACTTGTGTAGCCTACCTGGAGCAGGCAAACCAATGTAATAAATAGCCTATAACTTCAGATTATTGTGGTTGTAGCCTTATGTTATTAAGCAATTATTATTAATGGACATGTTTAGTTAATTAAATTGGAAGTTAACAAAGCTCTATCGAAATTGCCGATCAGTTGTTAGAACGCATTAGAATGATGGTAACAGTAGTCATATTAGGCTACAGGTAAAAAAACAACAACAAAATAATCACTGGCTGTTGTTAACAAGCATATTCAGTTCATATACATATTATTCATATTTAATTCAGTGATTGAAATTATGACCTCATCCTCAGTAGCCTATTCCAGCAGGCTATTGGGAAACACAAGCACTTCTTACTGCGAAACCGCCTCGCTATTCATGTTGAATACATTTGTCTGTTAATTTGAACTAAGCAAACTGCTAAATCGTTCAGTTTACGTCTTGCCTACATCTTGTCTATGCTACTGTAGACTATATGAAATTAGCTGTAGGCCTATCAGGGGCTATAGGCTACCTGCCTTTATCTAAGCAAAGCATGGCAAAATTGAATTACAATCATAAACCCAGATTTTAGTCTGTAGACTATGCCTATTGTAATGACAAGTCAATCTCGCAAATAGACAGTTTAAGATTTCGAGATCCTCTGTCCAACTTTCATCACTCAAACTCTCCTGGTGGATTTATCTATAGTTATGCACATGTGCAAAGGGGATTTATTTACAATTACAAACTTGGTTCGAGCCCTGAATGCTGATTGGCTGAAAGCCGTGGTATACAGTGAGGGAAAAAAGTATTTGATCCCCTGCTGATTTTGTATGTTTGCCCACTGACAAAGAAATTATCAGTCTATAATGTTAATGGTAGGTTTATTTGAACAGTGAGAGACAGAATAACAACAAAAAAAATCCAGAAAAACGCTTGTCAAAAATGTTATAAATTGATTTGCATTTTAATGAGGAAAATAAGTATTTGACCCCCTCTCAATCAGAAAGATTTCTGGCTCCCAGGTGTCTTTTATATAGGTAACGAGATGAGATTAGGAGCACACTCTTAAAGGGAGTGCTCCTAATCTCAGCTTGTTACCTGTATAAAAGACACCTGTCCACAGAAGCAATCAATCAATGTATAAAAGACAACTGTCCACAGAAGCAATCAATCAATCAGATTCCAAACTCTCCACCATGGCCAAGACCAAAGGATGTCAGGAACAAGATTGTAGACCTACACAAGGCTGGAATGGGCTACAAGACCATCGCCAAGCAGCTTGGTGAGAAGGTGACAACAGTTGGTGCGATTATTCGCAAATGGAAGAAACACAAAAGAACTGTCAATCTCCCTCGGCCTGGGGCTCCATGCAAGATCTCACCTCGTGGAGTTGCAATGATCATGAGAACGGTGAGGAATCAGCCCAGAACTACAGGGGAGAATCTTGTCAATGATCTCAAGGCAGCTGGGACCATAGTCACCAAGAAAACAACTGGTAACACACTACGCCATGAAGGACTGAAATCCTGCAGCACCCACAAGGTCCCCCTGCTCAAGAAAGCACATATACAGGGCCATCTGAAGTTTGCCAATGAACATCTGAATGATTCAGAGGAGAACTGGGTGAAAGTGTTGTGGTCAGATGAGACCAAAATCGAGCTCTTTGGCATCAACTCAACTCGCTGTGTTTGGAGGAGGAGGAATGCTGCCGATGACCCCAAGAACACCATCCCCACCGTCAAACATGGAGGTGGAAACATTATGCTTTGGGGGTGTTTTTCTGCTAAGGGAACAGGACAACTTCACCGCATCAAAGGGACGATGGACGGGGCCATGTACCGTCAAATCTTGGGTGAGAACCTCCTTCCCTCAGCCAGGGCATTGAAAATGGGTTGTGGATGGGTATTCCAGCATGACAATGACCCAAAACACACAGCCATGGCAACAAAGGAGTGGCTCAAGAAGAAGCACATTAAGGTCCTGGAGTAGCCTATCCAGTCTCCAGACCTTAATCCCATAGAAAATCTGTGGAGGGAGCTGAAGGTTCGATTGCCAAACATCAGCCTCGAAACCTTAATGACTTGGAGAAGATCTGCAAAGAGGAGTGGGACAAAATCCCTCCTGAGATGTGTGCAAGAACTACAAGAAACGTCTGACCTCTGTGATTGCCAACAAGGGTTTTGCCACCAAGTACTAAGTCATGTTTTGCAGAGGGGTCAAATACTTATTTCCCTCATTAAAATGCTAATCAATTTATAACATTTTTGACATGCGTTTTTCTGGATTTTGTTGTTGTTATTCTGTCTCTCACTGTTCAAAAAACCTACCATTAAAATGATAGACTGATCATGTCTTTGTCAGTGGGCAAACGTACAAAATCAGCAGGGGATCAAATACTTTTTTCCCTCACTGTATATACTAGGCGGTGTCAGAGGAAGGCCCAAAGAATTGTCAAAGACTCCAGTCACCCAAGTCAGACTGTTCTCTCTGCTACTGCACGGCAAGTGGTACCGGAGCGCCAAGTCTAGGACCAAAAGGCTCCTTAACAGCTTCTACCACCAAGCCATAAGACTGTTGAACAATTAATCAACTGCCCCCCCCCCCCCTTGCTGCTACTCGCTGTTTATTATCTATTCACGTTACCCCTACCTACATATACAAATTTACCGACTAACCTGTACCCCCGCACATTGACTCCGTACCGGTACCCCCTGTATAACCTCGTTATTGTTATATATATATATATATATTTTTTTAAACTTTAGATTATTTAGTTTCATATTTTCTTAACTCTATTTCTTGAACTGCATTGTTGGTTAAGGGCTTATAAGTAAGCAATTCACGGTAAGGTCTACATCTGTTATATTCGGCACGTGACAAATAAAATTTGATTTGATTTATATCAGACAGTGCATTCAGAAAGTATTCAGACCCCTTGACTTCTTCCACATTTTGTTACGTTATAGCCTTATTCTAAAATGGATTAAATAAATACAAATCCTCATCAATCTAAACTCAATACCCCATAATGACAAACCAAAAAACAGGTTTTTAGAATTTTGGGCAAATTTAAAAAACAGAATTACCTTATTTACACAAGTATTCAGACCCTTTGCTATGAGACTCGAAAATGAGCTCAGGTGCATCCTGTTTCCATTGATCATCCTTGAGATGTTTCTACAACTTGATTGGAGTCCACCTGTGGTAAATGTAAGTGATTGGACATGATTTGGAAAGACACACACCTGTCTATATAACGTCCCACAGTTGACAGTGCATGTCAGAGCAAAAACCAAGCGATGAGGTCGAAGGAATTGTCCGTAGAGCTCCAAGACAGGATTGTGTTGAGGCACAGATCTGGGGAAGGGTACCAAAATATGTCGAAAGCATTAAAGGTCCCCAAGAACACAGTGGCCTCCATCATTCTTAAATGGAAGAAGTTAGGAACCACCAAGACTCTTCCTAGAGCTGGCCGCCCGGCCAAACTGAGCAATCGGGGGAGAAGGGCCTTGGTCAGGGAGGTGACCAACAACCCGATGGTCACTCTGACAGAACTCCAGAGTTCCTCAGTGGAGATGGGAGAACCTTCCAGAAGGACAACCATCTCTGCAGCACTCTACCAATCAGGCCTTTATGGTAGAGTGGCCAGATGGAAGCCACTCCTCAGTAAAAGGCACATGACAACCCGCTTGGAGTTTGCCAAAAGGCACCTAAAGGACTCTCAGACCATGAGAAACAAGATTCTCTGGTCTGATGAAACCAAGATTCAACTCTTTGGCCTGAATGCCAAGTGTCACGTCTGGAGGAAACCTGGCACCATCCCTACGGTGAAGCATGGTGGTGGCAGCATCATGCTGTGGGGATGTTTTTCAGCAGCAAGGACTGGGAGACTAGTCAGGATCGAGGGAAAGATGAATGGAGCAAAGCACAGAGAGATCCTTGATGAAAACCTGCCCCAGAGCACTCAGGACCTCAGATTGGGGCGAAGGTTCACCTTCCAACAGGACAACGACCCTAAGCACACAGCCAAGACAACGCAGGAGTGGCTTCGGGACAAGTCTCTGAATGTCCTTGAGTGGCCCAGCCAGAGCCCGGACTTGAACCCGATTTGAACATCTCTGGAGAGACCTGAAAATAGCTTTGCAGCGACGCTCCCCATCCAACCTGACAGATTTTGAGAGGATCTGCAGAGAAGAATGGGAGAAACTCCCCAAATACAGGTGTGCCAAGGTTGTAGCATCATACCCAGGAAGACTCGAGGCTGTAATCGCTGCCAAGGGTGCTTCAACAAAGTCCTGAGTAAAGGATCTGAATATTTATGTAAATGTAATATTTCAGTTTTGTATTTTTAGTAAATTAGCTAAAACTTCTAAAAACCTGTTTTTGCTTTGTCATTATGGGGTATTGTGTGTAGATTGATGAGGATGTTTAAATGTTTTTTAGAATAAGGCTGTAACGTAACAACGTGGAAAAAGTCAAGGGGTCTGAATACTTTCCGAATGCACTGTATGTTCAAATACTGAATATTAAACAAGGTTTTGTATGAAGTAAAGTGTGTGTGAATGGATAAATTGGTAGTTGAAATGTTGTCAAACATAATCTGATCGTCATCCCAAGTGAGCACAAAGGCTTTACTGTAATTTGTCATTTTTATTGACCCATGTTTAACAAGTGATAAATTGTAGGTTAAGGATTTGAGATGTCATGCTGACGGGATGTTCAGTTGGCTGCCACAGACCAGAGCCGTAACATTGTAAGCTGAAAATACTTTTTATTTGCCAACTGGCACCCTGGTTGAGTGGCATTGTGTTCTCTGTAGGCCTGCTTCTCTTCCGGATGGGTTGGTGCCCACACTGACCAGCCACTCCCCAGTCTTCTTCATTCTTTTCATAATTCCTCCTCCATCAGAAGGGAAATAGTCTCAAAGTCTTCGTAGAATTACGTAATGAACTGCAGTTGGCTTTGTCATTTCTTCAAACAATCTTCTTTATTTGAAATAGATTAATTATTGCAATAATGGAGCTGGTCAACGACCACCCGTACTTGATCATTGAGAGCCCCACAAACAGGAAATACTGACGTCTTATATAATGGACATAAAAATGCTTAGTCATGGCTGGTTCCAACCCTCCCCAGCAGCTCAGGGCATCATAAGCTACCTTGTTTTCTTCTTGTGGCTATGTGTATCGGGTCATAGCACACAAACAAATGATAACGTTAGTTCCGTTACTCCTCTGTTCAAGCCAGCCTCTGTACACCTCATATCTCCACACAGCTGTGCCCTTGAAAGATGAGAAGAAACAGGATGAGCTGAGACACTGTGGTCACTCTCAGAGGGTCTTTGTCTTGACTGTGTGACTAAGTTGAACAGAGACAGAGTGGAAAAATACCAGCTTCCTCTTACAAGACATTCAAACAGACTGTTGGAAATGTACAGGTTTAAGGCTCATACAGCGCATGTGCATAACAAAACTTGTATGCACATGCATAATTTTGCCACGACATTCCTCCCTTTTGAGATTAATCTCAACCTAATATAAAATTACAAGTAAGGCAATTCTGTCATAATCTAAGCAAAACTTCAACCAAGCAGAATATGAAACGTTGTAGGAGAGGGCTTTCTTACACTAGTACATTATCTTTGTAAATGGCTTCGGTTGTGCCACTGAGTTTAAAACCTTTAACCTTCTACACATACCATATACAGTTCTAACTTGCCAGTGTCTGCTGATGATTAGGTATAACAAAGATAGCCAAGTGCATCCTTTCTCAGAAAAGCGTTTGCTCCCAAAGTGCGGCTGCTTAGGAGAGAACACCTGCTTAGGAGATAACAACCATAGAGTCTGGGCGTCCAGCCAATATTCCACTCCCAGAGCAAACCTCCGTCTACAACAGGCGCATTTATAAGTATGCAACAGGTCAAACATCACTGTCTTCAGCAGTTAAGGGTAGCTCAGCTAATCTTTCACAACCTGCATTCTGGCCCTGCTCATGGCAACAGTTAACATAACATTTGGCCTTGAATTTGTTACCAGTTTTAAAAACATATTGCAGCAAAACTTCAACATGAGGATGAGCAGCAAAATCAATACAATGACTAAAACAACAGTCAGACACAGTTGCAGGATCCACCCTCCAAACCCGGTATTATCTGGCCTAGCAAATGACGGTTGCCTGTGTGGTTGTGTAATACAGAGAACGTCATGGGGTCAGGGTTACATGGTATCTCCATTAAGAATGGTAAGGCTATTTGCATAGTCAGATTTACCACTATGAGAACTCCCACAAGCAGTAAATCAGCTCCTACCTTTCTTAATTGTATCCCATAAGTTGATTCAAGGAATAGTAAAATTGATTAGTGACAGGTGTCCCTCATTCAGGGGCAGCACACTCTCTTTGTCCTTGTCATGATCCAAATCACACATAGGACTATTGCTAAATTATACACTTTTTCCTAATCATTAGTGTTTACCCTGGACCCTCAGACATTATTTAAAAACATTTCAAATATTTTGTGTACCAGGTTTACATTGGGTTTTTCAGTACATTTGTTATCAGGATAATTCACGTGTGCAACCAAAACTCTGGCAATAGAAACTTCAGATTCTTTTTTATTTTATTTTATTTTTTACCTTTATTTAACCAGTTAAGCCAGTTGAGAACAAGTTCTCATTTACAACTGCGACCTGGCCAAGATAAAGCAAAGCAGTGCGATAAAAACAACAATACATATGGGGTAAAACAAAACATAAAGTCAAAAATACAACAGAAAATATATATACAGTGTGTTCAAATGTAGCAAGTTATGGAGGTAAGGCAATAAAAAGGCCATAGTGCAAAATAATTACAATTAGTATTAACACTGGAATGATAGATGTGCAAGAGATGATGTGCAAATAGAGATACTGGGGTGCAAATGAGCAAAATAAATAACAATATGGGGATGAGTTAGTTGGGTGGGCTATTTTCAGATGGGCTGTGTACAGGTGCAGTGATCGGTAAGGTGCTCTGAAAACTGATGCTTAAAGTTAGTGAGGGAGATAAGAGTCTCCAGCTTCAGAGATTTTTGCAATTCGTTCCAGTCATTTGCAGCAGAGAACTGGAAGGAATGGCGGCCAAAGGAGGTGTTGGCTTTGGGGATGACCAGTGAGATATACCTGCTGGAGCGCATACTACGGGTGGGTGTTGCTATGGTGACCAATGAGCTAAGCTAAGGCGGGGATTTGCCTAGCAGTGATTTATAGATGGCCTGGAGCCAGTGGGTTTGGCGACGAATATGTAGTGAGGACAAGCCAACAAGAGCGTACAGGTCACAGTGGTGGGTAATATATGGGGCTTTGGTGACAAAACGGATGGCACTGTGATAGACTACATCCAATTTGCTGAGTAGAGTGTTGGAGGCTATTTTGTAAATGACATCGCCGAAGTCAAGGATCGGTAGGATAGTCAGTTTTATGAGGGCATGTTTGGCAGCATGAGTGAAGGAGGCTTTGTTGCGAAATAGGAAGCCGATTCTAGATTTAACTTTGGATTGGAGATGCTTAATGTGAGTCTGGAAGGAGAGTTTACAGTCTAACCAGACACCTAGGTATTTGTAGTTGTCCACATACTCTAGGTCAGACCCGTCGAGAGTAGTGATTCTAGTCGGGTGGGTGGGTGCCAGCAGCGTTCGATTGAAGAGCATGCATTTAGTTTTACTAGTGTTTGAGAGCAGTTGGAGGCTACTGAAGGAGTGTTGTATGGCATTGAAGCTCGTTTGGAGGTTTGTTAACACAGTGTCCAATGAAGGGCCAGATGTATACAAAATGGTGTCGTCTGCGTAGAGGTGGATCTGAGAGTCACCAGCAGCAAGAGCGACATCATTGATATACTCGGCGAAAAGAGTCGGCCCAAGAATTGAACCCTGTGGCACCCCCATAGAGACTGCCATAGGTCCAGACAACAGGCCCTCCGATTTGACACATTGAACTCTATCTGAGAAGTAGTTGGTGAACCAGGCGAAACAGTCATTTGAGAAACCAAGGCTATTTAGTCTGCCAATAAGAATGCGGTGGTTGACAGAGTCGAAAGTCTTGGCCAGGTCGATGAAGACGGCTGCACAGTACTGTCTATTATCAATCGCGGTTATAATATCGTTTAGGACCTTGAGCGTGGCTGAGGTGCACCCATGACCAGCTCGGAAACTGGATTGCATAGCGGAGAAGGTACGGTGGGATTGGAAATGGTCGGTGATCTGTTTGTTAACTTGGCTTTCAAAAACTTTCGAAAGGCAGGGCAGGATGGATATAGGTCTGTAACAGTTTGGATCTAGAGTGTCACCCCCTTTGAAGAGGGGGATGACCGCAGCAGCTTTCCAATCTCTGGGGATCTCAGACGTTACGAAAGAGAGGTTGAACAGGCTAGTAATAGGGGTTGCGACAATTTCGGCGGCTAGTTTTAGAAAGAAAGGGTCCAGATTGTCTAGCCCAGATGATTTGTAGGGGTCCAGATTTTGCAGCTCTTTCAGAACATCAGCTGTCTGAATTTGTGTGATGGAGAAGCGGGGGGGGGGGGGGGGGCATGGGCAAGTTGCAGCGGAGGGTGCAGAGTTGGTGGCCGGGGTAGTGGTAGCCAGGTGGAAAGCATGGCCAGCCGTAGCAAAATGCTTGTTGAAATTCTCGATTATTGTAGATTTATTGGTGGTGATAGTGTTTCCTAGCCTCAGTGCAGTGGGCAGCTGGGAGGAGGTGCTCTTATTCTCCATGGACTTTACAGTGTCCCAAAACTTTTTGGAGTTAGTGCTACAGGATACAAATTTCTGTAGCACTAGCCTTTGCTTTCCTAACTGCTTGTGTATATTGGTTCCTAACTTCCCTGAAAAGTTGCATATCGCGGGGGCTATTCGATGCTAATTCAGTACGCCACAGGATGTTTTTGTGCTGGTCAAGGGCAGTCAAGTCTGAGGAGAACCAGGGGCTATATCTGTTCTTAGTTCTGTATTTTTTGAATGGGGCATGTTTATTTAAGATTGAGAGGAAATTACTTTTAAAGAACAACCAGGCATCCTCTACTGACGGAATGAGATCGATATTCATCCAGGATACCCGGGCCAGGTCAATTAGGAAGGCCTGCTCGCTAAAGTGTTTTAGGGAGCGTTTGACAGTGATGAGGGCTGGTCGTTTGACCGCGGACCCGTTACGGACACAGGCAATAAGGCAGTGATCGCTGAGATCCTGGTTGAAGACAGCGGAGGTGTATTTAGAGGGTAAGTTAGTCAGGATGATATCTATGAGGGTGCCCATGTTTACGGATTTAGGGTTGTACCTGGTAGGTTCGTTGATAATTTGTGTGAGATTGAGGGCATCTAGTTTGGATTGTAGGATGGCCGGGGTGTTAAGCATATCCCAATTTAGGTCACCAAGCAGTACGAACTCTGAGGATAAATGGGGGGCAATCAATTCACATATGGTGTCCAGGGCACAGCTGGGGGCTGAGGGGGGTCTGTAGCAAGCGACAACAGTGAGAGACTTATTTCTGGAAAGGTGGATTTTTAGAAGTAGAAGCTCAAACTGTTTGGGCACAGACCTGGATAGTATGATAGAGCTCTGCAGGAAATTGCAACTCTCTACAGTAAATTGCAACTCCACCCCCCTTTGGCAGTTCTATCTAGACTGTGTGTGCTAACGCAGTGAATAACTCAAACTTAGGAAGGAGGCTTCTGATGTTAATGTGCAGAAAACCAAGGCTTTTACGGTTACAGAAGTCAACAAATGATAGCTCCTGGGGAGTAGGAGTGATACTGGGGGCTGCAGGGACTGGGTTAGCCTCTACATCACCAGAGGAACAGAGGAGGACTAGAATAAGGATACGGCTAAAGGCTTTAAGAACTGGTCTTCTAGTGCGTTGGGTACAGAGAATAAAGGGGGCAGATTTCCGGGCGTTGTAGAATAGATTCAGGGCATTATGTACAGACAAGGATAGGGAAGGATATGAGTACAGTGGAGGTAAACCTAAGCGTTGGGTAACAATGAAAGAGATAGCATCACTGGAGGCACCGATTGAGCCGGTCTCGGCGTGTATGGGGGGTGGAACAAAGGAACTATGAGGCAGTTTGAGAGGGACTTGGGGTTCTACAGTGAAATTGTATAATAAGAACTAACTGGAACAGCAATAGGCAAGGCATATTGACATGGGAGAGAGGCATAAAGCAATCACAGGTGTTATTAGAGAGAGCTAAGACAACAACTGGTAATGGCGATAAAGTTTGGGCTGAGGCTAAACAGATAAACAGGACAGGGTACCGTGTAAAGGAACAGTCCAGCAGGCATCAGCTGTGCAGCTGAGTGATCATAAGGTCCAGTGAACAGCAATATGTGAGTCCGAGAGCAGTTTGAATTGGTACTACAGCACAGCGATCAGGAAGCACGGCTGTCGTTTGCGTGTGCTAGCGGGCCGGGGCTAGCAGATGGATCTTCGTGGTCGTCGCAACGGGAAGCCTGTTGAAACCACAGACGATTACGTTGGCAGACCAGTCGTGATGGATCGGCGGGGCGAGAGGTAGATAGCCGGGAGATGTGCCTGACTCAAGGCTAGCTCAAGGCTGATTAGCCAACAACAACGTTCATTTGGTTGCAGCTAGCTAGTTGCAATTATTCAGTGTTAAAGGTCCAGTGATTCAGTGATTCCGGCAGAAAATTCTGGGTCGATAACGCGCTGTGCAGACAGTGCAGACTGGCCGATAATAGTCCAGGCTAGAGCTGGCTGGTAGGTAGTGCAGGCCACGGACAATGGTGAAAAACCGCTAACTGTGGCTAATAGCAAGTAGCTAGTTAGCTGGTTAGCTGGCTACTCCCGTCCGGTAGACAGAGATGTAGATAGCGCGGATATGGGCCTGCTCGAGGCTAGCTCAAGGCTAACTGATGCTTGCTTCGGGGGCAGTGGTGATTAGCCTACAGCAACATCCATTCGACATCCATTCGGTTGCGGCTAGCTAGTTGCGATCCGGTGTTAAGGTCCAGTGATTCAGTTATTCCGGCAGAAAATCCGATGTTCTGGGTGATAACCGCTAACGGTGGCTAATAGCAAGTAGCTAGTTAGGTAGTTAGCTGGCTGGCTAGTTTCAACTGGAGATTCTAGATAAAGGTGAGTAAATAATAGAATCCGTTCTACATTGAGTGAGGCGGGTTGCAGGAAAGTATATTTAGTAGAAGGATGAAGTGTGATAGGGAAATATATACGTAAAATGCAAAAAAATACAAAAAAATGGCTATTTACATGGACAAACAAGAGAACACGACCGCACTGCTACGCCATCTTGGAAACTTTAATGTAATTTGTGTGCCCTTTAAGGTGTATCATTTCTAACCTGTGAAAAATCCACTAAAACCCCCAAAAATAAAATAAATAAATCAAACACGGTATTAACACCAGTAACAAATATTCATAACATAAACATTTCGTTTGTTTTCACTTTTGCTATACTTAATCAGTCCAAACCATTTAAAATTTGAATTCTTACTTTCCAATTAAATATCCAATTAACTTCACCTTCACATGGTGCAAAACATTTATTAAGGGGAATCATTTAAACAATTAAAAAGTTATACAGAAGTAAACTCTTCATCTGTACAAAGAGGACAATCATCACGTTGATGCATCGATCTCAGTCCTCTTAAACAATGGGGTGGCTATTGTTTGCTGGACTCCAGTCCTGAGCCTGCCGTTGGCTCGAGCTGGAGCGGCTGTTATTTAAGTTACGCTGGTTTTTCAACCACTCCACAAATTTCTAAAAGTGATTAAATAAAACATTTCCTCATCAATGTCCAATCAATTGAATTTACAACACAGGTGGACTCCAATCAAGTTGTAGAAACGTCTCAAGGATGATCAATGGAAACAGGATGCACCTGAGCTCATTTTCAAGTTTCACAGCAAAGGGTCTGAATACTTATGTAAATAAGGTATTTCTGTTTTTTATTTTTAATACATTTGCAAAAATTCTAAAAACCTGTTTTCGCTTTGTCATTATGGGGTATTGTGTGTAGGAGTACCACACACAATACCCCATAATGACAAAGCGAAAACAGGTTTTTAGAATTTTTGCAAATGTATTAAAAATCTGGGGAAGGGTACCAAATAATTTCTGCAGCATTGAAGGTCCCCAAGAACACAGTGGCCTCCATTATTCTTAAATGGAAGATGTTTGGAATCCCCAAGAGTCTTCCTAGAGCTGGCCGCCCGGCCAAACTGAGCAATCGGGGGAGAAGGGCCTTGGTCAGGGAGGTGACCAAGAACCCGATGGTCACTCTAACAGAGCTCCAGGGTTCCTCTGTGGAGGTGGGATAATCTTTTAGAAGGACAACCATCTCTGCAGCACGCCAATAATCAGGCCTTTATGGTAGAGTGGCCAGATGGAAGCCACTCCTCAGTAAAAGGCACATGACAGCCCGCTTGGAGATTGCCAAAAGGCACCTAAAGGACTCTCAGACCATGAGAAACAAGATTCTCTGGTCTGATGAAACCAAGATTGAACTCTTTGGCCTGAATGCCTAGTGTCACTTGCCACTTGTAGCTAGCCAGTAGCTCCTCCAGTATGTGTTGACATCATTTCACAGGATTTGTTTTTGGATGGAAGCTGTAGAGATCGGTTAGAAATGGCACTTCTGTAGCCAAATGGCTTTAAGCATTAAATGACTTGTTATGATGGTGCATTGATCAGTTATACAGTTGAAATACGTTATTGTTGCATTTTTTGCCCAAAGTAACTGTCCAGTGTTTCCAGATTTCTATGAAATATGACCTATAATTAATGACAGTATGAGTGAAATAATTTTCCTTCCAAACAATTGTAATTAAGTATGTTAAAAAGCAGCTTTTCTGTGTTGGAATGATGTGGGTGTACCCAAACAACAGAATGGTATGGGCATATACCGGTCATTAAAAATATTTATGCGAGTAGACCGCTGATTGGACACAATCCTGTATTGGAGCTCTATGGACAATTCCTTCGACCTCATGGCTTGGTTTTTGCTCTGACATGCACTGTCAACTGTGGGACCTCATATAGACAGGTGTGTATCAAATTGTGCCTGATCCGAGCCCTTCGTCGGTGGATGCCCTGCCTCCCTCCCCCCCAGCTCCCCGTCTCCCTCTCCCGCTGGCTCAAATTAAGCACTGCCCAGACCATTATTCCTCCTCCACCAAACTTTACAGTTGGCAGTATACTGTGAGGGGAAAAAGTATTTGATCCCCTGCTGATTTTGTACGTTTGCCCACTGACAAAGAAATTATCAGTCTATAATTGTAATGGTAGGTTTATTTGAACAGTGAGAGACAGAATATCAAAAAAAATTATGAGGGAAATAAGTATTTGACCCCTCTGCAAAACATGACTTAGTACTTGGTGGCAAAACCCTTGTTGGCAATCACAGAGGTCAGACGTTTCTTGTAGTTGGCCACCAGGTTTGCACACATCTCAGGAGGGATTTTGTCCCACTCTTCTTTGCAGATCTTCTCCAAGTCATTAATGTTTCGAGCCTGACGTTTGGCAACTCGAACCTTCAGCTCCCTCCACAGATTTGCTATGGGATTAAGGTCTGGAGACTGGCTAGGCCACTCCAGGACCTTAATGTGCTTCTTCTTGAGCCACTCCTTTGTTGCCTTGGCCGTGAGTTTTGGGTCATTGTCATGCTGGAATACCCATCCACGACCCATTTTCAATGCCCTGGCTGAGGGAAAGAGGTCCTCACCCAAGATTTGACGGTACATGGCCCCGTCCATTGTCCCTTTGATGCGGTGAAGTTGTCCTGTCCCCTTAACAGAAAAACACCCCCAAAGTATAATGTTTCCACCTCCATGTTTGACGATGGGGATGGTGTTCTTGGGGTCATAGGCAGCATTCCTCCTCCTCCAAACACGGTGAGTTGAGTTGATGCCAAAGAGCTCGATTTTGGGCTCATCTGACCACAACACTTTCACCCAGTTCTCCTCTGAATCATTCAGATGTTCATTGGCAAACTTCAGACGGGCATGTATATGTGCTTTCTTGAGCAGGGGGACCTTGCGGGCGCTGCAGGATTTCAGTCCTTCACGGCGTAGTGTGTTACCAATTGTTTTCTTGGTGACTATGGTCCCAGCTGCCTTGAGATCATTGACAAGATCCTCCCGTGTAGTTTTGGGCTGATTCCTCACCGTTCTCATGATCATTGCAACTCCATGAGGTGAGATCTTGCATGGAGCCCCAGGCCGAGGGAGATTGACAGTTATTTTGTGTTTCTTCCATTTGCGAATAATCGCACCAACTGTTGTCACCTTCTCACCAAGCTGCTTGGCGATGGTCTTGTAGCCCATTCCAGCCTTGTGTAGGTCTACAATCTTGTCCCTGACATCCTTGGAGAGCTCTTTGGTCTTGGCCATGGTGGAGAGTTTGGAATCTGATTGATTGATTGCTTCTGTGGACAGGTGTCTTTTATACAGGAAACAAGCTGAGATTGGGAGCACTCCCTTTAAGAGTGTGCTCCTAATCTCAGCTTGTTACCTGTATAAAAGACACCTGGGAGCCAGAAATCTTTCTGATTGAGAGGGGGTCAAATACTTATTTCCCTCATTAAAATGCAAATCAATTTATAACATTTTTGACATGCGTTCTTCTGGATTTCATTGTTGTTATTCTGTCTCTCACTGTTCAAATAAACCTACCATTAAAATTATAGACTGATAATTTCTTTGTCAGTGGGCAAACGTACAAAATCAGCAGGGGATCAAATACTTTTTTCCCCTCACTGTACATTGGAGCAGGTAGCGTTCTCCTGGCATCCGCCAAATCCAGATTTTTCCATTGGCCTGCCAGATGGTGAAGCGTGATTCATCACTCCATAGAACACGTTTCCACTGCTCCAGAATCCAATGGTGGCAAGCTTTACACCACTCCAGCCGACGCTTGGTATTGCGCATGGTGATCTTAGGCTTGTGTGCGACGAACAGTTATTGTGCTGAGATTGCTTCCAGAGGCAGTTTGGAACTCGGTAGTGCGTCAGCACTCGGCGGTCCCGTTCTGTGAGCTTGTGTGGCCTACCACTTCGCGGCTGAGCCGTTGTTGCTCCTAGACGTTTCCACTTCACAATAACAGCACTTAGAGTTGACCGGGACAGCTCTAGCAGGGCAGAAATTTGCTCTTCAGTAAGGCCATTCCACTGCCAATGTTTGTCTATGGAGATTGCATGGCGGTGTGCTCGATTTTATACACCTGTCAGCAACGGGTGTGGCTGAAATAGCTGAATCTACTAATTTGAAATGGTGTCCACATACTTTTGTATATATAGTGTATCTGATGCTGTCTGTTTTCTTTCAAATCCAACCACAGGAGCCCGCTCTCAATGTTCAAAATACACCAGAGAGCAGTCACAGAGGATCAATAGTTTCAACCAAAAAAACTGGATTACATTTTATCACAAGCACATACAGGTAACTGCCAAAATAAAGGAAACACCAACATAATGTCTTAAAGGGGTATTTGGCCAGCACGAGATGCCAGAACAGCTTCAATGCACCTTTGTATAGATACTACAAGTGGACCTAAACCATGCCAGGAAAATGCACCCCCGGGGCCTATGATTTCTTAATTCGGTCCTGCCCGCTGGCTTTGAGCACTTCTGTCCACTGGTCTGCATAGGCCGACTGCTGTCATGCTGTTCACAGCTATATGATTGGATAGGAGTGGACTCAGAACAAAGGAGCGGTTTGTAAAGGCCATTACAATTAACAAGTGCACCCTCTGCTGTCAAGGCGGGCAATATCAACACCATTACAACAAATATCTTAAAGGTGCAATATGCAGAAATCGCCCCGCCATTTCCTGGTTGCTAAAATTTGAATAGTTTGTCTAATTAGATTTTGTGACAAAACAAGCAATTTGTATAGATTAATTGTACCATCTAAACCTCTGTGAAATATCTCTTCAGTAACCAAAAATATTGTATTTTCAGCTGTTTGAAGCTAGTGTTCAAAACTGAAGGTAAAAGATGCAAAAACAAAAATTGCGCACATAGAACAGATCTACCACTTCTTAGACCTGCTTTAAATGAGAATGACAGATCTATAACTCACATTTCTATGTGAATTTGGTAGGTAGCCCAAAAATTTAGATATTCCAGCTTTAATATGACTGTTAGCTAAACAACATATTTTCTTGTGTCAAACTTTCTTTTGCAATTTAGCTATCCTCTACAGGGAAAAGGGCACATCTATGCTGTTGGTAGTGGCTCAATGTATGGAATGCCATATAACACTGGCATGTCATCAATGGTCGTGCCTTGCCGGGCGGGAGAACTCCTGTGCACTGATCTACACAGGCTGAGTGCTGTTCAGAGCTACTTGGTTGCATAGGAGTGGACTCTACTAATTTTAATTTGATTTGATTTATTAGGATCCCCATTAGCCGACACCAATGGCGACAGCTAGTCTTACTGGGGTCCGACACATAAAGAAAAAGACATTACAGACAAAATACTTGAAAATGTACATAAATTTACAAACATTAACATGTAGTGTGCGTGTGTGTGCATCTATCAGTTACACATACATTTCAGTACATACACACAAGTACAGTGTATTCAGAAAGTATTCAGACCGCTTGACTTTTTCCACATTTTGTTACGTTACCACCTTATTCTAAAATGGATTAAATAAAAAATATTCCTCATCAATCTACACACAATACCCCATAATGACTAAATGAAAACAGGTTTTTATAAATTTTTGCAAATGTATTACAAATAAAAAACAGACATACCTTATATACATAAATATTCAGACCCTTTGCTATGGGACTCAAAATTGAGCTCAGGTGCATCCTGTTTCCATTGATAATCCTGAGATGTTTCTACAACTGGATTGGAGTCCACCTGTGGTAAATTCAATTTATTGGACATGATTTGGAAAGGCACACACTTGTCTATATAAGGTCCCACAGTTGACAGTGCATGTCAGAGCAAAAACCATGAGGTCGAAGGAATTGTCCGTAGAGCTCCGATACAGGATTGTGTCAAGGCACAGATCTGGGAAAGGGTACCAAAACATTTCTGCAGCATTGAAGGTCCCCGAGAACACAGTGGCCTCCATCATTCTTCCTAGAGCTGGCCGCCCGGCTTAACTGAGCAATAGGGGGAGAAGGGCCTTGGTCAGGGAGGTGACCAAGAACCCGGTGGTCACTCTGGCAGAGCTCCAGAGTTCCTCTGTGGAGATAGGAGAACCTTCCAGAAGGACAACCATCTCTGCAGCACTCCACCAATCAGGCCTTATGGAAGAGTGGCCAGACAGAAGTCACTCCTCACATGACAGCCCGCTTGGAGTTTGACAAAAGGCACCTAAAGGACTCTCAGACCATGAGAAACAAGATTCTCTGTTAAGATGAAACCAAGATTGAACTCTTTGGCCTGAATGCCTAGCGTCATGTCTGGAGGAAACCTGGCAACATCCCTACGGTGAAGCATGGTGGTGGCAGCATCATGCTGTGGGGATGTTTTTCAGTGGCAGGGACTGGGATAATAGTCAGGATTGAGGGAAAGATGAATGGAGCAAAGTACAGAGAGATCCTTGATGAAAACCTGCTCCAGAGTGCTCAGGACCTCAGACTGGGGCGAAGGTTCACCTTCCAACAGGACAACGACCCTAAGCACACAGCCAAGACAACGCAGGAGTGGCTTTGGGACAAGTCTCTGAATGTCCTTGAGTGGCCCAGCCAGAGCCCGGACTTGAACCTGATCGAACGTCTCTGGAGAGACCTGAAAAGCTGTGCAGCGACGCTCCCCATCCAACCTGACAGAGCTTGAGAGGATCTACAGAGAAGAATGGGATAAACTCCCCAAATACAGGTGTGCCAAGCTTGTAGCGTCATACCCAAGAAGACTGTAATCGCTGCCAAAGGTGCTTCAACAAAGTACTGAGCAAAGGGTCTGAATACTTATGTAAATGTACAATTTCAGTTTTTTGTTTTTTATAAAAGCGCAAAAAAACAACAACCTGTTTTTGCTTTGTCATTATGGGGTATTGTGTGTAGATTGATGAGGGGAAAAAAACTTTTAATCAATTTTAGAATAAGGCTGTAACGTAACAAAATGTGGAAAAAGTAAAGGGGTCTGAATACTTTCCGAATGCACTGTAGGTCACATGAGGGAAAGGCATTGTGCCGTGAGGTGTTTTTTGTTTACTTGTGCTATATGAGATAGAAGGGAGGTCCATGCACTCATGGCTCTGTATAATACTGTACATTTCCTTGAATGTTTTTGTGGAAGATCCCTGGTGGCATGTCTGGTGGGGTAAGTGTGTGTCAGTGCTGTGTGTAAGTTGACTATGCTAACAATTTGACATTTCCAACACATTAACATTTCTTATAAAAACAAGAAGTGATGCAGTCAGTCTTTCCTCAACTCTTAACCAAGAGAGACTGGTATGCATAGTATTAATATTAGCCCTCTGATTACAATGAAGTGCAAGATGTGCCCCTATGTTCTGGGCCAGCTGCAGCTTAACTAGGTCTTTCTTTGTAGCACTTGACCATATGACTGGACATTAATTAAGATAAGATGAAACTAGAGCCTGCAGGACTTGCTTTGTGGAGTGTGGTGTCAAAAAAGCACAGCATCTCTTTATTACGGACAGACCTCTCCCCATCTTTACAACCATTGCATCTATATGTTTTGACAATGACAGTTTACAATCTAAGGTAACACCAAGTAGTTTAGTCTCTTGAACTTGTTCAACAGCCACACCATTCATTACCAGATTTAGCTGAGGTCTAGAACTTAGGGAATGATTTGTACCAACTCTTTTTGTTAGTTTAAAAGATTATTCACCTGTGATAGAGAGACACCACTGCCATTTTCTTAGCATTGCTGTCAAAATCTGACTGGTGGCCATTAAATATATATGTGAAATTAAATTAAACAATAATGTATGTTGATGCTAATATTATGTACAACATCTAGTTATGTTTCCATATGATAACAATTGAATATATTAGACTATATGCTGTAAACTATTGTCTTTTAACAGTTTCACTCAATTAATTCTAATCAACCTAATAATTATGACACACTATTGTCATTGGTTGCACTAATTGCACTGTTTGTCTACATAACCTGGTTCAAGCATTCATGACATTACCCTGAAGAAGGCACAGTGATGCCAAAACGTTGGTATTTTACCCAATAAATTACTGGGAGTTTATATATATATATATATATATATATATAAACTGCTCAAAAAAATAAAGGGAAAATTTAAACAACACAATGTAACTCCAAGTCAATCACACTTCTGTGAAATCAAACTGTCCACTTAGGAAGCAACACTGATTTCACATGCTGTTGTGCAAATGGAATAGACAACAGGTGGAAATTATAGGCAATTAGCAAGACACCCCCAATAAAGACGTGGTTCTGCAGGTGGTGACCACAGACCACTTCTCAGTTCCTATGCTTCCTGGCTGATGTTTTGGTCACTTTTGAATGCTGGCGGTGCTTTCACTCTAGTGGTAGCATGAGACGGAGTCTACAACCCACACAAGTGGCTCAGGTAGTGCAGCTCATCCAGGATGGCACATCAATGCGAGCTGTGGCAAGAAGGTTTGCTGTGACTGTCAGCGTAGTGTCCAGAGCATGGAGGCGCTACCAGGAGACAGGCCAGTACATCAGGAGACGTGGAGGAGGCCGTAGGAGGGCAACACCCAGCAGCAGGACCGCTACCTCCGCCTTTGTGCAAGGAGGAGCAGGAGGAGCACTGCCAGAGCCCTGCAAAATGACCTCCAGCAGGCCACAAATGTGCATGTGTCTGCTCAAACGGTCAGAAACAGACTCCATGAGGGTGGTATGAGGGCCCGACGTCCACAGGTGGGGGTTGTGCTTACAGCCCAACACCATGCAGGACGTTTGGCATTTGCCAGAGAACACCAAGATTGGCAAATTCGCCACTGGCGCCCTGTGCTCTTCACAGATGAAAGCAGGTTCACACTGAGCACATGTGACAGACGTGACAGAGTCTGGAGATGCCGTGGAGAACGTTCTGCTGCCTGCAACATCCTCCAGCATGACCGGTTTGGCGGTGGGTCAGTCATGGTTTGGGGGGCCGCACAGCCCTCCATGTGCTCGCCAGAGGTAGCCTGACTGCCATTAGGTACCGAGATGAGATCCTCAGACCCCTTGTGAGACCATATGCTGGTGCGGTTGGCCCTGGGTTCCTCCTAATGCAAGACAATGCTAGACCTCATGTGGGTCAGCAGTTCCTGCAAGAGGAAGGCATTGATGCTATGGACTGGCCCGCCCGTTCCCCAGACCTGAATCCAATTGAGCACATCTGGGACATCATGTCTCGCTCCATCCACCAACGCCACGTTGCACCACAGACTGTCCAGGAGTTGGCGGATGCTTTAGTCCAGGTCTGGGAGGAGATCCCTCAGGAGACCATCCGCCACCTCATCAGGAGCATGGCCAGGCATTGTAGGGAGGTCATACAGGCACGTGGAGGCCACACACACTACTGAGCCTCATTTTGACTTGTTTTAAGGACATTACATCAAAGTTGGATAAGCCTGTAGTTCCACTTTAATTTTGAGGGTGACTCCAAATCCAGACCTCCATGGGTTGATCAATTTGATTTCCATTGATAATTTTTGTGTGATTTTGTTGTCAGCACATTCAACTATGTAAAGAAAAAAGTATTTAATAAGATTATTTCATTCATTCAGATCTAGGATGTGTTGTTTAAGTGTTCCCTTTATTTTTTTGAGCAGTGTATATATATAGAGTGTGCAATTCTCTTTATTTTTATAGCTTACTGTTGAAAATGCACAAAATGTATGAAAAGAGTCAAAATTGTGTGTGTGTGTGTGTGTGTGTGTGTGTGTGTGTGTGTGTGTGTGTGTGTGTGTGTGTGTGTGTGTGTGTGTGTGTGTGTGTGTGTGTGTGTGTGTGTGTGTGTGTGTGTGTTGGGTGTGTGTTATTATGGTCTTCTCCAGCACATTGTGGCCTCTGGGCATTTAGTCAACTGGAGAGTGTTAAGGTGCTTCGTTTCTCTGCCCTGCATTCAGGACAATCCATTACGCCAGGAAAACCCAGTCTGCTCTGTGCATCAGTGACTCTAGTCAATCACATTACCTTGCTGAGGAGCTCATGCATACAGGGTCGTATTCACTAGGAATGAAACAAAGGAAAATGGCCTGAAACGGGGAGGGACTAGCTGAACTTGTCCAAAAAGAAACACGATTTAAAAAATCCTAGCAAAATGCATAGCACATTGAATTAAAAAGGTGTTGTCAGATATAATTCATCCTGATCAGACAGGTTTTTAACATGGAAGATACATTGGAGATAATATAAGACAAGTACTTGAAACAATAGAACACTATGAAAAATCAAGGAAACCAGGTCTGGCATTCATAGCAGATTTTGAAAAGGATTTTGATGAAGTACGACTAGAATGTATATACAGTGGGGAGAACAAGTATTTGATACACTGCCGATTTTGCAGGTTTTCCTACTTACAAAGCATGTAGAGGTCTGTAATTTTTATCATAGGTACACTTCAACTGTGAGAGACGGAATCTAAAACAAAAATCCAGAAAATCACATTGTATGATTTTTAAGTAATTAATTTGCATTTTATTGCATGACATAAGTATTTGATACATCAGAAAAGCAGAACTTAATATTTGGTACAGAAACCTTTGTTTGCAATTACAGAGATCATACGTTTCCTGTAGGTCTTGACCAGGTTTGCACACACTGCAACAGGGATTTTGGCCCACTCCTCCATACAGACCTTCTCCAGATCCTTCAGGTTTCGGGGCTGTCGCTGGGCAATACGGACTTTCAGCTCCCTCCAAAGATGTTCTATTGGGTTCAGGTCTGGAGACTGGCTAGGCCACTCCAGGACCTTGAGATGCTTCTTATGGAGCCACTCCTTAGTTGCCCTGGCTGTGTGTTTCGGGTCGTTGTCATGCTGGAAGACCCAGCCACGACCCATCTTCAATGCTCTTACTGAGGGAAGGAGGTTGTTGGCCAAGATCTCGCGATACATGGCCCCATCCATCCTCCCCTCAATACCGTGCAGTCGTCATGTCCCCTTTGCAGAAAAGCATCCCCCAAAGAATTATGTTTCCACCTCCATGCTTCACGGTTGGGATGGTGTTCTTGGGGTTGTACTCATCCTTCTTCTTCCTCCAAACACGGCAAGTGGAGTTTAGACCAAAAAGCTCTATTTTTGTCTCATCAGACCACATGACCTTCTCCCATTCCTCCTCTGGATCATCCAGATGGTCATTGGCAAACTTCAGACGGGCCTGGACATGCGCTGGCTTGAGCAGGGGGACCTTGCGTGCGCTGCAGGATTTTAATCCATGACGGCGTAGTGTGTTACTAATGGTTTTCTTTGAGACTGTGGTCCCAGCTCTCTTCAGGTCATTGACCAGGTCCTGCCGTGTAGTTCTGGGCAGATCCCTCACCTTCCTCATGATCATTGATGCCCCACAAGGTGAGATCTTGCATGGAGCCCCAGACCGAGGGTGATTGACCGTCATCTTGAACTTCTTCCATTTTCTAATAATTGCGCCAACAGTTGTTGCCTTCTCACCAAGCTGCTTTCCTTTTGTCCTGTAGCCCATCCCAGCCTTGTGCAGGTCTACAATTTTATCCCTGATGTCCTTACACAGCTCTCTGGTCTTGGCCATTGTGGAGAGGTTGGAGTCTGTTTGATTGAGTGTGTGGACAGGTGTCTTTTATACAGGTAACGAGTTCAAACAGGTGCAGTTAATACAGGTAATGAGTGGAGAACAGGAGGGCTTCTTAAAGAAAAACTAACAGGTCTGTGAGAGCTGGAATTCTTACTGGTTGGTAGGTGATCAAATACTTATGTCATGCAACAAAATGCAAATTAATTACTTAAAAATCATACAATGTGATTTTCTGGATTTTTGTTTTAGATTCCGTCTCTCACAGTTGAAGTGTACCTATGATAAAAATTACAGACCTCTACATGCTTTGTAAGTAGGAAAACCTGCAAAATCGGCAGTGTATCAAATACTTGTTCTCCCCACTGTATAAATGCCTGGACTATTTTAATTTTGGAGAATCTCTTATACAATTGGTTAAAGTTATGTATAGTAACCCCAGTTGTAAAATAATACACTGAACAAAAATATGAACTCAACATGTAAAGTGTTGGTCCCATGTTTCATGAGCTGAAATAAAAGATCACAGAAATTTTCCACATGCACAAAAAGCGTATTTCCCTCAAATGTTTTGCTCAAATTAGTTTACATCCCTGTTAGTGAGCATTTATTATTTGCCAAGATAATCCATCCACCTGACAGGTTTGGCATATCAAGAAGCTGATTAAACAGCATGATCATTACACAGGTGCCCCTTGTGCTGGGGACAATAAAAGGCCACTCTACTGCAGTTTTGTCACACAACACAATGCCACAGATGTCTCAAGTTTTGAGGGCGCGTGCAATTGGCATGCTGACTGCAGGAATGTCCACCAGAGCTGTTGCCAGAGAATAGAATGTTAATTTGTCTACCATAAGCCACCTCCAACGTCGTTTTAGAGAATTTGGCAGTATGTCCAACTGGTTTCACAACCGCAGACCACGTGTTACCCACCAGCCCAGGACCTCCTCTTCCGGCTTCTTCACCTGTGGGATCATCTGAGACCAGCCACCCGGACAGTTGATGAAACTGAGGAATATATCTGTCTGTAATAAAGCCCTTTTGTGGGGAAAAACTCATTCTGATTGGCTGGGTCTGGCTCCCCAGTGGGTGGGCCTATGCCCTCCCAGGTCCATCCATGGCTGCACCCCTTCCCACTCATGTGAAATTCATATATTAGGGCTAATTAATTTATTTCAATTGGCTGATTTCCTTATATGAATTGTAACTCAGTAAAATCGTTGAAATTGTTGCATGTTGCATTCATATTTTTGTTCAGTATAAATAATGGCTACTTCTCAGAAAGTATTAAACTGTCCAGAGGAGTAAAACAAGGTTGTCCACTGTCGGCATATCTAGTTATCATGGCCATCGAAATGTTAGCTATTACAATCAGATCCAACAATAATATAGAGGGGGAGAAATCCAGGGCTTAAAAACAAAGGTGTCATTGTACGCTGACGATTCAAATGTCCTCTTAAATCCACAATCTGGATCCCTGCACAGCCTCATAGAGGCTTTAGATAATTTTTCTAACTTCTCTGGATTACAACCAAACTATGATAAGTGTACCATATTACGTAATGGATCGCTAAAAAACTTTTACATTACCATGAAGTTTACCAATAAAATGGTCTGAAGGTGAAGTGGACATACTCGCTATTCATATCCCTAAATAAATAAATTAACTTACTACAACAAATTTTAACAGAAAGTTAGCAAATATAGATAAGATCTTGCTAGCATGGAAAGGTAAATACCTGTCTATTTGTGAAAAATCACCCTGAGTATTATTTTATCATGTCCCAGTTTACCTATTTACTTATGGCCCTGCCTACGCCGAACGATTTGTCTTTTAAATGATCTGAGCAAAAAATATTTAACTTTATTTGGAACGGTAGGCCAGACAAAATAAAACGTGCTTATTTATATAATGAATATGAGTTGGGGGGTTAAAATGGTTCAATACTAAAGCGTTAAACCTTGCACTAAAAGCATCAGTCATACAAAAGTTATACTTAAACCCGAACTGGTTCTCCAGTAAATTCGTAAGAATGGCTCACCCCTTGATGTAATTCATAAAAACAGACTTCAACTTACTCAATTTAAGTAAGTTTAGAATGACAAACAGTAGGCACAATCAATACTGATGCCCCTTCCCTTGGAATCATTGGTAACCCAGTACCGGCAACTCAATTACAGTACTTTTGAGTGCCCATTCATAGACCTGCATACAATATAAGTGTGTGAATCTATTTAATAAACCATATGGAAGTTGATCTAAATTGTCCAGATTACAACCTTTCACTTTCAGTTAATTGAAAAAATATATATATTACAACAAATAATATGGTTAAATTTAAATATACTAATTGATTTTAAAAAAAACACATTAAAAAAAAGAATTATCTTTGTTAATGATATTATACATAGGAAAGTTGGAGTTATGTCATATGTGCAGTTAACAAACATATATGGAAATGTTTGCGCTATCCAAAATTACAACCAATTGATTGCAGCATTACCGCAAAAATGGCAAGTGGAAGGGGAGAAGGTAGGGAACTTGTATGTCTGCCCTTTAATAAAGACCAAAATTGCCCCCCCCCCCTCCCAAAATGTTCATAAATAAAACAATATACAGTGGGGAGAACAAGTATTTGATACACTGCCGATTTTGCAGGTTTTCCTACTTACAAAGCATGTAGAGGTCTGTAATTTTTATCAAAGGTACACTTCAACTGTGAGAGACGGAATCTAAAACAAAAATCCAGAAAATCACATTGTATGATTTTTAAGTAATTAATTTGCATTTTATTGCATGACATAAGTATTTGATACATCAGAAAAGCAGAACTTAATATTTGGTACAGAAACCTTTGTTTGCAATTACAGAGATCATACGTTTCCTGTAGTTCTTGACCAGGTTTGCACACACTGCAGCAGGGATTTTGGCCCACTCCTCCATACAGACCTTCTCCAGATCCTTCAGGTTTCGGGGCTGTTGCTGGGCAATACGGACTTTCAGCTCCCTCCAAAGATTTTCTATTGGGTTCAGGTCTGGAGACTGGCTAGGCCACTCCAGGACCTTGAGATGCTTCTTACGGAGCCACTCCTTAGTTGCCCTGGCTGTGTGTTTCGGGTCGTTGTCATGCTGGAAGACCCAGCCACGACCCATCTTCAATGCTCTTACTGAGGGAAGGAGGTTGTTGGCCAAGATCTCGCGATACATGGCCCCATCCATCCTCCCCTCAATATGGTGCAGTCGTCCTGTCCCCTTTGCAGAAAAGCATCCCCAAAGAATGATGTTTCCACCTCCATTCTTCACGGTTGGGATGGTGTTCTTGGGGTTGTACTCATCCTTCTTCTTCCTCCAAACACGGCGAGTGGAGTTTAGACCAAAAAGCTCTATTTTTGTCTCATCAGACCACATGACCTTCTCCCATTCCTCCTCTGGATCATCCAGATGGTCATTGGCAAACTTCAAACGGGCCTGGACATGCGCTGGCTTGAGCAGGGGGACCTTGCGTGCGCTGCAGGATTTTAAAACATGACGGCGTAGTGTGTTACTAATGATTTTCTTTGAGACTGTGGTCCCAGCTCTCTTCAGGTCATTGACCAGGTCCTGCCGTGTAGTTCTGGGCTGATCCCTCACCTTCCTCATGATCATTGATGCCCCACGAGGTGAGATCTTGCATGGAGTTCCAGACCGAGGGTGATTGACCGTCATCTTGAACTTCTTCCATTTTCTAATAATTGCGCCAACAGTTGTTGCCTTCTCATCAAGCTGCTTGCCTATTGTCCTTTAGCCCATCCCAGCCTTGTGTAGGTCTACAATTTCATCCCTGATGTCCTTACACAGCTCTCTGGTCTTGGCCATTGTGGAGAGGTTGGAGTCTGTTTGATTGAGTGTGTGGACAGGTGTCTTTTATACAGGTAACGAGTTCAAACAGGTGCAGTTAACACAGGTAATGAGTGGAGACCAGGAGGGCTTCTTAAAGAAAAACTAACAGGTCTGTGAGAGCCGGAATTCTTACTGGTTGGTAGGTGATCAAATACTTATGTCATGCAATAAAATGCAAATTAATTATTTAAAAATCATACAATGTGATTTTCTTGATTTTTGTTTTAGATTCCGTCTCTCACAGTTGAAGTGTACCTATGATAAAAATTACAGACCACTACATGCTTTGTAAGTAGGAAAACCTGCAAAATCGGCAGTGTATCAAATACTTGTTCTCCCCACTGTATATCAGTTTTACTTGAGGACCAAAATGTTGTCCACGGCGCCATACAGGTTGCAAAATAGTTGGGAAGAGATTTTTCGATTTGCCGATTCTGTGGCACATGGTTTATGAACTGATACGAAAACTTGATTCAAAACTTAAAGTTTTTCAATTTAAATTATTATACAAAATTCTTGCCACAAACAGAATGTTATGTATATGGGGCATACAACCATCTCAGCTCTGCAGATTTTGCTACGAAGAGACAGAATCATTAGATCACTTATTTTGGTATTGCCCCTATGTAGCTTGTTTCTAGTCACAGGTTCAGGAATGGCTGAAAAATCCCAACATTTATCTAAAATTAACCCTACAAATAACACTGTTCGGAGATCTGGAAAACCATAGTCAATCAATCAACAATATAATAATACTTTTAGTAAAAATATTTATCTTTAACGTACAATCTGTAGATACTATGTGATTAGACAGGTTCAGGCGGTTTACGGAGATAGGTGGGATGGACTGAGCGTAGCTGAGGAGTGGGTTTAAAAGCTTATGTTCTATAATAGTTATGACTGGAAACACGATATATAATGTATAAGTACTATCTATCTAGATGTAATGTATATCAAAATATCAAATTACTTTATTCTTGCTATGTAACTACTGTAAAACAAAAAGTACAAAAAAGAAGAAAGGTGCCATGTAAAATGTGTGTAGAATGCACAGTACATGTAACAACAAAAGAAAAAGCTGTAAAAACAAAGTTTATTTTTGTCCTCCAAATACATAAATATATAAAACTATAAAATAACAAAAAATAAAGCACTTGTTTTCATTGCAAAACATTTTGCTACGGTGTGCACTAATGAATACGACCCTGGACTATCATCCTATTCTGCAGGCTCTCAGTGATAGGAATCTCTGCTGTTGTGAGGCATGGCTAAATTGATCAGCTCTCTGTTCGGAAGCACTGTTGTACTTTATCCGGACTGGATGTAATCATAAAATGAATAATGAACAGATAAGGTCATCTTGTCAGTGTCTCTTCCAATGCTTTGTCCTTAGATACCATTTGATTGCAAACTCAGTACCTCATCATGACTTATTTGACTTGCAGATGGCATACCTCTCTATTTGTATAGTATCTTGCTGAGGGGCACAATAGCTCAATTTACAACTGAATTTACAACAGGAAAACTTGGATGCGCACAAACTCACACAGAGGGTTACATTTTGCACGAGCAAATGCCAGTGAGCAGTGAGCTAAATAATCGTAACATTTCAAAAAGACAGGAAGGGATATTATCCAATGGGAGTTCCAAATACTGCAACTCACAATTGCTGTTTAATAAACTCTTGTTAAATAAGTGCCTCCAAATAACACACATTGTTGAAGAAAAGTTTCAAATTAGATCACGCTGCAGATTATATCGGAGTTGTATAGTATTTTTTGCACATATCTGTGCTCGTTTTGCGTGACGAAAACGTTGCCCCTAATCTACTGTGTGCATTAACACAAACACACTAATCAATATCTCCCCTCACTGTTTTCTCGTTAACATCGCTGAATTGAAAACACAGGATGCTTTCCAAACAGCACCCTATGCCCTATATATTGCACTACTATTGACTAGGCCTTATAGTGCTCTGGGTATGGGCCCTGGTCAAAAGTAGTTAACTATATAGTGAATAGGGTACCATTTGGGACGTAACAAAGATTTGGTTGCACAACTGTTTCTGCCTAGCAGCATTAGTCAAAAGGGTATTATGATCCAATGTTTGTTAATGAGCTTGTGGTTACAATAAAGATAGCTCATTATCCTAAAGGTACTGTGACCTTTAACCTATACTGCACATATGGACCCCCATGACACATACACAAGCAACAAACTCTAAACAAACAACACATTTGCAAAAGTCTAGGATGAAAATAGTATCAATATCTTAATGTAATTCATAAAAACAGAGTTCAACTTACTCAATTGAAATAAGTTTAGTATGACAAACAGTAGGCACAATCAATACTGATGCCCCTTCCCTTGGAATCATTGGTAACCCAGTACCGGCAACTCAATGACAGTACTTTTGAGTGCCCATACATAGACCTGCATACAATATAAGTGTGTGAATCTATTTAATAAACCATATGGAAGTTCATTACATCTAAACTGACCATATGGCTCTTCAGAGAGCATGGGTGGGCACTGGGCAGTACATTGTTGTTATTGTGTTAGGCCATGGCAACTCATTAAGGCAAATAGGGACAATCACAGCTTTGAGTTGCTGTGTTTCAGCGGATTACTTTGTGTTTATTTTAAGTTTTTCAATCAGGTGACCACAGCCTGTGAGTCTGTGCTAAGATGCTTTCTCTTGAGTGTACGACACAAGTGCAGGTGAGGTGACATAGCCTCTGTTATGAAACTAGCATTGTGCTCAATTATTGACTGAAACACAATGACCAGTCAGCTTCTGCAATTGGACATGATATTGCCTATTATCCCATGTCCAAGAACAAAGGCAGCATTTCATTATAACCTGTATTATATCACACTTTGGATTTGCTGTGATTTGTACATTGATTATGACTTGTGGTCCTCTGTAGCTCAGCTGGTAGAGCACGGCGCTTGTAACGCCAAGGTAGTGGGTTCGATCCCCGGGACCACCCATACACAAAAATGTATGCACGCATGACTGTAAGTCACTTTGGATAAAAGTGTCTGCTAAATGGCTTATTATTACTTGTATTATGGAACTTCTATCAGGTATACTATTCTTAATTATACTGTTTCTCTGCATCCAGGTGTTGGTATAGTGTGCTGTTGTGGATCAAATGGAGTAGGGAGAAGTTGCCCCTAGACGCTGATCTTGGGTCAGTGTCAAGATGGCGCCGACAGACATGGCAGCTCTGCTTCCAGCTCCTAAGCAACTTTGCTGTATTTTTTTTTTGTGTGTGTTATTTCTTACATTATTAGCATTTTCCCCACTAACGGAGCGGATAAAATGGGCCATGTAAATGGGACAAGTGCCTGCTGGTGTCACACAGGTCTTACTGGGTTACCTCTGGAGCAGCTTCAAACAACTTCAAACGCACTTCATATACTTCAAACACTAGCAGAGAACAGACAGATTTCCAACAGGGTTTTCCCTGAGACATGGCAGTAGACTCCTATGGCACTGTCTAAAATGACATATTTCATGGTTAGAGTCTTAATAAACCACTGTTGGCTACATAACTATGTAGCCTTCTAATGGATCCAGGTCAGCTAGATAGGACACCGTAAATAACAATGATTGGCTAACCAACAATAAGCCATATACATTGGGCGTACAAAACATTAGGAACACCTGCTCTTACCATGAATAGACTGACCAGGTGAATCCAGGTGAAAGCTATGATCGCTTATTGATGTCACTTGTTAAATCCACTTCAATCAGTGTAGAAGGAGAGGAGACAGGTTAAAGAAGGATTTTAAGCCTAGAGACAATAGAGCCCCACAGTGGAGGTGTCATAATACCCATAAAACCGAGCGGTCAAACAGGGAAATGGTTCCAATTGTTTTTCCACCATACATTTTTCCCATAGGGCCGTGCTTTGTGTAGGCTTACCCTGGCATGACATTTTGATAACCATGTAAATCTCTCTCGGACAAGGTGACTTTTATCAACATATTTGGCTTTATTTACTCTCAGATTCGAAAATACTTATTAGCATTAAAGTAGACATCATGCAAGACTACAAATCCCTGCAAGCTCTTGCACTTAATCTCTAGCTGACACCTTTGCTAAAAGGTATTGTGTCAATTTAAAACTTGCACAAGACAGTTCACAGAATTGTCAATTTAAAGACATTTTATTCTTTACTAAATTTAAATAATTAATCCAGAGATTTACATTTTAGCAGACACTTGATATTACGTATTTTATACAGGATTAGTTAATATTTGATATTGTGAGCTGCATAGGATTTGGAGGATGAGGACATTCCATGTATTTATTTCTGTCACTGGTGGGTGCCAGAAGGTATGCGTGCCAAGATAGCTGGGGGCCACTGGTGCTAATCTTAGAGGGAGTACGTGATGGAATATCCTGACTAGGGTGCTACACGATACCATAAAGGGTGATACTATTGTGGTGAGGAGTAACACTCAATAATGGTTGGCAACTGTTGGATAGAATTAGCTTGCAAAGCAGTATATAAACTGAGATATTTTGTATGCCTTTCATTCAGATAACAAGGGGCAACTAACATGCCCTTCGTTATGCTGAATCCGGTACCGTAATATTAAATACTTTGCATCAACTCTCCATGTAAGTGTTTAAGTATCTTCTTGCATACTGAATTACTTGATGCCAGAGAAACTCATCATAACAACACTCTTATCCAGAGCAACTTACAGTAGTGAGTCCATACTTCTTTGTACTGGTTCCCTATGGGAATCAAACCCACAACCCTGGCATTGCAAGTGCTATGGTCTACCAACTTAGCCCCGGAGCGGATCAAATGGGCCATGCACATGGAACAGGGGACTGATTCTTACCTTTGCCTCGATTTGGCAGTCTCGTCCAGATCATCATGGCATTTGTAGTTCTTGATGATAGCCACATTAGCAGATAATTAGCATTTTATTTGTTGGGGGTAAATACAAGCGAATATATTGAGAAAAGTCACATTGTCTTAGAGAGATTTGCACGGTTATCAAAACGTCACGCCAGGGTAAGCCTACACGAAACACAGCCCTTATTTTAAGTGTTTCTAAAATCCCCTATGGGAAAAATGAATGGTGGAAAAATGATTGGAACCATTTCCCTGTTTGACCACTAGGTTTTTGGGGTATTATGACTCATACTGTAGTACTCTACTGTGACATGGATTGTGTATGTGTGCCATTCAGAGGATGAATGGGCAAGACACAAGATTTAAGTGCCTAGAGTCCATTCCCCGACGAATTGAGGCTGTTCCGAGGGCAGAATGGGGTGCAACTCAATATTAGGAAGGTGTTCCTAATGTTTTGTACACTCAGTGTATGTTAAATTTGCAATTGTATTTTGCTGAACTTCTAACAGAGTGTGCATGTTTGTCAGCAAGTCAGCATGTGTTTGCATGCTTTATTCATGCCCAAATCCATTTAACTGATTGATTTTACATGTACATCCAGGCTCTGTCGCAGCCGGCCCCGACCGGGAGACTCATGGGCAGCGCACAATTGGCCTAGCGTTGTCCAGGGTAGGGGAGGGAATGGCCGGCAGGGATGTAGCTCAGTTGATAGAGCATGGCGTTTGCAACGCCAGGGTTGTGGGTTCGATTCCCACGGGGGACCAGTATGAAAAAATAAAAATAAAAATGTATTCACTAACTGTAAGTCGCTCTGGATAAGAGCGTCTGCTAAATGACTAAAATGTAAATACACACACACACACACACACATACACACACACAAACACACACCATCTAAATCTTTGTTTGGTGGAGAGGTTAATTAATTGATGGCCTTGTCGGGTCCTTACTTCAGGCCTGTCCCTCACTCCCATGGATGGAGCTCTCTTCATTATTCTGTTGGGGTAATATAATGGAATAGAATATAACTTTACTTGCCTTTGAAATGGAAGGAGCTTTACTCATGTCACTACTCTTGAGGTGAGCATAGAATATAACTTTTCCTCTTGTCACTAGCCTCTTGGTATGATAGAATATACACTGCTCAAAAAAATAAAGGGAACACTTAAACAACACATCCTAGATCTGAATGAATGAAATAATCTTATTAAATAATTTTTTCTTTACATAGTTGAATGTGCTGACAACAAAATCACACAAAAATTATCAATGGAAATCAAATGTATCAACCCATGGAGGTCTGGATTTGGAGTCACCCTCAAATTAAAGTGGAAAACCACACTACAGGCTGATCCAACTTTGATGTAATGTCCTTAAAACAAGTCAAAATGAGGCTCAGTAGTGTGTGTGGCCTCCACGTGCCTGTATGACCTCCCTACAACACCTGGCCATGCTCCTGATGAGGTGGCGGATGGTCTCCTGAGGGATCTCCTCCCAGACCTGGACTAAAGCATCCGCCAACTCCTGGACAGTCTGTGGTGCAACGTGGCGTTGGTGGATGGAGCGAGACATGATGTCCCAGATGTGCTCAATTGGATTCAGGTCTGGGGAACGGGCGGGCCAGTCCATAGCATCAATGCCTTCTTCTTGCAGGAACTGCTGACACACTCCAGCCACATGAGGTCTAGCATTGTCTTGCATTAGGAGGAACCCAGGGCCAACCGCACCAGCATATGGTCTCACAAGGGGTCTGAGGATCTCATCTCGGTACCTAATGGCAGTCAGGCTACCTCTGGCGAGCACATGGAGGGCTGTGCGGCCCCCCAAAGAAATGCCACCCCACACCATGACTGACCCACCGCCAAACCGGTCATGCTGGAGGATGTTGCAGGCAGCAGAACGTTCTCCACGGCATCTCCAGACTCTGTCACGTCTGTCACATGTGCTCAGTGTGAACCTGCTTTCATCTGTGAAGAGCACAGGGCGCCAGTGGCGAATTTGCCAATCTTGGTGTTCTCTGGCAAATGCCAAACGTCCTGCACGGTGTTGGGCTGTAAGCACAACCCCCACCTGTGGACGTCGGGCCCTCATACCACCCTCATGGCGTCTGTTTCTGACCGTTTGAGCAGACACATGCACATTTGTGGCCTGCTGGTGGTCATTTTGCAGGGCTCTGGCAGTGCTCCTCCTGCTCCTCCTTGCACAAAGGCGGAGGTAGCGGTCCTGCTGCTGGGTTGTTGCCCTCCTACGGCCTCCTCCACGTCTCCTGATGTACTGGCCTGTCTCCTGGTAGCGCCTCCATGCTCTGGACACTACGCTGACAGACACAGCAAACCTTCTAGCCACAGCTCGCATTGATGTGCCATCCTGGATGAGCTGCACTACCTGAGCCACTTGTGTGGGTTGTAGACTCCGTCTCATGCTACCACTAGAGTGAAAGCTAATTGCCTATAATTTCCACCTGTTGTCTAATCCATTTGCACAACAGCATGTGAAATTTATTGTCAATCAGTGTTGCTTCCTAAGTGGACAGTTTGATTTCACAGAAGTGTGATTGACTTGGAGTTACATTGTGTTGTTTAAGTGTTCCCTTTATTTTTTTGAGCAGTGTAATATAACTTTATTTGCCCTCATAATGTGGGCCTGAAGCAACAACAAAAAAATGCAATTGCTCTCAGCCTGGCAGTGGTCTTATAGGTTTTTATTGATGTGTTCATATCAACTCATCAAATCATGGGATGATGGCTACTCAAACTGTCTTGTAAGAGTTGATCAAACACATTGTTACTATTTCAGTGCGGTCACGACTTGGCCTCTGTGCAGCACACAACCGTTGAGAGTTGAGACACAAATATTTCTCAATAGTCTTCCCAATGTCTGTGACCTTTGTCATGGTACATACAGTACAGTGGGAGAGGTTCCGTTCCTTGTTCTTGGCCCATATTCATCAAGCGTCTCAAAGTAGGAGTGCTGATCTCTAATCAGTTTTGCCTTAATAGATCATAATGAATCAGATTATTATGGACAGGGAGGGCCTGATCCTAGATCAGCACTCCTACTCTTAGACGCTTGAAAAATATGGGCCCTGTACTGTAATCAGGGTTGTCGTCATGCCCATTATCCACTTGTTTGATAAAAATATAGATAATGTTATTTTTATTTTTTTACACATTATTAAAATACACTGAGTGTACAAAACATTAAGGACACCTTAACATGCCCTCAGAACAGCTTCAATTTTTGGGGCATGGACTCTACAAGGTGTCAACAGCGTTCCACAGGGATGCTGGCCCATGTTGACTCCAATGCTTCCCACAGTTGTGGCAAGTTGGCTGGATGTCCTTTAGATGGTGGACCATTCTTGATACAGTGTGAAAAACCCAGCCGCGTTGCAGTTCTTGACACAAACCGGTGCACCTGGCACCTACTACCATACCCCATTCAAAGGCACTTAAATATTTTGTCTTGCCCATTCACCCTCTGAATGGCAGATATACACAATCCATGTCTCAATTGTCTCAAGGCTTAAAATAACTGTCTCCTCCCCTTCATCTACACTGATTGAAGTGGATTTAACAAGTGACATCAATAAGGGATCATACATTTCATCTGGATTCACCTGGTCAGTCTATGTCATGAAAAGAGCAGGTGTCATTAATGTTTTGTAAACTCAGCGTATATCCACTTTAACTATGTATCCACCAGGGTTTGGCTCAATTCAGTATTTTTGTCCATTAAAATAACATCAAATTGATCAGAAATACAGTGTAGACATTGTTAATGTTGTAAATGACTATTGTAGCTGGAAACGGCTGATTTTTTATGGAATATCTACATAGGCGTACAGAGGCCCATTATCAGCAACCATCAGTCCTGTGTTCCAATGGCACGTTGTGTTTGCTAATCCAAGTTTATCATTTTTAAAGGCTAATTGATCATTAGAAATCCCTTTTGCAATTATGTTAGCACAGCTGAAAACTGTTGTGCTGATTAAAGAAGCAATAAAACTGGCCTTCTTGAGACTAGCGCCTCACAGGTCCTCAACTGGCAGCTTCATTAAATAGTACCTGCAAAACAACAGTCTCAACGTCAACAGTGAAGAAGCGACTCCGGGATGCTGACCTTCTAGGCAGAGTTGCAAAGAAAAAGCCATATCTCAGACAGGCCAATAAAAAGAAAAGAGTAAGATGGGCAGTCTGCGATATGGCTTTTTCTTTGCAACTCTGCCTAGAAGGTCAGAATTCCGGAGTCGCCTCTTCACTGTTGACGTTGAGACTGGTGTTTTGTGGGTACTATTTAATGAAGCTGCCAGTTGAGGACCTGTGAGGCGCCTGTTTCTCAAACTAGACACTCTAATGTATTTGTCCTCTTGCTCAGTTGTGCACCGGGGCCTCCCACTCCTCTTTCTATTCTGGTTACAGCCAGTTTGCGCTGTTCTGTGAAGGGAGTAGTACACAGCGTTGTACGAGATCTTCAGTTACTGGGCAATTTCTCTCATGGATTTGCCTTCATTTTTCAGAACAATAATAGACTGATGAGTTTCAGAAGAAAGTTTTTGTTTCTGGCCACTTTGAGCCTGTAATCGAACCCACAATTGCTGATGCTCCAGATACTCAACTAGTCTCAAGAAGGCCAGTTTTATTGCTTCTTTAATCAGCACAACCGTTTTCAGCTGTGCTAACATCATTGCAAAAGGGTTTTCTAATGATAAATTAGCCTTTTAAAATGATAAACTTGGATTAGCAAACACAAAGTGCCACTGGAACACAGGACTGATGGTTGCTGATAATGGGCCTCTGTACGCCTATGTAGATATTCCATTAAAATAGCCATTTACAACATTAACAATGTCTACACTGTATTTCTGATCAATTTGATGTTAATTTAATGGACAAAATTTTTATTTTATTTAAAAAACAAGGACATTTCTAAGTGACCCCAAACTTTTGAACGGTAGTGGATATTCGTATAGACTACCCCTAATATAGAATATAAGAGGCATTTGAATTTCACTGAATTCAATTGTATTTCCTTTCATTCAAATTCAAATTGTAATTCTGTATCCTGTTTACTACCTCAATTCAAATTAAATTCAAATTCAAGAATTTGAATTCATGAGGCGTTCTCAATTTAATTCTGAATTGAGCCCAACCCTGGTGTCCACTGAACGAACTAGGTCCATGACACCTCTGACTCTAATCTTCAACTCATATCTCACTATTGGCATAGCTGCCATCACCATTATTGCCAATCTTTATTAAACATGCCCAGCATATGCTTTTCAATGGAGAAATCGGTTTTTATATTAGGGACTATAATCTCGGATTATCTGGGTAATCCGCCCAGTAAATGGCATCTTTCAAAGCATGGATCTCTTTATATTTTCATGTATCTTTCATTTGATTTAAAATATGTACCTCAAATGTATACTGAACAAAAATATAAACGCAACATGTAAAGTGTTGGTCCCATGTTTCATGAGTTGAAATAAAAGATCCCAGAAATGTTTCATACGCACAAATATCGTATTTCTCTCAAATTTTGTGCACAAATTTGTTTACATCCCTGTTAGTGAGCATTCCTCCTTTGCCAAGATAATACATCCACCTGACAGGTGTGGCATATCAAGAAGCGGATTAAACAGCATGATATTTACACAGGTGCACCTTGTACTGGGGACAATAAAAGGCCACTCTAAAATGAGCAGTTTTGTCACACAACACATTGCCACAGATGTCTCAAGTTTTGAGGGAGCGTGCAATTGGCATGCTGACTGCAGGACTGTCCACCAGAGCTGTTGCAATATAATTTAATGTTAATTTCTCTACCATAAGCCACCTCCAACTTTGTTTTAGAGAATTTGGCAGTACAGTGGGGAGAACAAGTATTTGATACACTGCCAATTTTGCAGATTTTCCTACTTACAAAGCATGTAGAGGTCTGTCATTTTTATCATAGGTACACTTCAACTGTGAGAGACGGAATCTAAAACAAAAATCCAGAAAATCACATTGTATGATTTTTAAGTAATTAATTTGCATTTTATTGCATGACATAAGTATTTGATACATCAGAAAAGCAGAACTTAATATTTGGTACAGAAACCTTTGTTTGCAATTACAGAGATCATACGTTTCCTGTAGGTCTTGACCAGGTTTGCACACACTGCAGCAGGGATTTTGGCCCACTCCTCCATACATAACTTCTCCAGCTCCTTCAGGTTTCGGGGCTGTCGCTGGGCAATACGGACTTTCAGCTCCCTCCAAAGATTTTCTATTGGGTTCAGGTCTGGAGACTGGCTAGACCACTCCAGGACCTTGAGATGCTTCTTACGGAGCCACTCCTTAGTTGCCCTGGCTGTGTGTTTCGGGTCGTTGTCATGCTGGAAGACCCAGCCACGACCCATCTTCAATGCTCTTACTGAGGGAAGGAGGTTGTTGGCCAAGATCTCGCGATACATGGCCCCATCCATCCTCCCCTCAATACGGTGCAGTTGTCCTGTCCCCTTTGCAGAAAAGCATCCCCAAAGAATGATGTTTCCACCTCCATGCTTCATGGTTGGGATGGTGTTCTTGGGGTTGTACTCATCCTTCTTCTTCCTCCAAACACGGCGAGTGGGAGTTTAAACCAAAAAGCTCTATTTTTGTCTCATCAGACCACATGACCTTCTCCCATTCCTCCTCTGGATCATCCAGATGGTCATTGGCAAACTTCTGACGGGCCTGGACATGCGCTGGCTTGAGCAGGGGGACCTTGCGTGCGCTGCAGGATTTTAATCCATGACGGCATAGTGTGTTACTAATGGTTTTCTTTGAGACTGTGGTCCCAGCTCTCTTCAGGTCATTGACCAGGTCCTGCCGTGTAGTTCTGGGCTGATCCCTCACCTTCCTCATGATCATTGATGCCCCACGAGGTGAGATCTTGCATGGAGCCCCAGACCGAGGGTGATTGACCTCCATCTTGAACTTCTTCAATTTTCTAATAATTGCGCCAACAGTTGTTGCCTTCTCACCAAGCTGCTTGCCTATTGTCCTGTAGCCCATCCCAGCCTTGTGCAGGTCTACAATTTTATCCCTGATGTCCTTACGCAGCTCTCTGGTCTTGGCCATTGTGGAGAGGTTGGAGTCTGTTTGATTGAGTGTGTGGACAGGTGTCTTTTATACAGGTAACGAGTTCAAACAGGTGCAGTTAATACAGGTAATGAGTGGAGAACAGGAGGGCTTCTTAAAGAAAAACTAACAGGTCTGTGAGAGCCGGAATTCTTCCTGGTTGGTAGGTGATCAAATACTTATGTCATGCAATAAAATGCAAATTAATTACTTAAAAATCATACAATGTGATTTTCTGGATTTTTGTTTTAGATTCCGTCTCTCACAGTTGAAGTGTACCTATGATAAGAATTACAGACCTCTACATGCTTTGTCAGTAGGAAAACCTGCAAAATCGGCAGTGTATCAAATACTTGTTCTCCCCACTGTATGTCCAACTGGCCTCACAACCGCAGACCACGTGTATGGCGTCGTATAGGCGAGCGGTTTGCTGATGTCAACATTGTGAACAGAGTGCCCCATGGTGGTGGTGGGGTTATGGCATGGGCAGGCTTAAGCTACGGACAACAAACACAATTGCATTTTATCAATGACAATTTCAATGCACAGAAATACCGTGACAAGATCCCGAGGCCCATTTCTTTTAAGGTATCTGTGACCAACAGATGCATATCTGTATTCCCAGTCATGTGAAATCCATCGATTAGTGTCTAATTTATTTATTTCAATTGACTGATTTCCACATATGAACTGTAGCTCAGTAAAATCGTCAAAATTGTTGCATGTTGCGTTTATATTATTGTTCAGTATATAAGGGGTTAGTGAGAATATACAGGACTTTTTGTTCAAGAGGTGTCCTGTCAATAAAATAGAAATTGAAAGCAGCGGGCCTATATAAATAAATACTGTATAATAATTGGATCATACACCTGTAGGCCTAAGGGCTGGATTCAATCTGTATTGCTGAAACGTTACAGATTGCGGATCGAAATGTAAAGGTAATTTCTGATTGAGCCGACATATTTAGCATTTACCATGAATGCAGTATCAGCTAACGCAGCAACATTGCCTTTAAATTTCAATCACGCTTTAACGCTGAACTTCAGCCATACATATTGAATCCAGCCCTAAAACGTAGGTGTAATAATGTTAGTTTGTTTCAGTAGACATGCTTTGTCTATAGTATAACGAACCTTGCCTAGGTAGGCCAGCTTTGATTCAAATGATCAAAGTTTGATGATTAGTTGATTATTTGAATCAGCTGTGTAGTGCTAGGGCAAAAACCAAAACGTGCACCCCTTGGGGTCCCGAGGACCGAGTTTGGGAAACTCTGGGTTAACCCTTGTAACAGGCCTGCTAGGCAAGGTTAGTTACACTATCCACTCCCTGTTTGAGCAGTGGGGTCTGCCTATGGGGGAGACCTGCAAGGGGGGTTATACTGTCATTAGCAGAAATTGCTACAATTTCATGGTTTAGTTTATTTTGTAAATTAGCCTATTGTTCTGAATTCATAGTGGCCAAGAAACAAAGAGACCCAGGGAAAGCTGCTTTTGGAATGGTGTGTGTCCACCTTTTCCCCTAATGTTACAGAGTTTGTAATACTCCTTAGGGCCCCTTATTTTGAAAGTTGATTATGCCACACAGAAAAGCTGTAACTTTGCAGCTGTAACCCTTATGTAAGACAAGACTGAAAAGCTCGATTACAATTTCATTCCCTAACTCCACCTCCCCAATACACGCTTGAATGCACTCACACACTCCACCTGCATAACACACGATTTTTCATACGAAATATATTCAACTGATATTGAGACTCGCATTATTGTCCGTAATTAAGAGTCTATAATACTCCACACACTGTCAAGTGATAGGAGTACAGATTCGGGAAATTGCAACATTGTATCCAACATCCGTCATTGTATCCATCATTATTCATCATCGAAGGACAGTGAGCGGGAAGGTCCAGAAGAAAGGAATAGCCTACGACTGTACACGAAAGAATATCTCCAATGGCAACAGTTGGCAGTCGATGTCTATGAGACATAACAGGGTATCCTTTACGTGGTCGCGGTGTGCGTTCATTAACCGGGAAGAGGAACTGCAGCTTCCCCGGGAGTGACAATCAAGCCAAGGACTTCAAACGAATCCTTTGCTGAGGTAGGCTATTTAAACGAATAAAATATCGGATAAAGGATTTAGATAGGGAATAATATGCATGTGTGTCATTTATGAGCATTGAATATAACCTATAGACATTCATAACATATGAACTTCAGTCTAATAGGATACACGCTGTTATCTCTGGCTCGTTCCCTGAACAGTCAGTGTCCAATTCGTCAATATGTTAGAGGATTTCCGATTTCCTGCAAGACTTAGCGTATTATACGTTCTTTTTACAGGGATTTGAACAGCTGTCCATGTAGACTATCTTACTGTATCAAGTAAACATTATTGTTCACCGAGGAAAAATCCGCGCCATAGGGCAGGCTATACATTGGCTATACATAGGGGTTGTTGTGTTACATACAGCCTGAATTTAAAATGGATTAAATGTAGATGTTTTTGTCACTGGCCCACACATAATACCCCATTCGAAATGTTTGCAAATTAATAAAGAAATGAAAAGCTGAAATGTAGCCTATTCAACCCCTTTGTTATGGCAAGCCTAAATAAGTTCAGAAGTAAAAATGTGCTTAACAAGTCACACGGTGTGCAATAATAGTGTTTAACATTATTTTTGAATGACTAACTTATCTACTAGAAAATCTATGGCAAGACCCAAAAATGGTTGACTAGCAATGATCAACAACCAATTTGACAGAGATTGAAGATTTTTTTTATTTTGTACTTTTTACCCAATGTTCACCCCAATTGATAGTTACAGTCTTGTCCCATCACTGCAACTCCCATATGGATTCGGGAGAGGCAAAGGTCGAGAGCCATGCATCCTCCGAAACACAACCCTACCAAGCCGCACTGCTTGCTTAACATGGAAGCCAGCCACACCAATGTGTCTGAGGAAACACCGTACAGCTGGCGACCAAAGTCAGCATGCACATGCCCGGCCTGCCACAAGGAGTCGCTAGAGCGCGATGGGACAAGGACATCCCGGCCGGCCAAACCCTCCCCTAACCCCTGGGCCAATTGTGCACCACCTCATGGGTCTCCCGGTCGCAACACAGCCTGGGATCGAACCCGGGTCTGTAGTGACACCTCAAGCACTGCGATGAAGTGACTTAAACCGCTGCGCCACAATAATAGTTTGCAAATGTTGCACAATTTAGTTGTGGAGAGCTCTTGGAGACTTACCCAGAAAGACTCACAGTTGTAACGCCTGCCAAAGGTGATTCTACAAAGTATTGACTCAGGGGTGTGAATACTTATGTAAATGAGATATTCCTGTATATAACTTTCAATACATTTTCAATAAAAATCCATTGAATCCATTTTGCATTCAGGCTGTACCACAACAAAATGTGGAATAAGTCAAGGGGTATGAATACTTTCTGAAGGCACTGTACATCAAGGCGGCTGCAGCCTACAGGCTAAGAGCATAGAAAATGTTCTGTAATTTTCATCGTAGTGTATAATGTCATTGGTTGTCAGATAATGATCACCTTAAGTAGTCGCTTACCAGCTGCAGAGGCAATCCGAAGCGTGCAAACATTGTTCTGAGACACTCTATAGTCTGAGCTGAGGTGGAGGAGTCAGTGCAAAACACCTCTGGCTATTTGGAATGGGCATCAACTATAACCAGAAACATGTGCTTTTCAAAGGGGCCGGCGTAGTCCACATTAATTCTCTGCCATGGCTCTGTGGGCCATTCCCATGGGTGGACTGGGGCAGGAGCAGGCATGTGAAGGGTTTCCAAACATCCGCTACAGTTCTTCGCCATGTTTTCTATCTGATCCAGACCGGGCCACCAGAAGTGGCTCCTTGCGAGCAGCTTCATTTTGACAATTCCAACATGCCCTTCATGTAGTTGCTGCAAAACCTGATGTTGGCATTTCTGGGGTATCATGACTCTCATTCCCCACATCAAACATCCTTGGTACGGTGTAATTTCATTTCTCTGCTGGAAATACGGTGTCAGCTCCTTTCTACCTGTAGCTGGCCATCCTGACATGGTGTAGGTGTATACTTTTGACAATGTCACATCTTTCCTTGTCTCCTGTTTGATAACTGTGCTTGTGACAGGTAGTGCCTCGAGCTGAGAGGTATGGAAAATATCCACTGCATCCACACTCCTTTGTCTTTCTCTTGTACAGGGCAGTCTGGATAATCCATCTGCATTTGTGTGGAGGGACGACGGCTTAAACTCAATGTCATACATATGACCGGCAAGGAACAAGGCGTATCGCTGTAACCTTGCCGCTGTCATTGCCGGAATGCCTTTCTTTGGACTGAAAATGGAAAGCCACGGCTGGTGATCCGTAACCAGTGTGAAACGCTTGCCATATAGGTATGCATGGAATTTCTTGACGCCCCACACTAGCGCCAGTGCTTCTTTGTCGATTTGTGAAATAATTCTTCACTGCGTCATTAAAGTTTGTGACGCAAAGGCCACTGGCCTCTCTGACCCATCTTTCAGTGTGTGTGAAAGGACGGTGCCTAAGCCATATGGGGACTCATCACAAGCCAACTTCACTGGCAGTTCGGGGTCGTAATGCATCAGGACCTGATCAGATGTGATGAGCCGTTTTACCTCAAGAAACGCATTTTCACACTGTGCTGCCAACTGCCATGTCATATTCTTTTCCAGGAGCAGATTGAGAGACTGGAGTACTGCTGAAAGGTTTGGGGGGAATCTTCTGTAGTAATTGATCAGTCCAGTGAAAGATCTCACTTCTGTCACATTTTGCGGTCGTGGTGCCTTTACCACTGCATCGATTTTGTCCTGTGTTTTGTGTAATCCATTGCGGTCGATTTCATGTCCACAGAAGACAATATTGTCTTTGAAGAACGCACACTTCTGTAAGTTTGCCTGTAGTCCATACTCTTTCAGTCTTCTCATGACCTCTTCCAGGTTAGCCAGGTGCTCTTTGTCTGTGCATCATGTTATGATCATGTCATCCAGGATACACTGGGTTCCTGGGATTCCTTGCAAAACCTGGTCAATAGTTTGTTGCCAAATGGCTGGGGCCGACGCAATGCCAAAAACCAGGCAGTTATACCTGTATAGACCTTTGTGTGTGTTTATTGTCAGGTACTGTTTGGAGCTCTCTTCAACCGGTAGCTGCAGGTAAGCCTGTTTCAGGTCGATTTTACTGAAGTGTTTCCCACCAGCTAGTGCAGCAAAGATGTCATCCAGACGTGGCAGGGGGTATTGGTCCACATGCAACATTGAATTCACAGTTACCTTGAAGTCCCCACACATTCTAACAGACCCATCTTTCTTTACAATAGGAACAATGGGTGTGGCCCATTCGCTTCTGTCCACTTTCGTCAGGATCCCTGTATCCTGCAAGTGATCGATTTCCACTTCCACCTTTGGTCTCAGGGAGTATGGAAAAAATCTGGCTTTACCCCTTTTTCGTGATATCCAATTGGTAGTTACAGTCTTGTCCCAACACTGCAACTCCTGTACGAACTCAGGAAAGGCGAAGGTCGAGAGCCATGCGTCCTCCGAAAAACACGATCCTGCCAAGCCGCACTGCTTCTTGACACACTGCCCGCTTAACCCAGCCGCACCAATGTGTCGGAGAAAACACCGTACAACTGGCGACCGAAGTCAGCATGCATGCATGCCGGCCGGCCAAACCCTCCCCTAACCCGGATGACATTGGGCCAATTGTTCATCTGCCTCATGGGTCTCTCGGTCGGCTGCGGTCACAGCCTGGGATCGAACCCGGGTCTGTAGTGAAGCCTCAAGCACTGCGATGCAGTGCCTTAGACCGCTGCGCCACTCGGGAGGCCCCATCCAGCTCCATTTTGAGGGGTTTGCCTTCGATTTCTGGTGTCACCCATATTATGCTACTGCTGGGAGAAGTCACTGTGTTTAACTCCATTGTACCAATGAATTATTCATCTGAATCACTGCCACTGTTCTCTGCTAGTGCATTCACAGACCCTTTCATTTTCCAATTTTTCCTGCTGTGACTGTATTTTGGTCTGCATTCTCTTTGAATGTGCCCCCTTCTATTGCATTTGTGACAAATTTCGTCTTTGAAATGGCAGTCCTCTGCTCTGTGACAATCTCTGTCACGCCTGTTGCATTTCTTGGTCGGCTGCGTGAACTAGTGCAGGGATGTTTGTGTTAGAAGGTCGGTATTTATTTTACTTTGCAACTCAATTGCATCTTTGGTTGCGATTTCCATAGCTACAGCAATTTCAACAGCCTTTGCAAAAGTGATATCTGATTCTGTGAGCAAACGTTTCTGAATGTGTTCATGTTTCAGTCCACAAACAAATCTATCCCTTAACGTGTCATTAAGGTTCTCTCCAAACTGGCAATGCTCAGACAGTTTCTTCAACTCTGCTACATATGTACTAACACCCTCCCCCTCATTCTGGTCTCTCTTGTGGAAACGAAAACATTCCGCGATGAGGAGTGGTTTAGGTGATAGGTGATTTTGCAATATCTCCACAATCTCTGTGAATGTTTTATTGGAGGGCTTCAGAGGGGCAGTCAGATCTCTTAGCAAACTGTACGTTTTTGGGCCAATCAATCTCAACAACGCTGGTACTCTCTTGTTATCAGTAATGTTGTTTGCAATGAAGTACTGTTCCAGTCCTTCAATGTAAGTTGCCCAGTTTTCTTGCGTGTCATCAAACACATCTATTTTCCCAATGCTAGCCATTCTCTTTACCTCCGGCTCCGCGGGTCTTTGATCTGCCGCCTCGTTCTCGTCAGCACTCCCCTCGTCGTCACTGCTTGCTAGCTGCGCTACAGGGTCAAAATCGTCCCCTTTTTCTACAAGCTCCATCTGCATTCGTGATGCACACTGTAGGTAATCTTCCTCGTCACCATTGTAGTGTCTTAGCTCTTATTACTAATTGATATAATCAGAAAGACTCCGAATACAAGGAAGTGAACTGGAGCTTCACATTTACTAAGCTAGTTAGTACAAGAATAACATAGGGCAAAACTGTGCATGATCAAGGGCGCTCCGTTCTTAAAGGGGACATCAGTAATTAACAGAACATAGCAGTCACCATCCCAAACTGAAGCATTGTGAAAATGAAGATGTGTGTCAGAATGGGACTTGTCCTTTACCTAGCCTGTTTATCACCTACCTAGTATGGTTTTATGATTCATTATCTAGGCCTACAGCAATTGTGAAGTGTTTGGGGGCCAGGGTTAAGTTTAGACTTAACTTCCTTTTACATATTGTCCTTCTCCACTATCTCTACCTTTGTGATGAAGTTAGGCAATAGTTCCAACCGGGACTTGAACCTGGGACCTAGTGAAATCCGAACCCCTTGACAAGACCTCTATGTGGGCTTGGGTTAAGGTCGCTACAATATTAACACTATTTCTCCCATTACTCTCTCCCTTCCCATTCCAAGCTCCTTACGCTCCTCTCATCATTCACTTCTTCCACCTCTTCCTCCTCTCTCTCTCTGGTGTGTGATCAGTGATGGTGCTGTGTGTGTGAGCCATGGGCCCCTCTCCGACCACCCTGTCCAAGCTCAAGCTGGGGAAGCTGCGTGTGGTGCGCCGGCGGCTGCTACAGCGCTACGAGCACCAGCCCTATGTCTCATGCCTGGCCGGCCTCTACGGCTGTCAATGGAGACGCTACCAGAGGACCCGCGCCACACCGGGAGACTGCTGCTGCAGCAAGGTTAGAGAAGTCAGGGACTGTGATTTTACAGGATGTTTTTACAACCCTGATGGAGCAGAGGCTATACTCACACACACACACTACTACAATGTACTCTCTCTGTGCACACTCTCTGTGCACACCCAATCTCACAACGTGAGTCAAACACACACTCTCTTTCTCTCCCTCACTCTGTCAATATCCCTCTCTAGCATTGCTTACATAATTTGTACTGCCACGGTTTTACAATCATTGTTAAGCCAATAAGGAGCTTTTTCCTCGCATTCCTCCCTCTCTTCAGAGTTCAAAGGGCACGCCGTCAACTGTATGGAAAGCATTCTAGGGTATAAATGCATACAGAGAATTCGGAAAGTATTCAGACCCCTTTCCTTTTTCCACATTTTGTTACGTTACAGCCTTATTCTAAAATGGATTAAAAAAATAAAAATCCTCATCAATCTACACACAATACCCCATAATGACAAAGCGAAATGTTGGCTGATTTATAAAAAATACAAAACAGAAATACCTTATTTACATAAGTATTCAGACCCTTTGCTATGAAACTCGAAATTGAGCTCCCATTGATCATCCTTGAGATGTTTCTACAACTTGATTGAAGTCCACCTGTGGTAAATTCAATTGATTGGACATGATTTGGCAAGGTACACTCCTGTCTATATACGGTCCCACAGTTGACAGTGCATGTCAGAGTAAAAGCCATGAGGTCAAAGGAATTGTCCGTAGAGCTCCGAGACAGGATTGTGTCGAGGCTCAGATCTGGGGAAGGGTACCAAAAAATGTCTGCAGCATTGAAGGTCCCCAAAAACACAGTGGCCTCCACGAGTCTTCCTAGAGCTGGCCGCCCGGCCAAACTGAGCAATCGGGGGAGAAGGGCCTTGGTCAGGGACGTGACCAAGAACCCAATGGTCACTCTGACAGAACTCCAGAGTTCCATCTCTGCAGCACTCCACCAATCAGGCCTTTATGGTAGAGTGGCCAGAAGGAAGCCACTCCTCTGTAAAATGACAGCCCGCTTGGAGTTTGACAAAAGGCACCTAAAGACTCTCAGACCATGAAAAACAAGATTCTCTGGTGTGATGAAACTAGGATTGAACTCTTTGGCCTGAATGCCAAGCATCACGTCTTGAGGAAACCTGTGGGGGTGTTTTTCAGTGGCAGGGACTGGGAGACTAGTCAGGATTGAAGCAAAGATGAACGGAGCAAAGTACAGAGAGATCCTTGATGAAAACCTGCTCCAGAGCGCTCAGGACCTCAGACTGGGGCGAAGGTTCACCTTCCAACAGGACAACGACCCCAAGCACACAGCCAAGACAACGCAGTAGTGGCTTCGGGACAAGTCTCTGAATGTCCTTGAGTGGCCCAGCCAGAGCCCGGACTTGAGCCCGATCGAACATCTCTGGAAGGACCTGAAAATAGCTGTGCAGCAACGCTCCCCATCCAACCTGACAGCGCCTGAGAGGATGTGCAGAGAAGAATTGGAGAATCTCCCCAAATACAGGTGTGCCAAGCTTGTAGTGTCATACACAAGAAGACCCGAGGCTGTAATTGCTGCCAAAGGTGCTTCAACAAAGTACTGAGTAAAGGGTCTGAATACTTATGTAAATGTAATATTTCTGTTTTTGCTTTGTCATTATGGAGTATTGTATGTAGGTTGATGAGGAAAAAAAACAATTTAAGTCAAGGGGTCTGAATACTTTCCGAAGGCTGTATATGGGCTATGAATTTGATATGAAGTCTGTGGGACTTATTGTGTTTCTCTATCCTGCAGTTGGAGTGTGTCAGCTTTGCTCTCCTCATCTTGACGTTCTGTCTCACGCTGGTCTTCCTCTACTTCTGGAGTGAAGCTCAGAATGACTACAATGATTTTGACTGGTAGGTCTGCTAGTATATCAAATCAAATCACATTTTATTTGTCACATGCGCCGAATACAACAGGTGTAGACCTTACCGTGAAATTCTTACTTACAAGCCCTTAACCAACAATGCAGTTCAAGAAAGAGTTAAGAAAATATTTACTAAATAAACTAAAGTAAAACAACATTTTAAGAAATACAAAATAACACAATAAAATAACAATAACGAGGCTATATACAGGGGGTACCGGTACCGAGTCAATGTTATGGGGTACAGGTTAGTCAAGTATATATTCGTAATGTAATGTATACACACATCAAAGTACTTTATGAACAAGCATGCAATTATATAATGACTCAAGCGCACACACATACATTATACACACACACACAAACAACATTACCTCATACTGTATAGTCACAAATAGTGTCTCTGGTGCTGACTGTTCACTGTCTAACTGCTGCACTCTCTGCTTTCTTTCTGTGTCTCCTGCTCTCTCACTCACTCTCTCCCTCTTGTGTGACACACACACACATCCTCTCTCTCAACTCTCGACATCCTCTCACTCTTGCTTTCTTCCCCTTTTCTCTCTTTCCAGGTTTAACTTTGGGATCCTGGGTTTCTGGTTCCCCTGGTCTGTTGTGTTGCTGGTCATCGCTGCCGCCTTTTTCAGCTACGTCACTCTGCTGCTGGTGAGGGGTGTATTTGTGTGTTTTTTTGTTTGTTTGAGGGGTAGGGGGCATGGGGCTTCACTGGGGGGGAGTGATCTGTCTGAAATGAGGTGTGTGTGTTTTGAGTTGTAGCTGTTGGCTGTGTGTCTGCTGTCAGAGGGACAGAAGCTGTACCTACACTGGGGCCACAAGGTAACGTCCGCACTCCTTTCAACTTCCTCTCTGCCTACTTCTCTACCTCCTCATGTGACCTATACATCTCTTTGTCTCTCCCAGACATTATCTTTGTCCTTATGGCCCATAAGCTGGACAATCATCCATCCATTCTTCTGTGACTAGATGAAATTAATGATTTGACCTAGAAGAAATTGCTGACTGCCTGGTAGAAGAAAAGACTCAAGTTAAAATAAATGCTGAAGATTTATGGATAGATCCTGAAAAAATAAGTTAGGTGAATGAAGTGCTCAGTAGTGTGAATAGAGTATGGTGCTAATGGTTGTCTGTTGTCCTAACTCTGGGTGTGTTGCCAGATTGGTATCCTGGTGACTCTAGCCTTCTCCATTGTGGCCACAGCAGTGCTGTCTGACCTATGGAGCAAAGAGTGGACCACTCTCCTCCTCTCTTTCCAGGTGGGGCCTCCCTTTTTTCCTTCTTTCGTCTATATAGTCATCCCTATCTCTTTATTCTCTGTCTTTCCCTCACCTTCTGCAATTTGTTTATGTTTTGAATAGGTGACGGCGCCATATTTACACATGGGAGGAGTCTTGCTGATGAGTCTGCTGTCCTGGCCAATAGCCTTGCATTTCTTCTGCATCAATAAGAAAGGTGAGACTTTGAGTAGCTGGGGCTTGTTTGAGCAGCTGTATAAATAATATGCAAATTACAGAGTAGAATTAGGCAAATACTGACGTCATACCCATGGCAAGGACGGAAACTTCAGGGAGGTTTTCTATCTCAATCAGAGGAGGCTGGTGGGAGGAGCTATAGGAGGACGGGCTCATTGTAATGGCTGGAATGGATTCAATGGCATGGTACCTGTAGCTCCTCCCACCAGCCTCCGCTGATCTCAAACGTATAATATGTCTGCATATAGTCAATACAGCGGTAGATATTCATGTTTTGTTTAATTTGAATTATTTGTTTTACAAAATGTGTATTATGGTGTAATGTCTTTGGTCTTAAGGAAATGAATCAACCAGAAATGGATATCTGTATCCCTTAATGAACAGTGTGTGTGTGTTCCAGTTGGGCGGACGCTCATCATAGGGCTGTACCTGGCGGTGCTGTGTGCCCTCTACCTGGTTCCCCTGGGCTTGTACTCACCCTGCCTCAAAAAAGAGTGTGCTCTGGGCCCCGCTCCAGCCCTCATCGGGCACAGAGGGGCACCCATGGTGGGTAGGCCTGACTAGCATAGTATACAACATGTACAGGGGGAGCTAGCATGCTAGCAGGCCAAGGGCTAGTAGGCCTAAGGCTCTAGGTAATACCACACAGTAGTATGGACAGTAAGGGCAAGTTAGCATCCGTGTTAAAACTACAAAGGCTAACATACTAACAAGCGGCCATGTTGAATGTGGATATGACCATATCAGGAAGTGACCGGGGCATGATGACGTCAAATGGACGGCCATTTTAGGTGAAGATATTCAATGACATCTTGGCCCATAGAAAGCAATGAGGAGAGATTTTACCTCATTGCCTTAACATAAAACTACACTGAACTATGCCAAAGGGCAGACTGTGTGAATTATGTAACATGGGATTACAGAAGGAGGCAATCCTGACAAAGACACTTCTTAAGGAAGCATACTGTCCTACCAAGCAAAAGAGCAGTAACTGCACATTTGGTCAATAAATGAGTTATTTACATTTTATAGACATTAAATACATGCTTTATTTACATTTACATTTTAGTCATTTAGCAGACGCTCTTATCCAGAGCGACTTACAATTAGTGAGTGCATACATTTTCATACTGGCCCCCCGTGGGAAACGAACCCACAACCCTGGCGTTGCAAGCGCCATGCTCTACCAACTGAGCTACAGGGGACAAATATCCTGCCTCCATTGTGTTGTATTATGGAGAAAATGGGGGGTCATGTTTGCAGTAACTGCAAAAAGTTAAAGTGAAACCAAGGAAAAAGGCAGTAACTGGCATCCCTCACGTCAGTTACTGTCTTTTACCTTGGTTTCACTGAGCTTTGGGCTGCAGTGTCTACGGTAAACCTTGGTATTATTTATTGTTCTTTGCTGATATAAGTATCAAACTATATGACACTGACAGCCACAGACAAATAAATATACTAACACAAGTTTGTATGAGAAAAAAAATCGTAATGGAAATGGGTGTACCAAGCAAGAAGGCAGTAACTGCCATCTAGGGTCAAAGGTCATGTCAGAGGTCAGGGTCAATATGAATAAAAAATAACCTCATAGTAAGACAACAGATAACCACAGCTCCAATGATCTGCCTACAATTCATTTGGCTGGACAATAGAAAAACGTTGAAGTCATTTCTCTCAGTTTCACTCTGAGCAGTTACTGCTCTTTTGCTTAGTAGGTCAGAATAGCAGCCTATAACATGTATACAGATCAAATACACACATGGACCCTAACAAAGTCCACTTACATGTTCAGTGACACACTAACACAGGGTTGGGGAAGTCCAGGGAATGCTTGTCCATTCAGGAAAGGTCCAGTAATGAGATGTAGTGGAGGACAGGAGTTTACAGAGCACCTTCTCAACCTGCCCTCCTAGAAACAACTCAAGCACAAGCAGGAATGGGGGTCTGTTACCCAGCAGGTGGAGCCTGTGATTGGCTGGCCTTGGTCAGCTGACTGAGTTCCCTTGCAAACTGGTCCCTAACACATAGGTGTGAAGTGCCCTATGCCACTGAACAATAGTCAGGCTGAGGCGGGGGATGGTAGCCTACCTCATCAGTAAAAAGCTACAAAGTTTGTGTCTCTCCCAGGGCCCCAGGGTTAAGGAGGGAGGGTTTTAAACAGTAGTAGTAGTAGCAGTAGTAGTAGTAGTAGTAGAAGAAGTGTGGTGGTTAGATTAAAAAAAAGCGTTGCCAGTATAAGTAAAAACGTTTGGGCTGTGTTATTAGCCATCGTGAGACGCGCTAGTTTGCTGAACTGATCTTTATGCCTGCTATTTATCACCCGTGCTGGTAGCACCTCTCTGTTTAGGGTAACTGTATGTTAAAATTATTTGTATGTGTGAAATCCCAGCTTGCTCCAGAGAACACACTCATGTCCTTTAAGAAGGCAGTGGAGGCTGGAGGGGAAGGTCTGGAGACTGACGTCACCATCAGGTCAGTGGTGGTTGTCCACCCTCCTCACACCCTGTCCATCTTGTGTACCTAAGCATGTACCAACATTAGTCTATCTCACCAGTCGTGGGTATTATGAAACAAGCTTGCTATGCAAGGTTAGCCCAACATAGCTGGTGAGCTCATATCATCAACAAGCCATTGGCATCAGGTTCTTTCCCATGCTAGTCCTGGGCATTTTTATTGGAGTAAAACATTTACTGAAGGAGACTTTGACATACCTGAATAAATTATAGATGGATTGATAAAGTACCTGGCTCTCTTTGACTGGGTTATCGTGCTGCACTTCAGTCAACTCCATAATCATCAACTCAGTAACTACCATGTCCTCCTCTCGTTGCTGTAGCTACGACGGGGTGCCCTTCCTGATGCACGACCACACCCTGAGGAGGACTACCAACGTGCATAAGGTGTTCCCCAACCGGACGGACGCCCCTGCGGCCATGTTCACCTGGGGGGAGCTGGAGACCCTCAACGCCGGGGCCTGGTTCCTCTATGTGAGTCACCAACCGCCGCTGCGGTAGTACCTCTGGAAGACTTAGGGTCACGTAAAATAAGCCTAGTCTTGAACTGCTTTTTAATAAAGATCATGATCATTTTGCTTCATGGACATGGTATGATGGGAAACCAGGGCATGTTTGTCTCCAATGGAAGTAGTTACGACAACATAATAAGATGATGGATAGAGAAGATAGACATTTTGTCACTACACCAAAGTACTATCGATGGGGGTTGGGAGGTTATCAATTGCTCAACTCCAATTGCACAACTACCGACTTTATAGAATACAATGTGATATTACATTGTCCCCTGCATTGCGCCATGCAATATGATTTGCCATTATGCCAAAGCATTCCGTATACTGACTGTCCCTCTCCCCCTGGTGGTTCTGCAGCGCGACCCGTTCGGCACGGCCTGGTCTCTGGGTGCCGAGGACAGGGTGCAGGCACAGAACCAGTCCGTGTGCTCCCTCAGGGACTTCCTGGAGCTGGCGGCCCAGAGGGGCAAACAGGTGATCTTTGACCTCTACCGGCCCCCTCGGGGCCACCCCTACAGGGACACCTGGATCACACACACCCTTGAGTTCATCCAGAACGAGTCCTCCATCCACTCACACCAGGTGAGGGCACTGAGGGACGATGTTATAAAGAGGAGTAGGGTGAAATTGCCCCTAGACGCTGATCTCAGTTTTGCATTTTCCTCACTAATGGTTAAGGTTAGGATTGGGGGATGGGAAGCAGATCCTAGATCTGCAACTAGGGGAAACTTCTTCACTTTGTGTCTGTGTTAGGGCCCCTCACGGGTCCAAAAAGTTGGACCCGTTCCGAAATGGACCTGGGGCTTTCCCATCTGGACCCGAAATGCATAAATAAATGTTGACAATATAGAGACCCGTTCCATACGGCCCCGAGGACAACTAGAACCATTCCGTATAGACTTTTATATAACTTTTGCCCCACACGGAGGCTCTATGACTGTAGCCTATTGCCTCTTTGATGACTTATGATTGGCCAATAACAACAACAAGCTACAAGCTCCACTCTCGTGAAAAGCAAAGAGCAGTAGCATAAATTATACAATTTCTCTCTCTCTCGCTCTACTGCAGCAGTCGCGTTTGGACAAGTCAGTTAAAATTACACCTACCCGAGACCTGTGACAATCGGGTCCCGGATCGGGTCTCAGGTATTCGGGTACAGGTGGATCCGTAAAGACCTCTAGTCTGTGTGTGTGTGTCTCTGTGTGAATGCGTGTGTGTGTCAGGTGCTGTGGCTGCCGCCAGACCTGCGGAGCCTGGTCCAGGAGATGGACCCTGACCTCCAGCAGACCTCAGGGTCACGGGGTCCAGTGGAGGAGCTGCAGCAGAACCACATCGTCCAACTCAACCTGCACTACAGCTCCATGTCTACAGAGATGATCAGGTGTGTCTGTGTTTGTTTGTGTGTGTGTCTGTGCGTTAAGTGGGTATGTGTTTGTTCATTATCTGTCTGTGTGTTTGTGATGCTTCCCCCAGTGAGTATGCAGCGGCTAACATCAGCACCAACCTGTATGTGATCAGCCAGCCGTGGCTCTACTCTCTGGCCTGGTGCGCCGGGGCTCAGTCTGTCACCACCAATGCCCCACAGCTCCTCAACAAACTCACCAGACCCCTCTTCCTCATGGTGAGAACAACAACAACCCGGGACAAATACTTCTGCATCCCAATAATCTCTCTTTTCACAGGAAGTGTGCACTTGTTCACTACTCTCCACAAATGTAAAAACATTGTATTTGGTGTAGGCATGAGCTAGAGAGAGTTTCCATCATACAGGTATTTATTTTTTCCAGTCATTTTCTTTCAAATCCATGAAGGGAAGTGAACAAGTGCACACTTTGGGAGAAAGGACCGATTATTAGGATACAGGGCCCAAATGCAGCCTATATCCTATCTTCCTTGAAGTATCACAGATCTAAAATTGGTTGGATTGGTGAAGGTAATACACCTAGAGACAATGGTTGTCTGTCTTTCTCTCTCAGACTCCAGATGAGTACAATCTAATGTGGGTCCTCACCGACGTGGTGTCCTTCATCCTAATCCTCATCATCTTCATCTTCCACTGGTGAGTGAGCCCACTAGAATACAGAGAACGAGGGTCGTCGTAAGTTGCCTTTTAATATGCCTACATAAAAAACGTAGATTGGTTATGTGAGTGAAATTGAAGCTTCGGATGAAGGTCAGTCTGTTTTGGATTTAACGGTGATGTCACTTCCTGTAGTGTCCCTTCCTGTCGTGTCACTGCTTGTAGCGATGACTGTAACTGTGTTGGTGACAGGTGGCGAGAACGAGGCTTGGCTTTCTGTTCGGGCAGCAAACCCACACTAGAACACGCCACCTACAGCAAGTTCAGGACAGGTGAGTTAGAGGGTGTTGGTAGGAGTTACCCAGTCTCTGCTCCATGGCTAGCTTTGGTAACATATGAGATACATGTACAGTGGGGAAAAAAAGTATTTAGTCAGCCACCAATTGTGCAAGTTCTCCCACTTAAAAAGATGAGAGAGGCCTGTAATTTTCATCATAGGTACACGTCAACTATGACAGACAAAATGAGAAAAAAAAATCCAGAAAATCACATTGTAGGATTTTTAATGAATTTATTTGCAAATTATGGTGGAAAATAAGTATTTGGTCAATAACAAAAGTTTCTCAATACTTTGTTATATACCCTTTGTTGGCAATGACACAGGTCAAACGTTTTCTGTAAGTCTTCACAAGGTTTTCACACACTGTTGCTGGTATTTTGGCCCATTCCTCCATGCAGATCTTCTCTAGAGCAGTGATGTTTTGGGGTTGTCGCTGGGTAACACGGACTTTCAACTCCCTCCAAAGATTTTCTATGGGGTTGAGATCTGGAGACTGGCTAGGCCACTCCAGGACCTTGAAATGGTTCTTACGAAGCCACTCCTTCGTTGCCCGGGCGGTGTGTTTGGGATCATTGTCATGCTGAAAGACCCAGCCACGTTTCATCTTCAATGCCCTTGCTGATGGAAGGAGGTTTTCACTCAAAATCTCATGATACATGGCCCCATTCATTCTTTCCTTTACACGGATCAGTCGTCCTGGTCCCTTTGCAAAAAAACAGCCCCAAAGCATGATGTTTCCACCCACATGCTTCACAGTAGGTATGGTGTTCTTTGGATGCAACTCAGCATTCTTTGTCCTCCAAACACGACAAGTTGAGTTTTTACCAAAAAGTTCTATTTTGGTTTCATCTGACCATATGACATTCTCCCAATCCTCTTCTGGATCATCCAAATGCACTCTAGCAAACTTCAGACGGGCCTGGACATGTACTGGCTTAAGCAGGGGGACACGTCTGGCACTGCAGGATTTGAGTCCCTGGCGGCGTAGTGTGTTACTGATGGTAGGCTTTGTTACTTTGGTCCGAGCTCTCTGCAGGTCATTCACTAGGTCCCCCCGTGTGGTTCTGGGATTTTTGCTCACCGTTCTTGTGATCATTTTGACCCCACAGGGTGAGATCTTGCGTGGAGCCCCAGATCGAGGGAGATTATCAGTGGTCTTGTATGTCTTCCATTTCCCAATAATTGCTCCCACAGTTGATTTCTTCAAACCAAGCTGCTTACCTATCGCAGATTCAGTCTTCCCAGCCTGGTGCAGGTCTACAATTTTGTTTCTGGTGTCCTTTGACAGCTCTTTGGTCTTGGCCATAGTGGAGTTTGGAGTGTGACTGTTTGAGGTTGTGGACAGGTGTCTTTTATACTGATAACAAGTTCAAACAGGTGCCATTAATACAGGTAACAAGTGGAGGACAGAGGAGCCTCTTAAAGAAGAAGTTACAGGTCTGTGAGAGCCAGAAATACTTATTTTCCACCATAATTTGCAAATAAATTAATTAAAAATCCTACAATGTGATTTTCGGGATTTTTATTCTCATTTTGTCTGTCATAGTTGACGTGTACCTATGATGAAAATTACAGGCCTCTCTCATCTTTTTAAGTGGGAGAGCTTGCACAATTGGTGGCTGACTAAATACTTTTTTCCCCCACTGTACACATGCACGCACTAACCTATATAGCAGGGATCATCAATTAGATTCAGCGGCTGGCTGATTTTTTCTTGAATGGATGGTCAGGGTGCCGGAACATAATTACAAATAATATGTAGACTGGGCTTCTTGCGGTCAATTTGCAAACAGATATCATATTTGACTAACTAAAATAATTTCAAACCTTGCTTACGTTTGTATACAATCACATAGCATATATCTCTCTATTATGCATTGGAATACCTTGGAACAGATTTCCAAAATTCAAATCACTTGGAGTCTTTTATGTCCATCAATAAAAATAAATAAATTACTATTATTATTTTTGCTCAGAAAACTTGGGGGGACAAATAAAAATCACTTGCGGGTCAAATTCCGCTCGTGGGCCGCCAGTTGGGGAACCCTGCTATATAGGCTTAGAAAAGAGATTGGTTGAAATTAAAAAGACAATGTATTAAATATATTACTTAATTAATCATTATTACATATGTATGAATGATAAGGACCTTTGTCAACCCCTAACCTCATCCCCCTGACAGAGATGAGTGATGTGTGGTCCGTCTCCAGTGTCAACATCCTGGGAGAGCCTGCTGGAAGCCCACTAGCCACTGAGCTTAACCTGGCAGCCGTCTCAGAGCACTGAGAACCAACCAACCAATCTCCTCTGTGAGACTCAGTTCAAACAAACCATTCCTTCCCTCACTCTCACCCTCAACCTGGCAACTCACCAGGACCCAACCTGGTAACCCGGAGCTCAACCTGGCAACCCCCTGTAACTTTTAGTGAGAATGAGAAATAGTTCATTGAGCTGAAAGTGGCGCTGATGTTGATGTGTCACTTGCAGAAATGATTTAATTGGATAGAAATGAATCCGTAAATCCCAGATTAAAGCCCAGACCATAACCAACTCTTCACAGACACCCTCTGATGCTGGGAAGCGATTACTACACTATTGAACCAGATATTCTCAATTTATTTTGAGTTCAGTTCCTTTCCATTTCAGCAGCCACTGCAGTGTTGAGTTATGTGAATCACAAACGCTTTACCTTTTCCTTAGTATGTGAGAGTAGTGGCCGATAAGATGTGTGTATATGACCAGACTGAAGTTCAATTAGTATGGGTTTGTTTTCTTTCTAATACTTATGCTTTGCTTGATTGAGCTTTCCTGGCGTAAGGGGACTAATGAAGTAGTCACAAAAGTACAAACAAAGTATCGCAAAGAAAAATGAAACTATTAGAACCCAGGTTTGAATAAAACTCTATCCCAGGTTGGGTTGCAAAGCTACAGGTAATTTCCAAAGTTACTGGTCGATAAGATGTGTGTATATGACCAGACTGAAGTTCAATTAGAATCTTCAGTAATTTTGGTAATTAACAGAAAATATATTGCAATCTATCGTAACTTTGGTAATTTATTCTTGAATAACTTTAAAAATATATAATATTGTCCATGAGTTTCTAGTAGATATACCCTATGTTCAAGAACAAATTGCCTAATTAATGAAAAAAGCATCTAATCAACAAATGCATTATTTTCAATGAACTCTGCAACTCTTCCAACTATTGACTTTTCTTGACAACTGCCACCAGTTTGACGCCAAAACATTGGCAACAAATACATATTGACATAGTACAATAAATAAAAGGATATTATGCTTACCCCCACATATTAACCAACTCAGTGGCCTTGTTGTTAGAGTGTCCGCCCTGAGATTGAAAGGTTGTGAGTTCAATCCCTGGCTGAGTCATACCAAAGACTGTGAAAATGGGATCTGATGAATCTCTGCACTCAGCATTAAGGAAATATAATCGGGGTTAAGGCCCTGCGATAAACTTGCATCCTGTCTAGGGGATTTACAGTGCCTTGCAAAAGTATTCATCCCCCATGGTGTTTTTCCTATTTTGTTGCATTACAACCTGTAATTTAAAATGATTTTTATTTGGATTTCATGTAATGGGCATACACAAAATAGTCCAAATTGGTGAAGTGAAAAAAATTAAAAATAAAGTCCATCTGTGTGCAATCTAAGTGTCACATGATCTCAGTATATATACACCTGTTCTGAAAGGCCCCAGAGTCTGCAACACCACTAAGCAAGGGGCACCACCAAGCAAGTGGCACCATGAAGACCAAAGAGCTCTCCAAACAGGGCAGGGACAAAGTCGTGGAGAAGTACAGATCAGGGTTGGGTTATAAAAAAATATCTGAAACTTCCCACGGAGCACCATTAAAACCATTATAATTTTTTTTTAAAGAATATGGCACCACAACAAACCTGCCAAGAGAGGGCCGCCCACCAAAACTAACGGACCAGGTAAGGAGGGCATTAATCAGAGCGGCAACAAAAAGACCTAAGATAACCCTGAAGGAGCTGCAAAGCTCCACAGCGGAGACTGGAGTATCTGTCCATAGGACCACATTAAGCCGTACACTCCACAGAGCTGGGCTTTACGGAAGAGTGGCCAGAAAAAAGACATTGCTTTAAGAAAAGAATAAGCAAACATGTTTGGTGTTCACCAAAAGGCATGTGGGAGACTCCCCAAACATATGGAAGAAGGTACTCTGGTCAGATGAGACTAAAATTGAGCTTTTTGGCCATCAAGGAAAACGCTATGTCTTGCGCAAACCCAACACCTCTCATCACCCTGAGAACACCATCCCCACAGTGAAGCATGGTGGTTGCAGCATCATGCTGTGGGGATGTTTTTCATCGGCAGGGACTGGGAAACTGGTCAGAATTGAAGGAATGATGGATGGCTCTAAATACAGGGAAATGCTTGAGGGAAACCTGTTTCAGTCTTCCAGAGATTTGAGACTGGGAAGGAGATTCATCTTCCAGCAGGACAATGACCCTAAGCATACTGCTAAAGCAACACTCAATTGGTTTAAGGGGAAACATTTAAATGTCTTGGAATAGGGGGGGTGAATAGTTTCGCACCAAAAAATATTTTGCATCTTCAAAGTGGTAGGCATGTTGTGTAAATCAAATTATACAAAAAAACAATTTTAATTCCAGGTTGTAAGGCAACACAATAGGAAAAATGACAAGGAGGGTGAATACTTTCGCTAGCCACTGTACTTGTACATCAAGCTGCCTCACGCTACAGGACATAGGCTCCTGCCCTATGAGCTGTTCTGGCTTGCCAAGGCTCCTTACCACATATTCACTAAATTAAATGGTTTATATTTAGGATTATAATCTTATTTAATCTTGTCATATATTTTACATGTGATAAGGCCACACAGAGGGCCAGAGATAATTTCAGACACCTGAAGTACCCAAAAGGGCCACTTAATGTATTGTGATCGATTACATACAATCCTTGAATGATACCAATTCTGGTAGTTTACTGGTAAACTTAAAAAGTTTCCAGTAATATACCCTCCCTTTGCAACTCTAATCCTAGGGTTAGGTAATAGAAGACTGAGGCAGGTTTTACTTTAATTTTTTTCATATTTATTTTGATCCTGAAAAACTCCCCAGTCTCAGCTGCTGCCACCTCTGTGATGTGTTGTATTGGATTTGACCCAAACCTGATGTTTTATTGAATGTGTTTGATTGATTGTAGTCAACGTTTATAGGCACATCACTTTTTTGAGCATAAGGCAGCGTAATGAGGTGACACCCATAGAACATATTTATTTATTTATTTTAGTTTTCTTTTTTTTAGGGAGTAGATCAGCTTTAATATTGCAGATAGATTGTAACTTCCATCAATGTAATTGTCTGCATCACTTCCAATCCCCCATATGTTTTTTTTTCTCGCAAATATATATACATACATACATACATACATACACACATCCTTAAAAAAAATATATTTCCCTTTATTACTTTCCAACCCCACCACCCCTTCCCTAATTGGAGTAAACTAGTGAACAACAATGCTTAGGGCTCTACTTCCAGCTTATACATGCTATATACATTTTATGGACAGTCAATTTTACAATAATTATATTTTGTTTTTACTCCTGAACTTCCTCTACCCTCAACCTCTCCGATCATTTTCATGATGTCCATCCGGTTTGCTTCTATATGCCATATCTTTCTAACTGTGCTCTTTCACAAAAGCTCTCAATCTATAACTGATAGATTAATTATTAATGACTAATTATTACACCCTGAAACTGTGTATAATGTGTTAGAAATGTGTGAGTGTAGGACCAGTAAAGGCTATGGCATTGAGCCACTATTTAGCAATGTGAGTAAGAGTTAGGCCAGACAACAAAGACAACTGAGAAACTAAGATAAAGAGGCCTCCCAATTTAGGGAGGGGAGAAACTGTTATGAAAACATGGTGCAGAATATTGTGAGAATGGCAATAACTGAGTAAAGCAGGGAGTAGGATATGTGTGTGTGTGTGTGTGTATGTATGTGTGTATGCATGTGTGTATATGTGTGTGAACTGAAAGTCAGTAGAGCAGTTTTAGAGTGGAAAACTACAGCCCGCCTACAGAGGAAAGGGATTTATTTTTGTATGACGTATGAGTATAAAAGATGGACTCTGAAATTGTGATGGCAGAATTCTCAATGAATAAATATCTCTGACTATGCAGACCGGGACTCTGGCCGTTACTTAAATCCCAAAAGACTTACAACCTTTTGGGAGACGCACAGAGACACTAAAATAGTTTGTTAAATAATTCACATAACAATAACCTAAATACTTATTATGGACACAGTATGCTTTACATTATTAGTTATCTTGTTGTTATTAGTTGTTGTTAGTTGTTATTAGTCCCATCCTTCAACTTCATTTAACACCATCCATATTGGATTTCTATTTGCCATATATTATTCAACTGTACTGTTATGTTTTACAAAAGTTCTGAACCTTTCTATTCTCATTGTTTCTACAGATTGTAAATTGAAAATATATTTTTTTGCTAAAAGTATTATTATATTATTGATTGATTGACTATGACTTTTCAGATCACCCAGTAATGCTATCTGCAAGGTTAGTTCCAGGTAAATATTGCAATCCTTTAGCCATTCCTGGACCTGTGTCCAAAAACAAGCTACAAATGGACAGAACCAAAACAAATGATCTAATGATTCTGTCTCTTCACAGCAAAATCTGCAGAGCTGGGAGGATTGTATCCCCCATATAAATAACATTCTATTGGTAGCAAGAATTTTATATAATAATTTAAATTGTAAGATTCTAATTTTTTAATCCGGTGTCGTTTTGCGTGTCAGTTCATAAACACTATGCCATGGGATCGGTACGTCAAAGATCTCTTCCCAACTATTTTGCAATCTATATGGGACGGCTGTCAATCCTTTGGTCCTTAAGTGAAACTGATATACTTTTTTATTTATCACAGTTTTCCTTAATCAATTATGTTCTTTAATGCAAGGCCGACAGACAAGTTCCTTACTTTCTCCCCCTTCCACTTTCCTCTTCCACTTTTGTGGTAAGGCTGCAATTATTTGGTTGTAATTTTGGGTAGAGCAGACATTTCCATATGTTTTTGTTAGCTGCATGTGCGACATAACTCCACCAGTCCTACCGATGATATCATTTACGAAGATTATACCTTTTTTAAACATTCTGTCAAAAAATAAAGGTTTTTTGTCAATTAGTATATTTGAATTTAACCACAATATTTGTTGCATTATTTGTTCTGTCGTTTCTGGAGGATTACATTGAAATTGCAACCAACTTTCTATGGCTTGTTTTAGAAAAAGTGACATTTGGGAGATTATTTCCTTTTCAAATAACTGAAAGTGAGAGGTTGTAATCTGAATAAAGGGAAAAAGGCCTTTCTTGAACATTGGGTGAGACAATCTTACTAATTTGCTTGAGAACCAGTTCGGATTTAAGTATAACTTTTGTATGACTGAAGCTTTTAGTGATAGGTCTAATGCTTTAATCATTTCTGTCCTCCGAATTCATATTCATTATATAAATATGCTCTTTTAATTTTGTCTGGCTTGCCGTTCCAAATAAAATTGAATATTTTTTTCTCATATAATTAAAAAAACTGTTCGCTAGGCGTAGGCAAGACCATAAGCAAATAGGTAAACTGGGATAATACTAAAGAGTTAATCAGGGTGATTTTTCCACAAATTGACAGGTATTTTCCTTTCCATGGTAGTAAGATCTTATCTATTTTTGCTAACTTTCTATTAAAATTTATTGAAGTGAGATCATTTATTTCCTTTGGGATATGTATTCCGAGTATATCCACATCACCATCAGACCATTTTATTGGTAAACTACATGGTAATGTAAATTTTTTATTTTTTAGTGATCCAATACGTGATATAGTACATTTGTCATAATTTGGTTGTAATCCAGAGAGGTTAGAAAATGTATCTAGATCCTCTATGAGGCTGTGGAGGGATTCTAGTTGTGGATTTAAAAGAAAACATGAGTCATCAGCGTACAATGACACATTTGTTTTTAAGCCCTGTATTTCTAATCCTCTGATATTATTATTGGATCTGATTTTAATAGCTAACATCTCGATGGCCACAATAAATAGATATGCCGATAGTGGACAACCTTGTTTCACTCCTCTTGACAGTTTAAAACTTTCAGAGAAATAGCCATTATTTACTATTTTACACCTAGGGTTACTATACATGATTTTGACCCATTTTATAAGAGATTCTCCAAAATTGAAATGCTCCAGGCATTTATATATAAACCCCAGTCGAACTTTATCAAATGCCTTTTCGAAGTCTGCTATGAATAGCAGGCCTGGTTTCCCATATTTTCCATAGTGTTCTATTGTTTCCAATACTTGCCTTATATTATCTCCAATGTATCTTCCATGTAAAAAACCTGTCTGATTAGAATGAATAATATCCGACAATACCTTTTTAATTCTATGCGCTATACATTTTGCTAGGATTTTTGCATCACAACACTGAAGTGTAAGGGGCCTCCAATTTTGTAAATGGACTGGATCTTTATATTTTCCACTTGTATCCTGTTTCAGTAATAATGAGATCAGACCTTCTTCTTGAGTGTCAGATAATCTACCATTTACATAGGAGTGGTTAAAACATACTAATAACGGTCCTCTTAGTATATCAAAAAAGGTTTGGTATACCTCGACTGGTATGCCATCCAACCTTGGAGTTTTCCCGGACTTAAAGTCTTTAATTGCATCCAGAAGTTCCTCCTCTGTAATTTCACCTTCACATGAGTCTTTCTGTGTGGCTGTTAATTTGACATTATCAATAGAAAAAAAATCTCTACAATTAGCTTCAGTTAGAGGAGATGGAGGCGACTGAAAAGAAAACATATGCTTAAAGTACTTTGTTTCTTCCTTCAAAATATCATTTGGTGAATTATGGGTGACTCCGTCAATTGTAACCAGTTTCATTAACTTCTTTTTGGTAGCATTCCTATGTTGAAGATTAAAAAAGAATTGTGTGCACTTTTCCCCATATTCCATCCAGTTTGCTTTATTTTTATAATATATTACACTTGATCTTTCTTGAATAAGTTTCTCCATTTCTTTTTGTTTTTCCTCTAATTTATTCTGAGCCTCTATGTTACAGTTTTTATTGCCATCTATCTGTTCTGTTAGACTTTCTATTTCCTTTCTTAGTATAAACTCTTTTGACCTAAATTGCTTTTGTTTTCGAGATGAGTACTGAATTGCATGGCCTCTAAAGGCACATTTAAAGGTGTCCAATACAATAAGGGGATTCACTGTACCTATGTTATGTTGGAAAAAGTCAGTTATAAATTCCTTTGTTCTAATTATAAATAAATTATCATCCAATAGGCTTTGATTAAATTTCCAATATCCTAGCCCACGTGGAAATTCAGTAAGAGTAATGTATATGCCTATTATATGATGGTCCGACCGCATTCTGTCCCCTATCAACACTTTTTTTTACTTTTGGTGCCAACGAGAATGAGATAAGAAAGAAGTCAAGACGACTAGCTTGATTCAATCTCCGCCATGTATATCTCACTAGATCAGTATATTTAAGCCTCCATATATCTACTAGTTTACATTTTACATTTACATTTTAGTCATTTAGCAGACGCTCTTATCCAGAGCGACTTACAGGAGCAATTAGGGTTAAGTGCCTTGCTCAAGGGCACATTTACGTCATTTAGCAGACGCTCTTATCCAGAGCGACTACAAATTGGTGCATTCACCCTATAGCCAGTGGGATAACCACTTTACAATTATACTTTTTTTTTTTTTTTGGGGGGGGGTTCTAATGTATCCATGACATTCACAATTTCCTTAAGAGCATGTGGGTGATTGTTTGTGGTGTGATATCCTTTACAGTCCATTGAGCTATTTAAAACAGTATTATAATCCCCCACCATAATAATATTGTCTTGAGTTGCTTGCAGGCTTGATAATTTATTCTATATATTGTCAAAGAATTGTGGATCATCATTATTTGGTCCGTAAAGGTTAATGAGCCATATCTGTTTATGGTCCAATAACATATTTAAAATAATCCATCTACCTTGCGTATCTATTTGGACAATTTGCACATTCGGATCGAAATGACTATTAATTAATATCATCACCCCTTTTGAATTTCTTTGCCCATGGGAGAAGTATATCCCCCCCCCCCCCCCCATTCTTTTTCCCACGCTACTTCATCTCGAATTGTTGAATGAGTTTCCTGTATACAATAGATATTATATTCCTTCTCTTTGAGCCATGTAAATATTGTTCTTCTTTTGTTATTATCAGCTAAGCCATTACAATTATAACTGGCTATACTTATTTCACCATACACCATAATGAGATACAAGTTTCAAGTCTATTTATCATTATATATGTTTGTAAATTTACCAATAAAAAATAGCGTAATGATTGAGTGTCCATATAGCTGTACCGTGATATTTGCATTGCTACGGAGTAACTCTTCAATTGTTCTCCACTAATTCCCCCGCTAAAGCCCCTCCCCATCCCAAGTTGAGCCGTCATCCCAGTGATCAGCATCCTATCCACGTCCCTCCGTATCCCTCCCACGTCCCTCCGTATCCCTAAGGCCCCAAGAGGCCAGGACCCATCCATCGGAAACAGCACACAGTGCCACCCACAAAACAGAAGCAGATTAACCGCCAAAAGCATTTCCAATGCTTTCACCTCTCTCTCTATATATATCTATATAACAATTTTTTTAAAATTATGCATATCCTATTTTCCATCATTATCAATTAATATGCGTAATAATGTCGGCAGTTCACGCGTAGGATTCTAACATATAACCCGGATTGCCATTGTATTACATTTAATTCATTGACAAGCAATTATTATCCTGGCAAATAATTCCCGTGGTCCATTCCATACCCTCCCCCCCAACATCCCCACCCCCCCACAACAGATGCCAGACAAGCACACACGCACATACTCACATACTCCAACACACTCAACCCCCCTCCTCCACAATCCACCATAAAATCAGATACTCAACGGCTGTTATATCCCAGAGCCCAACTCGAGAAATAACTTGATTTACGAGTGCACATACAGTTAAAGCTGATTGAGAAAGCATGCAGATTGAGCAGAAATTGATAACAATGTGAGATTTGATTAATCTACTTAATCTATGTCAAGTCCTAGGTGATGGAGATCAGATCCACCCTCTTCACCTGAGACACAAACACTCTGATCCCCTGTTGTAACCATTTTCCCAAGCATCTCCATGCGGTCAGACCTTTGATTATTTTGTGCCACCTGGGCCACAATGATAAACCCCCTCTCTGATTGTCCGAGTGTGACCCCCTCCCCATGGGTTACTGCAGCCAGTGTTGCCAGCACTGCCACTACCTGGGTGGGCGTACCCCACCGGAATCCCCACCGGCTAGGTAAAAGGTCGTCAAGGTTCTCATTAGCAGCTTTGAGAATTTCCTTGTATATTATGCTCTCCCATCAGGGGGCTCTGGCTTTGTAGGACCAACCCTGCCAGGCAGGCTCAGAATCTTGAGGGGGCGGTGCTGCTCAAGTAGGTCTCTGACTGCATTTATTTCTCTGTTTAGGCTGCTTATTCACAGCAGGTCCATAAAAGAGATGGGAACTTCTCTTTGGTGTATGGGTCGCTCAGGTGGGTGTCCAGGTTATAGGGTTAGGGATCTTTCCATCATGATAGGACAATGAAAAATTAGATTAGATGTATACTATATTTAAAAATGTATATCCCTCATCTACACAAAATTGAAAGCTCTCTCTCACTACCCCTGCTCATAGACCCCCGGTCGGCTCTGGGATATGCAACCATTTCCCCTCTCACTCACTTAACGCCGCACCTTTTCAAACACAAAAATGCACACCACATAGTTGACTATTGCAGAGGACTATTGCAATAAACTACATAAGATCATTATCCATTATTGCCTGTTTTTAGAATTTTAAATACTTTTTGGGAGTGTTTGAAATTGGGATCCTTTGCGCCGGACAAGGGCATTTCCAGGCATAGAGCCGACATGGAAATGAATAGTATTGAAAGTATTTAGAAAATTCCAAAACAAATATTTTCCTGAGAAAATCCCCCTAAATGTCAATTTTTGGCTAAAATAATGCAACAAAATCAATTTTTTCAACTATAAAAATAAAGTTTCCCTGCCGGACAAGGATTGTCCCAACTGTCAAGAATCCCTGAGCTAATTTCCTGCTATTTTACACATTTTGCCATGAGGCTGAGAAAGATATTTGCAATTTTAAAGCTACATTGAACAAAAATATCAATGCAACATAAAAAGTGTTGGTCCCATGTTTCATGAGTTGAAATAAAAAAAAATCCCAGATATATTCCACTCACACAAAAAGCTTATTTCTCTCAGATTTTAAGGAGTATTTCTGTCTGTAATAAAGCCTTTTTGTGGGAAAAACTCATTCTGATTGGCTGAGCGTGGCTCCCCAGTGGGTGGGCCTGGCTGCCAAGTGGGTGTGCCTAGCCCTCCCAGGCCCACCTATGGATGCACCCCTGCCCAGTCATGTGAAATCCATAGATTAGGGCCTAATTTATTTATTTCAATTCACTTATTTCCTTTTTCAGTATGAACTGTAACTCAGCAAAATCTTTTAAATTGTTGCATGTTGCATTTATATCTTTGTTCAGTATAATTTCCTGTAATTCAAAAAAAGATTTTCATGGCTTATACAATAATATTCTTATTTTTTAGCTCGTGGGGATGTGTGCGATGCCTGTGGGGGTGATATCCTGCTTACAGACATCAACAATAACTTAACTTTAATATGCCAAAACAGGCACCTTTAAGAGCCAATAATGGCAGTCTTGACACATTTGTTGTTGATTTCTGTACGTAGATGATACTGTATTTTGTAATTTAACGGAGTTCACCTTTAAACTTAAAATTCATTGATTGATCCACAATTTTAAAAAGCCAAGTCATATGAAACAATTTATTTACAGAATACATTTGATTCAATTATTAATTCATTAGGCAAATAGCTAAATATGTGCTCGTTAGAAATATCACATTATTAAATATTGTCAACTTTCCACTAAAGGTTTTTACAGTGATGTGGTATACACACTGTAAGCAAAGTCCTAGAGCCAGCTAATGTCTAGAGGTAAATCTGACTGTACTCATAAAATGTACTAATAACACTGATTGGGTATGAATTGATATTGAAATAAACTATTTAGCCTGCATGTGATAATGATAAGGAATAATGTTGAATTAAACTCTAAACCAAAATATAATAGTGATTACACATGAGATATACAGTATGGACAAGCCTTAGTTGTATAGGTTTAGGCCCAATATTTATAAATCACAAAATTGGACCAAAAACATTTTTGCGTAAAAACATTTTATAAACAAAGCTCCTGATTAGTTGCCATGTAACAAGTTGTACTTGTTGGTTGTGCATTTGGGTATAGGTCAAATAAAGGCAATCGGTGATTGTTAAGACAGGATCCAAGCTATAAACCAACATCTGACAATCAGTCAAATTATGGTCATGGCCAAAACATCAATCAAAAATGTAAATCGTCACATTTCCTACTGACAATAAAAAAAGAGAATTCTAGTCGCAATGCCGCTATCGTCCCTCCATCCCCTTAACCAATGATCTATGTACATTTCTTTAACACAATAGTGGTGGAGATGCATTATATTCATCGAATGTCTCAGACATTGCAGTCAGACGTTGTAGCAACGTTGTACCTGTAGTTCTGAGATGAGAAGTATCTGTAGAATAGACTCAAAGACCAGAGATTCTCCTGCATTTCCCACTCTCTTTGATCCACATTTTTGGGAGAAAATCAGTCAAGTGCATCTGTGTGTGTGTGCATGTTTTTGATTTGGCATGTTATGGAGGAAGGGTTGTATGTATCCTTCTATGTTTTAATGAGACAGTGTAATAGCCCTCGAGGCCTACTACACTCAACAGCGGGATCAATTACTTTCCAGATCACTTGATGTTGCCACGGGAACCGCTCTGTTTAGTCATGGTGGTCAGCATCTGGCTGATGTAAGAGGTCAGGAGGTCGTCCATCTTGTAGCCCTGTGGTCACAAAGACAAACCAGTTCAAAGGTACATTAATGTTTTGCCATATTTCATGGTAGCCTATGAATCAGACCTGTGTTCAAATAGTAGTATCTGTCAAATACTTTTACATGCACTTGATTGAGCTTGCCTGGCGCAATGGAGCCAACAGAATAGTCCCAAAAGTGAAAACCTGCTCAACTGTCACTCCAAGCCGGCTCTCAAAACAAGACACTGTATCAAGAACAAAATCAAACGAGCTAAAACGAGCCACCAGATGGCAGTTTCTTGTCATTGTTGTTAGCTATCTGGCCATCCAGAACCCCAACAACACAGAGCCTTCTAACCCTTTGAGGTGTGCGTATCGTTTCACGACGTTGTCAGCTAACCTGTCTATACAGTGCATTCGGAAAGTATTCAGACTCCTTGACTTTTTCCACATTTTGTTATGTTACAGCCTTATTCAATTTTTTTTATGCTCATCAATCTGCACACAATACCCCATAATGACAAAGCAAAAACAGGTTTTTAGAAATTGCTGCTAATGTTTTACAAATGGAAATATTACATTTACATAAGTATTCAGACCCTTTACTCAGTACTTTGTTGAAGCACCTTTGGCAGCGTTTACAGCTTAGAGTCTTTTTGGTTATGACGATACAAGCTTGGCACACCTGTATTTGGGGAGTTTCTCTCATTCTTCTCTGCAGATCCTGTCAAGCTCTGTCAGGTTGGATGGGGAGCGTCGCTGCACAGCTATTTTCAGGTCTCTCCAGAGATGTTCGATTGGGTTCAAGTCCGGGCTCTGGCTGGGCCACTCAAGGACATTCAGAGACTTGTCCCGAAGCCACTCCTGCGTTGTCTTGGCTGTGTGCTTAGATTCGTTGTCCTGTTGGAAGGTGAAACTTCGCCCCAGTCTGAGGTCCTGAGTGCTCTGGAGCATGTTTTCATCAAGGATCTCTCTGTACTTTGCTCCGTTCATCTTTCCCTTGATCATGACCTTGATCTAGTCTCCCAGTCCCTGCCGATGAAAAACATCCACACAGCATGACGCTGACACCATGCTTCACTGTAGGGATGGTGCCAGATTTTCTCCAGACGTGCCGCTTGGCATTCAGGCCAAAGAGTTCAATCTTGGTTTCATCAGACCAGAGAATCTTGTTTCTCATGGTCAGAGTCCTTTAGGTGCCTTTTGGCAATCTCCAAGCAGGCTGTTATGTGCCTTTTACTGAGGAGTTGCTTCCATCTGGCCACTCTACGATAAATGCTATGAGTGCTGCAGAGATGGTTGTCCTTCTGGAAGGTTCTCCCATTTCAACAGAGGAACTCTGGAGCTCTGTCAGAGTGACCATCGGGTTCTTGGTCACCTCCCTGACCAAGGCCCTTCTCCCCAATTGCTCAGTTTGGCTGGGCGGCCAGCTCTAGGAAGAGTCTTGGTGGTTCCAAACTTCTTCCATTTAAGAATGATGGAGGCCACTGTGTTCTTGGGGACCTTCAATGCTGCAGATATTTTTTGGTATCCTTCCCCAGATCTGTGCCACAACACAATCATGTCTCGGAGCTCTACTGAGAATTCCTTCGACCTCATGGCTTGGTTTTTGCTCTGACATGCACTGTCAACTGTGGGACCTTATATAGACAGGAGTGTGCCTTTCCAAATCATGTCCAATCAATAGAATTTACCACAGGTGGACTCCAATCAAGTTGTAGAAACATCTCAAGGATGATCAATAGAAACAGGATGCACCTGAGCTCAATTTCGAGTGTCACAGCAAAGGGTCTGAATACTGTTTTCTGTTTTGATTTTTAATAAATTTGCAAAAAATTCTAAAAACCTTTTTCACTTTTTCACTTTGTCATTATGATTATTGATGCGATTTTTTATTTATTTTTAGACTAAGGGTGTAACATAACATGTTCTGAATACTTTCCAAATGCACTGTATGTGTAGAGTGTGAGGAATCTTTCTAAAATAGGCTACCCCTAAATACTGTATACCAACACTGCCTGAGAGCCATTGACATCTCATGTGATGTCATATTGTGAGTGTTGAAATGTCCAGTAGCTCACCAGTGAGGTCTCACACAGCAGCTTGGTGCCTCGGACCAGGTTGCCGATGGTGATGTGGAAGTAGGTGTTTCCACTGCTCCAGTTGGAGATCTTAGTGAACGGGTGTGTCGTTAAGATGTCCTGTTCAGGTGGGAATTGGAGAAATACTTGTTTAGCACACACACACATACACAACTTCCATGACACACACACACTCACCTTTGACTTGGGGTCGATCAGGCTGACACCATGTTTGTTTATTGCTATCAAGAGGGTCTCTGGGAAGTTTGGATCAGTGGTTTGCTGTTGAATAGGAGAACATCCATTAAGTTGTAATTGGTATCTTATAAACCTATAACGAACAAATTGAGTTTGTGAACTATTTTTTATTAATCATATAGATAAATACTGTGATTGAGGCAGACATTAGGCAGATGTATAGACTGACAGAGATAATAAATAAATAAAACAACAATACATCAAAAGAAAGTAGCAAGGAATTCACAGCAACTCTCTAACCAGGTCAATGATAATAGTCCATGACCTGAGATTGAGTTGAGTGTTCTGAACATTGATCAAGAAAAGTTATTTGAACATTGGAACAAAAACCTCCTAAAGTACCAAACAGCACTCAAATGGCCACGGTAACTCTAATGCACTAATAACCCAACAAACAATTATCATTCTGCCCCAGTTCTGCACAATAACATGAATTCATACAGAAATCCATACAGCATTCCTATAGAAATCTTTACCTTGACTTCAAAGAAGGCCGAGCCAAATGTAGGCCACTTGAAGATGACTTTGAGGAATGAGAGCTTGGCCTCCTCTCGAGTCTTCCCCGACTGCTTGTTGAACAACGCCACTATAGACTGTGAGACAGAAAATCAAGCAGCAGAGAGTGTGACCAAATATGATTTAAACCCTGGTTTCTTATGCACTACAAGCCTGTGAACTGACCTAAAGCTTAGACACTCATTTGAGGAGCTAGCGCAAGTCTTCAGGTCTCAGGCAAGGTTACTCATCACGCAAGCGTAGTACACTGAACTACTGTACCTCTGCTAAATTAGCACAAAATCCTTGCTCAGCCAATGTAATTAGCATGTCGTTATACATTTGTGATGACACAATAACTAGGATCCATGGACCCCTTACAAAAATGAATTTGTTGCGGCAAACTTCCCGTAAGTTTGCGGCAAATTTGCTGCAAACTAAATAGTGTGCCACAAAATCAAGTTTAAATTTTATTAGTCATATGTACAGGATAGAAATGATATACACTGTTGAACCAAATGCAGGTTCCTTCTCAACAATAAGAAATAATACAAGATAAGAATATGAACATAAAGTAAATGGCTCAGTAGAATAGAATAAACATTTTAGCATAAGTATGATACAGGAAGGCACAATTATAGTCCAATATTTACATGTGTTTTGGGGAAGGGAGAATTGGGGGGCAAGTGTTTAAATTGTGCAGTATTTAGCTATCATAATACGAGTCTGGTAGCAGAAGTTGTGATGTGTGTGTACCATGAATGTATATATGGGTGGGTGTGTGCATGAGTGAGTGCATGTGTGCTAAGGTGCGGAGAATCAGAGCAGGTGGTCAATCCAGTTCAGTGTTCAGCAGTCTGATGGCTTGAAGATAGAAACTATCTCTGAGCCTGTTGGTATCAGACCTCATGCTCTGATACTGGTGTGTGGGCTCCTTGATGATGCTGCGGGCCTTTCTCAGGCACTGTTTTGAGTAGATGTCCTGGATGGGTGGGAGCACTATTCCAGTGATGTACTGGGCCGTCTTCACCACCCACTGGAGGGCCTTGCGGTACTGGCACCAGAATGCAAGTTCACCTACCTCCTCCGTACAGGCTGACACGTCATTATTGGTTATCAGGCCTACAACCATGGTGTCGTCAGCAAACTTGATGATGCAGTTGTGGGTGAACAGGAAGTACAGCAGAGGGCTGAGGACACACCCCTGGTGGGTCCCTGTGTTAAGAGTCAGTGTGGAGCAGGTGTTGTTGCCAATCCTCACAGCCTGTGGTCTGCCCGTCAGGAAGTCCAGGATCCAGTTGCAGAGGGTGTTGTCCAGACCCAGGGCTCTGAGCTTGGTGTCGAGCTTGGAGGGAACAATATTGTTTAATGCTGAACTGTAGTCAATGAACAGAATTCTCACATAGGTGTTCCTCTTGTCCAGATGTGTTATTGGCCGTGTGAATAGCAATGGAAAAGGCATATTTTGTTGATTTGTTGGAGCGGTAGGCAAATTGGAGTGCGTCCAGTGTGCCTGGCATGCTGGCCTTGATGTGGGCCAAGGCCAGCCTATCGAAGTACTTCATGATGACTGGGGTGAGTGAGACGGGGCAATATTCATTTTGGTATGTCACCTTGTTTTTCTTGGGCACTGGGACGATGGTGGTCTCCTTGAAGCAGGTGGGGACTACAGCCTGGAACAGGGACAGGTTGAAGATGACCGAGAAGACGCCCACCAGCTGCTCAGCAGACACTCTGAGGACGCGGCCAGGGATGCCATCTAGGCCGGCGGCTTTGTGTCTATTCACCCTTTTGAGAGTCAGCCTTGGCGAGCGAAAGCACCTGGACGTCCGGAGCAGCGAGAGTCTTCCTGGATGGCTCGGTATTGTATGCCTCGAAACGAGCATAAAATGTGTTAAGCTCGTCTGGGAGCTATAAATGTTGCCAGAAATGTTGCAAATGTTTGTCACTAGTGGTGAATCTGCCATAATAATAATACTTATTGCCACTAGTGGCAAACAGTTCACCAGACCCCAGCAAAAATCTGATTTTCTTTTCACTACTTTCATTTATCTGCATGTCCAGTCCTTATATTTAGCCTCACAATTAAGTGTTTTAACATTTTATTTTCAGGACAACCAGGGCTACAAGTAGAACACAAAAACATAAGGTCCGCCAAGCAAAAACCTGATAAAAATGAATTTATAAGAATTCAGTAAGTACAGAAATTGTTTGCTCAGCGGGAAATTAATATCCAACTAGTTAGTGACAACTGTGTAGAGTTTGGAGTTTGTGACAGCAACTATGTGAGGTTATTACAGTATTATAGGCACTATGATCGTCTATGTAGAAGAACTCCTTACATTCTAACTACTCGTGTGACTTATGAGCATCATAGAGACAGCATTACATGTTCGTGAGAGTCTCAGCTTTTCATAAATGAGCTCAAACCATTCAGACTTTAAAGACGTTTTTGTGAGAAGAACCGTCCCCAGGCACCTTCCGGATCCACCCTCACAAACACCACTCTAGCTCAAACACACAATGTTTAAATGGGGTTAGAAGTCCAAAACGCACTTGCGAGTTAAACATCCTAAGGTCAACATCCCCATAGTGTTCACATTTCTCTCATGTAAATGTTGTAACTACATAAAAATATTAAATAAACAATTTATTTAGCATGCTGATGATTTCAAGTTGTATTGGATTTATTTTTATCTGATAAGAAATGGAATACATGTTGTTTAGTGTATTTTGAACATTTAGTATGTTTAGTTTAGTTCTCTGTTTGAAGCACGTTCATTTAAAATTATGTGATGTTGATACAACATTTCAATGTTGTTAATACATAAAGTAACCAAAAACCTGATCTAATTTCCATATTCATAATCAGTAGAATGTTCACCACAAGTTTCCTAGAATTGTTTGCCAGAAGTTCACAAGTTTGCCACAAAAGCAATTTGCATGTGAAAATATGAGCTTGCTGCAGATTTGCGGCAAATTGGCCAAATATTTGCCAGAACTGTTTGCCAGAAGACTGTTTCTTCGGTAAGGGTTTCACAAAGAATGGGATCTACATTCAGGTTCCCCCTCTTATTCTTTATAACCTAAAATACAAAACTGATCCTAGATCAGCACTCCTATAGTTTTTCTCGGTCAGGTCACGCGGTCCAGATAAACTAGTCCTATAGGAATTCTGATTTTACGACTCACCCGTTTCCAGTCGTCAGGCGAGAGGTGTCTGATCTGGTCCTGAGGGATCAGCTCCTTCAGCATCTTGGGAATGTTGGGAAACTGGGATTTGTCCTCCTCGAACTTCACCCTGTAGATCAGCGCTCCCAGCTTGAAAACCTCTTCCCGGGAACACTTGTGGTAACCACGGAGATACTTGGGAAGCTCCTGAAGAGAGAGCAGTGAGGAGGGTCAATACACTTAAGACAAATATGCAGACAGTCAAGCACACACAAGCATGTAATTTACTATTTATATTTTTGACTTTACTATTTATATTTTTAACTACTTTTACTTCACTACATTCCTAAAGAAAATAATGTACTTTTTACTCCATACATTTTCCATGACATCCAAAATTACCCGTTACATTTTGAATGCTTAGCAGGACAGGAAAATGGTCCAATTCACACACTTATCAAGAGAACATCCCTGGTCATCCCTACTGCCTCTGATCTGGCAGACTCACTAAACACACATGCTTCGTTTGTAAATGATGTCTGAGTGTTGGAGTGTGACCCTGACAATCAGTAAATAAAATAAAAACAAGAAAATGGTGCTGTCTGGTTTGCTTAATATAAGGAATTTGAAATAATTAATACTTTTGATACTTAAGTATACACTACCAGTCAAAAGTTTGGACACACCTACTCATTCAAGGATTTTTCTTTATTTTTACAACCTTTTACATTGTAGAATAATAGTGAAGACATCAAAACTATTAAATAACACATATTGAATCATGTAGTAACCAAAAAAGGCAAGAACAGCTCAAATAAGCAAAGAGGAATGACAGTCCATCATTACTTTAAGACATGAAGGTCAGTCAATATGGAAAATGTCAAGAACTTTGAAAGTTTCTTCAAGTGCAATCGCAAAAACCATCAAGCACTATGATGAAACTGGCTCTCATGAGGACCGCCACAGGAATGGAAGACCCAGAGTTACCTCTGCTGCAGAGGATAAGTTCATTAGAGTTGCCTGCCTCAGAAATTGCAGCCCAAATAAATGCTTCACAGAGTTCAAGTAACAGACACATCTCAACATCAACTGCTCAGAGGGGACTGTGTGAATCAGGCCTTCATGGTCGAATTGCTGCAAAGAAACCACTACTAAAGGGACACTAATAATAAGAAGAGACCTGCTTGGACCAAGAAACACGAGCAATGGACATTAGACCGGTGGAAATTTGTCCTTTGGTCTGGAGTCCAAATTTGAGATTTTTGGTTCCAACCGCCGTGTCTTTGTGAGACGCGGTGTGGGTGAACGGATGATCTCCGCATGTGTAGTTCCCACCATAAAGCATGGAGGAGGAGGTGTTATGGTGTGGGGGTGCTTTGCTGGTGACACTGTCTGTGATTTATTTAGAATTCAAGGCACACTTAACCAGCATGGCTACCACAGCATTCTGCAGCGATACGCCATCCCATCTGGTTTGGGCTTAGTGGGACTATCATTTGTTTTTCAACAGGACAATGACCCAACACACCTCCAGGCTGTGTAAGGGCTATTTTACCAAGAAGGAGAGTGATGGAGTGCTGCATCAGATGACCTGGCCTCCACAATCCCCGACCTCAACCCAATTGAGATGGTTTGGGATGAGTCGGACGGCAGAGAGAAGGAAAAGCAGCCAACAAGTGCTCAGCATATGTGGGAACTCCATTCAAGACTGTTGGAAAAGCATTCCAGGTGAAGCTGGTTGAGAGAATGCCAAGCGTGTGCAAAGCTGTCATCAAGGCAAAGGGTGGCTATTTGAAGAATCTCAAATATATAATTCATTTATTTTTATCATTTTAATGACGTCTTTATTATAAGGTCAATAAAAATACAGACCTGAATGTCATGGCGTAATTCGCACTCTGCACACACACACGCACGCACACACACCTGGTTGTAGTGAAAGATGGAGTCGGCCATGGAGTCTTTCCCTGGCATGGTATTGGTCCATAGTTTCTTCATGAAGAACACCTGATAGCTCAGTGAAGGCACTACACCTGCAGATTGACGATAGAGAGAGATTCAGGACATACTTCTCATATTAATACATCTACATAGATGGCAAGTTCCCCAACCCAAGCTTAACCTTCACCTATCATTAACCCTTGCCACAACCACAACGTGTTGACATGACACACCATGTTTGATGAAATGTTTATGTGGCCCAACCCTGAAGGCCGCACTGGGTGCTGAAAGTTGGATCATCAATGAATCCTTAGGATTAATAGGGTGGTTGACTTTCTTTCTTGTGGACCTAGCAAATGTCAGATGCCTATGGAAAAGTTGAAAGGAGACTTCTTTAAGAGACTTTAGAGAACTCATATTTTGATCAGAATGACAAAGATCTAAGATTAGATATGGTTGTTTCTCTTAGAAAAGCCCCCCCAAAAAAAATGTTTTGTTGAATAAAGCTAATTTTTGTCTTGGAGAATTAAAGGTGATAAAGAACAGATCTAATCTTGGATAATCTTCATATGGGTAACCTTTCTACTGAATCTAGGGTCCTTTACAGTTAACGTCTTTACCGTCCTTTGCGGGTCTAGCTTTTTTGATCCAGTCGGTCAGATGCCTTACAAAGTCAAAGAAGAAATCCCCCTCAGGCACACTGATGACCTGGAAACAACCAGCAAAGGTCAAAGGTCAAACACAAATATTGATACAGTTTATCTAGAATCATTTGAATCACCCTCACATTCCGACAGTAGTGAAATCTTACAAAAATAACATAAATTGGTGTAAACTCCTAGTGGAGGTATAGAGAAGTATATCATCTTTCAAAACAGCCCAGTTTTGAATTATTAAGATCTGCGACTCATACTGTAATATTTTGTATATAATTTGGATAAATATTATGAAATTATATATATTATTTGGGTGTATTTTTGTATGTTATTAGAACACAATCTTGTACTGATCCAGAGGGCAAACTTTTGCATGGGTCATAATGACGTAATTTCTGGTTGTAAATGGTTCTTGTTTACAACCAGCTTACAAACAGGATTCATCAAGAAGTCAGGGAAAGATGTCATATTTTGGTTGTTATCTGGTCATATAAGCAGATTACAACCAGGTAAATACGTAATGTTTAAAAAAACATAATTTTACAACCAGTATACACCCTGACCGCAAAGTAAAAAAACATGTCCTAATGATGTCATTGCAACCAGTTTTTCTCGCTGGGGAGGCTTAGCAGTAAAAGGGGAAACAGCCGCACTGTTCACCCCAGCGCCTTGGCTATTGTTTTTGTTTTGTTGATGAAATGGAGGAGAGGAGCATCCAGCATCATGGTAAAAAAAAGTCGCAGTGCATATTCTGCTGTTCTATCACACCTTCAATGATGTCCGAGGGAAAGAAACTGTTCTTTGTTTGAAGTAATTTCTTTGTTGTTGTAATATCGCAAACGGACGTGGCAGTTTCACCACTGTGGATTTCAGATTTAATATCGGTCATATCCTAGTATTGTACCTTGTCAGTGATCTTGACAAACAGGCTGAAGCCCTCAGAGGACTTGAGGAGCAGTCTGCCTGAGATGTTCAGAGAGAACTCTTTGGATTTAGTGCTCGACTCCACCTCGAAAGCCTGAAAAAAAGAAAAACACAATTTACACAATTTGCAATGAAAGTGACCACACAATACGTTCCAGGTTAGAATAAGTCAGCATGTGTGTTGTATTTGTCTCTGTTACCCAGCAAACACACAACATTGTCTCAATGTTGACTTCACGTTTTGGGCCTCATTGTGCCATTGCAACTTTGTAACAACATTGATGAGGTTGACCTCTCACCTCGTCTGTGTCATCGGGGAAGAACACTTTGTGAAAGATCTGCGTGGTCTTGTGCTGGATGGCTTCCACCTCCACCAGGTGAGGCGGGTACTTCCTGGATCCATTACTGTATTAGTAAGGAGAGAGCATTATGTGTACAGAGCATTATGGGTACTGTAGTACATCATGCTACAATTACTGTTCACCCAGAGGAAGACAAGAGAAAGACAAAGGAAGGAATATGAGTAAGAAGGCATGGATCTTGAGTGGCTCTCGAGTTAGGAGACAAATCCTTACTTGAGATCCACACACAACTCAAATGTTTTTCGTAAATCTTGCATGGATCTCAAATTAGGATTTGTCCCTTATTGCCTAAATACGTCAACATTTTTCTCCTCTATTTACTCAATAAATAAATAAAAAACTTTTGCCTAAATGGTTGAACCTGTAATGTGTGTACATGTCGAAACACTTAAAGTAAATATACTTTACAAGCGGGTAAGATATACCGTAAGGCCTTCTGGAGTCTCTGCATGCAGTCAGGGGCGAGGGGGTGGTGCTTCTTAGCCTGGAGGAACTTCTGGACGTGGGGTAGCAGAATGTTACTGGGGGGGAACAGACCTGTACAGAGCCACAGCAGCTCCCAGCCCTTCTCTTCACTGTACCTGCACAGCCACACACACAGGCACGCAGGCAGGCAGGCAGACACACCACAGCCACACACATACATACACACCATGGTCAATCCCCATATGACCACAACTTGTGTGTGTAGATTGCAGAGTCAGACATACTTGATGTGGTTCTCGGTGAGCTGTTTGAGGATCTGACAGTAGATCTCGTCTTTGAGTGGCTCTGCCTTCAGCGCTCCCTCAAAGATCTGGTCGGTCAGCTCGTTGACCGAACGCGCTCGCTTGGATGGGTAGTCACCCATATACTTCATCAGGGGTGCAGGGGAGCGATCAAGGACCATGACCAAACATTGACCACAATACCACACACGCTAAACACAGACATAAAACTATGATGCATTACTACATAATGTACATTATACCATGACCTGTTGAGGTTTGCGTCACATTTAAAGGGATAGTTCACCCAAATTACACATTGGTTTCCTTACCCAGTAAGCAGTCTATGGACAAGGTTAGACAGCAATCCAGCTTTGGTTTTGTTTACCTGGCCACTGTCTCCAAATGCTAACTGTTTAGCATTTTTGTCCAAAAAACAATGCACGTCAATTATGTCAAATCATCCCAGTGTTTAAAATTGATTGTGTAGCTCAATAAAGTTACTTTAAGATGATTTGGACATGAAGCATAAAGTATTCGATACACAATGGCTGCAGGGCAGTAAGGATATCAATGAAGGCCAGTTGGGCCTCCTGGGAGAGCTCCTCATGGGCCAGCACCTTCTTCAGCAGAGGCTGTTTGAGGGGCTCCCTGGTGCAACACCACAGACGCTCCTTCCCCCGGCCCTTAGGGATCATTACCCTGATCAGAGTGCTCTTAGGAGGGGGTCTAGAGGGGGGAGGAGAATAGTGAGTGTGTAATAGGAAGTGAGTGAGAGTGTGAGTGTGCATGTGACTACCTGAAGTAGTCGTAGGAGAACTCCTCTAGGGTGTAAGGCTTGACCTTGTCCTCACTCTCAGCCAGGGCCATCTGGGACAGGTTGATGGACTCTCTTCTCTGGTCTGGAGTCATAGTCACCAGAGCCTAGCAGAGAGAGAGAGGAGGGAGAGAGAGAGGATGGAAGGGTGCAAAAAAGAGAGGAAGAGTGAGATGGAGAAAAAAGGGACGAGAGATGGAGAGGGGAGGGAGCAGAAGAAAGAGAGAGGTGGAGAGGGAAAGAAAGATGCAGACAGACAAAAAAAAACTTTAGTAAAAGAGAAACTACAGAATAAGAACTGTAAAGACCGTATGGAGCTTGGCAATGCCTGAGGTCATAATCACTACAATGTCATATTGTGGTATAAATTCCCCAAGTTTCCATAGATTTTCAAAATGACCCATGAGCATAGTTTCTAAAAGTTCCTGGAACTTGCAACCCTAGTCATGAGGTCACTCACCACGATGTCATACTGCGGCCGGGTGACGGTGGGCAGGACGTAGACGCAGTCGGCCGGGAAGTCCCCCTGCTGCTTGGTCTTGTCGTTGACCCCATGGGCCCACCCCGAGGTCATGACCTGCTCGCCGCAGTGCTCGTCCAATAGGATCAGGTCGCCCTTGGAGAAACTGAGGAAGGTGGAGTCCTCGCCGCCCGCTACGGGAACACAACATTCAATTCAATGGAAATTCCATTCAATTAACTTTATTGTCCCCTGTGAGGGAAAGTCATGTGTGGTGGTGTTGAAAAACATGCCACTGTACAAGAAAACACCAACAAGACCACAGTCATTCACCATACTTTCCCTTGCTGGCTTTGAAAAACATTACCTGTTCTTAAAAAGTGATTCCAATGTTGCTCAATGTGCATTGCCCCCGTGTAATAAACCAAATAAGATAAAGTAAATAACGTACAGGCGCTAGTAGGTTACTTACAGGGGTTGGGGCAGTCCAGCAGCGCCACCACAAACTTTGACCTCTTCCTGAGGCCTTCCAGGAAGGTCACAATAAGGTCACGGATGTCCTCTGCATTGTTTGAGGTGAACGTATACTCGTCTCCTTTGATGGTGGCCAGCGAGAAGCTCTGGCCCTGGAGCTTACCCCCTCTGTAACGGGAAATGATTCATACAATATCAAAACAATGTTACAGATTATAATATTATTTTATATATTTTTTTTTCATCTTTCCATATTTCCATATTTCATTTTGTTGTATAAAAGCACATGCTTATTCTAATTCAGTTGCTTTGTATATTACAACTGAAGAATACATATTTTTGTATCATTTCAATGACATCATTATAATAACATGATATCAATGAAAAGTAGTAACAACCAAGTGAATGAAAACATATCTAATTATCATTGACGAATAATGACTACAGACTATTGGGAGACAGGAATAGTAGCAGCATTACCTGCTACTGGACACAGCAGTAATCTCTGGGAAAGAGAGTTCCAAAAGGACCTGCTCCTGCTCATCCACAAAGTAGACCCCGGTCCAGTTCACTGCCACAATGACGTCATTCTTAGGCAGGCTAGGTCCTGAGGGGTTCAAAGGTTACTTAGAGGTCATTTCAACCTACAATTAGTCATATCATCATGGATACGATACAGGTCTTTCTCAGAAATATAATTAGTGTTACATCCCTTGTATTACATTGGCCAAAACTCCCATAAATATCAACAGTGGACTTACCTGAAAATTTGAAGGCCTCGTAGAAGCGGGAGAAGAGTAAAGGCCACCTGAAACGAGAAAAGTCAACCACGTCCTCTTTCACCTTCTGAGGGTCCAACCTCTTCTGGGTGTAGACTCCCTGAGGCAGAGGAGGGGTTAGAGAGACTGTTTGAGAACTGGGTGTGTGAGCGTATGTACTGTTCATAGGACAATATAGTCAAGTTGTAGTGGTAAAAACAAAGGTGGGTAAACACTGAACGCCGATTGAGATGACGGGCGGCGATTAACAAATGTTCATTCAGAAAACAGTAATTTGGCGTAGTAGATGCTTAAACGCTATTCATTAAAGAATAAGCAGTGGAAACAGTGCTTACGTGTGTTTACCCTACCGCTACATCCCTGAATATAGTGACAAATAGTTCAAAGGACAAATCCTGTTGTAAGAGCACGAGAAACAGATTTTGGGTCCGAAAGTGAAGGGCTCTGAAACCGATCCTTGGGGGACACCTACCTTTCTGTGGGCAGAGACAACTAGCTGGGCCCACTTGTCAGTTGTCTTGGCGGAGCTGATTTCACGGTCAGGGATGTAGGAGGGGATGAGTTTGAGGAGGCGCTCTTGGAGGATCTCGGAGCCATATTCTACGTAGTACTGCTGAGATGCCAGCTCCGCCAGATCCTCGTCCTGAGCGAGAGAGAGCGGGATGGGAGAGAGATGGAGAGAGAGGGAGATTGAGAGAGGGTGAGTGGATAGATGGAGTGAGAGATAAGGGGAAGCTTTAACACTTTCATATTTTACAAAAAAACATCAGGCATGAATGTGCATTCACATATACGCTGAACAAAAATATTTAAAGATAACATGGAACAATTTCTAAGATTTTACTGAGTTACAGTTCATATAAGGAAATGAGTCAATTGAAATAAATTCATTAGGCCCTAATCTATGGATTTCACATGACTGGGAATATAGAAATGCGTCTGCTGGTCACAGATACATAAATAAAAAGGAAGGGGTGTAGATCAGAAAACCAGTCAGTATCTGGTGTGACCACAATTTGCAGCACAACACATGTCCTTCGTAGAGTTGATCAGGCTGCTGATTGTGGCCTGTGGAATGTTGTCTCACTCCTCTTCAATGGCTGTGCGAAGTTGCTGGATATTGGTGGGACTGGAACACGCTGTCCTACACGTCGATCCAGAGCATCCCAAACGTGCTCAATGGTTGACATGTCTGGTGAGTATGCAGGCCAGTATGGAAGAACTGGGACATTTTCAGCTTCCAGGAGTTGTGTACAGACCCTTGCGACATGGGGCTGTGCATTATCATGCTGAAATATGAGGTGATGGCGGCGGATGAATGGCACGACAATGGGCCTCAGGATCTTTTGCATTCAAATTGCCATCAATAAAATGCAATTGTGTTTGTTGTCCGTAGCTTTATGCCTGCCCATACCATAACCCCACTGCAACCATGGGGCACTCTGTTCACAATGTTGACATCAGCAAACCGCTCGCCTACACGACACCATGCACGCGATCTGCCATCTGCCCAGTACAGTTGAAACTGGAATTAATCCGTGAAGAGCACACTTCTCCAGCGTACCAGTAGCCATCGAAGGTGAGCATTTGCCCACTAAAGTCAGTTACGACGCCGAACTGCCGTCAGGTCAAGACCCTGGTGAGGACGACGAGCATGCAGATGAGCTTCCCTGAGACGGTTTCTGACAGTCTGTGCAGACATTCTTTGGTTGTGCAAGCCCACAGTTTCATCAGCCGTCCAGATGGCTGGTCTCGGATGATCCCGCAGGTGAAGAAGCCAGATGTGGAGGTCCTGGGCTGGCGTGGTTACATGTGGTCTGTGGTGGTGAGGCCGGTTGGACGTACTGCCAAATTCTCTAAAACGTTGGAGGTGGCTTATGGTAGAGAAATGAATATTCAATTATCCTGCAGTCAGCATGCCAATTGCACACTCCCTCAAAACTTGAGACATCTGTGGCATTGTGTTGTGTTACAAAACGGAACATTTTAGAGTGGCCTTTTATTGTCCCCAGCACAATAATAATAATAATAATAATAATAGTAATAATAATAATATGCCATTTAGCAGACGCTTTTATCCAAAGCGACTTACAGTCATGTGCGCATACATTTTTACGTGTGGGTGGTCCTGGGGATCGAACCCACTACCCTGGCGTTACAAGCGCCATGCTCTACCAATTGAGCTACAGAGGACCACACCTCAAGGTGCACCTGTGTAATGATCATGCTGTTTAATCAGCTTTTTGATATGCCACACCTGTCAGGTGGATGGATTATCTTGGCAAAGGAGAAATGCTCACATACAAATGTGTGCACAAAATTAAGGGAAATAAGCTTTTTGTGCCTGTGGAACATTTCTAGGATCTTTTATTTCAGCTCATAAAACATGGGACCAACCCTTTACATGTTGCGTTTATACTTTTGTTCAATGTACATCAGTATTAAATAAATATCACATAAAAACGCCATCTCACATCATTCATCAACCTAGAAGAGAGAGAGGGAGAGTGGAAATTCCCCAAATGTGCTCTCTCACCTCCCTCCTCATACAGGCCTTCATCCCTCTGCCTCCACTCACCCTCTCGCAGCGGTACTCGCCAAACTTCACTCCCCGGACGGTCTGCTGGTAGATGAGGTTGGTGGCCACGCTGTCATCGCCAGGATTGTGCCAGGGTGTGAAGATCTCCTTCCTGAAGAAAAGGCGCCAGGGAGCATTCCTCTCCTGGGCGCCCTGCTCCTTGGCATACTGCTCGCACTGCGACACGGCGTCCATCACATGGTCGCTGCCGCTGCCCAATGAGGATACCTGGGGGGAGAGAGGGGGAAGAATGGACATTCAACATTGTTAATAGTTGTGGGTTCGATAGCTTCTCAAACAAGTTTGTGAGACTGTATGTGTGAGTGACTTAGTGAGTAAGTGAGAGTGAGTGAGTGTGTCCCTGCTTGCATACATGCGTGTGTGTACACATCTACACATTTCTCTCGCTCAGATGAAGCGAGTGAGGTCCAGTCCAGTACCTTGTCAAACAGGGCGATATAGAGGGAGAAACCGAAGCGGTCTTGGAGGCTGATCTTGTCCGCCAGGGAATTACACAGCTCGCTGGCTGTGGTGGCTGAGTCGGTCAGCAGGGTCTTAGTGGTGCCATCCATGAAGGTCACCGGCAACATGATGGGCTTCTTCGACTTAGTGGCCTGAGAGGGGGAGGGGATAATTTTTTATTTAAAAAAAAGGCTACACTTGAATGTCTAAAACCAGATAGTAAGTATGTAATAATTACCTACAGTGAGGGAAAAAAGTATTTGATCCCCTGCTGATTTGGTACGTTTGCCCACTGACAAAGAAATTATCAGTCTATAATTTTAATGGTAGGTTTATTTGAACAGTGAGAGACAGAATAACAACAAAAAAATCCAGAAAAACGCATGTCAAAAATGTTATAAATTGATTTGCATTTTAATGAGGGAAAATAAGTATTTGACCCCTCTGCAAAACATGACTTAGTACTTGGTGGCAAAACCCTTGTTGGCAATCACAGAGGTCAGACTTTTCTTGTAGTTGGCCACCAGGTTTGCAAACATCTCAGGAGGGATTTTGTCCCACTCCTCTTTGCAGATCTTCTCCAAGTCATTAAGGTTTTGAGGCTGACGTTTGGCAACTCGAACCTTCAGCTCCCTCCACAGATTTTCTATGGGATTAAGGTCTGGAGACTGGCTAGGCCACTCCAGGACCTTAATGAGCTTCTTCTTGAGCCACTCCTTTGTTGCCTTGGCCGTGTGTTTTGGGTCATTGTCATGCTGGAATACCCATCCACGACCCATTTTAAATGCCCTGGCTGAGGGAAGGAGGATCTCACCCAAGATTTGACGGTACATGGCCCCGTCCATCGTCCCTTTGATGCGGTGAAGTTGTCCTGTCCCCTTAGCAGAAAAACACCCCCAAAGCATAATGTTTCCACCTCCATGTTTGACGGTGGGGATGGTGTTCTTGGGGTCATAGGCAGCATTCCTCCTCCTCCAAACACGGCGAGTTGAGTTGATGCCAAAGAGCTCCATTTTGGTCTCATCTGACCACAACACTTTCACAGGGTTCTCCTCTGAATCATTCAGATGTTCAGACGGGCATGTATATGTGCTTTCTTGAGCAGGGGGACCTTGCGGGCGCTGCAGGATTTCAGTCCTTCACGGTGTAGTGTGTTACTAATTGTTTTCTTGGTGACTATGGTCCCAGCTGCCTTGAGATCATTGACAAGATCCTCCCGTATAGTTCTGGGCTGATTCCTCACCGTTCTCATGATCATTGCAACTCCACGACGTGAGATCTTGCATGGAGCCCCAGGCCGAGGGAGATTGACAGTTATTTTGTGTTTCTTCCATTTGCGAATAATCGCACCAACTGTTGTCACCTTCTCACCAAGCTGCTTGGCGATGGTCTTGTAGCCCATTCCAGCCTTGTGTAGGTCTGCAATCTTGTCCCTGATATCCTTGGAGAGCTCTTTGGTCTTGGCCATGGTGGAGAGTTTGGAATCTGATTGATTGATTGCTTCTGTGGACAGTTGTCTTTTATACAGGTAACAAACTGAGATTAGGAGCACTCCCTTTAAGAGTGTGCTCCTAATCTCAGCTCGTTACCTGTATAAAAGACACCTGGGAGCCAGAAATCTTTCTGATTGAGAGGGGGTCAAATACTTATTTCCCTCATTAAAATGCAAATCAATTTATAACATTTTTGACAAGCGTTTTTCTGGATTTTTTTGTTGTTATTCTGTCTCTCACTGTTAAAATAAACCTACCATTAAAATTATAGACTGATCATTTCTTTGTCAGTGGGCAAACGTACAAAATCAGCAGGGGATCAAATACTTTTTTCCCTCACTGTATATACAGTTGCGGCAAGAAATATGGGCGCCTTTGCACTTTTCTTAAATAATTCTCTATTTCTTCTAAATTAGGTTTAAATTGATATTAGATTTTCAACATTGCAGAACCAATGTTTTTTTTTTTTTTTTTAGGTTGTGGGTCTTCCAGCAGCACATCAAAAAGCACCCAGGAATGGTTCAAGAAGCAATGCCGGACTGTTCTGGAGTGACCAGCGAAGAGTCCAGATCTGAATCACATCCAAAACCAATGGAGATATCTGAAAACAGCAGTTGGTGGAGGGCACCCCTCAAAAATTGAAGAATTAGAGCAGTTTGCTGCTGAAAAGTCGCCGTTTGTCAGCAGTTATCTTGGCCAAAGGCTGTGCAACCAGGTCCTACCTCCGGGGTGCCAATAATTTTGTCCATGCCATTTGTCTTTATTTTCTAAATTAAAATGGTAAACTTAAGCTACACATTTTTTATTGCTTCTGCAATGTAGAAAATCCAATAACAAGGTGTGGTGACCAAGAGTTGAATTTAAATTTCAACACATTTTTGAAGAAATAGCGAATCATTTAAGTGCAAGGGTGCCAATGTATTTGGCAGCAACTGTATCTTGTAATAACTGCATTTTTTCTGGCCTGCAAATACATTTTGATGAACAAATCAGTCCAAACCCAAAAAAACTTGCGCCCTCCACCCTAAGCCATTATCATGGGCTGCTAATGCAAGTCTTTAGGTCTCAGACAAATTTACTCATCATCATAGCAGTAGAAAGCAGAGTATGATGGTAGAGGAATAATGGCAGACACGCAAGTGGGAAGAAGTTGCCCCTAGACACTGATTTCAGTTTAGCATTTTCCACCTAATAATACGGTTTAGAACTGCCACCATGGTTCACTGATACTAGATCTGTGCATACCTGCAGCTCGAGCCAAGATGGTGGCTGGGTCCTGGTGCAGTTCACAAAGGTCCTCCTCAACCTCTCCTCGCAGTATGGAGCGTAGCCCGGCGGACCACTGATCATGAACGTACGCAAATACTGAAGGAGAGAGAGGAAGTGTGTGTGTGTGTGGGGGGGTGTTAACACCAATGAGACATTCTGGGGCACATTCAGTGGATCCACTTCGAATTCAACAGGACTAGGCCCAGACAAATGAGGGGTGTCTGTGTGTGTGTTCGCATACATGTATGCACTCATGTGTGTATATGCTGTGTGTGTGTTATCAAAAATACGAGGGTCTTACTTTGACAAACTTCTCAGAGGGAGCGAAGCAGCCAGCGCAGAGGGAGAGCAGGATCCAGCCACGTGCATGGCTACTCTTATATGGGTTCTGGGTCAGCTGCTTGCAGATCTGACAGTAGATCTCATCCCTGGTAATGGACACAACAGCCAGCCAATCACAGCCACCGTCAGATCACGAGCAGCGAAAACAAGCCAATCTCAAGTCAGAACCAGGAAAAAAATGTATGATGGTTAGATGTCCCCATATTCAAACTAGCATACCACTTAGAATACATGTTCAAATTATTTTTTGTGACAGGTGAAAACAATTACATTTACGTAATTTAGCAGATGCTCTTATCCAGAGCGACTTACAATTAGTGCATTCATCTTAAAATACTGTAGCTAGGTGAGACAATAACATATGACAAATGTAGTAGTCTGAGATACTAGCAAAAAACTCAGTGGGAGTTATTTAAGATACTGTACTCTTCAAAGAGGTAGGGTTTCAGACATTTTCGGAAGATGGGCAGGGACTCCGCTGTCCTGACGCTGTCCTGACTATTGGGGTAGCTGCCTTCCTGTAGGGGTGGGAGGGCCAAGATACCAGAGGTGGCAGAACGGAGTGCTCGGGCTGGGGTGTAGGGTTTGAGCATAGCCTGAAGGTAGGGAGGGGCAGTTCCCTTGTTGCTCCGTAGGCAAGCACCAGGGTCTTGAAGATGATGTGAGCTTCGACTCAAAGCCAGTGGAGTGTGCGGAGGAGCCGGGTGACACGGGAGAACTTTGGAAGGTTGAACAACAGGTGGGCTGCAGCGTTCTGGATAAATTGCAGCGGTTTGATGGCACAAGCGGGGAGCCAACAGAGAGTTGTAGTAGTCTAGACAGGAGATGACAAGTGCATGGATTAGGACCTGCGCCGCTTCCTGTGTGAGGAAAGGTCGTACTCTACGGATGTTGTAGAGCATGAACCTGCAGGAGCGAGTAAAAAATCTAATCACATTTTATTGGCCACATGCGCCGAATACAACAGGTGCAGACATTACAGTGAAATGCTTACTTACAGCCCTTAACCAACAGATGAAATTAATTTTTTATAAAAAAGTAAAATAAAACAACAAAAAAGTGTTGAGAAAAAAAGAGCAGAAGTAAAATATAATAACAGTAGGGAGGCTATATATACAGGGGGGTACTGGTGCAGAGTCAATGTGCGGGGGCACCGGCTAGTTGAGGTAGTTGAAGTAATATGTACATGTGGGTAGAGTTAAAGTCACTATGCATAAATAATTAACAGAGTAGCAGCAGCGTAAAAAGATGGGGTGGGGGGGCAGTGCAAATAGTCCGGGTAGCCATGATTAGCTGTTCAGGAGTCTTATGGCTTGGGGGTAGAAGCTGTTGAGAAGTCTTTTGGACCTAGACTTGGCACTCCGGTACCGCTTGCCATGCGGTAGCAGAGAGAACAGTCTATGACTAGGGTGGCTGGAGTCTTTGACAATTTTGAGGGCCTTCCTCTGACACCGCCTGGTATAGAGGTCCTGGATGGCAGGAAGCTTGGCCCCAGTGATGTACTGGGCCGTACGCACTACCCTCTGTAGTGCCTTGCGGTCGGAGGCCGAACAGTTGCCATACCAGGCGGTGATGCAACCAGTCAGGATGCTCTTGATGGTGCAGCTGTATAATTTTTGGAGGATCTGAGGACCCATGCCAAATCTTTTCAGTCTCCTGAGGGGGAATAGGCTTTGTCGTGCCCTCTTCACGACTGTCTTGGTGTGTTTGGACCATGATAGTTCGTTGGTGATGTGGACACCAAGGAACTTGAAGCTCTCAACCTGTTCCACTACAGCCCTGTTGATGAGAATGGGGGCGTGCTCAGTCCTCTTTTTTTTCAAGTAGTCCACAATCATCTCCTTTGTCTTGGTCACGTTGAGGGAGAGGTTGTTGTCCTGGCACCACACGGCCAGGTCTCTGACCTCCTCCCTATAGGCTGTCTCATCGTTGTCAGTGATCAGGCCTACCACTGTTGTGTCGTCGGCAAACTTAATGATGGTGTTGGAGTCGTGCCTGGCCATGCAGTCATGGGTGAACAGGGAGTACAGGAGGGGACTAAGCACGCACCCCTGAGGGGCCCCCGTGTTGAGGATCAGTGTGGCAGATGTGTTGATACCTACCCTTACACACCTGGGGGCAGCCTGTCAGGAAGTCCAGGATCCAGTTGCAGAGGGAGGTGTTTAGTCCCAGGATCCTTAGCTTAGTGATGAGCTTTGAGGGCACTATGGTGTTGAATGCTGAGCTGTAGTCAATTAATAGCATTCTCACGTAGGTGTTCCTCTTGTCCAGGTGGGAAAGGGCAGTGTGGAGTGCAATAGAGATTGCATCATCTGTGGATATGTTGGGGCGGTATGCAAATTGGAGTGGGTCTAGGGTTTCTGGGAAAACGGTGTTGATGTGAGCCATGACCAGCTATTCAAAGCACTTCATGGCTACAGACGTCAGTGCTACGGGTATCTGCTTTGATGTTTGCAGAGAATGACATGGTGTTGTCCAGGGTCACGGCAAGAGGCACTGTGGAGTTGTCAACTGTGATGGAGAGGTCTCGGAGCGGACAGGCCTTCCCCGGGAGGAAGAGCAGCTCCGTTTTGTTGAGGTTGCGCTTAAGGTGGTGGGCCAACATCCAAGCAATATGGTGGAAGCTTAGATCATCAATGAAGGAGGGGAGGCATGGAGAGAACAGATTAAGAAAGTCAAGAAAAATACTTCAGAGTAATTGGTAGAATAAGTCAAAGGGTCGTAGGTCACCTGAGGGCGGGCCTTAGGATGCCGTTGCCGATGATGAAGTGCAGCTTCTCCAGGTTGGAGGTGGGCCGGTCCTCCAGCATGCTGTTTCCCCGTAGGCTGTAATCGCCGTCCGTCAAATGCCGGGTCACCTATAGGGGAGAAGAGGAGGCGGGGCCAACAGGGAACAGACATGTCATTAGTGATTACTTCCATTCAGTCAGTTGGATATTGGTATTGGTAAATGCTGAGTTGGCAACGGGGGGTTCCCACAGATGCTGAACAATCCCATAACCAATCAGAGTACCCATATAATCTGTCAAATATTAACATGGGCATATCCATAAGCAGTAACAAGAATGTTGGTCCAACCCACTATTTTGGGGATTGTGTGGCTCAGTTGGTAAGAGCATGGTGCTGCTAACTGGCATATACAGTTGAAGTCGGAAGTTTACATACACCTTAGCCAAATACATTTAAACTCAGTTTTTCACAATTCCTGACATTTAATCCAAGTAGGATCACCACTTTATTTTAAGAATGTGAAATGTCAGAAAAATAGTAGAGAGAATGATTTATTTCAGCTTTTATTTCTTTCATCACATTCCCAGTGGGTCAGAAGTTTACGTACACTCAATTAGTATTTGGTGGCATTGCCTTTAAATTGTTTAACTTGGGTCAAATGTTTTGGGTAGCCTTCCACAAGCTTCCCACAATAAGTTGGGTGAATTTTGGCCCATTCCTACTGACAGAGCTGGTGTAACTGAGTCAGGTTTGTAGGCCTCCTTGCTCGCACACGCCTTTTCAGTTCTGCCCACAAATGTTCTATAGGATTGAGGTCAGGGCTTTGTGATGGCCACTCCAATACCTTGACTTTGTTGTCCTTAAGCCATTTTGCCACAACTTTGGAAGTATGCTTGGGGTCATTGTCCATTTGGAAGACCCATTTGCGACCAAGCTTTAACTTCCTGACTGATGTCTTGAGATGTTGCTTCAATATATCCACATCATTTTCCTTCCACATGATGCCATCTATTTTGTGAAATGCACCAGTCCCTCCTGCAGCAAAGCACCCCCACAGCATGATGCTGCCACCTCCGTACTTCACGGTTGGGATGGTGTTCTTCGGCTTGAAAGCATCCCCCCTTTTCTTCCAAACATAACAATGGTCATTATGGCCAAACAGTTCTATTTTTGTTGCATCAGACCAGAGGACATTTCTCCAAAAAGTATGATCTTTGTCCCCATGTGCTGTTGCAAACCGTAGTCTGGCTTTTTTATGGCGGTTTTGGAGCAGTGGCTTCTTCCTTGCCGAGTGGCCTTTCAGGTTATGTCGATATAGGACTCGTTTTACTGGGGATATATATACTTTTGTACCTTTTTCCTCCAGCATCTTCACAAGGTCCTTTGCTGTTGTTCTGGGATTGATTTGCACTTTTCGCACCAAAGTACGTTCATCTCTAGGAGACAGAACGAGTCTCCATCCTGAGCGGTATGACGGCTGCGTGGTCCCATGGTGTTCATACTTGCGTACTATTGTTTGTACAGAAGAACGTGGTACCTTCAGGCGTTTGGAAATTGCTCCCAAGGATGAACCAGACTTGTGGAGGTGTACAATGTTTTTTCTGAGGTCTTGGCTGATTTCTTTTGATTTTCCCATGATGTCAAGCAAAGAGGCACTGAGTTTGAAGGTAGGTCTTGAGATACATCCACAGGTACACCTCCAATTGACTCAAATGATGTCAATTAGCCTATCAGAAGCTTCTAAAGCCATGACATCATTTTCTGTAATATTCCAAGCTGTTTAAAGGCACAGTCAACTTAGTGTATGTAAACTTCTGACCCACTGGAATTGTGATACAGTGAATTATAAGTGAAATAATCTGTCTGTAAATAATTGTTGGAAAAATTACTTGTGTCATACACAAAGTAGATGTCCTAACCAACTTGCCAAAACTATAGTTGGTTAACAAGAATTTTGTGGAGTGGTTGATAAACGAGTTTTAATGACTCCAACCTAAGTGTATGTAAACTTCCGACTTCAACTGTATTATCATTATTATTTTTATACTATTATTATTATGAAAGCTATAATGAGACACAAACCTCCTCAGTGATCTTGGACTTCCTCTTCAGGGTGAGAGAGACCAGCTTGTGTCTCACACTGTTCTTCTTTTGCCCACCACCACCTTCAATTGAGCTGTTCTGTAAGAGGGAGGGAGAGAGGGTAGTTGAGCTTTATGTTGTCTGTCTGTCTGTCTGTCTGTCTGTCTGTGTGTGTGTGTGTGTGTGTGTGTGTGTGTGTGTGTGTGTGTGTGTGTGTGTGTGTGTGTGTGTGTGTGTGTGTCTGTGTGTGTGTGTGTGTGTGTGTGTGTGTGTGTGTGTGTGTGTGTGTGTGTGTGTGTGTGTGTGTGTGTGTGTGTGTGTGTGTGTGTGTGTGTGTGTGTGTGTGTGTGTGTGTGTGTGTGTGTGTGTGTGTGTGTGTGTGTGTGTGTGTGTGTGTGTCCTGGATAGCATACACAAAAAATCTACCCATTCTACCAACACCCACCTTCTCATCTCCTTAAAGTGCGACTGCACTTCCTGATTTTGCCTCGTTTTTCATCAATGCTCATTAAGAAATGCTAGCGGCCATGACTGAAGGCAAACAAGAGTTGTCTTGGGGGTGTGGTTTAATGTGGGTGCTTCTTGGGTGTGTATTTGCCATTACAATTACAACAAAGAAGTGCAGTAGTGAGTACAGCGAGGTAATCTAAGCTAGTTTTGCTATGGAGAGAACAAAGTTTTGAAGTTGAGGGCTTCTCCCCTCCTGACTGACACGCCATCTCAAGATGGTCAGCTAATTCAGTTCTATGTGTAGGCTAAAGCCTGACCTTGTGTTTAGCCAAACTGACAGCAGCTAGCTAGCATAGCTTGTTGATAGCTGCAGCTGGCTATCATATTTAGCTGATATTTCTCTGCCAAATCTGTTATGGCAAGATAGCAAGAGCCAGTGTCTGGATCCCACATAGTCTGTTTTCAAAAGGAGAAGTTGGTTTTCAAGGGCAGTTGACCTTTAACTGCTCCCTTAGGCCAGGGTTTCTCAATCCTGGTCCTGGGGACCCAAAGGGGTGCACAGTTTTATTTTTGCCCTAGCACTAACACATTCCAATAATGATTCCAGTAATCAAAGGCTTGATAAGTTGATTAGTTGAATTAGATGTCTGAGTGCTAGGGCAAAACAAAAATTTACACCCCTTTGGATCCCTAGGACCAGGGTTGCACAAGAGTTGGGAAAGGACTTGTGCATGACTGCACAAGAGAAAGGGTTTCTGAAGTTGAGTATTATTTTCAGGTGCTCCGTGTGGCAGTGAGCTCAAGTCATTTCAGTGACACGTGACTTCCGTCTCGCTTCCGCATTGTCTCCGTGCTGCTCTGCTGTTTGTTGCTACTTGGCTACCTGCCAAACTATTTCACGTTTTACTTTTAATAAACGTTTAATCAATCTCTGTGTTCAACAAATTTACCAACTTTTTAGTTCTGTCCTCACTCATCTTTTTTCGTTAAACTTTTTCACCCCGGACGTTTATCCCGAGACAGAAGAGTCATTTTCCTGTGCGTTTTAGCTGCCAACTTTACGTTATTTTCCGTTTTTCCATCGCAACTTTTTTCCCTTATTCAACTTTTTCACTCCGGACGCTTTATCTGGACATGGCTCATCAACATCTTCAACAGCCGAAGCTAAGTAGTAACATTAACATGATGTCTTTTAATTGCAGTCGCTGTACTCATAATATACAGGAGAATTCTCGCCTTACGGCGAGAATAGCTGTGCTACAAGCCCAGCTTCAGACGCAATCGTTAGGCAAGAGTATTATCAGTGTAGGAAAGGAAGAAACAGCGTCTGTGCCACCAGTAAGTACAGACAGTAACGTTAGTATAACTCCCCCCGCACAGTCCCTGCAGCCGGACAACTTTCTCATGGCTTCTGGAGGGAAATACTGTTGGAATGCTCAACCGGTGTCGCTCATTCAGCCGACAGAAACCTTCAACCGGTTTTCCCCATTATGTAGCGAGTCGGAGTCTGAGTCTGAGTCTTCTCTAGTCTCTACTCCTCCCGTTACGGGGTCTGAGACGCCGAAGGCTCCCACCATTAGCTCTGACAAATTGAAAACCCTAGTCATTGGCGACTCCATTACCCGCAGTATTAGACTTAAAACGAATCACCCAGCGATCATACACTGTTTACCAGGGGGCAGGGCTACCGACGTTAAGGCTAATCTAAAGATGGTGCTGGCTAAAGCTAAAACTGGCGAGTGTAGAGAGTATAGAGATATTGTTATCCACGTCGGCACCAACGATGTTAGGATGAAACAGTCAGAGGTCACCAAGTGCAACATAGCTTCAGCGTGTAAATCAGCTAGAAAGATGTGTCGGCATCGAGTAATTGTCTCTGGCCCCCTCCCAGTTAGGGGAAGTGACGAGCTCTACAGCAGAGTCTCAGCACTTAATCGCTGGTTGAAAACTGTTTTCTGCCCCTCCCAAAAGATAACATTTGTGGATAATTGGCCCTCTTTCTGGGACTCACCCACAAACAGGATCAAGCCTGACCTGCTGAGGAGTGACGGACTCCATCCTAGCTGGAGGGGTGCTCTCCTCTTATCTACCAACATAGATAGGGCTCTAACTCCTTTAGCCCCACAGTGAAATAGGGTGCAGGCCAGGCAGCAGGCTGTTAGCCAACCTGCCAGCTTAGTGGAGTCTGCCAATAGCATAGTCAGTGTAGTCAGCTCAGCCATACCCATTGAGACTGTGTCTGTGCCTCGACCTAGGTTGGGCAAAACTAAACATGGTGGTGTTCACCCTAGCAATCTTATTAGGATAAAGACCTCCTCCATTCCTGCCATTATTGAAAGAGATCGTGATACCTCACATCTCAAAATAGGGTTACTTAATGTTAGATCCCTCACTTCAAAGGCAGTCATAGTCAATGAACTAATCACTGATCATAATCTTGATGTGATTGGCCTGACTGAAACATGGCTTAAGCCTGATGAATTTGCTGTGTTAAATGAGGCCTCACCTCCTGGTTACACTAGTGACCATATTCCCCGTGCATCCCGCAAAGGCGGAGGTGTTGCTAACATTTACGATAGCAAATTTCAATTTACAAAAAAAAAAATGACGTTTTCATCTTTCGAGCTTCTAGTCATGAAATCTATGCAGCCTACTCAATCACTTTTTATAGCTACTGTTTACAGGCCTCCTGGGCCATATACAGCGTTCCTCTCTGAGTTTCCTGAATTCCTATCAGACCTTGTAGTCATAGCAGATCATATTCTAATTTTTGGTGATTTTAATATTCACATGGAGAAGTCCACAGACCCACTCCAAAAGTCCTTCGGAGCCATTATCGACTCAGTGGGTTTTGTCCAACATGTCTCTGGACCTACTCACTGCCACAGTCATACTCTGGACCTAGTTTTGTCCCATGGAATAAATGTTGTAGATCTTAATGTTTTTCCACAAAATCCTGGACTATCGGACCACCATTTTATTACGTTTGCAATCGCAACAAATAATCTGCTCAGACCCCAACCAAGGAGCATCAAAAGTCGTGCTATAAATTCTCAGACAACACAAAAATTCATTGATGCCCTTCCAGACTCCTTCTGCCTACCCAAGGACGTCAGAGGACAAAAATCAGTTAACCACTTAACTGAGGAACTAAATTTAACCTTGCGCAATACCCTAGATGCAGTTGCACCCCTAAAAACGAAAAACATTTGTCATAAGAAACTAGCTCCCTGGTATACAGAAAATACCCGAGCTTTGAAGCAAGCTTCCAGGAAATTGGAACGGAAATGGCGCCACACCAAACTGGAAGTCTTCCGACTAGCTTGGAAAGACAGTACCGTGCAGTACCGAAGAGCCCTCACTGCTGCTCGATCATCCTACTTTTCCAAATTAATCGAGGAAAATAAGAACAATCCAAAATTTCTTTTTGATACTGTTGCAAAGCTAACTAAAAAGCAGCATTCCCCAAGAGAGGATGGTTTTCACTTCAGCAGTGATAAATTCATGAACTTCTTTGAGGAAAAGATCATGACCATTAGAAAGCAAATTACGGACTCCTCTTTGAATCTGCGTATTCCTCCAGGGCTTAGCTGTCCTGGATCTGCACAGCTCTGCGAGGGCCTGGGATCGGGAGAGACACTTAAGTGTTTTAATACTATATCTCTTGACACAATGATGAAAATAATCATGGCCTCTAAACCTTCAAGCTGCATACTGGATCCTATTCCTACTAAACTGCTGAAGGAGCTGCTTCCTGTGCTTGGCCCTCCTATGTTGAACATAATAAACAGCTCTCTATCCACCGGATGTGTACCAAACTCACTAAAAGTGGCAGTGATAAAGCCTCTCTTGAAAAAGCCAAACCTTGACCCGGAAAATATAAAAAACTATCGGCCTATATCGAATCTTCCATTCCTCTCAAAAATTTTAGAAAAAGCTGTTGCGCAGCAACTCACTGCCTTTCTGAAGACAAACAATGTATACGAAATGCTTCAGTCTGGTTTTAGACCCCATCATAGCACTGAGACTGCACTTGTGAAGGTGGTAAATGACCTTTTAATGGCGTCAGACCGAGGCTCTGCATCTGTCCTCGTGCTACTAGACCTTAGTGCTGCCTTTGACACCATCGATCACCACATTCTTTTGGAGAGACTGGAAACCCAAATTGGTCTACACGGACAAGTTCTGGCCTGGTTTAGATCCTACCTGTCGGAAAGATATCAGTTTGTCTCTGTGAATGGTCTGTCCTCCGACAAATCAACTGTACATTTCGGTGTTCCTCAAGGTTCCGTTTTAGGACCACTATTGTTTTCACTATATATTTTACCTCTTGGGGATGTTATTCGAAAACATAATGTTAACTTTCACTGCTATGCGGATGACACACAGCTGTACATTTCAATGAAGCATGGTGAAGCCCCAAAATTGCCCTCGCTAGAAGCCTGTGTTTCAGACATAAGGAAGTGGATGGCTGAAAACTTTTTACTTTTAAACTCGGACAAAACAGAGATGCTTGTTCTAGGTCCCAAGAAACAAAGAGATCTTCTGTTAAATCTGACAATTCATCTTGATGGTTGTAAAGTCGTCTCAAATAAAACTGTGAAGGACCTAGGCGTTACTCTTGACCCTGATCTCTCTTTTGACGAACATATCAAGACTGTTTCAAGGACAGCTTTTTTCCATCTACGTAACATTGCAAAAATCAGAAATTTTCTGTCCAAAAATGATGCAGAAAAATTAATCCATGCATTTGTTACTTCTAGATTAGACTACTGCAATGCTCTATTTTCCGGCTACCCGGATAAAGCACTAAATAAACTTCAGTTAGTGCTAAATACGGCTGCTAGAATCCTGACTAGAACCAAGAAATTTGATCATATTACTCCAGTGCTAGCTTCCCTACACTGGCTTCCTGTTAAGGCAAGGGCTGATTTCAAGGTTTTACTGTTAACCTATAAAGCGTTACATGGGCTTGCTCCTACCTATCTTTCCGAGTTGGTCCTGCCGTACATACCAATACGTACGCTACGGTCACAAGACGCAGGCCTCCTAATTGTCCCTAGAATTTCTAAGCAAACAGCGGGAGGCAGGGCTTTCTCCTATAGATCTCCATTTCTATGGAACAGTCTGCCTACCCATGTGAGAGACGCAGACTCGGTCTCAACCTTTAAGTCTTTACTGAAGACTTATCTCTTCAGTAGGTCATATGATTGAGTGTAGTCTGGCCCAGGAGTGTGAAGGTGAACGGAAAGGCTGGAGCAACGAACAGCCCTTGCTGTCTCTGCCGGGCCGGTTCCCCTCTCCACTGGGGTTCTCTGCCTCTAACCCTGTTGCAGGGGCTGAGTCACTGGCCTGCTGGTGCTCTTTCATGCCGTCCCTGGGAGGGGTGCGTCACTTGAGTGGGTTGAGTTACTGACGTGATCTTCCTGTCTGGGTTGGCGCCCCCCCCCCCTTGGTTTGTGCTGTGGTGGAGACCTCTGTGGGCTATACTCGGCCTTGTCTCAGGATTGTAAGTTGGTGGTTGGGGATATCCCTCTAGTGGTGCGGGGGCTGTGCTTTGGCGGAGTGGGTGGGGTTATATCCTTCCTGTTTGGCCCTGTCCGGGGGTTTCTTCGGATGGGGCCACAGTGTCTCCGGACCGCTCCTGTCTCAGCCTCCAGTATTTATGCTGCAGTAGTTTATGTGTCGGGGGGCTGGGGTTAGTTGGTTATACCTGGAGTACTTCTCCTGTCTTATCCAGTGTCCTGTGTGAATTTAAGTATGCTCTCTCTAATTCTCTCGTTCTCTCTTTCTCTCTGAGAACCTGAGCCCTAGGACCATACGTCAGGACTACCGGGCATGATGACACCCTGCTGCCCCCAGTCCGCCTGGCCTTGCTGCTATTCCAGTTTCAACTGTTCTGCCTGCGGCTACGAAACCCCTACCTGTCCCAGACCTGCTGTTTTCAACTCTAAATGATCGGCTATGAAAAGCCAACTGAGAGACCTGAGCCCTAGGACCATACGTCGGGACTACCGGCCGTGGTGACTCCTTGCTATCCCCAGTCCGCCTGGCCTTGCTGCTATTCCAGTTTAAACTGTTCTGCCTGCGGTTATGGAACCCCTACCTGTCCCAGACCTGCTGTTTTAAACTCTAATGATCGGCTATGAAAAGCCAACTGAGATTTATTCCTGATTATTATTTGACCATGCTTGTCACTTATGAACATTTTTGAACATCTTGGCATGGTTCTGTTATAATCTCCACCCGGCACAGCCAGAAGAGGACTGGCCACCCCTCATAGCCTGGTTCCTCTCTAGGTTTCTTCCTAGGTTTTGCCTTTCTAGGGAGTTTTTCCTAGCCACCGTGCTTCTACACCTGCATTACTAGCTGTTTGGGGTTTTAGGCTGGGTTTCTGTACAGCACTTCGAGATATTAGCTGATGTAAGAAGGGCTATATAAAATAAAATTGATTGATTGATTGAGGGTTGAAAAACACTGCCTTAAGCCTTATTTATACCTTGGGCAAGTACACAAAACAAGAACGCAATTAGCAACTCAACTACACTATTTTACTTGGCTAATTGCATTCTTATGTTGTGTATTTGTGTTAGGTATAACTTAGGCTTTAAACCCTTCCTATTATGTTCTCCCTCCAAACCACATCCCTTCCGGTCCCATTTTACATTGAATACCTCACAAGCAATGTTCCCTCTAAGCTGCCCTGAGACTGCTGCACAGCTCCCGGGACTGCCGGGCAGAAATATCAGCCCACAGAGAGAAGCACCAGATTGAACTTCACTCAACTTTCTAGAGCAGTGGTCACCAACCGGTCGATCTCCAAGGCATTCCTAGTCCATCGGCAAACATTTCTGTTAAAAAACAACGATAAAGCCTTGTGTTCCTATTTTTTTTATTCATCTCTGGCTGTTGACAGTAGATGCACCCGATTCAGCTGCCCTGCACGCCGGGTAGGCGAACGGTTTGAACCCTTTCATGTGTCTGAAGGTACAAACTCTGCCTTCCCGGCAGGCCCAGAGAGCAAATCAAGTGCACTATATGCTGCTGGCCAATCAGATTGCTCAAATTACCGTGTCTGCAGTAAGGACGCAGGCATAAAAAAAAGCTACAGAAAAGTTGATACTGTGAGATTTCAAAACGTTTAAAACAATAAATAGAGACTGTCAACGAATACAGCAAAGAGCTGCTGTTTTTATGAGGGAGTTCATGTTGAAGTTCTTACTCAGCACTGTCACTTACTCAGCACTGTCAACACTTTGTATTCAACACTTTTATAAGCCATAAAATGAGTGTTCTTCCTATTTCCACACAGCGCTACAACAAGCACTGCAGCACTAATGAATGAGTAGGAAAGTGTATCTATAGGCTTGCATTGTTGTTATTATTAGCGGCTTGGGTCTTTTTTAATATAGAGGAATATTTCACTCTGTTCATAGGAGTAACAACATGAATTTGTGCATGAGGCCGAAATAACGCGGTCCGACTTGGGTTTCGCCATCAGCTGGAAGGCGGTGTCCCTTTTTGGTCAGTGTCAGTGGAGGAAAGGGAGAGCGGAGGGATGATAAGAGGCGGACCCTCAGTCTGCTGCTCTCTCTCTCCGCTGAGACTGACCATCAGATGCAGGCACCATCAGCCCAGTAAAATACAAATAAAAAGCAAATTACTTAAATGTATGCTCACTCAGCTATGCTTCACAAGTAATACAACAACTAATCTATTACCGGTGTGATCATATAGCCTACCTCAAATTTTGAAATATATATATTTTTTAATGGCCTGAACAACAATGCATTGGCGGGGCAATTCAAGCAAAGCCAATATGCGGTGATAATGTATTGGGCCTATAGTTTACTGCACAAACGTCATTGCTACAGTACTGTTTTTAATTGGTTAATGTTGCCTAGGCATGTAAAAAAAAAAATCTGAGTGGTAGATCTAGGCTTGCATTTTGACTCAAGGTGATCTTGACTCAGAAAAGGTTGGTGACCACTGTTCTAGAGTTTTCCCTGTTAACACTATCAACTTTTCCCTTTGCTGTGGCAATTGTGATCGAATCAACGCAATACTTTCAATGCAACATACCGAAACAAAATGAACTATGCAAGAGACTTTGTTGTAGGCAGAACGCATCAGAGTAGGATTCTATTACATTGACACGCACTACTCAGCCCGTACTCTACAGAGACCGGTGCGGCATAAACAATCAGAGCTGCAGTAGGCCAATATACACATTTTGTTCATATACTTTGCTAGTTAGTGAGTTATTAGCCCAGTTATAGATCATTTGTAGTCAGTAATAGGGGAGTGATTGCTTCCTACAAGAACACAAAACATGTAAATTTGTAGACAAGGTAAAGAGCTTTTTTTTTGTCTTAAAGGGGCAGTGTTGTATTTTGAGACAGGCTTGAATAAGCTAAGTAGCCAATAGGCAGAGGGTAGCATAATTTGTCTGATTCTCTGTAATAATGGTATGGGAATAATAATGCATTTTATTTTGTAAAGTGGTTTCTTGCATCAAACAACACAAAAACATTTTCAGTCACCTCCTTGTCTGAAGGACAAGTGGATAAACAGGTTAATGTCAAGCCCTGCATGTTTTTTTCTCAAAAGTATCATGGAATGTAGGCCTATACTGAACACCACACATTGGCTGCTACTGTAGGCTGAATGATAGAACAGCTATTTCCATGTTAAAATGTTATGGGATGCATTTTCTCCATTGTTTTTGATGGTAGGCCACTCTGGTAGGCCTACATTATGATCGAATAGCCACAGTAGCCTACTTGACAACTCCTCAAACTGTATCTTAAAGCATATACAACCTCAGTGTTCACAGTAAATGCGCTGGAAGTTTGCGCTCAGCAGACCTAAAATTAGCTCAGTGACGGAAAGAAAATCACAAGCACCCTTTCACACTCCTCCCCCAACTCCTCAACACCATATTTTCTCATGTCCTCCCTTTCATCTCTTCTCTACCCACCCCACTCTCTCTCTCCTTTTCTCACTCATTTATCCTCCCTTAACCCCCACCCATACTCTCCCCACCAATATTCTATCCCCTCTCTCAACTATGTTTGGGGGAGTGGAAACTGATCCTGAATCTGTACCTAGGGGAGGCTTCACTTCGGAGTGCCCCCTCACCTCTCCCCCCACAGTCTGGAGCTCCTTCAGCTCTCTCTTGTAGGTCCTCATCTCTCCCCCCTTCTCCACCCACCCCCTCTTCACCCACCTCCCTCACCTCTCCTTCCACGGTCTGTAGCTCTCTCTTGTAGGTCATCTTGCTCAGTGTCTCGTAGATCTTGGTCATGACGGGGATCTTCTCCGAGCCATCACTGATGGCGATGTGGTACTTGGGTTCGGGCAGGTCCCCCATGAACCTCAGCACTGTGATCCACACCGCCAGCGCTGCCTGGGGGATGGGGGGATTGGGAGTGGTTTTAAAGGGATTGTTCGCCCAAATTGCGAAATTACAGTGCATTCGGAAAGTATTCAGACCACTTCCCTTTTTCCACATTTTGTTACGTTACAGCCTTATTCTAAAATGTAGTAAATTGATTTTTTCCTCATCAATCTACACACAATACCCCATAATAACAAAGTGAAAACTGTTTTTTAGAAATGTTAGCTAATTTATGAAAAATAAAAAACAGAAATACCTTATTTACATAAGTATTCAGACCCTTTGCTATGAGACTCGAAATTGATCTCAGGTGCATCCTGTTTCCATTGATCATCCCTGAGATGTTTCTACAACTTGATTGGAGTCCACCTGTGGTAAATTCAATAGATTGGATATGATTTGGAAAGGCACACACCTGTCTATATAAGGTCTCACAGTTGACAGTGCATGTCAGAGCAAAAACCAAGCCATGAGGTCGAAGGAATTGTCCGTAGAGCTCCGAGACAGGATTGTGTCGAGGCACAGATCTGGGGAAGGGTACCAAAACATTTCTGCAGCATTGAAGGTCCCCAAGAGCACAGTGGCCTCCATCATTCTTAAATGGAAGAAGTTTGGACCCACCAAGACTCTTCCTAGAGCTGGCCGCCCAGCCAAACTGAGCAATCGGGGGAGAAGGGCCTTGGTCAGGGAGGTGACCAAGAACCCGATGGTTACTCTGACATAGCTCCAGAGTTCCTCTGTGGAGATGGGAGAACCTTCCAGAAGGACAACCAGTCTGCAGCACTTCACCAATCAGGCCTTTATGGTAGAGTGGCCAGACTGAAGCCACTCCTCCGAAAAAGGCACATGACAGCCCGCTTGGAGTTTGCCAAAAGGCAACTAAAGGACTCTCAGACCATGAGATACAAGATTCTCTGGTCTGATGAAACCAAGATTGAACTCTTTGGCCTGAATGCCAAGAGTCACATCTGGAGGAAACCTGGCACAATCCCTACGGTGAAGCATGGTGGTGGCAGCATCATGCTGTGGGGATGTTTTTCAGCGGCAGGGACTGGGAGATTAGTCAGGATCGAGGGAAAGATGAACGGAGCAAAGTACATTTGACATTTTAGTAATTTAGCAGACGCTCTTATCCAGAGCGACTTACAGTTTAGTGAGTGCATACATTTCTTTTTTCTTATACTGGCCCCCCGTGGGAATCGAACCCACAACCCTGGCGTTGCAAACGCCATGCTCTACCAACTGAGCTACACGGGACTAGTACAGAGAGATCCTTGATGAAAACCTGCTCCAGAGCGCTCAGGACCTCAGACTGGAGCGAAGGTTCACCTTAAGCACACAGCCAAGACAACGCAGGAGTGGCTTCGGGACAAGTCTCTGAATGTCCTTGAGTGGCCCAGCCAGAGCCCGGACTTGAACCCAATCGAACATCTCTGGAGGGACCTGAAAATAGCTGTGCAGCGACGCTCCCCATCCAACCTGACAGAGCTTGACAGGATCTGCAGAGAAGAATGAGAGAAACTCCCCAAATACAGGTTTGCCATGCTTGTAGCGTCATACCCAAGAAGACTCAAGGCTGTAATCGCTGCCAAAGGTGCTTCAACAAAGTACTGAGTAAAGGGTCTGAATACTTATGAAAATGTGATATTTCAGTTTTTTTTATTTTTTTAATACATTTGCAGAAATGTCTAAAAACCTGTTTTTGCTTTGTCATTTTTGGGTATTGTGTGTAGATTGATGAGGACCTGTGAGGCGTCAGTTTCTCAAACTAGACACTAATGTATTTGTCCTTTTGCTCAGTTGTGCACCGGGGCCTCCCACTCCTCTTTCTATTCTGGTTAGAGACAGTTTGTGCTGTTCTGTGAAGGGAGTAGTACACAGCGTTGTACGAGATCTTCAGTTCTTTGGCAATTTCTCACATAGAATAGCCTTCATTTCTCAGAACAAGAATAGACAGACGAGTTTCAGAAGAAAGTTATTTGTTTCTGGCCATTTTGAGCCTGTAATAGAACCCACAATTGCTGATGCTCCAGATACTCAACTAGTCTCAACAAGGCCAGTTTTATTGCTTCTTTAATCAGCACAACAGTTTTCAGCTGTGCTAACATAATTGCAAAAGTATTTTCTAATGATCAATTAGCCTTTTAAAATGATCAACTTGGATTAGCAAACACAACGTGCCATTGGAACACAGGACTGGTTGCTGATAATGGGCCTCTGTACGCCTACGTAGATATTCCATTAATAATCAGCCGTTTCCAGCTACAATAGCCATTTACAACATGAACAATGTCTACACTGTATTTCTGATCAATTTGATGTTATTTTAATGGACAAAAAAAAAGATTTTCTTTCGAAAACAAGGACATTTCTAAGTGACCCCAAACTTTTGAACGGTCGTGTATATATACAGTACCAGTCAAAAGTTTGGACACACCTACTCATTCAAGGGTTGTCTTTATTCTTACTATTTTCTACATTGTAGAATATTAGTGAAGACATAAAAACTATGAAATAACACATATGGACATTCTACATGATTCCATATGTGTTATTTCGTAGTTTTGATGTCTTCACTATTATTCTACAATTTAGAAATTAGTAAAAGTAAAGAAAAACCCTGGAATGAGTAGGTGTGTCCAAACGTTTGACTGGTACTGTGTGTATATATATATATATATATATATATATATATATATATATAAAGATTAATACAAATTAAATAACTAAAATATAGTCGTTGCATAAGTATTCAGCTCCCTGAGTCAATACATGTTAGTAACACCTTAGGCATCGATAACATCTGTGAGTCTTCTTGGGTAAGTCTATAAGAGCTTTGCACACCTGGATGGTGCAATATTTGCCCATTATTCTTTTCAAAATTCTTCAAGCTCTGTCAAGATGTTGCTGATCATGGTTAGACACCAATTTTCAAGTCTTGCCATAGATTTTCTAGCAGATTTAAGTCAAAACTGTAAATTGGCCACATGGGAACATTCAACATGTTCTTGGTAAGCAACTCCAGTGTAGGTTTGGCCTTGTGTTGTAGGTTATTGTCCTGCTGAAAGGTGAATCTCTCTCCCACTCTCTGGTGTAAAGCAGACTGAATAATCACTTTAATAATGTTTACATATCTTGCATTACTCATCTCATATGTATATACTGTATTCTATAATATTATACTGTATCTTAGTCCATGCCGCTCTGTCATTGCTTGTCCATATATGTATATATTCTTAATTGCATTCCTTACTTAGATTTGTGTGTATTGGGTATATGTTGTGAAATTGTTAGATATTACTTGTTAGATATTACTCTACTGTCGGAGATAGAAGTACAAGCATTTCGCTACACCCGCAATAACATCTGCTAAACACGTGTATGTGACAAATACAATTTGATTTGAAGCAGGTTTTCCTCTACGATTTTGCCTGTGCTTAGCTCCATCCCTTTTCTTTTTATCCGTAAAAACTCCCCAGTATTTGCCGATGTCAAGCATAGCCATACCATGATGCAGCCACCACCAAGCTTGAAAATAAGGAGGCAGTTACTTAGTGATGTGTTCTGTTGGATTTGCCCCAAACATAAGGCTTTGCATTTAGGCCAAAAGTGTATTCCTTTGCTGTGTTTTTTTTGCAGCCTTACTTTAGACTTATTTTGTATTCTGTATATTTGTATTTTTGTTTTCACTCTGTCATTTAGGTAATTATTGTGGAGACACTACTGTAGGAGCCATTTTGGCCTGTTTATGTGTTGTGTATATGTTGTCTGTCAAGGGTTATTTTTACTTGTTTTGTACACTAGAGGGCACTATGTTGGGGTCATGGGTCACTGGTGACGTGTGTATATAGGTTGCACAGGTGACCAGGACGGGTTAGCACATGTGAGAGGAGAGCACATACAGTTCTTACCATTTCACAGATACAGCTTATAGAATGCATCTCTCTGCACCTTTTCTATAGGAATATGTGTTTTGGAGCTATTTATATTTTATATGCGCAATAAATGGGAACTTCATCCAAAAAGAGTAACGTTTGGAAAGCTGATTTTTGTGGACGTGTTAAGGACCTATGGACAGCTCTCTCCTGTGCCAGTGGTTTTTCATAGGGAATCGCCACTACAACTACAATGTTGTTGATCCATCCTCAGTTTTCTCCCATCACAGCCACTGAACTCTGTAGCCGTTTTAAAATGACCAATGGCCTCATGGTAACATCCAAGCATTTTCATTCCTGTCCTGTAGCTCAGTTCAGAATGACGACTGTCTCTTTGATGTGTCTGGGTGGTTTAATACAGGGGTTCCCAAACTTTTTCACTCGGGGCCCTCCTTCCAGCATTGAAGAACATACCACGTTAAATCTGTGTTTGAAATTCAATACTTGACTGAGTTGTTGTATGTATGAGGGACAGAGGAAGGTTTAGTCATTTAAAAAATCATGTCAACAGCTATTATTTCACACAGAGTGAGTCCATGTAACTTATTATTTGATTTGTTAAATTACATTTTACTCCTTGCCTCAACAAATGGGCTGAATACTTATGCAACGACTATATTTTAGTTATACATTTGTATTTATCTAAAAATGACATTACAGAGTACTTTGTGTAGATTGTTGACAAAAAAATGACAATTTAATCTATTTTAATCCCTCTTTGTATCACAAAGGGGAGGGGGGGGGGTAGCCTGAATGGGGTTAAGGTAATGTTGAGTGAGACACTCATGACTCAGGGCTCATGTGCAAAGCTGTAGGACCACAATGGTGAATATACACACAATGGGTCAAAGGTCAAAAGTCAGAGGTCAACTCACCAGCTGGTCACCCTCGTCCTCATGGAAGAGCAGAGGCTGCTTGAGCGTGCGCCGCACGTACGTGTGTGTGGTGGTGCCCTGGAAGTACGTGGTGGCGAACTTGGAGAACTTGTACTCCGACAGGTCCTCTTCCTCGTCGTCAGGCAGAGGGAGAGCCTCGTCTAAGTCGTCCTCCTCCCCCTCGGCCCGCAGAGCCACCTCCAGGTCCTACAACACACCCATGTAAACAGGCACAGAGACACAGAGGCATGGAGGCCTGCACAGAGGGAGGGATGCAGGCACGCAGAGAGGCACATGTGCACACACATACGTAGGTACACCAGTGGCATAGCGCAGTTTCACGGCTAATCAATAGCTAATCTCATGCTATTTTACACATTGTGCCATGAGGCGGACAGAAAATGTTGCTGTTTTAGAGGTCAGGGATACTTGAAAGATGGGACAATCTCAACATTTTCCACAAATATATGAACAAAATGTGAAATATATATTTTGATAGACCAAAGTATCAGCTATCATACCATGTAAAGGATCACCCTCCTAATTATTATTTAGTTAATCAAAAAGTGCAACTAACTCATTTCTGTCAACTCTCAGACACCATAAAAGGCATTTCATTTTTACAATTATTGTCCAACAATGTTTAAAGGCCAGTTCAGCTGGTAGAGCACGGCGCTTGTAACGCCAAGGTAGTGGGTTCGATCCCCGGGACCACCCATACACAAAAAAAAAATGTATGCACGCATGACTGTAAGTCGCTTTGGATAAAAGCGTCTGCTAAATGGCATATTATATTATATTATTATTAACGTATTTTTGTTTATAGCACTATTACGTGCTCTAGCATTTTGGCATGTTTTTCTAGATATTTTCTAGAAATACTTCAATTGTTTAAGCATATGTTGCAGAACAAAATATTTTTTCAGAATATTGACAACAAATGAATCAGTGACGGAGTTCACAAGCCACTGATGGAGTTGACTGATACTCTAGAAATAAAAGTTCAATACAAACTATAGAAAATGATTAATTTGAAAATCCCCAATAAAAACAAACTTTACAAACCATGAGTGATCTTGTTGCACTACATGTAATGAAGACATGAATTAGGGGACCTTGCTCATTCCTGATTAATTTAGGATTTGAGAGAAATCTAGTGGGGCCTTGTGGAGGCTGCGGGTGTGTGTGCTACGCCAGTGAGTGGAGGCAGGCAGACAGGCAGGTGCACCCACCCACACACACAGACATACAGTGGGGGAAAAAAGCATTTAGTCAGCCACCAATTGTGCAAGTTCTCCCACTTAAAAAGACGAGAGAGGCCTGTAATTTTCATCATATGTACACGTCAACTATGACAGACAAAATGAGAAAAAAAAATACTGAAAATCACATTGTAGGATTTTTAATGAATTTATTTGCAAATTATGGTGGAAAATAAGTATTTGGTCAATAACAAAAGTTTCTCAATACTTTGTTATATACCCTTTGTTGGCAATGACACAGGTCAAACATTTTCTGTAAGTCTTCACAAGGTTTTCACACACTGTTGCTGGTATTTTGGCCCATTCCTCCATGCAGATCTCCTCTAGAGCAGTGATGTTTTGGGGCTGTCGCTGGGCAACACGGACTTTCAACTCCCTCCAAAGATTTTATATGGGGTTGAGATCTGGAGACTGGCTAGGCCACTCCAGGACCTTGAAATGCTTCTTACGAAGCCACTCCTTCGTTGCCCGGGCGGTGTGTTTGGGATCATTGTCATGCTGAAAGACCCAGCCACGTTTCATCTTCAATGCCCTTGCTGATGGAAGGAGGTTTTCACTCAAAATCTCACAATACATGGCCCCATTCATTCTTTCCTTTACACGGATCAGTCGTCCTGGTCCCTTTGCAGAAAAACAGCCCCAAAGCATGATGTTTCCACCCCCATGCTTCACAGTAGGTATGGTGTTCTTTGGATGCAACTCAGCATTCTTTGTCCTCCAAACCCAACGAGTTGAGTTTTTACCAAAAAGTTATATTTTGGTTTCATCTGACCATATGACATTCTCCTAATCCTCTTCTGGATCATCCAAATGCACTCTAGCAAACTTCAGATGGGCCTGGACATGTACTGGCTTAAGCAGGATTTGAGTCCCTGGCGGCGTAGTGTGTTACTGATGGTAGGCTTTGTTACTTTGGTCCCAGCTCTCTGCAGGTCATTCACTAGGTCCCCCCGTGTGGTTCTGGGATTTTTGCTCACCGTTCTTGTGATCATTTTGACCCCACGGGGTGAGATCTTGTATGTCTTCCATTTCCTAATAATTGCTCCCACAGTTGATTTCTTCAAACCAAGCTGCTTACCTATTGCAGATTCAGTCTTCCCAGCCTGGTGCAGGTCTACAATTTTGTTTCTGGTGTCCTTTGACAGCTCTTTGGTCTTGGCCATAGTGGAGTTTGGAGTGTGACTGTTTGAGGTTGTGGACAGGTGTCTTTTATACTGATAACAAGTTCAAACAGGTGCCATTAATACAGGTAACGGGTGGAGGACAGAGGAGCCTCTTAAAGAAGAAGTTACTGGTCTGTGAGAGCCAGAAATCTTGCTTGTTTGTAGGTGACCAAATACTTATTTTCCACCATAATTTGCAAATAAATTCATTAAAAATCCTACAATGTGATTTTCTGGATTTTTTTCCCTCAATTTGTCTGTCATAGTTGACGTGTACCTATGATGAAAATTACAGGCCTCTCTCATATTTTTAAGTGGGAGAACTTGCACAATTGGTGGCTGACTAAATACTTTTTTCCCCCACTGTACATGAAGGCACACAGACACACACATCCTACATCTAAACCCATACCCCTTACATCTAAACCCATACCCCTTACATCTAAACTCATACCCCTTACATCTACACCCATACCCCTTACAGCTACACCCATACCCCTTACATCTACACCCATACCCCTTACATCTAAACCCATACCCCTTACATCTAAACCCATACCCCTTACATCTAAACCCATACCCCTTACATCTAAACCCATACCCCTTACATCTACACCCATACCCCTTGCACATACACCACTGTACCTAGACAGACAGTATCTACTGTCCTACCCCCAATCTCACCTCGAAGCCGGCCGGCCCCTGTCCCTCCAGGTTAGGCAGTGCCCCTGTGTTCCCCAGGAAGCCAAACATCTGGTCCACCATGTCTGAGTGGTCCACCGGCTGCTGCCTCTCCCGCTCCACCTGTTGGGTTGAGGTTTAGTTATAGACACAGAGTAAAAACAAAGGACAACATCAAACATATAACACAGGGTACTCTATGTGTAGCTTGGACAGCATAAACCGATCTGGGATCAGGCTATTGTATATGCAGGTGAGGAAGAGAAACCCAAAATGGGTAATACATTGATCATGTGAATAATAAAAACATAAGTCAACAGAGTATGATATGAATGTTTACCAGATAAACTAAAGACAAGATATTGGGTAGTAGTAAGTTAAGATTTGCCCCTAAGTAAACAATTATGTGCTTTAGGAACCTGTTCCACCATCTCCTTCTTTCGTCGCGCCTCCTCCCGTGCCTCCATCTCCCTCTGCTCCTGCTGACGGGTCAGCTCAGCCAGGCGCTCCCGGTGACTCCTCTCAGCCTCGGCCCGTGCCCGCCGCACCGTCATCTGGTTCCTCAGACGTTCCTCCTCGACCAGACGCTGGCCCTCCGCCTCTTGACGCCGCCGGTGCTGAGAGAGGGGGGAGAGAGTTGTTTAATTACTTACACATTTTCATAAATGTTCTTAGATGTCAAAGTACAGTAGCAGGAAGTAAACACAGGTTACAAAACATTCAATAAATGGAAAAAGAAGCAGAAGCAAAAGGAGTATAGATAAAATAGCCTTCTTGAGTCGAAGTAGGCCACAAAGACCTAAATAAATGTGTGCGTTTTCAGTCACTGAGTTTCTGCTCAGTTATACTGTGGTTTATGCAGTATAAGATTTTCATTTTTCCCCTCCTGCCTTACTTTAGCCCTGTTGCCTTGCTGTGTGTCTATCTCTGTGTGTATGCATATGCGTATGAGTAGTGTAGCATCTTACCTCTGCCCTGAGTCTCTGGGTAACCCTCCGTGCGATCATGCCCCGGGCGTATGCCTGGATGGTGATCACTGCATGCAGCTGCCGCCAAAAGGACCGCCTCACCATGAAACCACGGCAACGGGCCTGTATTTGAGTGATGCACGTCCTGGCCAATTGGTAGGTGACAAAGAGTTTTCTTGACCTATAGAGGGCTTGGAGGCGCAGGAAGCCGATCCTCATCTGGAGAGGAGACACCAACAAGACTCTCAAACACCAATATAAAATTCTAACAACATAACTACACCAATATAACACAACTATAACGTTATAGCAACATAACTACAACCCAAAGTTCAGTAACTGTGGGACGTTATTTTAAGGAACGTCCAATGAGGGACTAAATGTCATTCCTGCCCAGGGATACGTCCAAGTGAACCATCCAGAAAATGGACGGTTGTGAAATGTCAGTAATCATGGACATAGAGGAACTCACCGCACTGTAGTCCTTCCTGCACCGATAGCCGCGCCACGTCTTCTGAATGAGTGTCACTGACCTCCTCACCTTCAGGAAGTTAGTCCTGGAAAACACACAGGGGGAAGGAAGGAGGGGGGAGACAGGGGTGGGGAGAGGTGCATATGAAAACCTATTATATAATTCTGTAGCTCTCAAACACAATATTTGTGCATTGAAATGTCCAGACAATTCAACGGTAGTATCTGAATTAGATCTATTAGGAAGAAAGTGAAAAAATTTCCCTAAGTACAATATGGATAAACGAATCTTAACTTGAAGAAGATCCTTCACCGAATCCCCTCTCCACAACCACCGCATGTCTCCTCTCCCCCTTCTCACCCTCCCTCCTCCCTCTTGCCCCTCCTCTTTCCTCTCCCCCTGTCTCTATCCCCTCCTTCCTCACCTCTCCTTCATTCCTCTTACAGCCTTTTGGATGAGGATGACCTTGTCAGTGATGGCCTTGTCCCTGTCTATCTCCAGCTGCATGTCATGGTGGTCCTGAGACGGAGAGGGAGCGGGAGAGACAGAGTAGAGAAAGAGAGAGATAGCATTGTTTATTTTATCATAATATGTGTAATAATGTAGGTGAAAATATGATAATATACAGTGAGGGAAAAAAGTATTTGATCCCCTGCTGATTTTGTACGTTTGCCCGCTGACAAAGAAATGATCAGTCTATAATTTTAATGGTAGGTTTATTTGAACAGTGAGAGACAGGATAACAACAACAAAATCCAGAAAAACGCATGTCAAAAATGTTATTAATTGATTTGCATTTTAATGAGGGAAATATGTATTTGATCCCCTCTCAATCAGAAAGATTTCTGGCTCCCAGGTGTCTTTTATACAGGTAACAAGCTGAGATTAGGAGCACACTCTTAAAGGGAGTGCTCCTAATCTCAGTTTGTTACCTGTATAAAAGACACCTGTCCACAGAAGCAATCAATCAATCAGATTCCAAACTCTCCACCATGGCCAAGACCAAACAGCTCTCCAAGGATGTCAGGGACAAGATTGTAGACCTACACAAGGCTGGAATGGGCTACAAGACCATCGCCAAGCAGCTTGGTGAGAAGGTGACAACAGTTGGTGCGATTATTCGCAAATGGAAGAAACACAAAAGAACTGTCAATCTCCCTCGGCCTGGGACTCCATGCAAGATCTCACCAAGTGGAGTTGCAATGATCATGAGAACGGTGAGGAATCAGCCCAGAACTACACGGGAGGATCTTGTCAATGATTTCAAGGCAGCTGGGACCATAGTCACCAAGAAAACAATTGGTAACACACTACGCCGTGAAGGACTGAAATCCTGCAGCTCCCGCAAGGTCCCCCTGCTCAAGAAAGCACATATACATGCCTGTCTGAAGTTTGCCAATGAACATCTGAATGATTCAGAGGAGAACTGGGTGAAAGTCTTGTGGTCAGATGAGACCAAAATGGAGCTCTTTGGCATCAACTCAACTCGCCGTGTTTGGAGGAGGAGGAATGCTGCCTATGTCCCCAAGAACACCATCCCCACCTTCAAACATGGAGGTGGAAACATTATGCTTTGGGGGTGTTTTTCTGCTAAGGTGGACAGGACAACTTCACCGCATCAAAGGGACGATGGACGGGGCCATGTACCGTCAAATCTTGGGTGAGAACCTCCTTCCCTCAGCCAGGGCATTGAAAATGGGTCGTGGATGGGTATTCCAGCATGACAATGACCCAAAACACACGGCCAAGGCAACGAAGGAGTGGCTCAAGAAGAAGCACATTAAGGTCCTGGAGTGGCCTAGCCAGTCTCCAGACCTTAATCCCATAGAAAATCTGTGGAGGGAGCTGAAGGTTCGAGTTGCCAAATGTCAGCCTCGAAACCTTAATGACTTGGAGAAGATCTGCAAAGAGGAGTTGGACAAAATCCCTCCTGAGATGTGTGCAAACCTGGTGGCCAACTACAAGAAACGTCTGACCTCTGTGATTGCCAACAAGGGTTTTGCCACCAAGTACTAAGTCATGTTTTGCAGAGGGGTCAAATACTTATTTCCCTCATTAAAATGCAAATCAATTGATAACATTTTTTACATGCGTTTTTCTGGATTTTTTGGTTGTTATTCTGTCTCTCAATGTTCAAATAAACCTACCATTAAAATGATAGACTGGTCATGTCTTTGTCAGTGGGCAAACTTACAAAATCAGCAGGGGATCAAATACTTTTTTCCCTCACTGTACATGTCGATTTGTAATCTATGAAATCTAGTCGCCTTAAGAAAGATCTTGGTCTTCCCAATCTCCCAGTCGTCATCTCGTCCAAGAACAGCCTCCACTATATTCTCACACGTCCCTCTCAGGTCCTCCTATGAGAAAACACCAGGGAATGAATGACTCCTCTCTGAACTAATAGCCATCCTGAAGTAGAGTAACAGAACATAGTAATATAATCGAAAGTGACAGCAGGGTTGTCTTCATTAGGACAGAAAACAGATGTTCTAAAACATTTTGGAACAGAAAACAAGCTTTTCTTATTGGACAAGTCCAGGAGGCTCTCCTTGTTTCAGTCAATTTCTTTTGTTTGGTGCCTAATGAACAGGGCCCAACTCTGCTAACCTGTCTGTTGGCAGGTTTGACTCCGGGCATGAGGACACGGTAACGATCTACGAACTCTCCGAAGGTGTATCTGATGGAGTAACCGGCACGTCTGATACGAATGGTCTCCATCATCCCAGAGTACCTCAGCTGACGCACACACAGCTCCCTGTCAAACAGCTAGATGGACAGACACACAGACAGAGTTAACAAAGTGAACAGCTGTAAGGGAAAGGTAAACGAACATCGTGACACACACAGGCACGCATGCAATCACCAACACAATCACACGCACACACACAGGCATGCCCACACACACCACACGCAAATACCCCGCCCCCCACACATACACACACTCTTTTATGCTAGTGTGTTCCTCAGGTTGGACTCACCATGGGTTTCTTGAGCTCGTTGGGTTTGATGCAGCGGACAAAGAAAGGCTGACATACATTGAGGGTTCTCATGAGAAGCTCCAGAGAACGCTTGAACTGGCTACTCAGAGTAGGGGATCGCTTCCTGGTCTCCACACCCTGGCAACACACACACAGAGCAATGTATTTTTCATTTTAACAACCTGACCCTGACACTTTGTTTGGTTATCTGAGGGATGGGGCTGGGAAAATTCAACCACTCTAAGATTCATAGGCAGAGCTATGGATGCAAGGACTGACATTTATAAGTTATATTCTTCAAGAATCAATATGTATACCACAAATTGAAATGACAATTGAACAACAGGGAATGCTACAGATTGTGCCTTTAAATGTATGTGTAAACCAGGGTTATTCAACCGGTGGTCCGCAGAGGTACTGCATGGGGTCCACAGAAAAAAACACAAAATATTTCTATGAATATTGCTAGCAACAACAGAATAAACACATTTTGAATGACATACCTACAGGAGAAAAGAGGAGAATATCTTCTTTCTAATGATGCCAACTTTCTTTTTCAACCTTCTAATATTGAGCAAATTACACTCATTGGAGCCAATTACACTCACTGGAGTATAGGCTACCAGTGTGGCAAGTGCTGCTGGCTGCTGTTACATTTTTTGACTTGCACATACATTTTTGACAACACATGCTAACCTTTTTAACCAGATAAACAGCTGCTCTTAGCGAAAATGTGTTTGGAGTTACCTTTCTAGCTAGTAGGCTATGCTAGAGTTTACACTTCCTCAAAATAATGAAAAACTATCTACCAAATCTATTCATTTTAAAATGTTGATTACTTCTCCTTGACATTATCTGATAAGACAAGACATGCACATTTAGTTTTTTGCTAACATATCATGGGGGTCCCTGGGTTGCCGGTTTGTCTGGGAGAGGGTCACTGGGCAAGAAAATGTTGAAGACCCCTGGTGTAAACTCTAAACACAACTCTAAATCACAGTGTTTCTCAAATAGTGGGTTGTGACCCCCTGGTGGGTTGTGGCCAGTTCCTGCTAGGTCGCAGTGACAAATGACGTGGTCACAGATTAAAAATATTTGAGAATCACTGTTTTAATATTAGTACCACTGGGATGAAGACTGAAAAGAAAGAGGGACAGAAAGGTTTGAGTTCCACAGAGAATGGAAGGATTTTTTTTTTTGGAGAAACACAAGATACACAAGGTTTGGTGGCAGCAGTGAGATCTGGGTTTTACTCAGTGATGTGTATAAATCCTGGATGACTGACAGGGTGTGCAGCCATCTTGGTACTCCTCCATTGTAAAAAAAGATTTTGGAAGCTAGATAATTGCATTTATTAATGTCTACATTCATTTTTGACACTTATTCTATTCTATACTTTTAAATTATAAGCGAGTTAAACATAAAAAAAAAAAATACATATATAAACATTTTCCTTAAAGTATTTTTTTTAGAGAGTACTAATGTTACTGTCCCCACTACAACAACAAAAAATACTTAAATACATGTTATTTTGTCCTTAAACATTTAATTGAAATGCTGTATAATTCCATTCGTTCCTATGGAGGACTGCTCCTATTGGGGAGTGCCAATATGGCCGACCAGTGGCGTCAAAGCCTCTCTATGGCCAATACATAACATCAGCAATCCAGGGTTTATGTACAAAATTGTTTTACCACAGAAGGAATGGCCGTTGTTTACCTTCGGAGAAGGAGTGGTGGGCGGCAGATAGCCACACAGAAACTGGGGTCAGACAGAACAAGAGAACACAACAAGAGAAAGAGAACGACAGAGGACGATTAAGAGATGAAGATAGGGGAGTGGTGGTATTAGCCATGCCTAATGCTAAGGGAAAGAAGAATAGTAGCAATAGTAAAGAAAAGTAAGAATTGAGAGTGATCGCTTGATGACATCATCACTTGGAGACAGGAAACTTCTGACTATAGGTCACAAAAGATGTCATAACCATAGAAAAATAAGTGGGTACACTTTTAAAATGGCCACCGGTCCACCCATTACAGACCTGTTGACTTAAATGGGGAGGCACTTTCTAGTTATTCTATTTATATAGTCTAAAGCTTCTCTGGAATTCCACCATCATGACCTACTCTAAGCTTTTCTCCCTTTTGCTTCGTGGACACAGCCTGGTGGAGTGAGTAGGGAAAATACATTCAAGGTGTCATCATAATATCATCACTATGTGACCACCAGACACGTCCTCTCTCACCATGGCGACGTCAGCCTGGAAGATCTGCTTGATGAACTTGTTCTTGGAGGAGTGGACCAGCTGGATAATGTCAGTGTGGAGGCTGTCACGATTCTTCTCCAGGAAGCCTGAAACACACAGGAGTCAGCCATGTCCAATTCCAAACCAACCTCTAGGCATGGCCTCTTCACTATGCACTTGTGGAGATATGATAGGTGTAAATACGTTTATCAGAGGGCAAGGTGGAGTCATTACCACATTGCTTACACATGGCATATCCTCTCTGATCTTCACAAGTGCCTAGGGTGTAGTGGCTAGGGGTTGATTTGACATCGAGCATATGAACAACTAATAGACTCAATACTTTGTCTTCTGACCATGAACCTACCTATAGAATCCAACCAAGTCCTACTACATGGAGCATCAGGGACTTCATTATGTGATTGCAATGAATTGGGTTGAGTGTGAAGCTAATGCCTTAGAATAGGCCTACCTCTGGTCTCGTAGTGGACCACCCCAGCAAAGTGCTGGATGCCAAACTGTGTTTCGTAGGTGTGCTTAGGGGGATGGTAGTTGGTGTTGAGTTTGTGCTGGGAGTTGAGTTTATACAGCATGGTGGAGTCTGTTCCCTGAGAGACACAAACAGAGAAAAAATATTTAGGCTGCTTCTGAAATTATACCCTATTCACTATATGGTCCTCTGTAGCTCAGTTGGTAGAGCATGGCGCTTGCAACATCCGGATAGTGGGTTCAATTCCCAGGACCCGTACGTAAATGGTATGCATGCATGATTGTAAGTTACTTTGGATGAAAGCAGCTGCTAAATGGCATATACTATGTTATTATTATAAAGGGGGCATAGGATTAGGGTGCTATTTCGGACGCACCCTTCAAGTTTGTGACCACAAACGAATAGAAATCAATAGCATTTTATTTACTCACTCAGGGGCAAAGGCATAGTCAGGTTACAATTGTAAAAAATTAGTGCGCCGTGGTATTGGTATGCAATACCGGGCTCCTCTCGGCATGTCTCTTAGATAATTTGCCACAAAACACGGTACCTCGGTACAGAGTTTTAAATAACAAACTTTTTAATGCCTCCAACTGTCCATCCCCTCTTACAATACCTAAACACAATATGCATATTGATTTACATAAAATGGTAAGTTGCCATATTGGTACTGTACCTTGGGGAACTTGCTCTCCTCGTCTATGAGAGATATGATGTTCATAGGTTTATTGGCAATCATGTCAAGGGCGTCCTGGTTGTCAGTGAACTCGATGTGCTGCCAGTTGATGTCCTCTAGGTTGTACTCCTCCTGCTCCAGCTTGAACACATGCCTCACAAAGAACTGTTGCAGGTTCTCATTGGCAAAGTTGATGCACAGCTGTTCAAAGCTTCAGGGAAGAAGAAACATAGTCGGTCACTCAACAGCCAATCAATTTAGGGGTGTGCGTGTCCTCACTTTGATAGTAAAACGTATCCGTGTGTGTGTGTGGTTATTTGTGTGTGTGTCTGTGATTCCCGCTGGCAAAATTGATGCACAGCTGCTCAAATCTACAGGGAAGGAACGTAGCGAGAGCCAGTCCCTGGACAGCCAATCGAGTATAAAGCCATGCAGTGAGCATGTCAACCGCACAAATCAACAAAAGAGGCTGTCACTATTGTCTGACTTTAGTCAGGCACATACCATTGTCATCCAATTTTCCAATAGAGAATTCCAATAGGGAATTCATTACAATTATGTCATGGCATGCTCCATATACAACGTACCCTAAATGGAAAAAAAAGCTTTTAGACTTTTGAATTTGAACCACCTGTTGACTGTGAAGTTCTCGAAGCCGAAGATATCGAGCAGGCCAATGGACCTCCTTATGATCTTACTCTCACAGGATGGAGGTCTGAAGATGGCCACGTTGATCTTGTCCACAATCCACACAAACAGCCTCCCATAGATACCCTGCGACAGGAGGGACAACGTTCATTTACACTGTGTCGTAGATGCTCTTGGAGGAACAGCTTTCATTAGACAGAAAGGAACTTTGACCTTCTGTGAGGGATCCGATTTAGGAGTGTGTGTCCTCACTTTGATAATAAAAGGTGTCCGTGTTCACACGCATGCGTGTCAGGGTCCTGACCTTGACAAAGGCGTCCCTGACGTCCAGGCCCTGTTCCATGCTGAGGGGGGTGGACACACTCTCGCCCCGGGTGATCAGGGTACGAGTGGTCAGACATGACATCACGTCCTTAGGGTCCACCTCAACAACAACAACAACATACTGTAGTAGAGTACAACAACAACACAATACACAAACACCATACACAGTGACGCAGTCTAAAGTACAAGCCCAACATAGAGATCATGTACAGGTAAGACAGTACTACCCACCTCCATCAGAGATGCAGCAGTGGACAGGTCTGGAGATCGCACCACCACGCAGGCATCCAGGTTGTCATAGCAACGGGCTGTTGGAGTGTATGTGTTTTAAAGGGGGATAAAAGGGGGAAAGCAAGTCAATTAGCCAATTGAGTTAGCAAAGTCATTTAGCCAAGTGAATATATAACTTCTAACTCAATAGTTAACTTGTAGTCAGGTGCCAGTTTAGTAAGACTATCCCACGGTAAACCTCTAGCAAAATTCACTAAGTAAGAACAAGACAGGGCTTAACAACTAACACAAACATTCAGATGATTCTTTGGATTCACTGCTCTAGATAGCGCAGTGTCTATCTATGTCAGGGATGGGCAACTGGCGGCCCGCAGGCGCCCTCAGATCCATAAAAAAAAACAATAATCAGTCGGGGTCTCATCTTAGAATAGACAAGGTGCAATTTCATCATGTTCAACATTTTCTCTACACCCCATGGTAAAATGTGTAGAATTGCAGGAAATTAGATGTAAAACAGTAAAAATTCCTCTCTGCCCCATGGCAAAATTAATAGAATTGCCTGAAATTCGTTATAAAATTGCGAAATCTTATCTCCGCCACATGGCAAAATGTGTAGAATTGAACTAAATTTACTCTAAAACGTAAAAGATTTCTCTCCACTGTCAAGAGGGGTATGCACATGTGGGTACGCAGACCAATGAGTTCAGATTTTTTGTGGCTCCCACCCCATCAAAGGCCCTTCCCTGATCTATGTAGTGTGTGTTCATGCCAGTGTTGGTTCCTCAGCGGTAATTTCACCTCACTGTTTGCTGCTCCAACAAGTAATCATCAATAACACTTTTAATAATATATATTTTTTTATCACTTGTGGGCAGGGCTCCAAATCAACATTTTTTATTGGTAGCACTGGCGCTCCCAACTTAAAAAGGTTAGGACCACCACATTACATTTATGAGCACAAGAAAATTAGATTTTTGGAATTCATTGTGATACAGCCTATATTGGGCCTATATGAATTCTAGCTACTTCTGAAGCACATGTTGTGCCCTAGAACCTAATATGTAATACTATAAACACATTAGCTTATTATAAAAGTTAAAATGTTGGTATGAACACCTATTATTGAAATTACAGTTATTACAATTAAGTCATTTGTGGATTTATTAGATTTCTACATTGTGTAAAAGCACTATTTTCCTATTGAGATGCATTACATTTAAAATTCTACACTGTCTCTTTAAAAACGTCAGGTTTGTGATGACAACATGCAAGAGGTCTGTCATTCATTCATTCATTGCTATGATCATTGATCACCTGATTTTTTTCATAGTTGCACAGTGCTCCCAAAATAAAACTCCTGGTCTCACAGCAAAATATTTTGTCGCACTTTGGTGCTTCTACCACTCTAAATTTCAAGCCTCTGCCTCTAACCCTAGGAAGCCCTTTGCCACCTTCTCCTCCCTGCTGAATCCCCCTCCTCCCCCCCCTGCCTCATCCCTCTCTGTGGACGACTTTGTCAACCATTTTGAAAAGAAGGTTGACGACATCCGATCCTCATTTATTAAGTCAAATGACACCGCTGGTCCTGCTCACACTGCCCTAACCTATACTTTGACTTCTTTCTCCCCTCTCTCTCCAGATGAAATCTTGCGACTTGTGACGGCTGGCCGCCCAACAACCTGCCCGCTTGACCCTATCCCCTCCTCTATTCTCCAGACCATTTCCGGAGACCTTCTCCCTTACCTCACCTCGCTCATCAACTCATTCTTGACCGCTGGCCATGTCCCTTCCGTCTTCAAGAAAGCGAGAGTTGCACCCCTCCTCAAAAAACCTACACTCGATCCCTCCGATGTCAACAACTACAGACCAGTATCCCTTCTTTCTTTTCTCTCCAAAACTCTTGAGCGTGCCGTCTCTAGCCAACTCTCCTGCCATCTCTCTCAGAATTACCTTCTTGATCCAAACCAGTCAGGTTTCAAGACTGGTCATTCAACTGAGACTGCTCTTCTCTGTGTCACGGAGGCTCTCCGCACTGCTAAAGCTAACTCTCTCTCCTCTGCTCTTATCCTTCTAGACCTATCCGCTGCCTTTGATACTGTGAACCATCAGATCCTCCTCTCCACCCTCTCCGAGTTGGGCATTTCCGGCGCTGCTCACTCTTGGATTGCGTCCTACCTGACAGGTCGCTCCTACCAGGTGGCGTGGCGAGAATCTGTCTCCGCACCACGTGCTCTCACCACTGGTGTCCCCCAAGGCTCAGTTCTAGGCCCTCTCCTATTCTCTCTATAAACCAATTCACTTGGCTCTGTCATATCCTCACATGGTCTCTCCTATCATTGCTACGCAGACGACACACAAGTAATTTTGTGTGATAACCAGGTGGCGAATCGCATATCTGCATGTCTGGCAGACATATCAGTGTGGATGTCGGATCACCACCTCAAGCTGAACCTCGGCAAGACAGAGCTGCTCTTCCTCCCGGGGAAGGACTGCCCGCTCCATGATCTCGCCATCACGGTTGACAACTCCATTGTGTCCTCCTCCCAGAGTGCAAAGAACCTTGGCGTGACCCTGGACAACACCCTGTCGTTCTCCGCTAACATCAAAGCGGTGACCCGATCCTGCAGGTTCATGCTCTACAACATTCGCAGAGTACGACCCTACCTTTCACAGAAAGCGGCACAGGTCCTAATCCAGGCACTTGTCATCTCCTGTCTGGATTACTGCAACTCGCTGTTGGCTGGGCTCCCTGCCTGTGCCATTAAACCCCTTCAATTTATCCAGAACGCTGCAGCCCGTCTGGTGTTCAACCTTCCCAAGTTCTCTCATGTCACCCCGCTCCTCAGCACACTCCACTGGCTTCCAGTTGAGGCTCGCATCTACTACAAGACCATGGTGCTTGCCTACGGAGCTGTGAGGGGAACGGCACCTCCGTACCTTCAGGCTCTGATCAGTCCCTACACCCAAACGAGGGCACTACGTTCATCCACCTCTGGCCTGCTAGATCCCCTACATCTACGGAAGCACAGTTCCTGCTCAGCCCAGTCAAAGCTATTCGCTTCTCTGGCACCCCAATGGTAGAATAAGCTCCCCCACGATGGCAGGACAGCGGAGTCACTGACCACCTTCCGGAGACACTTGAAACCCTACCTCTTTAAGGAATACCTGGAATAGTATAAAAGTAATCCTTCTTCCCCCACCCCCCATAAAAAAAATAAAAGTGGTTGTCCCACTTGCTATCATAAGTTGAATGCACCAATTTGTAAGTCGCTCTGGATAAGAGCGTCTGCTAAATGATGTAAATGTAAATGTAATGCTTGTGGGAGCACAGTGCATGAACATAGCCTTTTTCCCCTACAGTTGATCTTCTTTGCCTAGCTCCTGTGCCAAGTTGAAAGTCATTGTATTGTGTGTCAACACTCTCTTTCCAAAATGGCCACCTCTGCTCACCCTCGTAGCGCAAGTTGCCCATGTGTAGGATGGCCGCCAGTAGTTTGGAGATCTCCCAGTTCTCTATCTCTGTGAACATCAGCACCTTCATGGCCAACAGGATGCTGGAGTACTCCTTCAGGTCGTCACGGCTGTTACACTTTGTACAGTTCCCCTGGAGAGGGACACACACATATGCATAGGTTTACATACAGTATACGCTGGGAGCTATACACACGCACAAGGACGGAAGGATGCACGTAGGACTGTTGCGGTGACCATTTAACCGCCACACCAGCAGTCATGCATCATGACCGCAGTAAAATTCCACATGACCGTTGAGTCACGTAATCTCCTCTTATGCACTCTGGACATGCTTGGCAGTACCCAACTCGCTAACGACCATCAGGTCGCTAAAGGCCTGGTATTCAGGGCTCTATAGTCCCTCTAACCACTTTGACATCATTGCAAATGCAATCAAAAATCACATCAAAAATTATCATCAAAACAGTATTGTACTTTTAAAACTCACCTCACTGTGATGATCAATTTGAAGAAAGAAGTTCAACAGCAGGTTGAAACTGAGTGGAAATCATGGTCGTTGTGGATGTTGTTTCAAAGCCTAACACAATGAAATTCAAAACCCCCATACGCATATTAGAGCTTATGCATAGGCCTATATAATGTATGAGCCCAAGGCTGAAAAAACCCCAGAATTAAAATAATGATTGTGTAGTTATTATACAATACATAGCCTACCACATTCTACGCATTGCAGACATTTTTAAAACTGATTTAAGATGCCAGTTTGCATTGTTCTGTGAAGGGAGTAGTACACAGCGTTGTACGAGATCTTCATTTTCTTGTCAATTTCTCACATAGAATATCCTTCATTTCTCAGAACAAGAATAGACTGACGAGTTTCAGAAGAAAGTTATTTGTTTCTGGCCATTTTGAGCCTGTAATCGAACCCACAATTGCTGATGCTCCAGATACTCAACTAGTCTCAAGAAGGCCAGTTTTATTGCTTCTTTAATCAGCACAACAGTTTTCAGCTGTGCTAACATAATTGCAAAAGGGTTTTCTAATGATCAATTAGCCTTATAAAATGATCAACTTGGAGTAGCAAACACAACGTGCCATTGGAACACAGGACTGATGGTTGCTGATAATGGGCCTCTGTACGCCTAAGTAGATATTCCATTAAAAATCAGCCGTTTCCAGCTACAATAGCCATTTACAACATTAACAATGTCTACACTGTATTTCTGATCAATTTGATGTTATTTTTATGGACAAAAAAATTGCTTTTCTTTCTAAAACAAGGACATTTCTAAGTGACCCCAAACTTTTGAACGGTAGTGTATGTTTTGATTTCTAAGACATTCTGAAGGTTTGTATCATTCACAACTAAAGTTGCCAAATAACTCTAGATTTAGCATATAGGACCTGTTTCAAATGATCACTTCTATGCTCAACATAGCCGCTTCATATGCGCACTCGCTCCAGAATGAGAAAAATATCCTTTCTATTTTATTCAGTTAAGTTCAATTATATTCTTCTTACAATAAAATCATATAATATAAAATAATTACACAGTACTTATAAGCAAGCATATCTTGTCTGCTAAATGAACAAGTCTACAGCCTATGGCATGACGCATAGCCAGATAACATACAGTAGGCCAACTCATATTGTTCTTCTGAAATACATTTTCTTCATATCATAATGTTCCTTTAGACCTGCCTAAAATAAATAATGGATTGATTGTGATGGTGTATATTAAATTGATTTATCAGACTTGTTTAAATGTAGATGTTCCAAAGGCTTGCATCAGCAGCTTGCATGCGGCTTGTACGCGTGGAGGCCTGGAGATGCTAAACATGATTATGTTAATTAACAGTCAATTACCGTGAGACCAGCAATCTTTTGCATGACAATAACCGGCTGACAAAATGCCATGACCACCACAGCTCTAGGTGCACGCACACTTGTGCACACACACAGTGTATACAAATATACCCTGGGAGTGCACACAGGACCTCTATACCAGGCGGTGTCAGAGGAAGGCCCTAAAAATTGTCAAAGACTCCAGCCACCCAAGTCATAGATTGTTCTCTCTGCTACTGCACGGCAAACGGTACCTGAGGGCTAATTCTGGGACCAAAAGGCTCCTGAATAGCTTCTACCCTCAAGCCATTAGACTGCTAAATAGTTAACCGGACTATCTACATTGACCTTTTTTGCTCTATGCACACAATGGACTCTACCCACACACTCACACATACTTACACTGACACTCCAACACATACACACAGGCACACATTTGCTGCTGCTACTGTTGATTATCTATCCTGTTGCCTAGTCGCTTTACGCCTACCTATATGTACATACAGTGGGGAAAAAAAGTATTTAGTCAGCCACCAATTGTGCAAGTTCTCCCACTTAAAAAGATGAGAGAGGTCTGTAATTTTCATCATAGGTACACGTCAACTATGACAGACAAAATTAGAAAAAGAAATCCAGAAAATCACATTGTAGGATTTTTTATGAATTTATTTGCAAATTATGGTGGAAAATAAGTATTTGGTCAATAACAAAAGTTTCTCAATACTTTGTTATATACCCTTTGTTGGCAATGACACAGGTCAAACGTTTTCTGTAAGTCTTCACAAGGTTTTCACACACTGTTGCTGGTATTTTGGCCCATTCCTCCATGCAGATCTCCTCTAGAGCAGTGATGTGTTGGGACTGTCGCTGGGCAACACGGACTTTCAACTCCCTCCAAAGATTTTCTATGGGGTTGAGATCTGGAGACTGGCTAGGCCACTCCAGGACCTTGAAATACTTCTTACGAAGCCACTCCTTCGTTGCCCGGGCAGTGTGTTTGGGATCATTGTCATGCTGAAAGACCCAGCCATGTTTCATCTTCAATGCCCTTGCTGATGGAAGGAGGTTTTCACTCAAAATCTCACGATACATGGCCCCATTCATTCTTTCCTTTACACGGATCAGTCATCCTGGTCCCTTTGCAGAAAAACAGCCCCAAAGCATGATGTTTCCACCCCCATGCTTCACAGTAGGTATGGTGTTCTTTGGATGCAACTCAGCATTCTTTGTCCTCCAAACACGACGAGTTGAGTTTTTACCAAAAAGTTATATTTTGGTTTCATCTGACCATATGACATTCTCCCAATCCTCTTCTGGATCATCCAAATGCACTCTAGCAAACTTCAGACGGGCCTGGACATGTACTGGCTTAAGCAGGGGGACACGTCTGGCACTGCAGGATTTGAGTCCCTGGCGGCGTAGTGTGTTACTGATGGTAGGCTTTGTTACTTTGGTCCCAGCTCTCTGCAGGTCATTCACTAGGTCCCCCCGTGTGGTTCTGGGATTTTTGCTCACCGTTCTTGTGATCATTTTGACCCCACGGGGTGAGATCTTGCGTGGAGCCCCAGATCGAGGGAGATTATCAGTGGTCTTGTATGTCTTCCATATCCTAATAATTGCTCCCACAGTTGATTTCTTCAAACCAAGCTGCTTACCTATTGCAAATTCAATCTTCCCAGCCTGGTGCAGGTCTACAATTTTGTTTCTGGTGTCCTTTGACAGCTCTTTGGTCTTGGCCATAGTGGAGTTTGGAGTGTGACTGTTTGAGGTTATGTACAGGTGTCTTTTATACTGATAACAAGTTCAAACAGGTGCCATTAATACAGGTAACGAGTGGAGGACAGAGGAGCCTCTTAAAGAAGAAGTTACAGGTCTGTGAGAGCCAGAAATCTTGCTTGTTTGTAGGTGACCAAATGCTTATTTTCCACCATAATTTGCAAATAAATACATTAAAAATCCTACAATGTGATTTTCTGGATTCTTTTTTCTCAATTTGTCTGTCATAGTTGACGTGTACCTATGATGAAAATTACAGGCCTCTCTCATCTTTTTAAGTGGGAGAACTTGCACAATTGGTGGCTGACTAAATACTTTTTTTCCCCACTGTACCTACCTCAATTTCCAGGTACCCCTGCACATCGACCTGGTACTGGTACCCCATGTATATAGCCAAGCTATCATTGCTCATTGTGTATTTATTACTCATGTTACAATTTGTTTTCTATTATTATATACCATTTTATTGTAGTCTGCATTGTTGGGAATGGCCCGTAAGTAAGCATTTCATTGTTAGTCTACACCTGTTGTATACAAAGCATGTGACAATTAAAATTTGATTTCACACACACACACACACACACACACAAAGATGCAAGTGCTCACGCGCACACACACTCACGCACGCACATAGCACACGCATGCACGCACACACACACACTACTCACCATGGTGAGGTAGGAGTAGTCAGTGGCGAGGCCCAGGCCAAGCTTGTTCTTCAGCTCTGGGGCCATGCCCCGCAGCATACAGTAGAATATGTGGTAGTTCCTCTCATCTGCAGCCTGGGGGGAGAGTAACAGCAGGATCATGTTCATTTGGTACAACATTTAATGAAACTGCCCAAATGGGAATCTGTCTGCGAACTTGAGACGTCTCCATTATGTACTGTTCTATTCTGGCCCCTGTATATCCCCTCCCCCCTGGACCCTTACCTGTCTGCAGACTCGGGACTTCTCCAGAAGGTACTGTTCTATCTTGGCCCCCTCGATGGCCCCGCTCTTGTTAAAGTGGATGTCGATGTACTTCCCAAAGCGACTAGAGTTGTCATTCCGAATAGTCTTAGCATTCCCGAACGCTGCATAGATTAAAGAATAAAGCTCTGAGTTAGCGTAATAGATGCAGTTCAGTGAACCATTCTCGCGTGATAAATAACCTTGCCTGAGATCTGAAGACTTGTGTTGGCACCCCGAGCGAATGCCTAGGGCTTAAGCTCACAGGGCTAACAGTATTGTGGCATGCAGTATACCCGGGTTTGGAACCCTGGTCAGTCACATTAGCTAAGAGAGAGATAGACAGGATGTATACTATAGGGCTTTGCATCCTTTGCCAGTCCACATGTAGAGTACACAGATGGAAACTTTAGAAGGTGCAAATGAGGCATTAGACATGGATAAGAGGCCCAGTTGTCGTGTTAATTCTGGGTCACACCAGGTGTCATAGAAAGGTGAATTGATGCCCTGCATGGCTTAAGCTGTACACCAAACTGTCGGATCACTACTCAGAGGAAGGCCCTCAAAATTGTCAAAGACTCCAGCCACCCTAGTCATAGACTGTTCTCTCTGCTACCGCACGGCAAGCGGTACCGGAGTGCCAAGTCTAGGTCCAAAAGACTTCTCAACAGCTTCTACCCCCAAGCCATAAGACTCCTGAACAGCTAATCATGGCTACCCGGACTATTTGCACTGCCCCCCCCCACCCCATCCTTTTACGCTGCTGCTACTCTGTTAATTATTTATGCATAGTCACTTTAACTCTACCCACATGTACATATTACTTCAACTACCTCAACTAGCCGGTGCCCCCGCACATTGACTCTGCACCGGTACCCCCCTGTATATATAGCCTCCCTACTGTTATTATATTTTACTTCTGCTCTTTTTTTCTCAACACTTTTTTTGTTAAAAATAAATGCACTGTTGGTTAAGGGCTGTAAGTAAGCATTTCACTGTAATGTCTGCACCTGTTGTATTCGGCGCATGTGGCCAATACATTTGATTTGATTTGATTTGATTCATGGTCTGGAAGCTGTTTACTTCACCCCTGTACTAGTTCCAGGGGAAAGCGCGCAAGTCATACATCTGTCTAGCTGTCTTTCAAGGACTCTTTGAAGAATGCATTCCAAGTTCAGCTTTTCCTACTGTTAAGTGGAGTGGAACTGGAGAACCCAAGAGCAGACTCAGACGAGGAGATGGGATGACGTAACCAAGGTATTTATTGAAACAGTGGGGAAGATGGAGTGCAGGTCAGGGGAAACTGCTGGAAACCAGTGCGGAGGCTGAGGCTGGAGCGAGGGGGGTTGAGACAGGGTAAGCAGGTCCGGAGGGGAAACCCAGGGAGTAGTAGAGTGGGGGATCCAGGACAGAGTAGCAGGATGACGAGACGTGGGACTGGAGACAGAGACCAGAGTCAGAGCGGGCAGAACTGTAGCGGAGAGGAAAACAGCATCAGGCAAGGAAAACAGGCACAACAGGATAACAGGATCTGAATAGTAACACATGGCTAGAACCGTAGACTGACTGACAGGGGTTACAATCTAGCAGTGTGGAAGTGGCAGGACTGAGTATTTGTAGAGGTCTTGATTATGGAACAGGTTGCAGCTGGTGGGGATCTACTCTGACTCCAGCACACCTGCCTCCGCCCACACAATCACACAAACACACACAGAGAGAGAGAGAGAGGGAGAGGGAGAGAGGCGGCAGGTCAAGGAGACACAGAATGAGCAGTAGAGGGCGTTGCAGGAGCAGATGTGACACCTACACAGCTTCTGTGATTCTAGCCTCGTTAAAAATCATAAACAAACCCCAAAACTGCACCTGAGGCAGCTTGGAGTGAGTGTCTCTCTACATTCTACACAACACCACATTTGGCAGAGACAGACAGCAAGCACCCTAGCTATGAAATATCAGTGTTGAGTGGATGTAGTTAGTCTCATAGAATTCAATAGAACACTAGAATGGACATTGGCATCCAGGAAACATAACTACAAGATAGCAATCTTGGACTGTTTTTTCTTCTTCTCTCAATTAGACTGGTTTGGAATTTGACCAAGATGGCTGTCATTAATAGCCCATTCTAGTGTCTCATCTCTATGTTGAGTCTGACCTTCCAGTATGGGGTTGGCCTCCAGGACCTGTTGCTCTATCCAGGAGTGTTGTCCACTGATGGCTGCCAGGAACTGCAGGATCAACTTGGTGCTCTCTGTCTTACCGGCCCCAGACTCACCACTGAGGAACACAGGAGGAGATACAATATTTTTCTGTACAGATGCAGACAAGCAGACAGACAGGCGGACACCCATGCAGGCGCACACACGCACACGCACACACACAGAAACTCAAACACATGTACATTTAAATAGAGAAACACAATGCACACACACACACACCAATACAATACACTAACCTGATGATGCAGCACTGGTCCTTGTTGTTCCTCTGCATGTTGAAGTAGCAGTTGTCTGCGATGGCAAAGATGTGAGGTGGCATCTCCCCGATCTTCTTATTGGTGTACAGGCGGATCTGGTCTGGCGTGTAGATGGGCAGCAGCTGGTAAGGGTTTACTGCCACCAGAATTGACCCCGTGTAAGTCTGCAGGCAGAGGTCAAAGTCAAAAGATGAAATGGTCAAGGGTCATGCCAAGATCAGGGCAACAATGTCATCTGTGAGGATTTAGTGATAGCTTGATTTATCAACAGCGATACCAAGATTTGTCGCTTTCTTTCACTGTGATTAGGGTAGTCACTAGGCTTGTGATCACTGAGATTATGTGTTGTAAGCCTGATGAAAACTGATCATTTAAATTAGAGCTACAAAATGATTGGAAGTTCAAGTTCATGAACTGAATTTAGGCTGAAAATCACCTTATTGTGCATAATCTAGACATAATAATCAGTCATAATAGCCCATGATTTGTTGCACCTCCAAGCCCAGGCCAAAGCTGTGGTGTGTTCTAAAGGCCCTAAAGGCTCATGTGTGTTGAACATTTACGCTTCGGTGGTGAAAGCACACTTAACAAACTGGATCTAAGGTTAAGCCTGAAGCAGAGGCCAGCCTTCAGCCTAGCAGAGATTATAGCCATTCATTCAGTGACCGCGAAGAAAAGGAAAGTAGCAGAAGTGCTAGCATTAATGTCATGGGCTAGCATGGGCTAGCTTGTTAGCATGTTGCTTGTTCACAGATTATTTATTTTTTTGCTTGCTTCTGTAGTTTGTACTCACCCTTCCTCCACAATTTGTCTATACAGAGAAATAGGGAGGGAGATGAAGAGGAAGAGTGAGAGGAAAGAACCATAAAAAATAAACTGCCACAAGTTGATGAGGGACCAACTGGGACACACACACAGGGGCTGGCTCTCAATACTCTATAACAGCTTCCTTAACCCCCAGTACCACATATGTCACAATGGACTGGACATGTTTCCATCATGTGTCCTGCCAGAACAGTGATACTGGAGGAAAGGACATGTGGAGAGGAAACTGTTTCAAACTATTGAGACTTAGCCAGGCAGGTAAGATAAGGAACCAGTGGGGGGGTTGTGGCCAGGGGAAAAACATAACCAATATGCCAGCATAACCATATAAGAAAGTAAGTCAAATAACCACACAGACAAATCCTATAACAGTCCATCATACATCAACAACATGAGCTACACATCACTAAACAAGGTCACTAGGTTTTATAGAATACGTTCTAAACCACACTTCCTTGTTATTTGAAGGACTCATACAATATAAAATGATGGTCCTGTAGTGGTACCAAAGGCGAGCAGACAGTGTTGCAGGGGTGACTCACATAGATGACACGCTCGTTGTAGCGGATGAGCAGGTTGCGCAGGATCCCGGCCTCGTTGAGGTCCCCCAGACGGATCATGTCCTCCACCCCGTGGATGGAGGTGGGATGCATGGGCTTAATGTTGGTGGCATTCTGGGGCAAGATCCAGTGCTCCTGATGGGGGAACAGTTACAGTCACAGCCATTGAGGAACTATGGTGTCATAGGCTGCTGTGTGTCCATGTCGGTTTGTTAGATTAAGTAAAGGCCCTGTTTGAATCCTTCCTTCCTTGAAGTAATCAATGATATAACATCTCTTGGTGTAAGCAAGCTTTCCATGGCATTACTTTCAATTATGTCATGTAATAATGATTACTTAAAGGAAAGGAGGAATGGGAGATGCATTTCAGGAGTATTCGAACAGGGCCAAAGTCTTGTTTCGTCAACGTCGCGTCAATGTTTTGTCAAAGTATTGTCACCGTCTTGTAATGTCTTGTCAATGTCTTGTCAATGTCTCATTTTGTGTGGACTTACCCTCCCCTCGTCGTCCAGCACCTGGATCTGTCCCGAGTCACAGAGCTTGACCAAGGCTCCCACCGGGACATCGAACTCCCGGCCCGTCTTAAGGTCCAACCAGACATAGTCCCCCTGGAACGCAACCACAAACACAACCAGTGTTGAATACATTACATTTGCCATTCCAATATGTTACGAACATGATTTCAATATATTGTCCATTAGGGGTGGGCCTAGCTCTGGTCCAGGATGTGATTTTTGTGTTGTTTTTTTGCCGCACATTACGCCAAAGGTGGTTTGAAATGCATTTTAAATTTGCAAGAATATGGACCTGTCGTCAATTTCAAACCACCTTTGTTCAAATTTTCTGAAGTACAGACTTTATGAGAATGTGATTACATTACAATGCGACACAATAGTAATATAATAAAATCTACTAGTAACATCTCACTCTGCCAACAGACTCAAAAGTCTGTTCTAAGGTCACGTTAATTAGTGGAGCAATATCACACTTAATGCACCTCATAATCCCTCCTGACACAATATTATTTTTCCTACATCAAAGTTATTTTCTGTGCACTTCCTAAAATAACCAAATCTGTAAAGATTAGAAGATCAATCCAAATAAAATAAAATAATAAAGAAGGTTGGCTAATTTGAAGTCTGCCAGTCCGTCCAATAAGGGAAATTAGGTTGATGTAGGCTTAGCCTCGTCCAACTGCGGACTTTATAGGAAATGATGTAACTTATCACTTGTTGCTAGGAGGAGGTGAAGCTGTTTCGAGAAGGTTTGAATATTTTGAAAATGCATCCTTCCCTCCTTGTTATAATATAATATGCCATTTAGCAGACACTTTTATCCAAAGCGACTTACAGTCATGCGTGCATACATTTTTAGGTATGGGTGGTACCGGGGATCAAACCCACTACCCTGGCATTACAAGCGCCATACTCTACCAATTGAGCTACATCACTTGTTATCACTCTAAATTATGATTGGTGAAAGCAAGGCCTATGCCACTTTACAAACCTCCCATGCCAAATCAGTGATTACTCCAATGTTTGGGAGGCAAAGTAAACAGATAAACAAAATCTTATAAGAGGGCTAGGGGGAGCAGCCTACTGTAAATCCCTGCTGTCAATCAAGGTGAGATTAGGAAATCAGCCCCAATCAGAGAATGGGCTTGGTCATATCTTAGTGTTAAGCTGCCATGTTGTTTTTATTGTCCCCCACGATGGAATCGAGGGGGGGACTGTGGATCTGTCTCCGTACCTCAGACAGCACTGGCCTGATTTGAACTAAACTTGGGTGAATGATGTGTCTTGCCATAGAGATCCGTCAATTACAAAATTACCCTGATTGTCCCAAGGCGGGAGCTATAGTAATGAACTGAAATGTGTTAGTCACATGCGATATCTCAATTGGGCCAAGGGGGCATTCGTGGGGGATGACATGTTTACTGTTGTTTTGTTTTAACACGCTGGACACACACTGACCGCACTGTCATTCCATCTCTCACAAACCACCAAACCACATGTTGACCCAATGAACCGGACAACAACAACACATTTAGTACCGAATCAATCAAAGAAAGCACCATTAATTTTCCAGAATAAGTCAAAAATATTAGTTTTGCTCTACACCAAAACATGTTTATGTTCTTATTGAGTAGAGTTTCTTTTCATTGAGTAAATTAAACCAAATGTGCATTGCTATAAGAATGATTTTGACTCCCCAAAACCCAGTTACCAGCTTTGCTAGAAAAAGATGTTGTTAGCACTAAAAAACATCAGATATTGCATTGCAAAACCAAACTGAGGTGAAACGTCCATGTCACTATCCCTCCGTCTAGACAACACAAATGTCTTGCTGAGGGCATGAGATGCATGATTCATGGCTAGGCTCTTGACATTGAGGTAGCCGACTCCTTAAAGAGATAGTTCAGAGATTTGACATATTTTAATATTTGTTTCCTTATCTTGAAAGCCGTCTATGGACGAGACGTGACTGCAATCCACACTCTATTTTTGTCAAACTAGCCACACCAAACAAAATTTTTTATCGATTAACTATCCCTTTAAAAACCTGGATAAAGTGATATTTAAAGTCCCACAAAGCCTGTCTGACTAATGATGGGAGACTGAGGGTGCCTGTTATCTCATGCTATGTCTGGCATTTTAATGTGTTTTAATGTGGCCTCTGGTGGGCCAGCTGATAACACACCATAGCCCCTATTCTTTTAGCATGTGAATTGAGTCTCACCTAAAAAGGTTGTCCACAGGGTGTGTGTGTGTGTGTGTGTGTGTGTGTGTGAGTGTGAGTGTGAGTGTGTATGTTTGAGAGGGAGAACGAGTGAGAAATAAGGTATTCTACTCTGTACCTGTTGCAGAATGACCATGGTTCAGCTTCCGGTTAATTCCAGGACATTAGAAGTCACCATGTGAGGCTCCTGGAATAGAAAAAAAGTCATTCTAGACATGCATATCAGACCTACAGTACATATATGCACACTTAGAAACTGGCCCAGCGGGGATTTGAACTACCACTGCTGGGGGGCATATGCAGTCCATAGGCAGTTGTGTTGACCACTAGACCAACCTCTGGCACAGTCTTACTAATGGTAAACATTCACCACAGGGGTTCTCTCTATACTGTGGTTCTCATGGGACCGATGGCTTGAAGGTGAGTCTATTGTCCTGTGGTGACTGGTGGACCAGACCCCACACTGTCTGGGCCTAGAGGAATACCACTTTAATCAATTGGAATTAATGTGTATTAAACGATAAACCTTTCTGCCCACGGAGACCGAGGGTACACACATATGCTTGTTGTCAGACCCTCCATCACATTGCAAGATTAAAGACATTACTGTACATAAATCAAAATGTCCCCAAAGCAGTTGTCATTGGAAGTAATGTGTAGTATGGCTATGTCTGAAATGGCATGGCACCATATTCCCGATATATAGTGAATTACTGACAGCCATAGTCATTGAGGTAGTGCACTAAATAGGGAATAGGGTGCCATTTCAGGCTATGACTTCTGCAGATGTCTTCAGGACTGATCATCCATTGCACAGGGGCGTTTTGACCTGTGCTCTGGTCCGATTCACTTCCCTTCTCTTAAATGTGCACTCATTCACTCCTTATTAGGGATTTAAAAGCATTTCAAACAACGGGTGGTTTGGAATTCCCATTGTTAGTCTATCCTGCCCATGATACACTAGACAACATACACATGGCCACATTCATAAAAAGTGCCATTACTTACATCGTTACCTAGCAACACACTACTACTACTACTTTTACAGATCCACTGTCTCATCTGCCCAGCCATGCAATTCATAAACTTGATCTCCACTGTAAAAAGCATCTAGACATTATACATTTACATTTTAGCAGACGCTCTTATCCAGAGTGACTTACAGTTAGTGAGTGAATACATTATTTTTTTATTTTTCATACTGGACCCCGTGGGAATCGAACCCACAACCCTGGCGTTGCAAACACCATGCTCTACCAACTGAGCTACATCCCTGCCGGCCATTCCCTCCCCTACCCTGGGCCAATTGTGCGCCGCCCCATGGGTCTCCCGGTCGCGGCCGGCTACGACAGAGCCTGGATTCGAACCAGGATCTCTAGTGGCACAGCTAGCACTGCGATGCAGTGCCTTAGACCATTGCGCCACACTCTGACATGTGCAACATTGTTGCAATATTGACATTCAATATTCTTTGTGTCCCATAATAATGAACGTATCAGGAGTCAGGACGAGACAGACAGGCAGGCAGTTTTTCTCAGCCAGTCGAAATCATGAATCAGCATCAGTTTTACAATATATACAAAGAAATGTCAATAGAAAAAAACAGGTAAAATGAAATGAAGCTAGTTTGCTGTCTTTCCAGCTTCAGTCTGGCGTGATTGTGTTAGCTGTGTAGTTGGCTAGCTAGCAAAGGGGGAAGAGCCTCCATAGCAACCATTCTTGTTTGTTATAGCAACCTGCAAAGTTCTGGAACGATCAACCAGCGCATGGGTAGTTTTGCTTTACATGGCAGTCAATACAAATAGAACTAACGACCATAGAACATCTAAAATTGCACTTGACAACCAGTGGTTGAAGGTAGCATCACGATTTGTACCAAAATATATGGAGGGTTTGGGAAAGAATCTTGCTTTTAAATGCTGGTAACCCGTTGTATAAAAGCAATAATACACACGAGTCCATGTGTTATGATATTTTTATCATGGCTGTGGTGGTCTACGCCACTTGGCTTCGCCTCATGTCTATGACCAAGTCACAGCCATGATAAAAATGTCATAACACATGGCCTTTCATGTATTATTGTTTAAAGGTGCTACACATCGGATTTCTTTGAATTTTTGCATTGTAATTTCAGAAAATGTCCATAATATATCTGCAGTAATAGTGGAATGATAGTGTTTCACAGTATTACTTACACAAAAGTGTTGTGATTGGCTGTGATATTCGCCTATTGATTTCTCCCTCCGGAGTGGCATCTGTTTTCAAAATGGGAAAGCTGTTCTTACTTTGTGGCTGTGTTATCTAGTGGAAATCGCTCTGCAATTTCCTGGTTTCTAAAATTCTACACTGTTCGCTCAATTTCAGTTTCTGTGAGAAAACTAAATCACTGTGAAACATATTTTCAGAAGAAAAAATATTGTTTTTACAGTTGTTTGTAGGCTAAATACTATGGGCTCGAGGGTGTTTCCACCATATATCTTACACCTGTGACCTTTAAATACATGAGGGAGAGTGAACAAGTGCACGTCATGGAGATGGGGAGAGAATCGGAACGAAAGCCAGTTCCCTGATCTCACACACACCGCCAAACAAACATACACTATCATTGTAATCCACAAGTAAACTGTCTAATGAAATTAGGCTCTGGCTGAGAAAGCCAGATCAGGCAGCTATTATTTCAGATCTCCATGACTACAGCTAGTAGTCTGAATGAAAAGACCCCCTCTCTCTTTGATCCCAGTGAGCATAACTCTGACCTGTCACCTGACTAACACACACACACAACAAAGACGCTGACTAACCTTTCAAATACCCTAGTAGTACGGACTTCCTCCAATTGTGGTTATTACGGTTAACAAAGAAGGAATGACGCACCCACTAAGAAATAATTAACAAAACCGCCAATCTGCATGTAGTGGATTGTCCACAAAGGGATACATTTCAAACAATCACAATATAAAACCCGTCCTTCACTATATAGTCAATGCAAATAGTTACAAATAAATAAGAGTCAGCAGAATGCAAGTGTTTACTTTAATATTCAATGTAGAGACACATTAGCCTGGTCCTAATGTGCATTGATTGGCATGACAAGTACAAACAGATCTGGGACCAGGCTAGAGACACATCAACACCCAAAAGGCTCATGATTAAAGGAGACAGAGTGAGATGACTGTATTTGGCTGTCAGACAGTACAGAAGCTTTGGGCCAGTATTTATAAAGCTTCTCAGAGTAGGAGTGCCTATCTAGGATCTTTCCATATGATATTATTCATTATTATATAAAATGCTAAACTGATCTTAGATCAGCACTTTTACTCTGAGATGCTTTGTGGATACGGGCCCTGATCCTAGATCATGACTCCTACTCTGAGACGCTTCAACTTTGGACCCTGGGCATTCTGGTCATGTGATTTCCAGTGTCAGTTGCTGCTGTTAAGGAAACCAGGGTGGTGTCTATCTATGTATCTCATAATGCAACCCCCCTTCAAAATACATTAAAACATTTACATTAAAGATACATAAAGTATGTGTGTCTAAAATTGCATTGAAGCAACTGTGCCATTAGGCACCATTCATATACTTGGAATTACCATGACCTGTACAGGTATGGGAAACGCTAAAGAAGTCTATACAGGTACTTATATACAAGAATGTCTCATCTTGTTCTTGTGTAATACCAGTGCAAATAATCGTCCTCATACAGGGCACCATTTCATTGGACATCTTCACACTTTATATTAGTGTCGCAGTAGCAGCTGGGTTAAGCGCAGCGTCATGCCTTAGCCATGTGGCTCAGCTGGTCATGTAGTCAGGTGAGCGAGGGCAGGAGGAAAAGAGGGGAGGAGGGGAGGAAACGAGGAGGGGGTAAGAAGTCTAGAGGTTGGGGGAGGGTCAGGCCTTTAAGGGATTAATCAGATTCCTGGGGCTAATCTCGGTGCTTATACAAACTATCATTTAATATTGATTGCTGAATCATATCCTGCCTAACGGCAGCCCCTCATTTGGCTGCCTCGGGATCAAGCCTTATTTATATGTATATGTATGGTAGCCATTTTGGCTCCATAGCCATCTACAGTGGGCACAGGGGGCATGGTCTGGGTTCATTTCAGTACCTAGCTCCTTTCCCTAGGCTCTACCCTTTTTAGTTTCTACAGAATGTGAAGGATTTCCTCAAGACGTGACGCTTGGCATTCAGGCCAAAGAGTTCAATCTTGGTTTCATCAGACCAGAGAATCTTGTTTCTCATGGTCTGAGTCCTTTAGGTGCCTTTTGGCAAACTCCAAGCGGGCTGTCATGTGCCTTTTACTGAGGAGTGGCCACTCTACCATAAAGGCCTGATTGGTGGAGTGCTGCGGAGATGGTTGTCCTTCTGGAAGTTTCTCCCATTTCCACAGAGGAACTCTGGAACTCTCTCAGAGTGACCATCAGGTTCTTGGTCACCTCCCTGACCAAGGCCCTTCTCCCACGATTGCTCAGTTTGGCTGGGCGGCCAGCTCTAGGAAGAGTCTTGATGGTTCCAAAGTTCTTCCATTTAAGAATGAAGGAGGCTACTGTGTTCTTGGGGACCTTGATTGCTGCAGACGTTTTTTAGTACCATCCCCCAGATCTGTGCCTCAACACAATCCTGTCTCGAAGCTCTACGGACAATTCCTTCGACCTCATGGCTTGATTTTTGCTTTGACATGCACTGTCAACTGTGGGACCTTATATAGACAGGTGTGTGCCTTTCCAAATCATGTCCAATCAATTGAATTTACCACAGCTGGACTCCAGTCAAGTTGTAGAAACATCTCAAGGACGATCAATGTAAACAGGATGCACCAGAGCTCAATTTGGAGTCTCATAGGAAAGGGTCTGAATACTTATGTAAATAAGGTATTTTCAGTTTTTTGTTTAGATTTCAAACAATCTGTTTTCACTTTGTCATTTTTGGGTATTGTGTGTAGATTTGAGGTTTTTTATGTATTTAATCCATTTTAGAATAAGGCTGTAATGTAACAAAATGTGGAAAAAGTCAAGGGGTCTGAATACTTTCCGAATGCACTGTATCTGTAAGGTCCCTCAGTCAAGCAGGGAATTTCAAACATGGATTCAACCACAAAGACCAGGGAGGCTTTCCGATGCCTCGCAAAGGGCACCTATTGGTAGGTGTAAAAAAATAAAAAAAATAAAAATGGAATATCCCTTTAGCATGGTGAAGTTACTAATTACTCTTTGGATGGTGTATCAATACACCCAGTCACTATAAAGATACAGGTGTCCTTCCTTACTCAGTTGCCGGAGAGGAAGGAAACTGCTCAGGGATTTCACCATGAGGCCAATGGTGACTTTAAAACAGTTACAGAGCTTAATGGCTGTGATAGGAGAAAAATGAGGATGGATCAACAACATTGTAGTTACTCCACAATACTAACCTAAATGACAGAGTGAAAAGAAGGAAGCCTGTATAGAATACAAATATTCCAAAACATGCATCCTGTTTGCAATAAGGCACTAAAGTAAAACATTTAAAAAATGTGGCAAATAAATTAACTTTATATCCTAAATACAAAGCGTTATGTTTGAGGCAAATACAACACATCACTGAGTAACATTCTTCATATTTTCAAGCATGGTGGTGGCTGCATCATGTTATGGGTATGCTTGTCATCGGCAAGGACTGGGGAGCTTTTTAGGATAAAAAGAAACGGAATAAAGCTTAGCACAGGCAAAACCCTAAAGGAAAACCTGGTTCAGTCTGCTTTCCAACAGACACTGGGAGACTAATTTCCGTTTCAGCAGGACAATAACCTAATACACAAGGCCAAATATACACTGGAGTTGCTTACCAAGACCACATTGAATGTTCCTGAGTGGTCTAGTTACAGTTTTACTTAAATCGACTTGATAATCTATGGAAAGACTTGAAAATGGCTGTCTAGCAATGATCAACAACCAACTTGACAGAGCTTGAATAATTTTAAAACAAATAATATTGTACAATCCAGGTGTGCAAAGCTCTTAGAGACTTACCCAGAAAGACTGACAGCTGTAATCGTTGTCAAAGGTTATTCTAACATGTATTGACTCAGGGGTGTGAATACTTATTTCTGTATTTTATTTTTAATACATTTGCAAACATTTCTAGAAACATGTTTTCACTTTTTCGTTGTGGGGTATTGTGTGAGAGAGAAAAAATTGAGTTAATCCATTTTGAATTCAGGCTGTAACACAACAGAATGTGGAATAATTCAAGGGGTATGAATACTTTCTGAAGACACTGTACAGTGGGGTCTGAAATTGGATGGTGGACCATTCTTGATACACACGGTAAACAGTCGAGTGTGAAAATACCAGCAGCGTTGCAGTTCATGACACACTCAAACCGGTGCGCCTGGCATCTACTACCATACCCCATTCAAAGAAACTTAAATACTTTGTCTTGCCCATTCAACCTCTGAATGGTACACATACACAATCCAATTGTCTCAAGGCTTGAAAATCCTTCTTTAACCTGTCTCCTCTCCTTCATCTACACTGATTGAAGTGGAGTTAACATGTGACATCAATAAGGGATCATAGCTTTCACCTGGATTCACCTGGTCAGTCAATGTCATAGAAAGAGCAGGTGTTCTGTATGTTTTGTATACTCAGTGTATACCATGTGGCCTCTAAATTAAAGTAGCATTTTGGAGCACAACACACTCTCAGATTAGCTGTTGAGCCTTCTGGCATTAGAGAGATTCCACACTTTAGCCCTAGAGTATGTACTGTATGGGTGTTTGTTTGTGTGTGTGTGTGTGTGTCCAATCTATGTATGCACAGCAATAGGAAGAAGAGGAGCAGATGTTTCAGGTTTAACTCAACCCCTACCTACCTAGCCCATTCATAGATGCTAACTACCTTTAGCGCCTATTGATGAAAGTATCTTCTTCCCAGGGGGCTTTTGTTAAGAGGCCGGACATTTGCTCTAAACGTTAACACGCATCGCTTGCATATCATCAAGAAATCATTTTCTAAAAGCAAAAGGTTAAATTACTGCACACCTTTATAGGGTTAGGGTTAGTGTTCGCACACGGCCATATCTCAATGTTACAGCGCTTGTTTTATGAAAGACAGACGGAAGACAGAAGCGACCACCTGTGCTAATTAGCTATCTAGTGTGCTCCAAACACCTGTGTGTAAGCATAACTGGGGAGGAGGTGTAGTTCGTCAACTGGAGGCACACCCAGTGTATGGATCTGTGCAAATCTGCTACAGCAAGCGTTTATTTTTTTGAAAGACTCATTCTCGCTGATATGAAAGATAAGGGCAATATGTTTAGAAAACCGTATCATAATCAATGGTTATTGACGTTTCTAAACGTTAAAACATAGCGTCGGGATTGTAGTTCACTTGGAGCCAAGCGTGGGCGAAGCTAACTGCTGAAAACTCTAGGGAGAAGGCAGAATGTCACCTAGGGTTTCTGAGATCTACCCCCTACCCAGAAGGCATATTTATGAACATGAAGAACCCTGGAAAGATGTCATAGTTTGGTTATAACCTTGGTGGTTTTGTCAACTGTTAATGATTAAAAGCGTAATTCTTATGATTGTTAACACAATCCTTCCTCAACAAGTTTAGGACCAAGATGGTACGTGACTGTGACTTTGAAACAACTCGGCTAGCTCGTTCTCATGTCCATACAGATACAGCAGCTTCACTGAACAATGTAGGCTTACTCAATGAAGCCATTTCAACTGGATCTGAACTACATCTCAGTTTGGTAAGTAGTCTTCCAGTTCTCTGATAGGAAGAATCTTCTACCGAAATAGTCACTATGACCCAGGAACAGAGGAGGCCGGTGCAGGGTCATATTCATTAGTGCACACCGTAGCAAAACGTTTACAACTGAAAAAGAAAACAAGAGTTTTGGCCCGTTTACTTCTGTTTGGTTCCTAGTAAATACGACCCAGTTAGGAAGGGGAGAATTGTCTGAGCTGTTATTCCATCTCACCAACAACACTCACCATGACCCAGGAAGTAAACACACAGACGGTGACCTGAGAGGCTTTGAGGAGTCATGTAGGCCGACTAATATTGAATCCAAAACCAGCATCTTTGTTGACAATATCAAGACCAGACCATAAAATACTTCCAAGCACCCTGTTAACATCAATGGCCGAAGTCCTCCTTAAAAAACGACACGCACACGGAAATCTAGAACTTTGATACCTTAAACGCCAACTTCAAACGCCTTTTCACTTTCTCATTCTCACTCACAATCCTACCAGTTTATACGTTACTAGGGTCATTTAATCATATTTTACAAACTTGATTTAATCAAAAAAGTACAAACACATGTTCTGGCAACACACACACACACCCTCCCACCCACCACACACACACGCACAGAAAGAGTCATGTTATGTTTCTCTAAGTGAGAGTATAAATGGTCCCCTTTGAGGCATGGCACGGAGGGAGCATGCAGTGGGCTTGAGCTGGCTGTGAGCAAAGAGCAAGCCGTAAGAGGATTTTGGGTAACTAATGCTTGAGGAAAGGCGCCAACACTGTGCCCTGGGACAGCTAAGCCCTGAGCCCTGACTGCTTTATGTCATTTACTTCCTTACTTACCACTCAAGACACTCCGGTTCCTCTTTCCTTGTCCCTCTCTTCCACTCTGGTAAGTTCAGGTAACAGCCAGGTAGCAGATGAATCAATGGAAAGAAGCAGGGTGACCAAAAGAAAAGCTCTCTTCAAATCTTTCCGCAGTCTCTGTCTCTGTTTGTCCTCTCTCACTCTGTCACATGCTCTCCCCCTTCTCTTCTTCTTCTCTCTGAGGTACCTGTTGCTGTCTGGTAGAAGAGTGACTACAACCCCTCTCTCGCTCATTCAGTCGGCCCGCTGATCTCTATTAGCAGGGAGGCGGGCTTCATGCGCCACACAGGCACAGTGACCAGCCGCTCGGAAGGGAGGAGGGGGAAGGAGGGGAGAAGAGGAGGAGGATGGGGACTGAAAGGTCATGGGGTGGCAGGTGGTGCCAGACTGGTCAGGGTTGCTACAGACAGGGCTAGTCACTTGGCTGCTTAGACACAGGCAGCAGGGCTAGATGCTAGATACATATCTGCTCTCCTCCGCCCAATCACTTCCTCCATCCTGCACATATTGTCCCACAAAACACATTGTACTGTAATATATAGTGCCTTCAGAAAGTATTCATACCCTTTGACTTTATTACACATGTTTTGCTGTGTTACAGCCTGAATTCATAATTGATTAAATATAATTTCTCTCACTCATCTACACACAATACCCCATAATGACAAAGTGAAAACATGTTTTTAGACATGTCTGAATATTTTTGGTAATGAAATACAGAAATGTCATTTAAATACAGTACCAGTCAAAAGATTGGACACACCTACTCATGCAAGGGTTTTTCTTTATTTTTAAAATTTTTTACATTGTAGAATAATAGTGAAGACATCAAAACTATGAAAGAACACATATGGAATCATGTAGTAACCAAATAAGTGTTAAACAAATCAAAATATATTTTATATTTGAGATTCTTCAAATTGCCACCCTTTGCCTTGATGACAGCTTTGCACACTCTTGGCATTCTCTCAACCAGCTTCACCTAGAATGCTTTTCCAACAGTCTTGAAGGAGTTCCCACATATGCTGAGCACTTGTTGCCTGCTTTTCCTTCACTCTGCCGTCCGACTCATCCCAAACCATCTTAATTGGGTTGAGGTCGGGGAATGTGGAGGCCAGTTCATCTGATGCAGCACTTCATCACTCTCCTTCTTGGTAAAATAGCCCTTACACAGCCTGGAGGTGTGTTGGGTCATTGTCCTGTTAAAAACAAATGATAGTCCCACTAAACCCAAACCAGATGGGATGGCGTATCGATGCAGAATGCTGTGGTAGCCATGCTGGTTAAGTGTGCCTTGAATTCTAAATAAATCACAGACAGTGTCACCAGCAAAGCACCCCCACACCATAACACCTCCTCCTCCATGCTTTACGGTGGGAACTACACATGCGGAGATCATCCATTCACCCACACCGCGTCTCACAAAGACACGGCGGTTGGAACCCAACATTTCAAATTTGGACTCCAGACCAAAGGACACATTTCCACCGGTCTAATGTCCATTGCTCGTGTTTCTTGGCCCAAGCAGGTCTCTTCTTATTATTGGTGTCCTTTAGTAGTGGTTTCTTTGCAGCAATTAGACCAAGAAAGCCTGATTCACACAGTCCCCTCTGAACAGTTGATGTTAAGATGTGTCTGTTACTTGAACTGTGTGAAGCATTTATTTGGGCTGCAATTTCTGAGGCTGGTAACTCTAATGAACTTATCCTCTGCAGCAGAGGTAACTCTGGGTCTTCCATTCCTGTGGCGGTCCTCATGAGAGGCAGTTTCATCATAGCGCTTGATGGTTTTTGCAACTGCACTTGAAGAAACGTTCAAAGTTCTTGAAATGTTCCGTATTGATTGACCTTCATGTCTTAAAGTAATGATGGACTGTTGTTTCTCTTTACTTATTTGAGCTGTTCTTGCCATAATATGGACTTGGTCTTTTACCAAATAGGGCTATCTTCTGTATACCCCCCTACCTTGTCACAACATAACTGATTGGCTCAAACGCATTAAGAAGGAAAGAAATTCCACAAATTAACTTTTAAGAAGGCACACCTGTTAATTGAAATGCATTCTAGGTGAGTACCTCATGAAGCTGGTTGAGAGAATGCCAAGAGTGTGCAAAGCTGTCATCAAGGCAAAGGGTGGCTACTTTGAAGAATTTCAAATATAAAATATATTTTGATTCGTTTAACCCTTTTTTGTTACTACATGATTCCATATGTGTTATTTCATAGTTTTGATGTCTTCCCTATTATTCTACAATGTAAAGAAATGTACAAATAAAGGAAAACCCTTGAATGAGTAGGTGTGTCCAAACTTTTGACTGGTAGTGTATATAATGAGGCTGAAACGTAACAAAATGTGGAAAAAGGTGAAGGGGTCTGAATACTTTTCGAATGCACTGATATATCTGGGGAAGGGTATAACAATTTCTAGAGTGTTAAAAGTTTCCAAGAGAACAGTGGTCTCCATCATTGGGAAATTGAAAAAATATGGAACTACCCAGACTCTTCCTAGAGCTGGCCGTCCAACCAAACTGAGCAACCGGGCAAGAAGGACCTTGGTCAGGAAGGTGACCAAGAACCCAATGACCACTCTGACAGAACTACAGAGTGCCTTAGCTGAGATGGGAGAACCTGCCAGAAGGACCACAGTCTCTACAGCACGTCACCATTCTGGGCTTTATGGGAGAGTGGCCAGATGGAAGCCACTCCTGAGAAAAAGGAGATTGCAAAAAGGCACATGAAAGACTCTGAGCATAAGGCAATGGTCTGATGAGACACAAATGTTACTCTTTGGCCTGAATGCAAAGCGCTATGTCAGGAGAAAACCAGGCACAGCTCATCACCAGTCTACCAGTCTTACCGTGAAGCATGGTAGTGGCAGCATCATGCTATGGGGATGCTTTACAGCAGCAGGGACTGGAAGAATGGTAAGGTTAGTGAGAACAATGAATGGAGCCAAATACAGGCAAATCCTTGATGAGGACCTGCTTCAGAGTTTAAATGACAGACTGGAGGGCGAAGATTTACGTTCCAGCAGGACAATGACCCCAAGCATACAGCAAAAGCAACGCTGGAATGGCTTCAGAACAAGAATGTAAAAGTCCTTGAGTGGCCCAGCCAAAGACCAGACTTGAATCCCATTTTAAATCTGTGTAAAGACCTGAAGATTGCTGTTCACTGCCGCTCACCATCTAACTTAACAGATCTTGAGAAAATCTGCAAAGGAAGAATATCCCCAAATCCAGATCTGCAAAGCTGATACAGACATCAAAGCTGTAATCGCAGCCAAAGGTGCTTCTATATATATTCACCATAATCAGAACAGCGCCGGAAGAAGATGGCTGCCGTTTTACAGCCCTCTAACCAATTGTACTATTATGTGTGTTTTTCCGCGTTATTTGTAATTTATTTTGTACATAATGTTTCTGCCATCGTCTCTTATAACCAAAGAGAGCTTCTGGATATCAGGACAGCGATTACTCACCTCGCGTTGGACGAACACTTTTTCTTCAACGAGGCGTTCGCGAAGGATATTCTACAGACTCCCGACAAGGCCCAGATCCCCGTCATTCGCGTGAGGAAGAGACGGAGATATCGTGGACGCAGATCCGGGTGCCTTGTAAGGATCCGACGGCGAACGAGTAAACTGCCTCTCCCATCAATCCTATTAGCCAACGTTCAAGCTTTGGAGAATAAAATGGACGATTTAAGATTACGGTTATCCTACCAACGGGACATTAAAAACTGTAATATCTTATGTTTCACGGAGTCGTGGCTGAACGACGACAATGATAACATTCAGCTAGCAGGCTATACGCTACATCGGCAGGACAGAACGGCAGACTCGGGTAAGACGAGGGGTGGCGGTCTCTGTATATTTGTAAACAACAGCTGGTGCACAAAATCAAATACTAAGGAAGTCTCAAGGTTTTGCTCGCCTGAGGTAGAGTATTTTATGATAAGCTGTAGACCACACTATTTACCAAGAGAGTTTTCATCTATATTTTTCATAGCTGTCTATTTACCACCACAAACCAATGCTGGCATTAAGATTGCACTGAATGAGTTGTACAAGGCCATTAATCAACAGGAAAACGCTCATCCAGATGCATCCGCTCCTAGTAGCAGGGGACTTTAATGCAGGGAAACTTAAATCCGTTCTACCTAATTTCTACCAGCATGTTAAATGTGCAACCAGAGGGGAAAAAACTCTAGACCACCTTTACTCCACACACAGAGACGCATACAAAGCTCTCCCTCGCCCTCCATTTGGCAAATCTGACCATAACTCTATCCTCCTGATTCCTGCTTATAAGCAAAAACTGAAGCAGGAAGCACCAGTGATTCGGCTAATAAAAAAGTGGTCAGATGACGCAGATGCTAAGCTACAGGACTGTTTTGCTAGCACAGACTGGAACATGTTCCGGGATTCTTCAGACAGCATTGAGGAGTACACCACATCAGTCACTGGCTTCATCAATAAGTGCATCGATGATGTCGTCCCCACAGTGACCGTACGTACATACCCCAACCAGAAGCCATGGATTACAGGAAACATCCGCACTGAGCTAAAGGGTAGAGCTGCCGCTTTCAAGGAACGGGACTCTAACCCGGACGCTTATAAGAAATCCCGCTATGACCTCCGACGAACCATCAAACAGGCAAAGAGTCAATACAGGTCTAAGATTGAATCATACTACACTGGCTCTGACGCTCGTCGGATGTGGCAGGGCTTGAAAACTATTACAGACTACAAAGGGAAGCACAGCCGCGAGCTGCCCAGTGACACAAGCCTACCAGACGAGCTAAACCACTTCTATGCTCGCTTCGAGGCAAGCAACACTGAAGCATGCATGAGAGCACCAGCTGTTCCGGACGACTATGTGATCACGCTCTCCGTAGCCGATGTGAGTAAGACTTTTAAGCAGGTCAACATTCACAAGGCCGCAGGGCCAGACGGATTACCAGGACGTGTACTCCGAGCATGTGCTGACCAACTGGCAAGTGTCTTCACTGACATTTTCAACATGTCCCTGACTGAGTCTGTAATACCAACATGTTTCAAGCAGACCACCATAGTCCCCGTGCCCAAGAACTCTAAGATAACCTGCCTAAATGACTACCGACCCGTGGCACTGACGTCTGTAGCCATGAAGTGCTTTGAAAGACTGGTCATGGCTCACATCAACAGCATAATCCCAGAAACCCTAGACCCACTCCAATTTGCATACCGCCCCAACAGATCCACAGATGATGCAATCTCTATCGCACTCCACACTGCCCTTTCCCACCTGGACAAGAGGAACACCTACGTGAGAATGCTATTCATTGACTACAGCTCAGCATTCAACACCATAGTGCCCTCAAAGCTCATCACTAAGCTAAGGATCCTGGGACTAAACACCTCCCTCTGCAACTGGATCCTGGACTTCCTGACGGGCCGCCCCCAGGTGGTAAGGGTAGGTAACAACACATCTGCCACACTGATCCTCAACACGGGGGCCCCTCAGGGGTGCGTGCTCAGTCCCCTCCTGTACTCTCTGTTCACCCATGACTGCATGGCCAGGCACGACTCCAACACCATCATTAAGTTTGCCGACGACACAACAGTGGTAGGCCTGATCACCGACAACGATGAGACAGCCTATAGGGAGGAGGTCAGAGATCTGGCCGTGTGGTGCCAGGACAACAACCTCTCCCTCAACGTGACCAAGACAAAGGAGATGATTGTGGACTACAGGAAAAAAAAGAGGACTGAGCACGCCCCCATTCTCATCGACGGGGCTGTAGTGGAACAGGTTGAGAGCTTCAAGTTCCTTGGTGTCCACATCACCAACGAACTATCATGGTCCAAACACACCAAGACAGTCGTGAAGAGGGCACGACAAAGCCTATTCCCCCTCAGGAGACTAAAAAGATTTGGCATGGGTCCTCAGATCCTCAAAAAATTCTACAGCTGCACCATCGAGAGCATCCTGACTGGTTGCATCACCGCCTGGTATGGCAACTGCTTGGCCTCTGACCGCAAGGCACTACAGAGGGTAGTGCGTACGGCCCAGTACATCACAGGGGCAAAGCTCCCTGCCATCCAGGACCTCTATACCAGGCGGTGTCAGAGGAAGGCCCTCAAAATTGTCAAAGACTCCAGTCACCCTAGTCATAGACTGTTCTCTCTGCTACCGCACGGCAAGCGGTACCGGAGTGCCAAGTCTAGGTCCAAAAGACTTCTCAACAGCTTCTACCCCCAAGCCATAAGACTCCTGAACAGCTAATCATGGCTACCCGGACTATTTGCACTGCCCCCCCACCCCATACTTTTTACGCTGCTGCTACTCTGTTAAGTATTTATGCATAGTCACTTTAACTCTACCCACATGTACATATTACCTCAACTACCTCAACTAGCCGGTGCCCCCGCACATTGACTATGCAACGGTACCCCCCTGTATATATAGCCTCCCTACTGTCACTTTATTCTATTGTATATATAGCCTCCCTACTGTCACTTTATTTTTACTTCTGCTCTTTTTTTCTCAACACTTTTTTGTTGTTGTTTTATTCTTACTTTTTTGTTTAAAATAAATGCACTGTTGGTTAAGGGCTGTAAGTAAGCATTTCACTGTAATGTCTGCACCTGTTGTATTCGGCGCATGTGACCAATAAAATTTGATTTGATTTGATTTTCTACAAATTATTGACTCAGGGGTGTGAATACTTACGTAAATTAGATATTTCTGTATTTCATTTCCAATAAACATGTTTTCACTTTGTCATTATGGGGTATTGTGCGAAGATGGGTTAGAAAAAAATCTATTTAATCCATTTTGAATTCAGACTGTGAAATGTGGAATAAATCAAGGGGTATGAATACTTTTTGAAGACACGTTATAGTTGGGTCTGAAATAAAAAATGAACAAGGGTGTCAATAATTTCGTACCTCACTATGTATAAGGAGAAGAAGGAGGGTTAACACAGTTGTGTAATTCCACCTGGCTCATGAATAGGGTGGGTTTGGGGACTATGTGTATGTGCCAGTTGATAATGCCATGTGAAGACTGAGGGTCTTGTTTTTTTAAACTACTAACTGTATAACGAGACAGACGTGACTACACCAAGGTTGGATTCTATTTACTTCCTGAATTGACTGGAATTGAAATGGAATTGCCCCAACCCTGGACCACACATTGGCGGCCATTTCTGACAGATCAAATTGAAAAGTAATAAGGTTTCATCTTTTATTTGAAAGTCATGCCACAAGTTGACATAAAATACAAAATGAAAATAAATTATTTTAACTATAAAATAACCACAGTGTAACCGAGAATCAAATCGAACAAACGTGCACGCTAACAAAAAAAGACAACGTAAGAACACATAGATAAGCATACAGTACATAATATACAGCCTTCTGATATCTAGCTATCAGTAAACATATCAGCGTTATGCGTAGAGAACACAAGGTTAATTGGATATATAAAATTAACAAGAGTATAAAATATTTATAATAAAAGATAGGCTACTCGTTATAAAGACCTTAGTATCTTCTATAAGTGTCACCATGCAGTATATTCCAGTCTCAAGTTAATAAACATCCGCAGAAAAGTACAAGAGAATCACAAGCTCATTCGTCGAACGCATCAGACTCCATTTTGGAAAACATGGCCACCACAGAAGGTGTCTCATGACTTGGCAAATTTGAATGAGCAATGTCATTAAATCTACATAATGCTATCGTAAAGATGACGTAATGCCTAGCATAACCATGTATGAAGTTTCATGACCAATGTCCTTTAAAGTTCACATGCAGCAGTATGCAGGCTAATGAGCTCAAGGTAGCTCCGAGGCTAGCTAAACCTACATAATCATTGCACCATGTTGACGTATGTGTTCAACTGAAACATAGGAAGTACTGTTTGGCCATTACACAGGCTTTAATAAAAACACAAATTCCAAATAAATCGTAAACACAATACAAAGACTCTCTGCAATCACTTATTTTCGGTATTCCTCTTTTCTTCGTTTTTTGCTTTAAAATTTAACTGGATAAGTATCTGTCTGACAAGTACTCTTGCGGAACATTGCATTAAATGTCTCTCAACTATTACACGCTCTTGCGTCTGAAATGTCAGGAATATATTGTAATGACCATGGACTTGTTAAGCACAGTACAATTCCTCCCAACTGGGATATCCCTATTGTAATAGTGGATAGGGTGTTTGTCTTTAGGCAAGGCAACTGGAGTTCACAGCCCACTACAGACTTAGCACAACTTCCACGTTTATCACACTGATGTCAGACGTGGGATAGTGCTTGTGGCTTTCAAAAGTGTGTCCTGTAAGACGCAGGGCTTGAGATAGTGAAGCACGGGGAAATGCTTTCTGAAACGGAGGGAGTAATGATGAAAGTAAGGGTGTAATGGTCCTATCCTTGAAAGGTGCCTAACGATTTCTTCCAATGGGGATATCCTTATTGGGATAGGGTGTTTGTGTTAAGACCAGGCGACTGGGGTTCGCGGCCCACAAGGGACTTTGTGCTACTTCCTTGTTCTTCACCATATATCTACATCTGTCACAATAGGAGTCCTGCAGTAGTGGACAAACACTTTGGTTGCTGCCACTTTTCATATACAGTACATACTGTTTAGGATGCTGAATTCAAATGTTCAGAATCTGTAAAATACATGCAAGTATGCAACATCAGCCTACAATATATGAAAGTAGTAACACTGTTTACAATACTTTGAATAAAAATATAATATCTTTGAAAATCAAACTGTGCGAGCTGATTTGAAGTAATTTGCTTCACGCGTTGGTGTTATTTGTTTGATATAAAACTGGCCAAAGTTCTGAACATTCTTATCGTTTTGTGTCCTTAAAACATTTGGCATGGGCCATCAGAAAATATATACAGAGCCAGAAAAACAATACAACGATACTAACCAATCAGATCACTGAATTGACACTCCGCTCACCAAGGGTAAACCAATCGTACCTTGAGTAAGTGATGCTTCTGGCAAATGACAAGAATGTGCAATGTTAATGCAATGAGATCACAACCAGCATACATTTTTGACAAAGACACAAAAAAAAGGCTTGACAATTCCCACAATGTTTAACTAGCTACTGTACGTCCACCAGAGTGGCAAACAAAGCTAATTTACAGAATAACTCTAACCAACAAAACACAGTACACTGCAGTACAATGGTATTTTCCTCCTGTCTGTTTTGGCACCGATGTGGCACATACTTTTCTTAAGTTAAAAAGATGGTCTACCCCATGTGATACAACCCCTTGGTCCTGGGGACTACAGTGGTTCAGATATGGTCAGAACAGGAGCTGCAAGACAGCCAACAGCTACTATACATTTACATTTTACAATTTAGTCATTTAGCAGACGCTCTTATCCAGAGCGAATTACAGTTAGTGAGTGCATACATAATTTTATTATTTTTCATACTTGCCCTCCGTGGGAATCGAACCCACAACCCTGGTGTTGCAAACGCCATGCTTTACCAACTGAGCTACATCCCTGCCGGCTATTCCCTCCCCTACCCTGGACGACGCTGGGCCAATTGTGGACCGCCCCATGGGTCTCCCGGTCGCGGCCGGCTACGACAGAGCCTGGATTCGAACCAGGATCTCTAGTGGCACAGCTAGCACTGCAATAGCTAATGACAAGGACTTGGGCAAACTACCTAACTGAAGACATTGTTTGTCTGTGGGGGTCACAACAAGGTTGTGAAACTTAGTTGTATAAATAACCAAATGTGGCTGCTGCTGCCAACCTGCCAGCCTGCCCACCACTTGTGGCCCTGGTCAGAGTAGAGCCGAGCACCAGTCTGGCTGAATGGGCACACATTGCCACATCCTGGCAACAGCCAACCAGCCAACCAACCAATCCCCTTATTGACAGGAGGACCTCTTCTTCCCTTGGCATGAAACATTAATCTGCTTGGCATGACGTATTTTAACCCTGCGACACCTGCATCCGCTCTATGGCACTCTATTGCCTTTACCTCAACCTCTACCATGACCCTACTCTCCACAGCATTATGCTCTCTGTAACACTTTACTTAGAGGCTATACAGAACGTTGGCTTCTGGGGGTGATCTTGAGCCAAAAGGGGTCCACTTAGTTATACCTGTCATAAGCATGCATTGTTTGTTATCATATCAGAATGATCCTGACTAAATTACAGCCATTAAGAGTAACTTGAACATTTCCTTCATAAAGACAAAACATCAAGGTTCATTCAGTTAAGTTTCAGTTTGTTTTCAGACGATTTACTATTTTTTATTTACTTTGAGTTTTATAAACTCATTTCCATTTCGTTTTATATTATTTCGTTTCCATAAATTTGTTTGTGTTAGGGACAGAAAGTAGCATTATGTATGCACGGCAGGCCTTTAGTTTGGATTTTTTGGGGGATGTCACTTCTTGACATTGGGGGGCAATAATACATAAGGTGATGGGTCAGGTCATAGGTTTGGTTAGGTTTAAATTATAAATCAATCTTAATGTGACTTGGATTTAAAAGGATAATTTCAATGGCTTTACACTCATGCTCGGATTTTATCCCTGTTAGCTACTGATAGCTAGTGATACACAAGCTAGGCCTATTTGAAACAGCGCCATTTACTGGCAGCATTCACCCGCCAGATTCAGAAGCTCGAAAACCCCATTAGCAAAAAAAGTAACTAAACATAATTTGATGTTTTTTATTTTATTTTAGTTCGTTTTGCAGTCAAAGATAATAGTTTCAGTATACACTATATATACAAAAGTATGTGGACACCTCTTCAAATGAGTGGTTCGGCTATTTCAGAAAGACCCGTTGCTGACAGGTGTATAAAATCGAGCACACAGCCATGCAATCTCCATAGACAAACTTTGGCAGTAGAATCGCCTTTCTGAAGAGCTCAGTGACTTTCAACGTGGCACTGTCATAGGATGCCACTTTTCCAATAAGTCAGTTCATCAAATTTCTGCCCTGCTAGAGCTGCCCCGGTCAACTGTGAGTGCTGTTATTTTGAAGTGGAAACGTCTAGGAGCAACAACGGCTCAGCCGCGAAATGGTAGGCCACACATGCTCACAGAACGGGACCGGCAAGTGCTGAAGCACGTAAAAATCGTCTGTCCTCGGTTGCAACACTCACTACCGAGTTCCAAACTGCCTCTGGAAGCAACGTCAGCACAATAACTGTTAGTCGGGAGCTTCACAAAATGTGTTTCCATGGTCGAGCAGCCGCACACAAGCCTAAGATGCGCAATGCCAAGCGTCGGCTGGAGTGGTGTAAAGCTCGCCACCATTAGACTCTGGAGCAGTGGAAACGCGTTCTCTGGAGTGATGAATCACGCTTCACCATCTGGCAGTCCAACGGACTAATATGGGTTTGGCGGATGCCAGGAGAACGCTACCTGCCTGAATGCATAGTGCCAACTGTAACATTTGGTGGAGGAGGAATAATGGTCTGGCTAGGCCCCTTAGTTCCAGTGACCACACTTTTGGTTGTGTAGTTTTAGTTTTTCTAATGTTTTTCTTAATTATTTTATTTCAGTTAACTAAATAGTTTTTCCAATTTTAGTTTTTATTTTAGTTTCAGTTTTAGTTACTGTATGTTACTTGCATAACATATTGCCTTATAACAAGACATTAGTTTGAAGTTGAGGAAGTTTCGGCTTGCAAAGCAGCTCTGCTAATATCGGCAACGCTGTTTACATTAATGAATTTGGACGATGATTATGCTAACTCCTGGCAGATTCTGTCACTATGGGCCTTCAGACACAACTCAAGGTAAGGGTAATTTGACACAAATATAGATTTTGCATGAACTATCCCTTTAAGATTTTTGTTTAACAACTAGTTTAGTCTCTGCCTTAGTCTGCAACTCAACACAATAGAAGGCGTTTTCGTCATTTGAAGCTACGAATGATAGTCAATACTAAAAACATACTGTCATGAATGGTGGATGTCACTGATCAGTACCTTTAAAGTGACCATTTTAAACCTCTTGATATGATTCTGATATGATGTGCAATAGTGTAAACATGCTGAACCTTAAACACTACCATTTGTTTCCCAAACAGAAGATGGAAAGAATAAAGAAATATAGAATAGTAACAATAGAAGAACAATACATATCATGGACATAGAATTAAAAACGATCTATGAAAGACACATTAATTAATTAAATACATTAATAAATATACAAACAAATGTGACAATACAATAAATAAATCAATTACAATAAATGCCATTGTTGTTCAAGTAATGCAAAAAAAAAGGTGTTGAAACAAGTAAAAGGGATTGATGGTTCGATAAAGAGAGAGCGAGAGATTAGTCGGTCGATGCTCTCTGCACTACATTCAAAAAATAAATGTCTCCGGAATGATTCTCAACGTACGTGAGATCCGCCGTTGTATCTCGACGCATCCACTCGACGACGCTGTACATAGACAATACTGTCAGATCCTACTCTAGAAAAGTCTCTGCAATCATATTGCACTTTAGAAAAGATACTCGACATGACAACATAGTGTTTGGGGCTTGTATCTCTTTTTTCTCCAACGCTTGCCACTGTCAGAGACTGAGATAAATACCATGTGGAAAGCAGGTCAAAAGAGAAAGCGCAACATGATCTACGTGAGAAGAGATGCTAAAGATGTTGGGGTTATGGGGACTGTACCAGTGATGGTTCTGTATGATGTGATAGTCTCTGTCTTGGCAAGACAAAAACCCACACTTTTCACACCACCATTTCAAATAGTTAAAAATTATGCTAATCCAAAATGTGTTCCTGTCGGGAATAGTGGTATCGAGTCACAACCGAGTCAGAGCCAGGAACAAGGCTATGGCACATGTTGTTTTTGGCAGGAGTTGACTGACAGATTTCCTGCTGCTTCTCTCCATCCTTCACGCTCTCTTCTTCCGCTCATCCCTCCATCCAGCCATGCCCGTGTCAGAGCTAGGCGAGGTGCATGGTGTTCAAAGGCGCAGGCATAACACACGTACGAATGCATGCACACACACACACACACAGAGGGACAACAGCTGCTGTCTCTCGGGTCACATGATTCAGGTCAATTGACAGGAGTCCCATGACTCCGGAAGCGTCAGGCAGTGGCGCTGCCGTAGAGATGACCGACTGACGTAGCACAGTGGCGACTGGCGCCGGCAAAAGAGAGAGTAGGGAGGGCCTGTTCCGTATTTGGTCCCGTAAAGCACTTGATTATGGCAGGCGGAGCTCCACAGTCACTCCACTGGGGCATATCAAAAGCGCCGGTTGCTAAGCTAAGAGTGTGTTTGTGTGTAAAGGGGGATGGGTCGTGTGCAATGCAGGCAGATTCCTTTTTAGCCATGCTAAACTCGATATTGTCCATGGCAACCTGTAGAAGCGTAGGGGAGCGTAGTCCAAGGGGATGGGAGTGGGAGGAGGAAAGATGTGATGGAGGGGGGAGGAGGCAAGGCTACACACAGTATACCACCCAATACAACGACCCCCCTCCCACCTGACATATGGCTGGTCACAGGCTCCTAAAGAGACCCACTCAGCCTTAAGGCGATGTATAGCCCTTAGAGATGCTTGTAGATGCATGAGGAGTGCAGGGGCATGTTAAAAGTGTGTGTGTGTGTGTGTGGGAGAGTTGAAGGCATGTAGAGAGAGTAGTCTTGCCTACTACTTACTAAAACTATATACATACTGTGTACTAATCATACTTCATACTATTTAGAACATACTGTTTAGTATACTGTATGTATGCAGTAAGCTACAAATATCAACATACCAGGCTCACCCATACTGAGAATGCGTCATCTAATGCACAATTGCATTGTTTCCCGCCATTCATTCATTTTGGTATCTCATTATCAGCAGATTATAAGCTGTTGTCACACCCACGTGGGTCTGAAAATACGCTTATCTTCCTCAATAGTGTGCAGCGAATTCCACTAGATGTAAAGATGAAATGAGTATGACATCCTGGCATTTAAAGCAAACTAAATGTTCAATATTTCACATACTATAAAACTTTATATTTTCGCATACCCAATCAGCCTACTATTTGGAACTCAGACACGGCCTGTGTGTTTGTGTGTGTATGTATGTGTATGTGTGTATGTATGTGTATGTGTGTGTGTGTGTGTGTGTGTGTGTGTGTGTGTGTGTGTGTGTGAAACAGTGAGTGTGAGAGAAAGAGTCAGAAAGGTGGGTGTTGGGTTGGATGGAGCAGGGGTGGGGATGATTAACAGTTTAACTGGCATGCTCGGTTTAGGGGCATGTCGTCAAGATGACAAAGGTCAAGCTCCTTCGACATTCCATGGCGAGACTGGCGGTTGTGACGTCATATGTTGATGAGTGTGATGCAGGTGATGAGGCGCACGGTGACCGTGCCCGGGAGGTCGTTGTCTTGGCGATTGCCCTTGTCGCGCAGGTGGAGCGTGTGCTGCTCCTGCCGGTCGTTTGGGTCACTGGACAGGGTCACCTGACCCAGGAAGGTATCCACAATCACGTTCTTATTGTAGATCTATTATGGTATGGCCCAAGGTCCAAGCAGAGCAGAGGGGAAAAAGAGGGGGGATTTGAAAGAGAAGAAAGAGACCAAGGGAGAGAGGAGAGAGAGAGGGAGCATAGAAAAAGTGATTTTAAAAAGGTTAGAAGAAAACATGTTCAAGAGATAGAGGTATACATACTGTATGAACACAGACAGACAGATAAGAAAGAGTTCCTCCCCTCCGTCTGTGCTCACCTCAATGTGGATGCCTTCCTTGGGCTTCTTGCGGTAGAACAGGCCTTTGACATCGAAGTTGGGGCTCCGTGTGTCCTTGTGCACCGGCGAGCGCACCCTCTCCCCCTCACAGGTGATGATGACGTACGGGTCCGAGGCTGGGAGGGACAGGGAAGGAGGGATGAGGGACAGCTGTCAATCTCTGTATCGACATGGGAAGTGTAAACATGTGTGTGCATGTGTACTCAACTATGCAGGCCAAAACCAACTCTAGGTCTAAATGAAGCAAATGCTTATCTGGCCATCAGACCAACCAGCAAGCAGACAGGTCTCTGACAGGTAGGTGGAGAAGGGTTTTAGTTGCTTGTGCTACTAGGTAGGTAGAGGATATGGGGGTAAGGAACTGTTGAAGACTATAGATCTGAAAGGGAGGGGATAGGTTTCAGCCATATGGAGAAAAATAGTATTCCTAGACCTAGCCTATTAAAGGGCTAGGTGGAACTACTACCATTTTGCTTATACCTATCCAATCCTCTTAGATCTACATGAAGCTTGGGGTTAGGGGTTAGGACATCGGCATTCAACTCTTGCACTACGAGGTCCAGAGCATTCTGCTGGTTTTCTGTTCTACCTGATAATTAATGGCACACACCTCGTGTCCCAGGTCTAAATCAGTCCCTGATTAGAGGGGAACAATGTAAAAATGTAGTGGAACTGGCTTCGAGGTCCAGAGTTGAGTTTGCAAGGGTTTAGGGGCTGTTTCTGGGCTGAGCCAAAGCCTATTGAACTATTATTGTGCAATATGTCTAGTTGTAACTAAGCCGCTAGCCACTAGGTGATGCTGATGTACCTCCTTGTGTTTTGGCCAGCTGCCTCTTCTTGTTGGGAATGAGACAGTGCAGCTCTGTGTATGACCAGAAGAGTTCACCTTGCAACACATTTTGGGGCACGGCAACACACACTCACACAAAATGTACACACTTAAACTCAAGTTACCCATCGTCAGAAGAGATTATTGTGTCGACCAGAACCTTTCCCCTCGACATTTCCCACATCCTTTACAGCATTGTCCAGCAACAATGGTGGATACATAACCGGGGCATCCTAGTATAGCTCGGCCCAGTAGTGTGAAAATGGTATACAATGCATTCGGAAAGTATTCATACCCTTTCACTTTGTCCACATTTTGTTAAGTTACAGCCTTATTTTAAAATTGATTAAATCGTTTTTTTCCCCCCATCAATCTACACACAATACCTCATAATGACAAAGCAAAAACAGGCTTTTAGAAATGTTCGCAAATGTATAAAAAATAAAAACAGAAATATTACATTTACATAAGTATTCAGACCCTTTACTCAGTACTTTGTTGAAACAGCTTTTGGCAGCGATTACAGCCTCGTGTCTTCTTGGGTAGGACGCTACAAACTTGGCACACCTGTATTTGGGGAGTTTCTCCCATTCTTCTCTGCAGATCCTCTCAAGCTCTGTCAGGTTGGATAGGGAGCGTCACTGCACAACTATTTTCAGGTCTCTCCAGAGTTGCTCGATCGGGTTCAAGTCCGGGCTCTGGCTGGGCCACTCAATGACATTCAGAGACTTGTCCCAAAGCCACTCCTGCGTTGTCTTGGCTGTGTGCTTAGGGTCGTTGTCCTGTTGGAAGGTGAACTTTCACCCAGTCTGAGGTCCTGAGCGCTCTGGAGCTGGTTTTCATCAAGGATCTCTCTGTACTTTGCTCCGTTCATCTTTCTCTAGATTCTGACTAGTCTCCCAGTCCCTGCCGCTGAAAAACATCCCCACAGCATGATGCTGCCACCACCATGCATGACCGTAGGGATAGTGCCAGGTTTCCTCCAGACGTGATGCTTGGCATTCAGGCCAAAGAGTTCAATCTTGGTTTCATCAGACCAGACAATCTTGTTTCTTCTGGCAAACTCCAAGCGGGCTGTCGTGCCTTTTACTGAGGAGTGGCTTCCATCTGGCCACTCTACCATAAAGGCCTGATTGGTGGAGTGCTGCAGAGATGGTTGTCCTTCTGGAAGGTTCTTTCAGAACTCCAGGTTCTTTCTGGAGCTCTTTCAGAGTGACCATCGGGTTCTTGGTCACCTCCCTGACCAAGGCACTTCTCCCCCGATTGCTTAGTTTGGCCGGGCGGCCAGCTATATGAAGAGTCTTGGTGGTTCCAAACTTCTTCCATTTAAGAATGATGGAGGCCACTGTGTTCTTGGGGATCTTCAATGCTGCAGAAATGTTTTGGTACCCTTCCCCACGATCTGAATCGTTAACGTTAGGTAGTTAGTAGCTACTGTACTCGAAATGTAGCTAGCTTGTTGCTACCTGGATAGCTAACTAAACAATAGCTGGAACGACCTAGCTTTAATATTTGGAGACGCTTTCTCTCCGTTGGGACAGACGCAAACTGGCTGAATCGATTCAGTGGCTAGCTTTGCACTTAACTGGCTAACAGTAGCTACTAAGGGTAAGTTATAAACTACATTTATTTTTGTTTTGTTTTTACATACTGGTAACCAGAGTCGTTCAAGGGAATTCGGGACATGGGTAACTAGTTAACATTAGCTTGGCTCTCTGTGTGTTCGTGCCGTGGGAGGAGGGGTTGATTCGTTGGCAGAGAGCAATGGCTAGCTAGTATGCTAACTATTCTAGCTAACTAACTGGCTGAATAAGTTGATGACATACTCACTCAAACTGTCAAAACTAACCCAAAACTTTACACAACGTTAGACACAGACACGAATGATCTGCTTGGCGTGTTAACACACTGGTGGTTTGTTGTAACCGAGTATTGGTGCTAAACCGTGTTATTGGAGGCTGGCATGCTAGTTGGCTTTGGCGTCATAGGATTCGGTGCCCTGGACGGTTTTCACGGAAGAATACTGTACCAAGTTAGCTAGCTGAATAAATTAAGTTAGAGTCTATTCCTAGAAAACATTGAACCGCTGTAGTTTACAACAATTATAATTTCTAAAGTGGAAGTTGGGAGAGTTATATTTGAGTGTTTCAGTGAAACGTAAGTGAGGGAGGCCCCGCTCTCTCGCTTTCCCAGATGTTTAGTTCATTTTATTCCGATCTCCTTTGCATTATTGTAGCCTTTTTCTGTAGCCTGTCAACTATGTGTCTGTCTATCCCTGTTCTCTCCTCTCTGCACAGGCCATACAAACGCTTCACACCACGTGGCTGTTGCCACTCTAATCTGGTGGTCCCTGCGCGCACGACCCACTTGGAGTTCCAGGTCTCTGGCAGCCTCTGGAACTGCTGTTCTGCGGCCAACAAGGCAGAGTTCATCTCAGCCTATGCTACCCTCCAGTCCCTCAACTTATTGGCGCTGACGGAAACATGGATTACCACAGAAAACACTGCTACTCCTACTGCTCTTTCCTCGTCTGACCATGTGTTCTCACATACCCCGAGAGCATCTGGTCAGCACGGCGGTGGCACAGGAATCCTCATCTCTCTCAAGTGGACATTCTCTCTTTTTCCCCTGACCCATCTGTCTATCTCCTCATTTGAATTCCATGCTGTCACAGTCACTAGCCCATTCAAGCTTAACATCCTTGTCATTTATCGCCCTCAGGTTCCCTTGGAGAGTTCATCAATGAGCTTGACGCCTTGATAAGTTCCTTTCCTGAGGATGGCTCACCCCTCACAGTTCTGGGAGACTTTAACCTCCCTACGTCTGTCTTTGACTCATTTCTCTCTGCCTCCTTCTTTCCACTCCTTTCCTCTTTTGACCTCACCCTCTCACCGTCCCCCCCTACTCACAAGGCAGGCAATACGCTTGACCTCATCTTTACTAGATGCTGTTCTTCTACTAATCTCACTGCAACTCCCCTCCAAGTCTCCGACCACTACTTTGTATCCTTTTCTCTCTCGCTCTCCTCCAACACTACTCACTCTGCCCCTACTCAGATGGTAATGTGCCGTCGCAACCTTCGCTCTCTCTCCCGCTACTCTCTCCTCTTCCATCCTATCATCTATTCCCTCTGCTAAATCCTTCTCCCTCCGATCTCCTGATTCTGCCTCCTCAACCCTCCTCTCCTCCCTTTCTGCATCTTTTGACTCTCTATGTCCCCTATCCTCCCGGCCGGCTGGGTCCTCCCCTCCTGCTCCGTGGCTTGACGATTCATTGCGAGCTCACAGAACAGGGCTCCGGGCAGCCGAGCAAAAATGGAGGAAAACTAGACTCCCTGCGGACCTGTCATCTTTTCACTCCCTCCTCTCTACATTCTCTTCCTCTGTTTCCGCTGCTAAAGCCACTTTCTACCACTCAACATTTCAGGAAGCTAACCATAGGAAGCTCTTTGCCACCTTCACCTCCCTGCTGAATCCTCCTCCTCCTCCTCCCCCCCCCCCCTCCCTCTCTGTGGATGACTTCATCAACCATTTTGAAAAGAAGGTTGACGACATCCGATCCTCATTTATTAAGTCAAATGACACCACTGGTCCTGCTCACACTGCCCTACCCTATGCTTTGACTTCTTTCTCCCCTCTCTCTCCAGATGAAATCTTGCGACTTGTGACGGCCGGCCGCCCAACAACCTGCCTGCTTGACCCTATACCCTCCTCTCTTCTCCAGACCATTTCCGGAGATCTTCTCCCTTACCTCACCTCGCTCATCAACTCATCCTTGACCGCTGGCCATGTCCCTTCCGTCTTCAAGAAAGCGAGAGTTGCACCCCTCCTCAAAAAACCTACACTCGATCCCTCCGATGTCAACAACTACAGACCAGTATCCCTTCTTTCTTTTCTCTCCAAAACTCTTGAGCGTGCCGTCTCTAGCCAACTCTCCTGCTATCTCTCTCAGAATTACCTTCTTGATCCAAACCAGTCAGGTTTCAAGACTGGTCATTCAACTGAGACTGCTTTTCTCTGTGTCATGGAGGCTCTCCGCACTGCTAAAGCTAACTCTCTCTCCTCTGCTCTTATCCTTCTAGACCTATCCGCTGCCTTTGATACTGTGAACCATCAGATCCTCCTCTCCACCCTCTCCGAGTTGGGCATCTCTGGCGCTGCTCACTCTTGGATTGCGTCCTACCTGACAGGTCGCTCCTACCAGGTGGCGTGGCGAGAATCTGTCTCCGCACCACGTGCTCTCACCACTGGTGTCCCCCAGGGCTCAGTTCTAGGCCCTCTCCTATTCTCACTATACACCAAGTCACTTGGCTCTGTCATATCCTCACATGGTCTCTCCTATCATTGCTACGCAGACGACACACAATTACATTTTCTCCTTTCCCCCTTCTGATAACCAGGTGGCGAATCGCATCTCTGCATGTCTGGCAGACATATCAGTGTGGATGTCAGATCACCACCTCAAGCTGAACCTTGGCAAAAAGGAGCTGCTCTTCCTCCCGGGGAAGGACTGCCCGCTCCATGATCTCGCCATCACGGTTGACAACTCCATTGTGTCCTCCTACCAGAGTGCAAAGAACCTTGGCGTGACCCTGGACAACACCCTGTCGTTCTCCGCTAACATCAAAGCGGTGACCCGATCCTGCATGTTCATGCTCTACAACATTCGCAGAGTACGACCCTACCTTACACAGAAAGCGGCACAGGTCCTAATCCAGGCACTTGTCATCTCCCGTCTGGATTACTGCAACTCGCTGTTGACTGGGCTCCCTGCCTGTGCCATTAAACCCCTACAACTTATCCAGAACGCTGCAGCCCGTTTGGTGTTCGACCTTCCCAAGTTCTCTCATGTCACCCCGCTCCTCCGCACACTCCACTGGCTTCCAGTTGAGGCTCACATCTACTACAAGACCATGGTGCTTGCCTACGGAGCTGTGAGGGGAACGGCACCTCCTTACCTTCAGGCTCTGATCAGACCTTACACCCAAACGAGGGCACTACGTTCATCCACCTCTGGCCTGCTAGCTCCCCTACCTCTACGGAAGCACAGTTCCCGCTCAGCCCAGTCAAAGCTATTTGCTGCTCTGGCACCCCAATGGTGGAACAAGCTCCCCCACGACGCCAGGACAGTGGAGTAACTGACCACCTTCCGGAGACACTTGAAACCCTACCTCTTTAAGGAATACCTGGAATAGTATAAAGTAATCATTCTACCCCCCACCCCCCACCCCCTCCCCCACCCCCCATTGAAAAAAAAGTGGTTGTCCCACTGGCTATCATAAGTTGAATGCACCAATTTGTAAGTCGCTCTGGATAAGAGCGTCTGCTAAATGATGTAAATGTAAATGTGAAATCTGTGCCTCGACACAATCCTGTCTCGGAGCTCTACGGACAATTCCTTCGACCTCATGGCTTGATTTTTGCTCTGACATGCATTGTCAACTGTGGGACCTTATATAGACAGGTGTGTGCCTTTCCAAATCATGTCCAATCAATTGAATTTACCACAATCAAGTTGTAGAAACATCTCAAGAATGATCAATGGAAACAGGATGCACCTGAGCTCAATTTCGTGTCTCATAGCAATATTTACAATACTTATGTAAATAAGGTTTTTCAGTTTTTTATGTTTAATACATTTGCTAACATTTCTAAAAACCTGTTTTCACTTTGTCATTATGGGGTATTGTGTGTAGATTGATGAGGATTTTTTTTTGGAATATAGCTGTAACGTAACAAAATGTGGAAAAAGTGAAGGGGTCTGAATACTTTCCGAATACACTGTATGCAAGTCAGCTCCCAAAGCCTCCCTTCGACATGGGTGCGTACTGTAGCTTACTTTACTGTAGGCCTACTATTTCCTACTGCAGCCTTACTAGCTTACCTCCATTAGAGTCCTGGCCCTGGAGTCCCTCAGCACTCAGAACGTGGACCTGGGTGACCAGCTGGGGGTAACCACACATGCCCGTCCAACACGTCTGGGGGGGCTCGTCTAGGTTCAACTCTCTGTTGGGGAGGGAAAGAAAGTGAATATGAGTATTATTCATTTTGGTGAGAGCAATGGCAGTGGATGACAAATTACATGAAAAAAGTTCTGGGTCCACTTAGAGAATCAGTTCAACTTGATCAAAAAGCTCAAATCATTTTATAGAAACCCATACAATTCAACTGGTGTGCATGTTAAACGGATAGTAAGTGGTAAAATACAAAAAATATGAAAACGTTCCAAATTGAAATATCCCTTTAACATGCACACCAGTTTAATTTGATGTGTTTCTATAAAATGAGGTTTGCTATTTGATCAATTTGAACTGGGCAATTAGGCAATCCCTATCATAGAACTACAAAATAATACTGTTCTATTCAATTCTATGATCCCAGTGAACTATCCCTTTAAAGTTAGCTATCCCTTTGTAAAGGTAAGAATGTTAAACGGAACAGGGGTGGGGGTGGGGCTGCATGTCGGCCGGCTGGTTTACTTGCAGTCTGAAGGCACGTCAGTGAAGACCCGCAACAGGAAGTCACCCTGCTGCCCGGGGTCAAAAGTTGTGGGGATGATGACGTAGCGACCCTCCTTGAGCTCCTTCCTGAGGAAGACGCAGCGCGAGTTGATGTAGATGGAGCCCGCCACCTTCTGCTGGGCCGTGTGCATGCGGTACTTTCTGTTCAGCTCCACCTAGAGGACGGGAGGGGACATGACGTCAGGGTCACATTTTAAAGGTAGACTTTCAAGGTAGATATGACATCATCATGCAGAGCAAGGATAGAGGCAGAAGCAGGGATACAGATACAGGAGGTGGAAAGATGGCTCATGCAGGGCTTGAACAAGGATCCTTATGTCTTATATTTTATGTTATGAGTAGCAAGGAAGTAAAGAGTTAAGAGGTAAAGATGAGAGGCAAAAGGAAAAATTCATGTGGAGCGATGGAGTGTGATCATCTTCCTGTGTATCCATCTGTGTGTGTGTCTCTTTATCTATCTGTGTGTCTGTTCATCTGTGTGAGTGTGTTCTCATGTGGGTGTTTGTCTTCATCTCTGTGTGTGTGTGTGTGTGTGTGTGTGTGTGTGTGTGTGTGCGTGTGTGTGTGTGTGTGTGTGTGCGCATACCCGGTGAATGTCAAAGCCTATGGCCAGGTTATCTCCTTTGCCCTCTTTGGTGGTGGCTCTCCTCTCCTTCTGCTGCAGGGCGATCAACACCTCGTCCTCTAGCTTCTTCACGTCAAACATATACTGCAGAGAGACATAAACACACTAATTAGAACAATCTCCTCAAATCAAATACAGAATATACAGTACATGCAGAGACACCAACAGAAAAACACATACAAACTTACACAGTACAAACACACACCCTCCCACCCACCCACCCACCCAGCCTCCCACCATCCACCCACACTCTCCCCACTTCCACCTCATCCTCCACCCTCATGCACCCCACCTGTGGGTTCTGGAGGAAGGTGGCCTTGTGGTTGATGCATCCCCCAGAGCGGTTCCTCAGGGGGTCCTGGCGGGGGACCCAGGAGCCCCTCATCACCTCCTCCTCCCAGGTCTTATGGATGCTCAGATAGGAGGTGTTGATGAGGCGGCACAGGATCAGGTCCGTGAAGTACTGGCAGAAGTCATCAAACGTCATCCTAGAGTGGAGAGGAAGGGAGGGATGGAGGGAGGGAGGGCAAGAGGGTATATTTAGGAAAGTGCCGTTCAATCGATTAATGAAACAGATGAATCAACTAGGGTCGGTTTCCCGGATACAGATTAAGCATAGTCCTGAGCATGCTTTTTAGTCCAGGACTAGGCTTAATCTGTGTGTGGGAAAATGGCCCCTAATGTTTTAATGGTGTGTGTGTGCATGGTGGTCCCCCTCACCAGAATTCTCCGTCGTCCTGCACGGTGACGCCCAGCTTCTCTCTCTCACTCTTGCTCACCTTCTTCCACTCCTCTGAGCTGGGAGCACAGACATGAAATTACCTCATGTTCGACAGCATGACACAAAGGAAATTATAGAGCAAACATACCACTGAAAACATTTTTGGATTGGAGATTCTGAAGTTCAGCACCACATGACAATAGACAGCAACTTTCTCAGGAGCAGTCAAAGATTAAAACAGGAAGACCTAACCAGGAAGTAGGAATTGTAGGTTTAGGGAATACATAGCAATTATGTGTGTGCCTACGTGCATATGAAAATAAACCTCTATTTTGTTTCTATGAAATTCCTACCAGTGCCACAACTTCTGTGGGAACTTTCACATCAAACAGTAAAATGAAATCTCTCCAATTCCAATTGTGATCAAACCCCAGATAAATGATACATTCATTCTTATGACTATATAAATGAAGGGAGACGACTCCTTTAATAACACCACTCAGTCACTTCCCCTTTAAGAACTAACATCTCTCTCCTTTACCTACTCAATAATTCAGCTGCCTTCATGAGCGAGCCCTACAATCTCTGCTGTGTCACACAACCTAGCGATAAACAATAGGACCTAACAGAAGGAGGAAGAGAGAAGGAAGTGGAAGAGAGATGCTCTCAGTCTTCTCCCCATCCTATTACATGATATAAGCCATAAATGAACTGTTGAACGTGTGATTATATTTTATTAATTATGTTTGATATTTTTGTATTATATATTTGTTTACTTTAAGGTGTGACTTAAACGTGTGAGCATGTGCGCCTTAAAAAGTAATCATAGTATTATTATTCTTTTAACTTTTTACCATTCAACCAAGTTTATTTATAACAATACGACTCGTGAACGTCTGATTAATTCAGTTCCAAACAGTTGCGTTAATGGGATTCACTCCACAATATAATAGCCACTGTACTAACAGCACCCCTGCAGATCTCAGAATTGCACTGTAATGGCATTACTTTGTCTCCTACTTATGCATGATTACTGAAACGTACAAAATTAATAGCCTACCCTTATTTTTCCCTCCACATTGTTGTTTTTCTTAAAATAAATAAATAACACAAAAACACACATTCACGCTTTCACACGTATACATGTTCAACGGTTAATTTATCATCCCACACACACACAGCATCCCCCATTTCAGTAGATGGAGAACACCTCTCTCTCCACCTCATTACTCCTACATGGTCTAGTCGTTTCGAGGCAGTAAAGGCATTCTTAATAGGAGAAGCTTCCATTACGCAGTGTTGTGTACATCGAATTAGAATGAATTGGAACACCCATTCTACTGTAATTCTTATTCTATGGTTGTGTAGTACCACCTCCAGGCCTGAGGAGTGTTGTGTATTTACCTGTCGCTCCAGGGCCCGCTCCACTCCTTCTCTCCCCAGGGGTTCCTCATGCGGATCATATTGAGCTTCTCTGACTTGAAAAATGCCAGCAGGCCCTGGCCCAGACGCACCTTCTTCACGTCCGTCACCGCGTATGCGTGGCCCTTGACCAGGCCACAGTCTAGCCGCGCCTCCATGTCCTCCACTGTGGTCGCCTAAGAGACAGTTAATAATAAATTAATATTTATTTATTTGTGCAGCACATTTCATACACAGAATGCAGCTCAAAGTGCTTGAGTTGTGACAAGGGTTGTGTTCATTAGGGCATGCGACAGAAAAATGTTTTCAAACATCTTGCGACAAAATGAAAATGTGCATATCTATTGGACAAGTCCACCTGTTTCAGACAATTTTTCCCATTTGATGCCTATTGAACAAGGCCCAGTCAAGTTGAACTGAGGATTGGTTTGTTTGAATTGAGCTTGCAGCATAGTCAGCCGGTGCTGTCCCTTGCTATTTGATCATCAAAGTATAATTGAGCACAAGGGCCAGATGTAATGAGCCTGTTTCACAAACAAAGTGTGATGCAACGACAGCAAGGGAGCAACTACTAAGGAGATAGAAGGGGATAAAGGAGAAAAAAGACAGGAAGGAAATGAGTGAAAACAAGGTCGTATTCATTAGTGCACAACGTAACAAAATGTTTTGCAACAGAAAACAAAAACAAGTGTTTCTTATTGTGAAAGAGAAAGGGGGATACGTAGTCAATTGTACAACTGAATGCATTAGACTGAAATGTGTCTTCCGCACTTAACCCAACTCTCTGAATCAGAGGGGTTGGGTTAAGGCAGCGGGGGGCTGCCTTAATCTACATCCACGTTGGATGAGGTATTTTAGTCCCTCCCTGTTTCAGTCCATTTTCTTCCATTTAGTGCCTAATAAATACAACCCAGGGGACTTCTACATAAAAAAAGCACACATGACTGTTCCTGCATGCACAAAACCTTCTCACAGACCTCACAGGCTCTCAATTTAAGCATACTTAATTGCCTGCTGATGGGCCATCAACTGTGGATGGGCTTCCCATTATATTCAAATTGGTTGAGTAAGTTGGCTACCAGAACATTCACACCTGGCCCAATGGGCAAGCAGTTGTCTGGACTTCAGAGAGTCATGGAAGTGAACAGAAAAGTGAACATTCACGTCTTTGATAAAAAATGATATGATATCAGATTGAAAAAATTATACTGATATCAATATAGATTTTCCATGTCTGTGCCCATCACTAATTTCAATGCTTATACATAGTGTTATTCAGCCTAGGACCAGGCTCTTAAATCTGTAGATGTGTATGATATGATATGACAGAGACAGACAAAAGGCCAGAGAAGGGGAGACTGGGGAACAAAGTAACAGTTTTAGGCTTTTGCTTAGTATGAAAATAATATTTGAGGTAGATTAATAATATTTGTATACAAACATACTGTACATATCTTAGCTATTATTACACATTGTACGTTTCTAGGACATACCAGTTGTTTACAATTAAACCGAAAGTGGTGGAAGTGAAATGTCTGTCTCCAATGGTAAAAATGAAGGGTAATTGAAAAATGTTCTTATTTGAAACTGATAGTTGGATGAAAATACAATACATTGACCAAAAATATTTTCATTTGATCTTTTAGGCATGTCATACTGACCAAAAGCAGAGTAGACAAAATGTATATATTTTATATAAGATACTTTTAGCATTCTAAAGTATGAATTACTTTTTTCTAAGATATTATCTTAGTTGTACTTGATGTAAAGAAGTGACAATTCATATCACTATGTGAATGTGTCTAAATACCATACAAAATACCACAGAATTTTAGGTAAGTGGTTAATTGTAACAAATGTTACAATTAACCCTCTTTACAAATCTGAGTCTAATCCGAGTCTTATGAGAAAAAACAACAATAACTATTGTCATCACCTATACCAATCAAAAGACCTCTTCTTACTGATAAAAATGATGTATGATTAGATAAATGGGGAATGTTTGGCAGGTCAATAATCAAGAAAGAGAGGTGGCAAGAATATTTCGAATACGGCCTGGAAAAAATACAAAAATAGGTCACTCCCCTATTCTGCCTAGGCCTATAGGCTCTGTGGAAGACGTGCTTTGAGCATTCGCTACCACACACATCATTTTTCAAACCCTGCTTACAAAAAACAGCGATGGGGGGGGGGGGGGGGGGGGGAGAAGACAAAAAGCAATTAGGCTTGGAGTCTGGGGAGAGATGCACGAGTGTGGCTTTTAAGATACCTTGGTTGCATTCCTAAATCAGACCTCCTCACAACAAAAAGCCTGTGAGTAGTCTAGCATTTATGTAAAGTTGCCAGGACGTTACAACCATAACCAAACAGCAACCACCAAGTCACGGGTCATGTCTGAGGAATTAACAACTACGGTTTTCGGTGCTGTCAGGGCCGTTCGTCTAGCTGACTTTTTTTTTTTTTTGGTCCGTGTCCGTTCTGTTGTTATTGTTCCGAAATGGATCCTCATGAAAACTCATGAATATAAAATGCCTATAGCTGCCAGTTGAGCTAGTGTGCTTGACTCGGAATCACACAATGTTGGACTGTAAATGAGTTCTAGTGCAGGAGTGGACGAGCGCAGAACAGCAGACAATCAAACGGAGGGACTCACTGCTTGTGTTCCAAATGGCACCTTATTACCTTAATACTGCACTACTTTCAACAATGTCCCATAGGGCTCTGGTCAAAACTAGTGCACTTTGTAGGGAGTAGGGTGCCATATGGGACGTAACCACTGGCTGCCCGGGGGAGAGTGGAACTCATACAAATGGAGCTCCCAACAGCAGATGTTGCGTATTGATGAACAGATGAATAGACGGACGGACGGACGGACGGACAGATATCAACAAGCAGATTGAGGATGACAGGTAGATGGATGGATAGATAAGTGGAGGGGTTTAACTGACTGATATTAGAAACCATCCTAATTTCATTGGTATGAATGCAAGTATTTGCATTCTGAAAGTGTGTATATACAAATTCAAGTCTCATCAGCAGAGAGAAAGCATTGTATGATTAGATTGATAAATGATAAATAGATGGATAACCACAAAGGATTACATTTTCCTATCGCAAAGATAGACTTTGCATGAGCCAACTAACCGCAACTTTTTAAATAGACTGGATGGCACATTATCATGGCAATTGCCAAACACTGCAACTTGCGATTTATGTAGCAATTTCTTTGTGTTCCAAATAGCAGGAACTTGGAAAACAGGAAGTACAGGCAGTACCTCCCTGTTTCAGTGCATTTTTTAAAAATGTTTTGTATTGAACATGACCCAGATCTCCTAACTGCCCCTGATCCAAAATGGCTGCCTAGTACAGATCTTCCCCGACTGACTCACCCGGATGGAGCAGCTGATGAGGCCGTCCCGGTTGTGGACCTTCAGCACCCTCTCAAACAGCTGGTTGCGGGCCACCTCGTCCGTGGCCATCTGGCCCTCCAGCAGGTCCATGGGCTCCGACACGCCACCTGTGAAGTCCACCAGGGCATCCGCCGTGTTCCCGCCGTCCAGGGCCTCGTAGCAGCCGTACACTCTGCAGGGACGGGAGGAGGGAGAGGAGGAATGAATTAATGAGTTAATCTGATGTCAAATATCTCTCCATCAATGCTGTCTACAGTGCACAGTTGACATCTGAACCTAGCCTCTTATTTGACTCCACATCTCAAGATGTGTCTCCACATCTCAAATCATAAAGGCAGTGGCTAGTAGATACTGTATTTTGAATCAGTTAAAATAGTGATAGACAATAATAAGCCTTAAACATTAAAGGCTCATACATGCTTATAACATGTTATAAAGCATTATACCTACAGGCTTTAAGTAAAGTGTTACCAATTGCAAATATTTATTTATCTGAGTGAGTGAGTGTGTCCTCGTTCTTAAGATTTTTTCTGCATTCCTCAAATATTGGGAGAATATCAACATACAGTAGCATTTGATCCTATCCTAGATGATATTCCCCAAGGGCTGCTGGTACTGCTACAGTACTGTATCTCTTTATGCATGCCCCTCGGTGTTCATTAGACTTTAATGTTGTTTTGTACCCTGACTTTATTACACATTCCCCAATTGGGACAATTAAGAGATTGATTGGATTAATTGATTGACTGATTAATATTTTTACCCTGACTGTATTACACATTTTCCAATTGGGACAATAAAGCCATTGACAGATTGATTGATTAATTGACTAACTTGGCATAGGCCTTCTCCACCAGTGCGCTCCAGAACTCGTTGCTGTCATCTGAGTGGCAGTAGACCAGCTGCTTGTCCACCGTGGGCAGCCGATCGTCGATCACCACGTCCACCCACTCGCCGAAGCGCCAGAAGCGGAAGTGGAAGATCCCGGCGTACGACTCGGGTGTCTCCGTGTCCCACTCCTGCTCCTTCCAGTCTGGGATGACCTGAAGGGGGTGGAGGGGGGAAGGTTGGGGGCGTGGAGCAGTGGGAATGGAAGAGGTCGGAGAAGGAGGGGGTGGAGGGAGATGAGAGTGGGAAAGAGAGATGGAAAGGGTGGGGAAAGGGAGGAGGGGGTGGGTGAAGAGGGTGGGAGGGAGTGGAAGGGAGTGTGGGGGTGAAAGAGGGAGCGGGTGTGGTAAGGCAGGAAGAGTAGAGGGAGGGGGGGAGGAAAAAGAGAGTCAGAGTTGCACATAGTATGCAAGCCGAACGAACAAGCCGCGTGTCGGCCGAACTCGTAAATACGAGTGAGGCTGTCATCCCCGCTGCGGCATACCTCGTCGCCACCTTGTCACCCCCGGCCGGAGGATTAAAGGAACAAATGTAATGTATCACCTGGGCTCTGGCTAGTATAAATCCATAGGGGTAAGAATATGTGGAACAGGACAGAGGGACGGGGAATGACTTGAGCTGCAATTAAGTACCAGCCAGTCATCCCTTTCCCGGGGGCTCCCCCTCGGACTGCGATGGGGGTTGGGCGGGCTGGGGGGCAAACAAGACCACACTTAGCCCCCATGAAATACCCATCAGCCATCAGGGCTAAACAGGAAGTGTAGTAATGAGACGCCACATAATGAAAGTGTACTGCGGAGCGCAGAGGGCAACATTTTATTGAAATGAATCACTATTCCTCCACTGCCCTTGGAGATACATGCTGGGGAGTGGTGGACTAAGAGCCCTGGTCGGTGGGTCGGTTCTGGCTGGGTGGTTCTGATGGAACCTTCGTTCTGCTGATTGAGGGGATTTTCTGTGTGTGTGTGTGTGTGTGTGTGTGTAGCAGCTCTGTTAAGAGGAGAGGATAAAAAACAACAACACTGCACCATAGAAACCCGAGTCATTTGAGAGCCCTTAGGAACCCCCCCCCCCCCCCACCCCACCCACACACACCACCCCACCCCCCACCCACACTCCCTCTCTTTGGACTGCAGAGAGAGCGGGTGGGGTAAGAGATCGAAAGAGAGAGAGAATGAGAGAGAGAACGAGAGAGAAAGAGGGAGGGGGGGGATATCTATCTCGGCTTTCATCCAGAACACAATAAAGCTCTTTAATAACTTTACTCTCTCTGCAAAGGATGGACTGGACTCTGGCCAGAAACAGCAGCAACCCCATCCACCCCCGCAGTCCCCTCCTCCCATAGCCCAGTGGTCAGGCAGTGGTGCCCATCAGACCAGACACACCTGGCTTGTCTTCATTAGTGCACACTGTAGCAAAATATTTTGCAAATGAAAATGAGCGCTTTTTATTGAACAATTTCAGGTAGTCCCTCCCTATTTCAGTTTGTTAAAAAAAAATAATCTCAGATTTCGGTCACACTTAGCTAAGTACAGTACGCGAGAGAGGCAAGCCTACGCTAGCCGAGCACAACGACGGCACAAATGTGAGACAAAACAAATATGTGACAAACACACAGCTGGCCCCGGTTCCCCCAAGGGCAATCCCCACGTCGCCACTGCAGATGTCATTAGCTCAGGTTGCCTAGAGCTCATCTTGCCAACCAAGAACGACAAGACGGCAAGGCCCGCCCCTCATCTCAGGGTGTTGTAGGTGTGCATGAGTGTCTTCCACACACACATACTGTACTCAACAAAGAAAGAGGTAGAGCTAGAGACAAAGATAGAGGAGGAAGAGGAAAAGGTCACGGGCCAAAGAGGAGCTGCATCTGGACCTGTGTGAGAAAAGAAAATAACAGAGAAAGAAAGAGAGAGAGAGACAAAGACGGAGAGAACGTGACCAAGAGAGTGTGAGGATTCCTGAGGACTCAGCCAGTCAAAGCATTTCCCGTTTGATCGAGCCTTCTCCCCCCTATTGACCAATCACACTCTTGAACCTAAATCAACATGGCCACCCAAGCCACTCTGGAGCTGCCCTTCCGGCCCGACGCCCATCTGACCGAGGTGATGCGTCAGCGGGCCCAGTCGCTGCAGCAGCGCGGCGGGAAGCGGCAGGACGGAGAGCGCCTCCTCCGACCACACGAGGCCGTCTACCGCCTGGACTTCTCCCAGCAGGCCTTGCGTTTTGCCCACTGGGGTGTGCGGCTGGCATGCTCAGGTCGCCTCACCGTGACTGCCACCTCACAGCTTTGGACGCCCGACCTCACCCACCTGATGAACCGTCAGCTGCTGGAGCCGGCGGGGGTGTTCTGGCGAGCTGAGAGTGACGGCGACGACACGCCCATACACCACTATGAGGCTGATGCCCAGGAGTTTGGTGAGCGCATCGCCGAGATGGCGAAGGTGAGGAAGATAATGTACTTCCTGCTGGCATTTGAGGAGGGCATTGGTCCGGATGCTGTTGAATGCTCCATCAGCTTCCAGGTCGACCAGAAGTGAAGACTGTAGGAGGAAATGGCGGAGGGAGGGCAAGGTACTAGGTGGCCATTTTTTATTTAATCTGACTATCATCTGGCCTTATGAGCAAGTACGTTTGCCATTTCTCTTTTTGTTGTCTTTCGTCACGATTTTCCACCACCACCATTCCTCTTGTTTTTCCATTTAGAATTTCACAGTCATTTTCTACGTATGCTACTTCTTCTTAATTAGAGTTAGAGGTAAAGTTAGGGTTAGGGCACGGGTCTCAAAATGGCAACCTGTGAGCCAAATTTGGGTGATTTAATGTGGCCTGCAGTAGTTGTTAGAATGTGGTACCACAGGGGAAAGGACACACAAATCGACCGACCAGAGGGACCACAACCACTCACTTCCTCTTGGGTAGAGGAAGGATAACACCTCAACACCTCCACTCCCTCGACTCGATCTCTTCCTTTTTTCCACTCTCTTCTTCCCGTCTTCAATTTGAACATAGTATGACCGGCCTCAAAACATAACACAAAACCTTTTCGGATTGCAATATGCCCTTTTCTACTGTAGGTAGTTTTTCTGTAAGGATTCAGGTACTACTAGTGTATCAAAACACTGGAGCATTTTGATGTCTGACGTTGAAATTACTATGAAAGATGCAGTAAGTGCTTCACTTGTGAGTGGACTTTTAAACGCAAGTCTTCAATAATTCTTCCTTCAAATCTTTGTCGAGCGTTCAGAGCCGTACTGTAGCTACAGTCAGTCGAGTCTAGAGATGTGATTATTCATTACTTGTAAGGTTTGTTGATACCATAACGTGACTAAAGCAACTAATTAGAGAATGACTACTTGTGGGTAATTTATGTGCATTTGAAATTAATCACTGATCTGAATAAATAACAACAAAAGACAAAACAATTCTCTCTGTGGCATTTCTAACAGACTAGCAATACAACGTCAGCTCTGATGTTTTTCTATTTCAATGTGTGTGTGTACGCACGCATGAACATGTTTATGTTTGGGTGTCTGCCTGCCTGTCTGTCTGCGTGTGTGTGTACTGTCGTGACGTGACTTTCATTAATGTGATGACTGTTATTTATCAAATCAATTAACTATGTTTAATTGTTACTCGATTAAATTAATCATGCAACAATAAACTCATTAGGAATTTGGGGCACCACGGAATAAGTTATTTAACGAGTTACCATCTCCCGAATTAATCTCTTAGAAGATATATAGATATATACACTACCAGTCAAAAGTTTGGACACACCTACTCATTCAAGGGTTTTTCTTTATTTTTACTATTTTTTACATTGTAGAATAATAGTGAAGACATCAAAACTCTGAAATAACACATATGGAATCATGTAGTAACCAAAAGTGTTAAACAAATCAAAATATATTTTATATTTGAGATCCTTCAAACAGCCACCCTTTGCCTTGATGACAGCTTTGTACACTCTTGGCATTCTCTCAACCAGCTTCATGAGGTGGTCACCTAGAATGCATTTCAATTAACAGGTGTGCCTTCTTAAAAGTTAATTTGTGGAATTTCTTTCCTTCTTAATGCATTTGAGCCAATCAGTTGTGTTGTGACAAGGTAGGGGTGGTACACAGAAGATAGCCCTATTTGGTAAAATACATTTAATATTTACATTTTAGTAATTTAGCAGACGCTCTTATCCAGAGCGACTTACAGTTAGTGAGTGCATTCATTTTCATACTGCCCCCCCGTGGGAATCGAACCCACAACCCTGGCGTTGCAAGCGCCATGCTCTACCAACTGAGCTACAGGAGACCAAGTCCATATTATGGCAAGAACAGCTCAAATAAGCAAAGAGAAACAACATTCCATCATTACTTTAAGACATGAAGGTCAGTCAATCCAGAAAATGTCAAGAACTTTGAAAGTTTCTTCAAGTGCAGTCGCAAAAACCATCAGGCACTACAATGAAACTGGCTCTCATGAGGACCGCCACAGGAATGCAAGACCCAGAGTTACCTCTGCTGCAGAGGATAAGTTCATTAGAGTTACCAGACTCAGAAATTATAGCCCAAATAAATGCTTCACAGAGTTCAAGTAACAGACACATCTCAACATCAACTGTTCAGAGGGCAGTGTGTGCATCAGGCCTTCATGGTCGAATTGCTGCAAAGAAACCACTACTAAAGGACACCAATAATAAGAAGAGACCTGATTGGGCCAATAAACACGACCAATGGACATTAGACCTGTGGAAATTTGTCCTTTGGTCTGGAGTTCAAATTTGAGATTTTTGGTTCCAACCGCCATGTCTTTGTGAGACGCAGTGTGGGTGAACGGATGATCTCTACATGTGTCATTCCCACCGTAAAGCATGGAGGAGGAGGTGTTATGATGTGGGGGTGCTTTGCTGGTAACATTTGGACTTATTTAGAATTCAAGGCACACTTAACCAGCATGGCTACCACAGCATTCTGCAGCGATACACCATCCCATCTGGTTTGGGCTTAGTGGGACTATCATTTGTTTTTCAACAGGACAATGACCCAACACACCTCCAGGCTGTGTAAGGGCTATTTTACCAAGAAGGAGAGTGATGGAGTGCTGCATCAGATGACCTGGCCTCCACAATCCCCCGACCTCAACCCAATTGAGATGGTTTGGGATGAGTCGGACGGCAGAGTGAAAGACAATCAGCCAACAAGTGCTCAGCATATGTGGGAACTCCTTCAAGACTGTTGGAAAAGCATTCCAGGTGAAGCTGGTTGAGAGAATGCCAAGAGTATGCAAAGCTGTCAACAACGCAAACGGTGGATATTTGAAGAATCTCAAATATATATATATAAAATATATTTTGATTTGTTTAACACTTTTTTGGTTACTACATGATTCCATATGTGTTATTTCATAGTGTTGATGTCTTCACTATTATTCTACAATGTAAAACATAGTACAAATAAAGAAAAACCCTTGAATGAGTAGGTGTGTCCAAACTTTTGACTGGTACTGTATATCGATAACAGTCACTTATTAATCATTACCCCAAATCAGTCTCATTCTGAACGTCGCATACTCCTTGATATGTGCAAGAACCCTAACCTTATTGATGAATCAGCAATACACAAATTGGTTTAATTATTTATTTACTAGCTAACTAAATAATAACACAGAATACATACATACTTAATACATGAGAAAAGTCCCTAGCAGACTAACAACAGCATGACTGCTTGGTTTTCAAAAAGCGAGGGGTCAATAGAAGGAGGGAGAGAGGGACAAAGAGAGTCAAACTTATCGTACATACATTTGGAAACTACGCTCACGGTAATCAGAATACTTAGCACCCTAACCACCGCCCGTTCAGAGTAAGAAACCAATGAATGTATTTACAGTGGGGGAAAAAGTATTTAGCCAGCCACCAATTGTGCAAGTTCTCCCACTTAAAAAGATGAGAGAGGCCTGTAATTTTCATCATAGGTACACGTCAACAACAAAAAATCCAGAAAATCACATTGTAGGATTTTTTATGAATTTATTTGCAAATTATGGTGGAAAATAAGTATTTGGACACCTACAAACAAGCAAGATTTCTGGCTCTCACAGACCTGTAACATCTTCTTTAAGAGGCTCCTCTGTCCTCCACTCGTTACCTGTATTAATGGCACCTGTTTGAACTTGTTATCAGTATAAAATACACCTGTCCACAACCTCAAACAGTCACACTCCAAACTCCACTATGGCCAAGACCAAAGAGCTGTCAAAGGACACCAGAAACAAAATTGTAGACCTGCACCAGGCTGGGAAGACTGAATCTGCAATAGGTAAGCAGCATGGTTTGAAGAAATCAACTGTGGGAGCAATTATTAGGAAATGGAAGACATACAAGACCACTGATAATCTCCCTCGATCTGGGGCTCCACGCAAGATCTCACCCCGTGGGGTCAAAATGATCACAAGAACGGTGAGCAAAAATCCCAGAACCACACGGGGGGACCTAGTGAATGACCTGCAGAGAGCTGGGACCAAAGTAACAAAGCCTACCATCAGTAACACACTACGCCGCCAGGGACTGAAATCCTGCAGTGCCAGACGTGTCCCCCTGCTTAAGCCAGTACATGTCCAGGCCCATCTGAAGTTTGCTAGAGTGCATTTGGATGATCCAGAAGAGGATTGGGAGAATGTCATATGGTCAGATGAAACCAAAATATAACTTTTTGGTTAAAACTCAACTCGTGTTTGGAGGACAAAAAATGCTGAGTTGCATCCAAAGAACACCATACCTACTGTGAAGCATGGGGGTGGAAACATCATGCTTTGGGGCTGTTTTTCTGCAAAGGGACCAGGACGACTGATCCATGTAAAGGAAAGAATGAATGGGGCCATGTATCGTGAGATTTTGAGTGAAAACCTCCTTCCATCAGCAAGGGCATTGAAGATGAAACGTGACTGGGTCTTTCAGCATGACAATGATCCCAAACACACCGCCCAGGCAACGAAGGAGTGGCTTCGTAAGAAGCAATTCAAGGTCCTGGAGTGGCCTAGCCAGTCTCCAGATCTCAACCCCATAGAAAATCTTTGGAGGGAGTTGAAAGTCCGTGTTGCCCAGCGACAGCCCCAAAACATCCCTGATCTAGAGGAGATCTGCATGGAGGAATGGGCCAAAATACCAGCAACAGTGTGTGAAAACCTTGTGAAGACTTACAGAAAACGTTTGACCTGTGTCATTGCCAACAAAGGGTATATAACAAAGTATTGAGAAACTTTTGTTATTGACCAAATACTTATTTTCCACCATAATTTGCAAATAAATTCATAAAAAATCCTACAATGTGATTTTCTGGAATTATTTTTCCTCATTTTGTCTGTCATAGTTGACGTGTACCTATGATGAAAATTACAGGCCTCTCTCATCTTTTTAAGTGGGAGAACTTGCACAATTGGTGGCTGACTAAATACTTTTTTCCCCCACTGTACGTGTTTGCCGCTTGTCTATCTCTGTTGACCCAAGTCCTCTTGGAAAGGCTGGGTTTTCGCTCAGCTTACTTGTAAGGCTCCACCAGAGGTCACAATGTCCTTCTTTGTAGAGCTTCTCTGGTAGTTAAGTGTACGTTAGAATAGATACTTCAGATGTACCAACGGTTGTCTGAGATGGGATTGTCCTTCCTAACTCGTGTCTTTAGTGAAAGTTCTAGACTACTTTACATGGCAGCTGCAGACTGGTAATGCTACGGTCTAGTGAGTTTCTTCTTCTTGTGTAGAGATTGAGAGTTTAAGAGTTTCTCACCATTTCAAACGTGTGGACTAACGTCTCACGTTTCCTGGTCTTAGAGTGTCAAACCATTTGTAACGTTCAGCTCCCGCTGCACGTCGGCTGGTCTTTCTGGTCTAACCATTTTACGCTGTGTGGCCACAGCTCCACGCTTTCTGGTCTAATGTAAATTTCGTTACCAAGGCTTTTATACTCTGGTAAAAAGAGGGCGTTCCATCACGCCAACACAATGTCTGTGCTCACTTGGGCGTGGTTACTGACTGGGCAAAAGTATATATAAAACAGTCATCTCATTAGAAGAATAAAATGACATTGCTATATTCACAAAAGTACTCTCATACTTACTCATATTTTATACAACATTTAGATGTAAACTAGAAAGTATACACTTTCGGAGTTACAGTTATTTATTTATACCATCCCTAATGACATCACAAAATAATAAACAATATGACATGATTTTTCTTTAGGTCCCCACTGACCATTGCAAACATTTGGATGTCAGAAATAATGTTCCAATGTCCACTTTTATTGACGTAAAAGTTTTGGCTGCAAAAGTCTCTCTGTAACAAAGAGATTTCTTTCCCAATACTGCAGGGCAAGAAAGACCGGTTTGCGGCACACAATTTATGACCGGGTATTAAGGTCTCAAAACCGACACAACTCCCCCCTCTCCTCTCCTGTGGGAGAGAAGGGGGTTCTGGCTATCTGTCAGCCATTTGCCACTTTGATCTGGCACCGTTGACCCTCACCAAGGAGAGTCATGACAGTACTTACGAATATAATTTTTTCTACTGCCGTCTGACAAACGAGCAGGCTCATCGCGGATGACTTTGAGGGGGTCATGGCTGAGTGTGTGTGTGTGAAGCCGTTCTCCACCCACCTGTGGTGGCAGGCAGCAGGGAGGGACACTGTGCTGTAGCGCGCCAGCAGAAACATAATGCCCCAGCGGACACCGGGGTCCTGTTTATTAGACACGAAATGGAAGAAAACAGACCGAAAACAGCCTAGACTCGTCCAAGAAGAAACGCTCGTTTATATTTTCCTGTGATTTTATTCGCTATGGTGTGCCCTAATGAACACAACCCAGACTGGCTTCCTATTACCTCATCCATCTCCGTCTGGCCCTGGCCCGAATGACAAACGAGATTATATCTCCACAGCAACCGGCACTTAACCTCCCTCCCTCCCAAAGGTCACCCCATATTCATGAACGTGTCAGAGTAGAAGTGCTGATCTAGGATCAGTTTAGCCTTTTAGATCATTATGAATAATATACATGGACGAGGGGGGGGGACCGGATCCTAGATCAAAGCTCTGAAAGGCTTTATGAATATGGACCGAGGCCACCACAAAGACAGAGATAAGGAGGGGAGAGGGAGAGATGGAGGGGAAGGGAAAGAGAGAATGTGTTGGTGTGTAGGAGAGAGACAGAAAGAAAGAGAACAGAAGGAAAGATGGGCGGCACAAGCGTGTGCACCCCCCCACACACACACTTAGTCACCCACCCATTCACCACAGAGGCATAAATCAACGCCTGAAAACACAACCAGACACCTGTTAGATTGACTCTCTCTCTTTGCGGTTGACCGCTTTTCTCCAAAATTATTCTCAACTCCATTCCTTTTGTCAGTAATGGAAAAGCAATAGCAGCAGAGTACAGTGACGGTCTCCTGAGTCTCAATTAAGTGAATGGCCTGCAGTCTAAGAGTGTAATTATTAATCTGATGGCGTCTCCATTGTCCTTTTCTTCCTTATTCAATAATATCAGCTCACAATCACACTTCTTCCCTCTCATACTTACAGTTGCCGGACACACGCACAGACAGACAGACAGACAGACAGACAGACAGACAGACAGACAGACAGACAGACAGACAGACAGACAGACAGACAGACAGACAGACAGACAGACAGACAGACAGACAGACGCCGTACATAAACATAAACACACACTGCCCCAATGCTAATTAGGCATTTGCACATACCAGCTTTCTGGGGGGGGATCTACCTCTTGGTTGTTGTATGCACCGCTGCCCAATGCCTGGTGTCACTAAACCATCACTGCACTGCTTCCTTCACATTCAGGCTGTCATGGAAATGCATGGTCAAGCACGCATGCCTTTATCTTCAACAGGTCAAAGCTGATTGGGTCGTATTTCTATGTAAATCATTAATTCCTCATCCTCAACAAAATTGCTGAAATCGCGCAAACTTGCCAAATCTGTTATCACATGTTTATGTACAGTACATTTTAAATAAAAACAAAAAAGCTAATTGCTGAGTGGTAACACTTTACTTAAAGCATCCAGGTATAATGCTTTCTAAGTTGTTATAAGCATGTACAAGCCTTTATAATGTCTTATAACAAGGCTTAAGTCCTATTTGGACGAGATTCGTTTTACTGGGGGAGCTCAGGTAATGTAATTACGTGCACGAGCACAAATGACCACATCCGTAATTTTAGTCCCGTCTGAATCTGCTATGTCAGTCATTTTTACTTGGCAGGAAGGTTATTATCCCAGGACTTGAGGCCGATACGTAAAGCTTAATGAACAGCAGTGATACTAACAAGAGCAGTGATACTAACAAGAGCAGTGATACTAACAAGAGCAGTGATACTAACAAGAGCAGTGATACTAACAAGAGCAGTGATTCTAACAAGAGCAGTGTGCGGGTTTCTTCTTTTTTCTCATATTATCCCAGCCCTAAAAACCTACTGTTTTTTGGCAAACTCCGAGGTTCTCTGATAATACTTATCTTGTGCGAATCATCATCCCTGTGTTTTGAGGGATATTGCAGAGTTTAACAGTTGCTGCATGCAGATTGGCTAAGAATATGGGAGCAAATGTATGCTTAAAACCAAGTGCTATGCAGGCAAGGGCGTAACTTTATGTTGCATATTGGGGGGTGGGGGGGGGGGTTAATAGGTTCCCTCTAGGGGGGTCCGGTGGCATGTATTTGTATTTGTATGTATTATGGATCCCCATTAGATGCTACCTTCCTGGGGTCCAGCAAAATTAAGGCAGTTCATACAATTTTAAAAACATTACAATACATTCACAGATTTTACAACACACTGTGTGCCCTCAGGCCCCTACTCCACCATTACCACATATCTGCAGTACAGAAATCCATGTGTACGTGTGTGTATAGTGCGTATGTTATCGTGTGTATACATGTGTCTGTGCCTATGTCTGTGTTGCTTCACAGTCCCTGCTGTTCCATAAGGTGTTTTTTTATCTGTTCTTTAAAAATCTAATTTTACTACTTGCATCAGTTACTTGATGTGGAATAGAGTTCCATGTAGTCATGGCTCTATGTAGTACTGTGCACCTCCCATAGTCTGTTCTGGACTTGGGGACTGTGAAGAGACCTCTGGTGGCATGTCTTGTGGGGTATGCATGGGTGACCGAGCTGTGCGCCAGTAGCTCAAACAGACAGCTCGGTGCACCCAACATGTCAACACCTCTCATAAACACAAGTCGCGATGAAGTCAATCTCTCCTCCACTTTGAGCCAGGAGAGATCGACATGCATATTATTAATATTAGCTCTCTGTGTACATCCAAGGGCCAGCCGTGCTGCACTGTTCTGCGCTAATTGCACTTTTTTGTGGCACCTGACCACACGACTGAACAGTAGTCCAGGTGTGACAAAACTAAGGCCTGTAGGACCTGCCTTGTTGATAGTGCTGTTAAGAAGGTAGAGCAGCACTTTATTATGGACATACTTCTCCCCATCTTAGCTACTGTTGTATCAATATGTTTTGGTCCAATCATAAAATGAGGAACTGAGGAGTACTGTGGTGCAAAGCCACATAAAGCCAGTAGCTGTCTGGCACTTTACAGTGCAGATTGATTGATTGGAAAAACAAACTCATCATGGTATATTTTTTTGGGGGGTCAAATTGACCGTCCACCGGCAAGTTACGCGCCTAACGCACGTAGCCTACAGATTCATTATCTGTTTTGTCACATATGAACTTTTCCAGTGCCTATTTCTCTTTTAAAAGATTAAGAGGACGATATTGTGCCAATTAATTGATAAAACACCAAATACGTCAGTTAATTAAATGTCTGCATAGACTACAATTCATGGTTCTTATTGATATGCATTATTATTTTGACTTTCTCAGAACTGTAGGCCATTAGGCCAATATTAGGCTATCCCTAGACAAGCTGAAATATCTTTATGCCTAGAACATTACATTTTGAATGATAATTCTTTTTTCTACAGGGGTCAGTTTGGTAAAACTAATCCTGTTCGAATGGTCCACTGGAAAAACTGACATGCTGGGGTAATAATTTCATAACCGACGTATAAATACTAGTCCTGAACTAATAGGGCTTTAGACCTATAATATGGTACACACATCCAGTAACTTGAAGGTGTCATGAAATGTATGCACTCACTAACTGTAAGTCGCTCTGGATAAGAGCGTCTGCTAAATGACAAAAAAATATATACCCGCACATTCATTCATTCATTCAACACAACTGAGTGGACCAGTAAAGTCTGCTTTGATACTTTACCTAAACACCAGACTGAGTTCTAAGCTTGAAGGATGCCTCCTCCACAAAGGACCATGGCAGTGTACTTCAACTCTACTGAGAGTGTTATAGATAGGTGTTGATTTATCCTAATGATGCCTCTGGTGAAATGAGCTCTCCTCTGTTTACACCTTAATCACCAGGTAATGGGTATGTGTGTGTGTTATAGCTAAGAAAGAGTGTGCATCTCTTGTTTAAGATCATACAGACATGTCTCACGCACACCCCTCCCCACCCACAGACACACTTACTTTAGACCACAGGGACTCTCTGGAGGCCAGGCTGGAGCACGCCGCCACAAACCAGCAGTTTCCCAGCTGGCCCTGGTGCAGGTCGTGCGCACTGATCCCATCCACAAACAGGTGAGGGTCCTCAGAGAGCTCCTACACAGAGAGAAGAGAAGGAGGGAGAGTGAGAGAGAAGGAGAGAGAGGGAAGCAGGGGGAGGCAGGGGAGAGGGAACGGGAGTGAGGGAGAGAGGGTTAGAAAGGTTACATGAGGCCTAGGGACCCCCAAAAACGTGAGGTTCGTCAGTGCGAAAGGGGGGAATGATAAAAATGAGAAGATGAAGACAGAGAGAGACTGTGAGAGAAGGAGAAAAAAGAGAGATAAATATGGATAGACGGAGAGAAAAAGAGAGAGGGAAAATAAGAGAGAAAGGGAGGGAGAAAGAAAGAGAGAAGACAGATGGATAGAGTGAGTTGCCAGGCCAGGCATGGCCGGGACTCTTTAATTACGGCTCCTAATCGATGGGAATTTAGATGAGGCTCTGCGGAACACTCCACTTCTATCCATCACACACACACACACACACACACACACACAAAACATGCCTCTACTGACAGACAGGAGAGAGGGGGAGGGGGAAAGAAAGAGGGCGAGAGAAAGAGAGAGACGGAGTGAGAGAAGAGAGAGAGAAGAGAGAGAGGAGATAGAGTTCCAGTGAGTGAGCAGAATGAGGTTGAGAGAGTAAGAAAGGATAGAGACAGAGACAGACAGAGGGAAAGAGAGCGAGAGAGGAGAGAGAGCACCCAGACCCTCATTAGTCTGTCTCAGGTGTCTCAGATCTGAGAGGTGTTGTGGTGATTTATGTGGCGACACAAGATGATCTACAAGCCGTGCTAACCTGAGCCCCACCGGAACAACCCTTTCACACCAGACACAGAAAAACCAACAACACACAGACAGCACTAAAACTACCCCACATAGGGCTACAACTACCCCAGACCTAGAACACACAGACAGACAGCACTAAAACTAACCCAAGGTACCAGACTGGTTCTGCTTTAGCTGTGATAACATAACGGTTGCATGGTTGAAGAGCAGACCATTAAGCCATATTGCTAACTATTAACTAGAAAATACTGTAGCTTTCTTAATTTGGGTCCTGGAATCCAGGCAAATACAGGAGTGGGCTAAAGCAGAGAAGACCTGAGTATCGACATGCAGACTACAAAAATTCCTTAGAGGATCCCAATAGTGATCTGCAGTCAATAGTGATAGGTGGGAGACTGCAGGAATGATGTGGTGGGATATCTTTGAGGCTGCGTCCGAAATGGCACCCTATTCCCTATATAGTGCACTACTTTTGACCAGGCCCCATAGAGCTCTCGTCTGCCTTAGTGCACTATATAGGGGACAGGGTGCCTTTCAGACACACCCGAGTCTATGTGGACACTGATAAGTGTGACGTGTGTATTATTATCTACCTCTCCCTTCGGGTGGGACGTGTGGTTTCTCACCCTCCAGGTGTGAGGCAATTGTTATTTTCAGCCGGTGTGTTTGTGTGTGTGTGTGTGTCTGTAGGGATTTTCCCCACCAACAATGTGCGAACAGATCCCTGGTGCCGTGCTTCTGACATCCTGCTCCATCTCCTAGCATCCCTCTCCCTCTCTTTCTCCCCCAATCCTCCCCCTCCCTCTCCCTCTGCCTCCCTCTTCTCCCCGCTCTCTGTCTCTAGTGTCTTACCCCCTCCCCTTCGCTCCCTCCATCCCTCTCTCCTGTGGGGTGTGATAATGAAAGCAGGCAATGGACCGATGTCTGATTGTAGGGCAACAGTGATGTCAACATTGGCTTCTGTCGTGACGTGACTTACTTTAAATGTATGACTGTTATTTATCGAACCACCTAACTATGTTTAATTGTCACTTGATTAAATTAATCATGTAACAATTAACTCATTCGGAATTTGGGGCACCACGGAAGAAGTTGTTTAACGAGTTACCGTCTCCCGAATTAAACTCTTAGAAGATATGTTATATATAATCAATAACAGTCACGTATTAAATAATGACCTCTTATCAGTCTCATTCTGAACGTCGCATAATCCTTGAACCTGCAAAAACCCTAACCTTATTGATGAATCAGCAATACACAAATTGGCTTAATTATTTATTAACTAACTAAATACTAACACAATACAAACACACACACACACACACACACACACACACACACACACACACAGGTTATTGATTACTAACATAATACAATGAAAACAGGTCCCTAGTGAACTGGACTAACATTAGCATGAATGAAGGAGGGTCAGAGTGGAATGGAGAGACTATCGTAGTTACTTTGGAAAGGGATTGTCCTTCCCACTTTGTGTCTTTAGTGAAAGTTCTCTAGACGACTATACATGCCAGCTGCAGACTGAAATGATAAGGTCTAGTGCATTGTCCTTTTCGTCACCTCGTGTAGAGGTTGAGAGTTTCAGAGTTTCTCAATTTCAAACGTGTGGACTAACGTCTCACGTTTTCTGGTCTTTCTAGTCTAACCATTTTGTAACGTGTAGCTTCAGCTTCACGCTTCTTGGTATTGTAGAGTGTCAACCATTTAAAGCCATGGGGCTTACTGGTCTGGTAGAAATTCTACCATTTGCAACGTTTGGCTCAACGTTTGGCTCAACTGCTGGTCTGAGGTGAATTTCGTCACAACGCTTTTTATACACTCGGGGTAAAAAGGGGCGTTCCATCATGTTTGTGCTCATCTGGGCGTGGCCACTGACTGAGAACAAATCAATATGGAAAACAATAATCTCATCTAGAATGCCAAAATCACATTGTTATCTTCACAAAAGTATTATCATACTTAATCATTCATTTTATACAACAAATAGATGCAAACCTCATAACTGGGAAGTGTACCCCCCCAGAGATACAGTTATGTTATCCCACAGTCTTTAATGACATCACAACATAGTAACGAAATTGACATGATTGTTCTTTAAGTCCCCACCAACCATTCCCCACATACTTTTAAGTGGGAATGTTGTTTCATTACCCACTTTTGGATGTTGGAGTTTTGGCAGGAAGACTTCCTTTGTTAACAAAGGGGTCCTTTCTCCCAATACTTCATGGCAAGGAAGAGAAAGTCTCTGCAAGGAATTTACGAATGGTCATAATACTGGCCCCCAGGAAAGGGGGTGTTCAAAACCTTTGCCTAGCAGGAATATTTGATCCTCAGCCCAAGAGGGCAAGTCATGACACTTCTCTGTCCAATAGATCTGTCCACAGCCCACTGATAGATTGCATTGAGTGCCAGGGAGGTGACCGCCTCACCGCCCCAACTGGGGGAAAATACTAAAAGTTAACACTCCATAGACCTTATTCACATAAACAGTCATATCTGACAATGACAGAAATATCACTATGACAATGTGCTAGCAATGTTATTCTGAGTATCCCAATTGAATAATATTGTAATAATATTATTAATGGGCGATTCCAGCGTTATGGATGTTACATTTGCAAAATCACATTTGCACTCAAACTTTGTCTCACAGAATGGACAAACAAAATAGAAATGAAACTTTTGATGTGTGTGTCTATAGTACTCCTTGGGGGGAGTGGATACTCCCCAAAAAATATATTGGCATATTGTAGAAATAAAGCAAATAAAAAGCGTTCTGGATGTTACATGAAATTGACAAGCATTTTGGGTAGACTGAACATATTAGCAAAAGTCTGTGAGTTTGTCATTCTTACGTCTAAACATGGATAGCCATTTTGAAGAAAAGGCTGAACACAAAAACTATCAATTTGAAAAGATTGTAATTTCCATTATTACTTTAGAGAGCAAAACCCTCCGTTATGGATGCTACAGAGTCTGAAATAGACATTTAAATCATAAAGATGTCTTGATGAAAATCTGTCGTAACACATTTGTTGTCATTTGGAATGCTTTTAAAATGTCAGCAGAAGGCATAGTACTTTAGGATTGCATCATCCCAGGTAGGCTGAATAGTATACACAGCCAGGCACCACACCCTAATAGATACTTTATCTTTATATATACACTGAGTATACCAAACATTAGGAACACCTTCCTAATATTGCGACGAGGCCATGTATTTTCATGCTGAAACATGAGGTGATCGCGGCGGATGAATGGCACGACAATGGGCCTCAGGATCTCGTCACGGTATCTCTGTGTATTCAAATTGCCATTGATAAAATGTTATTATTTTCATTGTATGTAGTTTATGCCATGGGGCACTCTGTTCACAACGTTGACATCAGCAAACCGCTCACCCACACGTGGTCTGCGGTTGTGAGGCTGGTTGGACGTACAGCCAAATTCTCTAAAATGACATTGGAGGCGGCTTATGGTAGAGTATTGAACATTATATTATCTGGAAACAGCTCTGGTGGACATTACTGCAGTCAGCATACCAATCACAAGCTCCTTCAAAACTTGAGACATATGTGGCATTGTGTTGTGTGACAAAACTGCACATTTTAGAGTGGCCTTTTATTGTCCCCAGCACAAGGTGCACCTGTATAATGATCATGCTGTTTAATCAGATTCTTGATATGCCACACCTGTCAGGTGGATGGATTATCTTGGCAAAGGAGAAATGCTCACTAACAGGGAAGTAAACAAATTTGTGCACAACATTTGAGAGAAATAAGCTTTTTGTGCATATGGAACATTTCTGTGATCTTTTATTTCAACTCATGAAACATGGGACCAACACTTTACATGTTGCATTTATATTTTTGTTCAGTGTAGTACTGCCATATATGACATAAGCATTTCAGCATATATTTTCCAAGAGAATCTTAGCTAGAGCGCCTAATTTTCAAGAAATCAACAATTGCATCAGTAAAGGTCTGAAGAATACACCTCAAAACAAGCACACAAAATGTGGTGAATGCATCCGTTATGGATGTTACGGATATCATAATGCTGACAATGAAAAGAGAGAAACCAATTACAGAACCTTGATGAAAGTTAGCTTTACAGAGAAAGTTTCAAGATGATCTGATGTAAGGTGCATGTTTTACAAAAACGTTTAATAAAAAACTTTATGGATGTTACATTGCCTGTCCCAGTCACCCCCCTATCTTTACAAGACTGTAGATCAATACAGCTCAATACCGCTGTACTGAAATGGGTTTAGATGATGTTGTAAATACAGTTCAATGTTGATGTGAGGCCATGTGGTGAGAGATGGATGGAGAAATGGACTGAAGATGAGAGAGCGAGAGAGAGAGAGGGGTAGAAAGAGAGAATGTATGTGAAAAAGTGTGTGCGCAGTACATGCATGTATGCATGTGTGCACGTGTGTGTCTGTGTCCACAACACGCCCAAGGTCAGTAATTTGCTGATGCAGACCAAAGCAGGTTGCTGCAAAAGCCAACTTTTCATCAGTGGAGAGGAGAACACCACCACTGCACTGCCACTGCAGAGTCCCATGGAGACCTCTCCACCATCCCTCTCACCCTAGCACCGCTCCTATTACTCAAACGCCACTATGGAAGTAATAACCATTAGATGCACATTTTCTCCTTTCTTCCGCTGCCATAAAAATATAATGAATAGAACGGACGTCCCCATTCAAGTCAATGACGCCATAATGGGTGGACTGGCGGCCATTGCGAGTGTACCCATAGGAGCAAAGCAGGAAGTAAAAACTGGACGTGTACCCATCAATATGTGCTGTGATTTGTTGATTCAACTGACATTATAAAAAATACATTCCATTGCATGAGCCACCCCAGCTAGCACATTTGGTTCTTTGGAAGTTGTGGGGAACATACATTTTTGGTTATCCATTGGTTCAGGGAACGAAACCATACGTTTTCTGACCGGTAAAATATATATATATATTTTTTTGTTTGTTTTGAGAACGGAAGTGAAAATGATGCATGTTCTGGGAATGTAAATTTTTTGGTTGCAGGGAGGTTCTGAAACCGTTTTACTATGATTCCCTGAAAGTTTTCTGCTAGCTTATTTTGGGTTAACTGTTTTGAACTCCAAGCACAGATAGGACACATGGAAATTCATTTGCTTAGGCATTAATCATGCAAACACTTTTTTTTTTAATAAACTGAGTGGTTCGAGCTCTAAATGCTGATTGACTGACAACCATGGTATATCAGACCTTATACCACAGGTATGACAAAACATTTATTTTCACTGCTCTAATGACGTTGGTAACCAGTTTATAATAGCAATAAGGCACCTTGGGGGTTTGTGGTACATTTCCAATATACAACGCCTAAGGGCTGTATGTTGCGTCTTGTCTTAGAACATCCCTTAGCAGTGGTATATTGGCCATATACAACACCCCTTAGGCCTTATTGCTTAATTGTGGCACGGCGTCACTGAGGTTCGAACATATGATCTTCTGTTCTCTATCCATGGAATTAGTCCACTGCACCACCAGGATGCTTTTTTTTCAACCCATACAAAGCTGTTCATTTCAGTCTATTCAAACAAACCATTTCAAAGAAAACAAGCACTCATTAAGATCAGGTGTGGCCAATTAGTGGGCGCGGCCAACACACGGAATGTATATATCTTTAATAACATTCTTAGAACATTCTCTGAACATTACACAACAATTTAAGACCATGACTTTAAATAGAACCATGAGGAAACCTGAAGGAAACGTTATGCTGAAGTACTGAAATTCGCACAGAAGAACGTTGTTGCTTAACATTCTCTGAACTATTTGAGAACATTCCCAATGTTAAACCAGTTGAAGAACGTTCCTAGAACATTACAAACAATTAAATTAAAATGTAACCATGTTTGAACTTTTAGGAAACGTTCTGTTAAAGTAATAAAGTAATGTTTTTTTGTCAAGTTCCTTAAATGTGCTGAGAATGTTCCAAAGTCAAGCAACTATCCTGAACCCTTCCCAGAAAGTTGTGGGATGATTGTATGCAAAATAACCATATGACAACCACGCTCTCACCAAGCTCTAAGAAACATATGGTTCTCAGAACGTTATGTGCTAGCTGGAACAGGCCATTTTACAGAGTAAAGTGTTCACTTCCAATATTCACTCCCAATATCTGTTGGGTGGATTGGCCCGGCTGTAAAGAAAATAGCCTACTGATCTGTCTGTCTCCCTACAGGGTAAAAAATAATGGTGTCATGGCTAATACTGGCGGTGGCTAACCAAATAATTGACCTTGTACTGAAGAGCTGCCACACCGCTTCATAGTACCTCTGTGACCAAATCAGTCGCCGCCCAACCGCCAGAGTTGTAGCACCAGGTTAGTCGATGACGGTCAGACAAGACCAATCAAACTGCCACAACGATCAGGGAGCTCATTTAGCCCAGATAGGTTTGGCTTGGGAGGACAGCGAAGCGAGCCCAGATAAATGGGTTCTGTCTTTTTATTGCTCATCAGTCATGCCATAGACACAACTAATCTGTAGGCCAGAGAGTGGATGTAGTAGGGAGAGAAGGCTGAGAGGGATGGCAGTAGAGAGAGCCGAGAGAGAGAAAGAGACAAGAGCGAAAGAGACAAGAGAGAGAGAGACAAGAGTGAGAGAGCCGAGAGCAAAAGAGCCGGTCGAGAGAGAAGGGAGAGAGAGAGGAGCATTTTATAGAGGCCTCTTATTTATGCCTGCATGCTCTGCTGTCTTGACTTGTGGCCATAAACATACCCAAGTGCCGTTTAAAAAAGCGTAGCACTAAATGCTGTTTTACTCCAATATATTTTTTTCTGACATACTTTTTTATTTAGTTTCGGCATTTTTCTTCGGGGGGGGGGGGGGGGGGGGGGGGGGGGGTTATAGGTACAAAAACAATCAAAGAAATGCAGACAAAGATAACCCCAACCCAACCACAACCCATCCCACCCAGCAACCAAAGGTGCTTATCAGTCGCCCTCCCAGCATCCATCCCCTGAGTCTCCCCTTACATTCCCCCAAACCCCCCCCGCCCTCCCAATCCCCTAGCCTTCCCCATGCTAGCAGATACCCATAGACTTCCAGTCATTGCGCTAACGATAGTTAACGTTGGCTTGTGAAACTACCTTTAACTTCCTTCTTACTGGACACTGAGACATAAAAATGGTATCCACAAGTTCATCTGACTCTGGGGAAGTTCATCTTACTCATTGCCAAAAGTCTGTGAACAAACTTAAAATGTATAAGTTGATGGTTCGGATGTGTACTCTAATAACAAAATCACTGTTTTTACCCACCTCTTCTCACTATCTGTTACACATTAAAACCGTGAAATTACAACTGCAACTGCCTGAAATATTGGGGAAGCATATTTCAGACCATTAGCATCTTGCCTGAATAACTGAAATACCTGAATACTGAAATACCTCAACTAAAATTGCCTGAAATAACGAGAAACAAAGAAAAGCATCAAAACCATGAAAAGAAAAACAACCACCATAAAAGAGAGAAAAAAGAGTGAGGAAAAAAGAGTGAGAAATGCGTGATGACAACGAAGGAAGATTGCGAGTGGAATGGCTACTGTTATGGCTAATGGATGCCGTGCCGCACCACACTTCCCATTTCTAGCTGCTCCAAGACTCTGGAATAAGCGGCGCTCTGGGCGGGAAGAGAAGAGAAGAGGGGGGAGAAGGGTTTGGGAAGGAGGAGAGAGGGAGGGATAATTGACTTGGACACTTCCTAACACTTTGTCTGGCCTTAGGCACCAGCCATTAGCCGCTACAAGACGGTGCTTCTCTTTAGCATATTGATTGTCATATTTCAGCGACTATCTTCTCCTTCTTTTTTTATTTATATTTTTTCTTCACAGTTTTAGTCTGTGGTTTCACACAGGAAGTGAGGGTGTGTTAAGCTGTTAAAAATGAGCGTGAGCTAAACACACTAATGTGCAATGCATTGGAAAGGTCTTTATTCACTGTATATGTCCAAAAAACATTCCTTACCCCAGGGTACTTCAACTTGTGACTCCGGGAGAATAAAGAAAAAGGAGCACTCTGTATCTGTGTAAATCTGATAGATTTATTGATGGGACAAACAAACAAAAGGCTTACGTTTCGGCATAAATCGCCTTCATCAAAACCTTGAGTAGGTCCCTGTCCAAATCAGAGCCTTGAATATGTCCCTTTCCAAATAAAACGTGAATGAAATTAGAAAAATGAAATTTCCTAAAAAATCTGTCTTAAAAAGCATTTTTATAGTAGTGTAAGAAGTAGTAATAGTAGTGTGTGATAGCCAGAAAGCTCCCTCCCCTGGGGTCTCTTCCAGTGCACGCGTCCAATCCTGTTGCCCTTGAATATGTCCCTTTCCAAATAAAGCATGAATGAAATTATAAAAAAATAAATTTCCCAAACAATCTGTCTTAAAAATTGTTGTAGTAGTATTAGTAGTAGTAGTAGTAGTAGTAGTAGCAGTAGTAGTAGTAGGCCAGAAAGCTCCCTCACCTGGGGTCTCTTCCAGTGCACGCGTCCAATCCTATTGCCCTGGTAGAAGAGGGTGTCGTCCAAGGCTGGGAAGTGTGGGTCTTCGAACAGAAGGCCGCTGGCAAGGCACTGCCTCTTCAGGGTGGAGTACTGCTGCCCCTCGAAAGCCTTCACTGACGAGAACATCCTACAGCCTGTAGGGACCAGACACAGGAGACAGGGGGCTCTGTTAGTGACCTGGAACTGGCCTCCTACCAACAGGTCTCTGATATTCTTGAAGATTAGCATGTGTTAGTGTTATTACATTTTACCTTATTTGGGTAGGCTACACTATGGACAAATACTATTGGACATTCAGTTTAGAATTGGGTGTTTCTACCAAATGTCTGTAGTTGGAAAATGTGTATCCAACTTAAGAGCAAACTAAAAGTCAAATACAATTTAGCCTACTATACAGTGCATTTGGAAAGTATTCAGACCCCTTGACTTTTCCAACATATTGTTACGTAACAGCCTTATTCTAAAATGGATTAAATTGCTTCCCCCCCCCTCAATCTACACACAAAAGCCCATAATGACAAAGCAAAAAAATATGTTTAGAAATGTTTGCAAAAGTATTAAAAATAAAAAATGGAAATAATACATTTACATAAGTATTCAGACCCTTTACTCAGTACTTTCTTGAAGCACCTTTGGCAGCGATTACAGATTTGAGTCTTCTTGGGGATGAAGCTATAAGCTTGGCACACCTGTATGAGGAGTTTCTCCCATTCTTCTCTGCAGATCCTCTCAAGCTCTGTCAGGTTGGATGGAGAGCGTCGCTGCACAGCTATTTTCAGGTCTCTCCAGAGATGTTCAAATCGGGTTCAAGTCCGGGCTCTGGCTGGGCCACTCAAGGACATTCAGAGACTTGTCCCAAAGCCAATCCTGCATTGTCTTGGCTGTGTGCTTAGGGTCGTTGTCCTGTTGGAAGGTGAACCTTTGCCCAAGTCTGAGGTCCTGAGCGCTCTGGAGCAGGTTTTCGTCAAGGATCTCTCTGTACTTTGCTCCATTCATCTTTTCCTCGATCCTGACTAGTCTCCCAGTTCCTGCCGCTGAAAAACATCCCCACAGCATGATTCTGCCACCACCATGCTTCACCGTAGGGATGGTGCCAGGTTTCCTCCAGACGTGACGCTTGGCATTCAGGCCAAAGAGTTCAATCCTGGTTTCATCAGTCCAGAGAATCTTGTTTCTCATGGTCTGAGAGTCCTTTGGGTGCCTTTTGGCAAACTCCAAGCGGGCTGTCGTGCCTTTTACTGAGGGGTGGCTTCTGTCTGGCCACTCTACCATAAAGGCCTGATTAGTGGAGTACTGCAGAGATGGTTGTCCTTCTGGAAGGTTCTCCCATCTCCACAGAGGAACTCTGGAGCTCTGTCAGAGTGACCATCGGGTTCTTGGCCACCTCCCTGACCAAGGCCCTTCTCCCCCAGATTGCTCAGTTTGGCCGGGTGGCCAGCTCTAGGAAGAGTCTTGGTGATTCCAAACATCATCCATTTAAGAATGATGAAGGCCACTGTGGGGACCTTCAATGCTGCAGAAATGTTTTGGTACCCTTCCCCAGATCTATGCCTCGACACAATCCTGTCTCTGTGCTCTAAGGACAATTCCTTCGACCTCATGGCTTGGTTTTTGATCTGACATGCACTGTCAACTGTGGGACCTTATATAGACAGGCGTGTGCCTTTCCAAATCATGTCCAATCAATTGAATTTCCCACAGGTGGATTCCAATCAAGTTGTAGAAACATCAAGGATGATCAGTGGAAACAGGATGCACCTGAACTCAATTTCGAGTCTCATAGCAAAGGGTCTGAATACTTATGCAAATAAGATCTTTTTTTAAAAATATATATGCACACACATACACACAAAGATTTCTAAAAACCTGTTTTCGCTTCGTCATTATGGGGTATTGTGTGTAGATTGATGAGGAAAATGTTTTATTTAATCCATTTTAGAATAAGGCTGTAACGTAACAAAATGTGGAAAAAGTCAAGGGGTCTGAATACTTTCCGAATTAACTGTATATCACAAGCCACAAACGGACTCTCAACCTGACTGACAGACAGCTGTGCCTTAAGCATCATCATAAACAGAGCCCAGAGTTCAACAGAATCATCTTTGCAGATACAAAATAATGGTGTTGGGTAGAAAACATTAACAAATATGAAGACCTTTGAGGTCAATGACTATTGGGAACCATTAGAAACAAAACTTCAGAGACAGACAGACAGACAAACAGACAGACAGAGCAAGAGAGCGAGAGAAACAGAGAGAGAGACAAACCAAGAATTCACAAATGGGACAAACATCCAATTGGGACTTTGTGTACAATGCAAAACCCCAAACAATGCATGCAGAGCAGAATTAGGACTATAACCACAAGTAATCAAAACCAGAAAAGAGCTGTTAAATTTTACAACCACCTAAAAGGAAGCGATGCCCACACATTCCACCACAAAGCCCTCACCTACAGAGAGATGAGCCTAGAGAAGAGTCCCCTCAGCCAGCTGGTTCTTTGTTCACAAACACAAACAGACCCCACATAGCCCCAGGACAGCAACACAATTAGATCCAACCAAATGAGAAAGCAAAAATGTAACTATTTAACACACTGGAAAGAATCAACCAAAAAAACAGAGCAAATAGGAATGCCATCTGGCCCTAAACAGAGTACACAGTGGCAGAAATACCTGACCACTGTGACTGACCTAAAATTAAGAAAATCCTTGACTATTGTTGGAAACGGACTAATTGACTTGAGCGCGTTTTAGTATGTTTATAATTATATACTGTAAGTGGCATAGCAGTAGTGATGAACGTGTTATGGGTTAGATGGAATAATTTATGTGCAATGGTATTTGGCCAGCGGGAAAGTAAACAGGGGGCCTATCAATAAGGGTGGGATAGGAACCATGTGTTAGAGCTGATAGATCATAAATTACTGTCCTATAACACTGTCTTATATCTTAATATGTTTATTTCATATTTTCTCAATATGTTTTATATCATTATATTATCTTAATATGTTGTATATCATTATATTATATTAGTATGAATAGATGGCTCATCTCTTAAAATAGAGCAATTATGTAGTGGACTGACTCCCTAACCTCAAGGCCTCTCCTGACTGATAAGAAGACCGGAGAGATACGTGGAGGAGTACCAAGGTTCTGGACTCAAGCTGGGACGATAACACCACCTGCCCAGCCAAAGAGATTCATTGTTCATCCTAGACACAGAAGGGGGGGGGGGGTCTGTTTGGGAAGGGGGGGAAACTGAGCTGCACATCCTAACCTCCTGCCAAATGTATGACCACATTAGAGATACACATTTCCCACAGATCACACAGACCCACAAAGAATTAGAAAACAAATCAAACATTAATAAACTCAATATCTGTTAGGCGAATTACCACAGTGTGCAATCACAGCAGCAAGATTTGTGGCCCATTGCCATGAGAAAAGGGCAACCAGTGGAGCACAAACAACTTTGTAAATACCACCAACATTTATCTGTTTATTTATCTTCCCTTACTATTCGTACTACAACTATTTGCGCATTGCTAACACTGTATATAGATAATAATATAACACTTGAAATGTGCATCTTGTTTAAACCTTTTTGAGTGCAATATTTACTGTTCAATTCAAAATTGTTTTTATTGTTGTGTTTTCTTCTCGCTTTTGTTTATTGTTAGCTTCACTTTATTTGGCATGTTTTTCATGCCAATAAAGCCCCTTTGAACTGAATTGAGAGAGAGACAGAGTGAGAGACAGAGAGAGAGACAGAGAGAGAGAGAGACAGAGCTGTTGAGGGAACAAGCCAATCTCTTTGGAGCCACAAAGTGACGAGCTGTTGATGACCTCGCAATACGATGTGACAGGAGATCAAGAACTCAACAAATCTCCGTCATTATGGACACCAAGCAGGATGTTTTGTTCAAGGTTCATTTGACACTGATTTTCTACTGGCCCGTGATGACACAAAATGGCTGCCAAATTGCCTACAAAGTACACACAGGTCCAACAGGCTTACATAGAATGAGTTGACTAATCAAAAGGCAAATCTATCAAGGCTGGGGTCAATTCGAATTGAAGGCAGTCAATTCAGGAAGTGAATTTATTCACTTTTGTAATTTGAAATAAACTTCTGAAATAAATAGCTTCTACTCCTCAGTTTATTGACAACTCATTGAAAGAATATGGTGTTTTTTCACATTTTGAATTGTTATTTCTATATTTGAATTATTGTTTACTTCCTGAATTTACTTCAAATTGACCCCAGCCCTGAAATCTATTAGCTACACAGCTGGTTTCTTTATCTTTTTAAATCGGCCTTAATCATACAACATCAAAATCTGAAGGCCATTGGGAAATAAACCAATGGGAAGGATTTCCTGCATGGCAACTAGGTTAAAGAAGACACACTGCTCTTTTGCCATTGGGAAGAGGACATGTAATGAGATCTTATGGAGGGCCAAAATGGGAAGAGGAGGAGTGTGTGTGTGTGAGTGAGGGTAATTAGGCTACTTCTCTTTTTAATCATGTAACATTGTCTCTGTCTGATGTTGACTGTCAGTCTCAAATGTGCCAGGAATAAACAAGAAGAACTTAAATCACAGACAGATCGTTCTCTACAGGATCATGGAAAAGATGGATGGCAGAAGCCTTTTAGAGGCAAACTTTAGACCTAACACACCACACACACTTCAATACCCGCCAGAAATGTACCAGAAACACAAACAGCAAGATAAAATGACACACAATGAGAAGTATGGAAGTAGAATACAGAAGCACATAGACCATACAGTATATTCCCCCCCATCCTTTTGGATTTTAGCCTCAAATTTTGCTCCAGGGTGAAAATTCCCCTAGATAGAGATTTAGGATCAGCTTCCTATCTCCCAATCCTAACCTTAACCATTAGTGGGGAAAATGCTAGGGGGCAACTTTACCCAACTCCTCTAAGCTCAGTCTGACACATAACATCTAGTCTTCTTTCGACTTCTCTTTTCTGACATGGACATGTAATGCAGCAGAAGCACATGAAATAGTCAACATTTAATCAACGGAAATACAGGCCGTTAAAAAAAACTAAATCCTTTACGCGATAAAGAAGTGGTCTTGAATGGTCTCCAGAGACATGAGATCACAGAAAATGATGACAGAAAACCAGAAAAAAACATTTATTTAACTAGGCAAGTCAGTTAAGAACACATTCTTATTTACAATGACGGCCTACCAAAAGGCCTCCTGCGGGGACGGGGGCTGGGATTCAAAATAAAAATATAGGACAAAGCACACATCATGACAAGAGAGACACCACAACACTACATAAAGAGTGACCTAAGACAACAGGTCTTAGAGGTATAAGGAATCCAGAGGTATATCCAGAGGTATAAGGAATCATTTTAATTTAAACCAGGAAATTATACAACAGTAAATACACATGTGTAACACGAGTACGCAGACACACACCCTAGTGCCAACCCTATCTTCTGATGCACATTTTGGCTAGATATTTGGAGATTTGAACTACAGTAGGCTACACACGATGTCTGCCTACAGTTATGTAGTAGTAACCCAGCCTAGGCAATAACTGAAGGCACTAAAAGGAATTGGGCCTACACCGATGAATAAGCTGCACAACACCTAAGCTGCTGGCTGTCAATCAAAGCTCCCAACTTCTAGATCTGACTGTTAAACCAGTGAATTATTAATGTCCACGTTCTGCTTTTCTCCATTTATTAATATGGACTCACAGTGCGCATCCTAAATGGCACCCTATTCTCTATAGTCCCTTTGGGCCCTGGTCAAAAGTAGTACACTTTACAGGGAATAGGGTGACATTTGTGACACAGCCACAGCCCTCGGACTCATAGTACCATATGCTCTCAGAGCTGGGGACCTTTTCCAATAGCCTACCACCTACTAGGAATGGGCCCGTATTTATCAAGCGTCTCAGAGTAAGAGCACTGATTTAGGATACGTTTTGGCTTTTAAATCACAGTTAATAAGATCACATGCACAGGGGGAACCTTATCCTAGATCAACACTCCTCCTCTCTCAAAATCAACTTTGCTTTACAGAGATGTTCTCATCCGGTAAAAATCAACTTCAAATGGAGGCCATCACCACCATTTGAGAGGCTAACAATTGGGCTTGCCGTCAATATCTGCCATCAATAGCCTATTCACAGATGGATAAACATCCAATGATATTGTCATAATGAAATAAATAGCCTACCCCTAATATTGACGAAGGCAGCTGATTAAATTCAGATTCACTGATCGCATTTATCAGCTGAATATGTGGGGAAATTAAGGAGGTTGCAGTTGGAGCCCAAACATGACACAGATGGTGCAGACCAGTCTCGATCATGACTGCAGAGGGAAAATCCCCATGCGGGCACACGCCCACTCTCTCCCACGCTACGCGAGCACAAATGGGTAGATGGCCAGAGCTTGAGTGTGAGGTTCGAGAACATACACGGTCATGTATTTGGTTCAGCTGCAATTAACAGCTAATAGACCAAATGCTTAAATGTAATTGATTGGAGAGAAGTTTATGAATTTGAATAACAGGTCTACAGGCTAATGGTAGGCATAATAAACATGTTTCTATTCAACAATATTAGCATCATTATCTTTACTTTGTAGCCTATTGCAACAAGTGTGGTTTTACTGGATAGCCTACAAAGTCTTGGCAGACACTACCAATGGAGCAGGTCATTAGTGTGCCAACTTCTTCCACTACCATAAAACACATTGCCAACTAAAGCAAGCACACATTTTCTTCAGGAAATATTTTCTAAATTAGTTATATGCGTGAATTAGAGGTCTAGTCACCTTAACAAATCTATTTTAATCCACAATTACTTTTTATTCAGTCCTTAAATGAGACTAAAATGCTGCGTGGAGGGTTAGATCCTGCTATTATGAATCCTTAGCGCTTTCTTTCTTCTTCTGACTCAGTCTCCACACCTGCCTGTCTGTGTTGTGTGACCCCATCACATGAAGCATTTACATTTACATCAATGAAATTGTTAGTTTACCTTGTCATTGCATAAAAATAATGTTTACTTTTTTTGTGTGTTCTATATAGATGTCATCATTGGAAATGTCCAGGTGCATAATAGAACAGCAAGTTATTTTGCTGAACTTACACTCATTTTCAATTTATTCATTTTTCTAAAGGTCGCCAACGCTACTCTTCTCGCGACTATTCAACCAATTACACTGTAATTCTTTCATTATGACGTGCTGTAAAATACAGTGCATTCGGAAAGTATTCAGACCCCTTGACTTTTTCCACATTTTGTTACATTACAACCTTATTCTAAAATTGATTAAATTGTTTTTTCCCCCTCATCAATCTACACACAATACCCCATTATGACAAAGCAAAAACGGAAATATGACATTTACATAAGTATTCAGACCCTTTACTCAGTACTTTGTTGAAGCACCTTTGGCAACGATTACAGCCTAAATTCTTCTTGGCTATGACGCTACAAGCTTGGCACACCTGTATTTGGGGAGTTTCTCCCATTCTTCTCTGCAGATCCTCCCAAGCTCTGTCAGGTTGGATGGGGAGCGTTGCTGCACAGCTACTTTCAGGTCTCTCCAGAGATGTTAGATCGGGTTCAAGTCAGGGCTCTGGCTGGGCCACTCAAGGACATTCAGAGACTTGTCCCGAAGCCACTCCTGCGTTGTCTTGGCTGTGTGCTTAGGGTCGTTGTCCTGTTGGAAGGTTTACCTTTTCCCCTCTGTGAGGTCCTGAGCGCTCTGGAGCAGATTTTTATCAAGGACCTCTCTGTACTTTGCTCCATTCATCTTTCCCTCGATCCTGACTAGTCTCCCAGTCCCTGCCGCTGAAAAACATCCCCACAGCATAACCGTTTAATCCATCTTCATTTAACACATTTAACCAACGTCTTAGTTATTTATATATTCTTTACTCATTCAACTTTTTTCATTCAACTTTTTCACCCCGGAAGCTTTATCTGGACATGGTTCTACTGGACCTCCACCAGCCGAAGCTAAGTAGTAACATTAACACTATGCCAGCTAATTGCAGTCGCTGTACTCATAATATACAGGAGAACTATCGCCTTATGGTGAGGATAGCCGTGCTGCAAGCACAGCTTCCGACGCAATCGTTAGGCAAGGGCAATGTAAGTGTAGGAAAGGATGAAACGGCGTCTGTGCCGCCAGTAAGTACAGATAGTAGTATAAATGCCCTCGCACAGTCCCCACAGCTGGACAATTTTCTCAAGGCTTCTGGAAAGAAATGCTGTCAGCATGCTCAACCGGTGTCGCTCATTCAGCCGACAGAAACGGTTCTCCCCATTAAGCAATGAGTCGGAATCAGTGGCTGAGCCTTCTCAGGTCTCTCCTCCACCCGTTACGGGGTGTGAGCCACTGAAGCCTCCCACCATTAGCTCTGACAAATTGAAAACCCTAGTCAGTCATTGGCGACTCCATTACCCGCAATATTAGACTTAAAAATAATCATCCAGCGATCATACACTGTTTACCAGGGGGCAGGGCTACTGACGTAAAGACTAATCTGAAGATGGTGCTGGCTAAGGCAAAAACTGGCGAGTGTAGAGAGTATATAGATATTGTTATCCACGTCGGCACCAACGATGTTAGGATGAAACAGTCAGAGGTCACCAAGAGCAACATAGCTTCAGCATGTAAATTAGTTAGAAAGATGTGTCGGTATCGAGTAATTGTCTCTGGCCCCCTCCCAGTTAGGGCGAGTGATGAGCTCTACAGCAGAGTCTCACAACTCAATCGCTGGTTGAAAACTGTTTTCTGCCCTTCCCAAAATATAGAATTTGTAGATAATTGGCCCTCTTTCTGGGACTCACCCACAAACAGGACCAAGCCTGGCCTGCTGAGGAGTGACGGACTCCATCCTAGCTGGAGGGGTGCTCTCATCTTATCTACCAACATAGACAGGGCTCTAACTCCTCTAGCTCCACAATGAGACAGGGTGCACGCCAGGCAGCAGGCCTTTAGCCAGCCTGCCAGCTTAGTGGAGTCTGCCACTAGCAGTCAGTGTAGTCAGCTCAGCTATCCCCATTGAGACCGTGTCTGTGCCTCGATCTAGGTTGAGCAAAACTAAACATGGCGGTGTTTGCCTTAGCAATCTAACTGGAATAAAGACCTCCTCCATTTATTGAAAGAGATTGTCACATCTCAAAATAGGGCTACTTAAATGTTAGATCCCTCACTTCCAAGACAGGTATGGTCAATGAACTAATCACTGATCATAATCTTGACGTGATTGGCCTGACTGAAACATGGCTTAAGCCTGATGAATGTACTGTGTTAAATGAGGCCTCTCCTCCTGGTTACACTAGTGACCATATCCCCCCCGCATCCCGCAAAGGCGGAGGTGTTGCTAACATTTACGATAGCAAATGTCAATTTACCCCCCCAAAAATGACTGCGTTTTCATCTTTTGAGCTTCTAGTCATGAAATCTATGCAGCCTACTCAATCACTTTTTATAGCTACTGTTTACAGGCCTCCTGGGCCGTATACAGAGTTCCTCACTGAGTTCCCTGAATTCCTATCGGACCTTGTAGTCATGGCAGATAATATTCAAATTTTTGGTGACTTTAATATTCACATGGAAAAGTCCACAGACACACTCCAAAAGGCTTTCAGAGCCATCATTGACTCAGTGGGTTTTGTCCAACATGTCTCCGGACCTACTCATTGCCACAGTCATACCCTGGATCTAGTTTTGTCCCGTGGAATAAATATTATGGATCTAAATGTTTTTCCTCATAACCCTGGACTATCGGACCACCATCTTATTACATTTGCAATCGCAACAAATAATCTGCTCAGACCCCAACCAAGGACCATCAAAAGCTGTGCTATAAACTCTCGGACAACCCAAAGATTCCTAGAGGCCCTTCCAGACTCCCTCCACCTACTCAAGGACGTCGGAGTACAAAAATCAGTTAACGACTTAACAGAGGATCTAAATGTAACCTTGCGTAATACCCTAGATGCAGTCGTACCCCTAAAAACAAAAAACATTTGTCAAAAGAAACTAGCTACCTGGTATACAGAAAATACCCAAGCCCTGAAGCAAGCCTCCAGAAAATTGGAACAGAAAAGCTGTTCCAAAAGCTGTACCAATTGGATGCAGAAAAGCTAATCCATGCTTTTGTCACTTCTAGATTAGACTACTGCAATGCTCTACTCTCCGGCTACCCGGATAAAGCACTAAATAAACTTCAGTTAGTGCTAAACATGGCTGCTAGAATCTTGACTAGAACCAAAGAATTTGATCATATTACTCCAGTGCTAGCCTCTCTACACTGGCTTCCTGTTAAGGCTAGGGCTGATTTCAGGGTGTTACTGCTAACCAACAAAGCATTACATGGGCTTGCTCCTACCTATCGCCCCGATTTGGTCCTGCCGTACATACCTACACGTACGCAACGGTCACAAGACACAGGCCTCCTTATTGTCCCTACAATTTCTAAGCAAACTGCTGGAGGCAGGGCTTTCTCCTATAGAGCTCCATTTTTATGGAATGGTCTGCCTATCCATGTGAGAGACGCAGACTCGTTCTCGACCTTTAAGTCTTTACTGAAGACTCATCTCTTCAATAGTTCCTATGATTGAGTGTCGTCTGGCCCAGGGGTGCGAAGGTGAACGGAAAGGCACTGGAGCGACTAACCGCCCTTGCTGTCTCTGCCTGGCCGGTTCCGGTCTCTCCATTGGGATTCACTGCCTCTGACCCTATTACGGGAGCTGAGCTTACTGGTGCTTTCCATGCAGTCCCTAGGAGGGGTGCATCACTTGAGTGGGTTGAGTCACTGACGTGATCTTCCTGTCTGGTTTGTCGCTCCCTCGGGCTTGTGCAGTGGAGGAGATCTTCGTGGGCTATACTCAGCCTTGTTTCAGGGTAGTAGGTTGGTGGTCTGTTGATATCCCTCTGGTGGTGTGGGGGCTGTGCATTGGCAAAGTGGGTGGGGTTATATCCTGCCTGGTTGTATCGTCGGACGGGGCCACAGTGTCTCCCGACCCCCCGTCTCAGCCTCCAGTATCTATTCTGCAATAGTTTGTGTGCCGGGGGGCTAGGGTCAGTCTGTGTCCTGTGTGAATTTAAGTATGCTCCCTCTAATTCTCTCCCTCCCATTCCGGAGGACCTGAGCCCTAGGACCATGCCTCAGGACTACCTGGCCTGATGACTCCTTGCTGTCCCCAGTCCACCTGGTCGTGCTGCTGCTCCAGTTTCCACTCTTCTGCTTGTGGCTATGGAACCTGTTCACCGGACGTGCTACCTTGTCCCAGACCTGCTGTTTTCAACTCTCTCCCTTTACCGCACCTGCTATTTCAACCTCTAAAACGCCCGGCTATGAAAAGCCAAGTGACATTTACTCCTGATGTACTGACCTGTTGCAACCTCTACAACCACTGTGATTATTATTTGACCCTGCTGGTAATCTATGAACGTTTGAACATCTTGGAGAAAAATCTGGCCTTAACGGCCATGTACTGTTATAATCTCCACCACCCCCCAGAGCCTGGCTCCTCTCTAGGTTTCTTCCTAGGTTTCTGCCTTTCTAGGGAGTTTTTCCTAGCCACCGTACTTCTACATCTGCATTGCTTGCTGTTTGGGGTTTTAGGCTGGGTTTCTGTATAGCACTTTGTGACATCTGCTGATGCTTGATTGATTGACATGACGCTTGGCATTCAGGCCAAAGAGTTCAATCCTGGTTTCATCAGACCAGAGAATCTTATTTCTCATGGTCTGAGTCCTTTAGGGTTGCCTTTTGGCAAACTCCAAGCGGGCTGTCATGTACCTTTTACTGAGGAGTGGCTTCCGTCTGGCCACTCTACCATAAAGGCCTAATTAGTGGAGTGCTGCAGAGATGATTGTCCTTCTGGAAGGTTCTCCCATCTCCACAGAGGAACTCTGGAGCTCTGTCAGAGTGACAATCGGGTTCTTGGTTTTTGCTCTGACATGCACTGTCAACTGTGGGACCTTAAATAGACAAGTGTGTGCCTTTCCAAAAATCATGTCCAATCAATTGAATTTACCACAGGTGGACTCCAATGAAGTTGTAGAAACATCTCAAGGATGATCAATGGAAATAGGATGCACTGGAGCTCAATTTCGAGTCTCATAGCAAAGGGTCTGAATATTTATGTTTATTTATTTATTTTTATAAATTTGCACATAATCTAAAAACCTGTTTTCACTTTGTCATTATTGGGTATTGTGTGTAGATTGATGAGGGAAAAATATAATTTAATCCATTTTAGAATAAGGCCGTAACGTAACAAAATGTGGAAAAGGGGATGGCGTCTGAATACTTTCCGAATGCAGATGGCGTAGTAGTGCAGTTCTGTTTTTGTCGTGTGTCTGTAAATAGCCTGTAAATACCCTGCTCTTTTGTATTTTTCGTACATATTTTCCCTATCAGACTTTTCATCCTTCTACAAAATATACTTTCCTGCAACCCGCCTCACTCAATGTGGAACGGATTCTATTATTGACTTACCTTTTATCTAGAATCTCCAGTTGAAACTAGCTAGCCAGCTAACTAGCTACTTGCTATTAGCCACAGTTAGCGGTATTTCACCCAGAACATTGGATTTTTTTTCTGCGGGATTAATTTAATCACTGGACATTAATCACCGGATATTCGGCCAGTCTGCACAGCGCGTTATCGACCCAGAACATATCAGTTTTTCTGCCGGAATCACTGAATCACTGGACCTTTAACTCCGGATTCATCACTACCAGCTAGCTGCAACAAAATGGACGCTGTGGTCTGGCTAATCATCCTGTGCTAGGCCCATCTCCCGGCTATCTACCTCTCTGTCAACCGGACGGGACCACCTAGTGTTGACACGGAGCCCCGCCGATCCTACACGACTGGTCTGCCGACGAAATCTTCTGATGTGGTTACGACGTCGACCACGAAGATTCCATCTGCTAGCCCCGGCCCGCTAGCACACGCTAGCCGTGGCCTCTTACTCGCTAGTGCTTTAGCAGCCTCCGAACTATCCTATTGCTGTTCACCGGACCTTATGATAACTCAGCTATACAGCTGATGTCTGCTGGACTGTTCCTTTTTACGGTACTACATCCTGTTTATGTTTAGCCTCAGCCCAAACATGGTTAGCTTATTGTTGTTTCGGTTATTTCTAATTGTACTATTTCACTGTAGATCCCCCAGCCCAGCTAAACCTGCCTTAGATAGCTCCTTTGTCCCACCCCCCATACACGCGGAGACCGACTCAATTGATGCCTCCAGTGATGCTATCTCTTTCATTGTTACCCAACGCTTAGGTTTACCTCCACTTTACTCATATCCTTCCATATCCTTGTCTGTACATAATGCCCTGAATCTTTTCTACAACACCCGGAAATCTGCCCCCTTTATTCTATGTACCCAACGCACTAGAAGACCAGTTCTTAAAGCCTTTAGCCGTATCCTTATTCTAGTCCTCCTCTGTTCCTCTGGTGATGTAGAGGCTAACCCAGGCCCTGCAGCCCTCAGTATCACTCCTACTCCCCAGGCGCTATCATTTGCTGACTTCTGTAATCGCAAAAGTCTTGGTTTCTTGCACATAAATATCAGAAGTCTACTTCCTAAGTTTGAGTTATTCACTGCGTTAGCACACTCCGCCAATCCTGATGTTCTAGCAGTGTCTGAATCCTGGCTCAGGAAGGCCACCAAAAATTCTGAAATTTCCATCCCCAACTATAACATTTTCCGTCTAGATAGAACTGCCAAAGGGGGTGGAGTTGCAATCTACTGTAGAGATAGCCTGCAGAGCTCTATCATACTATCCAGGTCTGTGCCCAAACAGTTTGAGCTTCTACTTCTAAAAATCCACCTTTCCAGAAATAAGTCTCTCACTGTTGCCGCTTGCTACAGACCCCCCTCAGCCCCAAGCTGTGCCCTGGACACCATATGTGAATTGATTGCCCCCCCATTTATCCTCAGAGTTCGTACTGCTTGGTGACCTAAATTGGGATATGCTTAATACCCCGGCCATCCTACAATCCAAACTAGATGCCCTCAACCTCACGCAAATTATCAACGAACCTACCAGGTACAACCCTAAATCCGTAAACATGGGTACCCTCATAGATATCATCCTGACTAACATACCCTCTAAATACACCTCAGCTGTCTTCAACCAGGATCTCAGCGATCACTGCCTTATTGCCTGCGTCCGTAACGGGTCCGCGGTCAAACGACCACCCCTCATCACTGTCAAACGCTCCCTAAAACACTTTAGCGAGCAGGCCTTCCTAATTGACCTGGCCCAGGTATCCTGGATGGATATAGATCTCATTCCGTCAGTAGAGGATGCCTGGTTGTTCCTTAAAAGTAATTTCCTCTCAATCTTAAATAAACATGCCCCATTCAAAAAATACAGAACTAAGAACCGATATAGCCCCTGGTTCTCCTCAGACTTGACTGCCCTTGACCAGCACAAAAACATCCTGTGGCATACTGCATTAGCATCAAATAGCCCCCGCGATATGCAACTTTTCAGGGAAGTTAGGAACCAATATACACAAGCAGTCAGGAAAGCAAAGGCTAACTTTTTCAAACAGAAATTTGCATCCTGTAGCACTAACTCCAAAAAGTTTTGGGACACTGTAAAGTCCATGGAGAATAAGAGCACTTCCTCCCAGCTGCCCACTGCACTGAGGCTAGGAAACACTATCACCACCGATAAATCTACAATAATCGAGAATTTCAACAAGCATTTTGCTACAGCTGGCCATGCTTTCCATCTGGCTACCACTACCCCGGCCACCAACTCTGCACCCTCCGCTGCAACTTGCCCATGCCCCCCCCCCCCGCTTCTCCTTCACACAAATTCAGACAGCTGATGTTTTGAAAGCACTGCAAAATCTGGACCCCTACAAATCAGCTGGGCTAGACAATCTGGACCCTTTCTTTCTAAAACTAGCCGCCGAAATTGTCGCAACCCCTATTACTAGTCTGTTCAACCTCTCTTTCGTAACGTCTGAGATCCCCAGAGATTGGAAAGCTGCCGCGGTCATCCCCCTCTTCAAAGGGGGTGACACTCTAGATCCAAACTGCTACAGACCTATATCCATCCTGCCCTGCCTTTCGAAAGTATTTGAAAGCCAAGTTAACAAACAGATCACCGACCATTTCGAATCCCACCGTACCTTCTCCGCTATGCAATCCGGTTTCCGAGCTGGTCATGGGTGCACTTCAGCCACGCTCAAGGTCCTAAACGATATTATAACCGCGATTGATAATAGACAGTACTGTGCAGCCGTCTTCATCGACCTGGCCAAGGCTTTCGACTCTGTCAACCACCGCATTCTTATTGGCAGACTAAATAGCCTTGGTTTCTCAAATGACTGCCTCGCCTGGTTCACCAACTACTTCTCAGATAGAGTTCAGTGTGTCAAATCGGAGGGCCTGTTGTCTGGACCTATGGCAGTCTCTATGGGGGTGCCACAGGGTTCAATTCTCGGGCCGACTCTATTCTCTGTGTATATCAATGATGTCGCTCTTGCTGCTGGTGACTCTCAGATCCACCTCTACGCAGACGACACCATTTTGTATACATCTGGCCCTTCATTGGACACTGTGTTAACAAACCTCCAAACGAGCTTCAATGCCATACAACACTCCTTCAGTAGCCTCCAACTGCTCTTAAACACTAGTAAAACTAAATGCATGCTTTTCAATCGAACGCTGCTGGCACCCGCCCACCCGACTAGAATCACCACTCTCGACGGGTCTGACCTAGAGTATGTGGACAACTACAAATACCTAGGTGTCTGGTTAGACTGTAAACTCTCCTTCCAGACTCACATAACGAATATCCAATCCAAAGTTAAATCTAGAATCAGCTTCCTATTTCGCAACAAAGCCTCCTTCACTCATGCTGCCAAACATGCCCTTGTAAAACTGACTATCCTACCGATCCTTGACTTCGGCGATGTCATTTACAAAATAGCCTCCAACACTCTACTCAGCAAATTGGATGTAGTCTATCACAGTGCCATCCGTTTTGTCTCCAAAGCCCCATACACTACCCACCACTGTGACCTGTACGCTCTTGTTGGCTGGTCCTCACTACATGTTCGTCGTCAAAACCACTGGCTCCAGGCCATCTATAAATCACTGCTAGGCAAATCCCCGCATTATCTTAGCTCATTGGTCACCATAGCAGCACCCACCCGTAGTCTGCGCTCCAGCAGGTATATCTCACTGGTCATTCCCAAAGCCAACACCTCCTTTGGCCGCCATTCCTTCCAATTCTCTGCTGCCAATGACTGGAACGAATTGCAAAAATCTCTGAAGCTGGAGACTCTTATCTCCCTCAATAACTTTAAGCATCAGTTGTCAGAGCACCTTACCGATCACTGCACCTGTACACAGCCCATCTGAAATTAGCCCACCCAACTACCTCATCCCTATATTGTTATTTATTTTGCTCTTTTGCACCCCAGTATCTCTATTTGCACATAATCTCTTGCACATCTAGCATTCCAGTGTTAATACTATTGTAATTATTTTGCACTATAGGCTATTTATTGCCTTACCTCCATAACTTGCTACATTTGCACACACTGTATATATATTTTCTGTTGTATTTTTGACTTTAAGTTTTTTACCCCATATGTAACTCTGTGTTGTTTTTATTGCACTGCTTTGCTTTATCTTGGCCAGGTCGCAGTTGTAAATGAGAACCTGTTCTCAACTGGCTTACCTGGTTAAATAAAGGTGAAATAAAAATAAAAAATAAAATAAAAAACTGTCGGTTAAGTTTGACTCTGTTAGTGCCCTTATTTGAGAGATAAATGTATTTCTACCAGGAGGAGAGGAAGAGGAGGAGGAGCAGAACCCTGGCAGTGTGGAAGATCAGGAGTCTTAGGCTGAGGCCACACAGAGATTACGACATGAAACAGCATACGTATTCATCATTGTCCGTTTTTTTGTCTGTCCAAAGTTCAGCTCACTTCTAATTTTTTCGGACGAGTTGCATTTGTACAAAAGGCAGAAACATTGTGCGTTTGCCATGACCACTCAGCCTAATGTTACTTAACCCTCTTATCTCCGTTAGCAACTAAAAGACGACCTTATGTCACTTTTAAACCCTAACCCTTTGTTACTAGAATACAGCTGACCTAAACACAGCTTGTGGTCTTGTGCTGTGTCTTATCAGACAATCTCATGAAGACTTATCCCAGGTTTTTACCAATTATTGGGAATTTAAGATCCTCCATTGTCACAGAGAGCTCTCAAAGTGCCTTCAAGTCAAACATCTCTAGTGGTGTCTGGAAGACAGGCTGACTCACGCACCACTTCCAAACTAGAGACACTCACCCCCAGGGAAGTTTGCCTGGTGAGCAGGATGCATACTTTAAGAGTGAGCATGAACTTGATAAAGAGAGCAAGTTGACAGGGAAAGTTATAACATAAATCTCTGACATGATGGTGGTCTATGTTGATGAGAAGCACCAGGATTTGCTGCAATCTTTCACTGAGATGATCACGCTTTTTGGGGATTATGCATGGTGGCTCTGTTGAAGATCTTGATGCCTTGATAAGCAAACATAAGCGCAGCCAATATATTAGACACCTTTTTCAGCTTCCAGAGCTTGTCAGCTCACAAAATTCCAGTGACATTATTAGCAGTAAGGCCAAAGTATATTTTAACAGTCTGTCTATTGGAAAATTATCTAGTGAAGACTTCAAGAGAAATGCCACACTAGCAGTGAGTGGATTCCTGGTCAAGTCCATCAGTATCGTAACTAGTGCACAGCCTAATGATTCTATGGAGTCATATATTTCTGACTGAATCCAATCAGTTAACCTCACCTGCACAGGTAAAGTGATGAAAAAAACTCTACAATGGGGTGTCAGCGAGAGTTCCAAACCTCTGGGATGAAAGAGGGGATGCTCTTCTAATCACTAGGACAAGAGAGGGTAATTTCAAAGATCCAGAGCTTGTGTGAGGTTGAGATGTCAAACCTTTGTCCAACACAGCTGGAAAGAGAAGATATTATCTATTTGTTGATATCAGACAGTTTGTAGGTGGCGTTCTTTCTAAGCTGAAGGAATATTTCCTTGTCAGGGTTCCCATCTCCATGTGAAGACATGCTTGCATCTTCACATAGTCTGAAAAAAGAGCCTTAAAAAACGCTTTTGTCATGAGTTTCAAATTGAAGCTGTTCAATGAGGTCCTAAGAAAATGATCTGATCTGTTTCCATTAGCATCTACCACTGCAGCAGGGTAAGATAAATATGTTTCTTACACTGCAAAGTCCAAGTCTTCAGAAAAGGTCTCAAAGACCACTGAACTGGGGCCTCCCGAATGGCACAGTGTTCTAAGGCACTGCATCGCAGTGCTAGCTGTGCCACTAGAGATCCTGGTTCGAGTCCAGGCTCTGTCGCAGCCGGCCGCGACCGGGAAACCTATGGGGCGGCGCACAATTGGCCCAGCGTCGTCCAGGTTAGGGGAGGGTTTGGCCGGCAGGGATGTTCTTGTCCCATCGCGCACTAGCGTCTCCTGTGGCGGGCCGGGTGCAGTGCACGCTGACACGATCGCCAGGTGTACAGCGTTTCCTCCGACACATTGGTACAGCTGGGTTCCGGGTTTAGCGGGCATTGTGTCAAGAAGCAGTGCTGCTCGGTTGGGTTGTGTTGTGTTTCGGAGAATGCACGGCTCTCGACCTTCGCCTCTCCCGAGTCCGTATGGGAGTTGCAGCGATGGGACAAGACTAACTACCAATTGGATACCACGCAATTTGGGGAGTGCTGCAGAGATGGTTGTCCTTCTGGAAGGTTCTCCCATCTCCACAGAGGAACTCTAGAGCTCTGTCAGTGACCATTGGGTTCTTGGTCACCTCCCTGACCAAGGCCCTTCTCCCCCGATTGCTCAGTTTGGCCAGGCGGCCAGCTCTAGGAAGAGTTTTGGTGGTTCCAAACTTCTTCCATTTAAGAATGATGGAGGGCACTGTGTTCTTGGGGCCCTTCAATGCTACAGAAATTTTTTGGTACTCTTCCCCTGATCTGTGCCTCGACACAATCCTGTCTCGAAGCTCTACGGACAATTCCTTCGACCTCATAGTTTGGTTTTTGCTGTGACAGTTGTGTGCCTTTCCAAAACATGTCCAATCAAATTAATTTACCACAGGTGGACTCCAATCAAATTGTAGAAACATCTCAAGGATGATCAACGGAAATAGGATGCACCTGATCTCAATCTTGAGTCTCATAGCAAAGGGTCTGAATACTTACAGTATGTAAATAAGGTATTTCTGCTTTTTATTTAGAATATATTTGCAAATATTTCTGAAAACCTGTTTTCGCTTTGTCATTATGGGGTATTGTGTGTAGATTGCTGAGGAAATTGTTTTATTTAATCAATTTTAGAATAAGGCTGTAACGTAAGAAAAATTTGAAAAAAATCAAAGGGGTCTGAATACTTAGCATAGAATAACTCACCAACAGTAACTAGTCTATCAAAGTAATCAGACCAATTATTTTACTACATTTAACTTTGACTATATGTAACTGCTTTGCTTTAAATAGTAAAAGTACAACTTTTTAAACTTCGATAACAAAAATAATTTTAAATAGTTAAAGCGAGTCCCACCAATTGTAGTTCACTATTATTAGAATTAAATGCCTTTATAACATATACAGTCAGGTCCATAATTATTGTCACCCTTGATAAAGATGAGCAACAAAAGATGGGGGGGGGGGGGGGGGGGGGGGGGGGTCAAACTTATTGGCACCCCTGTATTCAATACTCTATTACCCTCCCCTTATGAGATTGGAGGACACACTGGGAGGGCTTTTAGACCATTCCTCCATACAGAATCCTTCTAGATCCTTGATATCATTTGTCTGCTCTTATGGACTGCCCTCCTCAATTCAAACCACAGGTTTTAAATGGGGTTAAAGTCCGGAAACAGATGGCCATTGCAAAATGTTGATTTTGTGGTCAATTAGCCATTTCTTTGTGGATTTTGGTTAGTGCTTTGGGTTATTGTCTTGCTGGAAGGTCCACTTGCAACCAGGTTTTTCGCTAAAATGTCCTGGTACTTGTAAAAGTTCATAATGTCGTTGATCTTAACAAGGGCCCAGTGGACGCAAAATAGCCCACTAACATCAAAAGATCCGCCACCATATTTTACCGTAGGTATGAGGTACTTTTCATATGCTTCTGTTTTTTTAATGCCAAACCCACCACTGACATGAGTGGCTAAAGAGCTTTATTTTAAATGTCATCTGACCACAGCGTCAGTTCCAATCCAAGTGCCAATGCTGTGTATCTAACTCCAGGCGAGCTATGGTCAGATTACATGAAAATAGAGCTCTTAGGCCACGCACACTGGTGGTGGATTTGGCATAAAAAAACTGACGCATATTCAGAAAAGTACCTCATACCTACGGTAAAATATGCTTTAAGGGCCTCCCGAGTGGATCAGAGGTCTAAGGCACTGCATCTCAGTGGTGTGGTGCCACTACAGCCTCGGGTTCGAGCCCAGGCTAGGTCAAATAGGGGAGAGGTGTTGTGCCGTGAGGTGTTGCTATATCTGTTTTTTTAAACCAGGTTTGCTGTTCATTTGAGCAATATGAGATGGAACGGAGTTCCATGCAATAATGGCGCTATATAATACTGTACAGTCGTGGTCAAAAGTTTTGAGAATGACACAAGTATTGGTCTTCACAAAGTTTGCTGCTTCAATGTTTTTAGATATTTTTGTCAGATGTTCCTATGGTATACTGAAGTATAATTACAAGCATTCCATAAGTGTCAAAGGCTTTTATTGACAATTACATTAAGTTTATGCAAAGAGTCAATATTTGCAGTGTTGACACTTCTTTTTCAAGACCTCTGCAATCCGCCCTGGTATGCTATCAATTAACTTCTGGGCCACATCCTGACTGATGGCAGCCCATTCTTGCATAATCAATGCTTGGAGTTTGTCAGAATTTGTGGGTTTTTGTTTGTCCGCCCGCCTCTTGAGGATTGACCACAAGTTCTCAATGGGATTAAGGTCTGGGGAGTTTCCTGGCCATGGACCCAAAATGTCAATGTTTTGTTCACCGAGCCACTTAGTTATCACTTTTGCCTTATGGCAAGGTGCTCCATCATGCTGGAAAAGGCATTGTTTGTCACCAAACTGTTCTTGGATGGTTGGGAGAAGTTGCTCTCGGAGGATGTGTTGGTACCATTCTTTATTCATGGCTGTGTTCTTAGGCAAAATTGTGAGTGAGCTCACTCCCTTGGCTGAGAAGCAACCCCACACATGAATGGTCTCAGGATGCTTTACTGTTGGCATGACACAGGACTGATGGTAGCGCTCACCTGGTCTTCTCCAGACAAGCTTTTTTCCAGATGCCCCAAACAATCGGAAAGGGGATTCATCAGAGAAAATGACTTTACCCCAGTCCTTAGCAGTCCAATCCCTGTACCTTTTGCAGAATATCAGTCTGTCCCTGATGTTTTTCCTGGAGAGAAGTGGCTTCCTCGCTGCCCTTCTTGACACCAGGCCATCCTCCAAAAGTCTTCGCCTCACTATGCGTGCAGATGCACTCACACCTGCCTGCTGCCATTCCTGAGCAAGCGCTGCACTGGTGGTGCCCCGATCCCGCAGCTGAATCAACTTTAAGAGACGTTCCTGGCGCTTTCTGGTCTTTCTTGGGAGCCCTGAAGCCTTCTTCACAACAATTGAACTTCTCTCCTTGAAGTTCTTGATGATCCGATAAATGGTTGATTTAGGTGCAATCTTACTAGTAGCAATACCCTTGCCTGTGAAGCCGTTTTTGTGCAAAGCAATGATGACGGCACGTGTTTCCTTGCAGGTAACCATGGTTAACAGAGGAAGAACAATGATTTCAAGCACCACCCTCCTTTTAAAGCTTCCAGTCTGTTATTCTAACTCAATCAGCATGACAGAGTGATCTCCAGCCTTGTTCTCGTCAACACTCTCACCTGTGTTAACGAGAGAATCACTGACATGATGTCAGCTGGTCCTTTTGTGGCAGGGCTGAAATGCAGTGGAAATGTTTTTGGGGGATTAAGTTCATTTTCATGGCAAAGAGGGACTTTGCAATTCATTTCTTCATAACATTCTGGAGTATATGCAAATTGACATCGTAAAAACTGAGGCAGCAGACTTTGTGAAAATTAATATTTGTGTCATTCTCAAAACTTTTGACCACGACTGTACGCTTTCTTGAATTTGTTCTGGATTTGGGGACTGTGAAAAGACCCCTGGTGGCATGTCTGGTGGGGTAAGTGTGTGTGTCAGAGCTGTGTGTAAGTTGACTATGCAAACTATTTTCAACACATTGTTTCTTATAAAAAGAAGCGACGCAGTCATTCTCTCCTCAACTCTTAGTCAAGAGAGACTGGTAGACATAGTATTTATATTAGCCCTCTGATTACAATGAAGAGCGAGACGTGGCGCTCTGTTCTGGGCCAGCTGCAGCTTAACTAGGTCTTTCCTTGCAACACTTGACCAGACGACTGGACAATAATCAAGATAAGACAAAACTAGAGCCTTGCTTTTTGGAGTGTGGTGTCAAAAAAGCAGAGCATTTCTTTATTACGGACAGACTTCTCCCCATCTTTACAACCATTGAATCTATATGTTTTGACCATGACAGTTTACAATCTAAGGTACTGCCAAGTAATTCAGTCTCCTCAACTTGTTCAACAGCCACACCATTCATTACCAGATTCAGCTGAGGTCTAGAACTTAGGGAATGATTTGTACCAAATACAATGCTCTTAGTTTTAGAGATGTTCAGGACCAGTTTATTACTGGCCACCCATTCCAAAACAGACTGCAACTCTTTGTTAAGGGTTTCAGTGACTTCATTAGCTGTGGTTGCTGATGCATATATGGTTGAATCATCAGCATTCATGAACACTCATGCTTTGTTTAATGCCAGCGGCAGGCCATTGGTAAAAATAGAAAAGCGTAGAGGGCCTAGAGAGCTGCCCTGCAGTACACCACACTTTACATGTTTGACATTAGAGAAGCTTCCATTAAAGAAAACCCTAAGTTTGCCCACTTTGCCAATTAAGTAATCATTCAAATAAATGGCAACATCAAATGGTTTTGTGATGAATAAGCCATCTGATTTGATGAAAGATGGAGTTGAATTTGTCTTTCTACCCATCATTTCATTTAAAGTACTCCAAATAGTTTTTTCCATCATTCTTTATATCATTAATCTTGGCTTCATAATACAGTTTCTTCTTTTTGTTGAGTTTAGTCACATCATTTCTCAATTTGCAGTAAGTCAGCCAGTTAGATGTGCAGCCAGACTTAGCCACTCCTTTCACCCCATCTCTTTCAACCATACAGTTTTTCAATTCCTCATCGATCCATGGAGCCTTAAAAGTTCTAACAGTCAGTTTCTCAACATGTGCATGTTTATCAATAACTGGAAGAAGCTATTTCAATAAATGTATCAAGTGCAGCGTCTGGATGCTCCTTATTTATCACATCAGACCAACAAATATTTTTATTTGGGGGATTTCCTAGGCTCATCGTGCTCTAGCGACTCCTTGTGGTGGGCTGGGTGCCTGCAAGCTGACTTCGGTCGTGAGTTGAATGGTGTTTCCTCCGACATATTGGTGCGGCTGGCTTCCAGGTTTAGTGAGCAGTGTGTTAAGAAGCAGCGCAGCTTGGCGGGTCATGTTTCGGAGGACGCATGACTCGACCTTCGCCTCTCCCGAGCCCGTTGGGGAGTTGCAGCGATGAGACATCGTAACTACCAATTGGATATCAGGAAATTGGGGAGAAAAAGGGGCAAACAATTATAATAATAATAAAATGCTTCAAAATTGCAACACATTCACTACAGCCAATGGCAAAATGTGGAAAATTGCATGAAATCTACTTTTAAAAAGTATTCACTGCCAAGAGGGGGCACTAAAACGTTTTGCCCTAAGCGACCAAATCTCACTTAGGGCCCCCAAAAGGCTAGAGGCGACACTGCTAATACTAATATTCTTCATACAGAAAAACATTGTTTTTCAAAGTAACATTTAAGCCTTGCAACGGAGAACCATATAGGCCTTTCTCAGTTTTGGAAATGTTGTTGATACAATTTTTACATTTTAGTAATTTAGCAGACGCTCTTATCCAGAGCGACTTACAGTTAGTGAGTGCATACATTTTTCATACTGGCCCCCCGTGGGAATCTAACCCACAACCCTGGCGTTGCAAGCGCCATGCTCTACCAACTGAGCTACAGGAGGGCTATATACTGTATATACAAAAGTATGTGGACACCCCTTCAAATTAGTGGATTCGGCCATTTCAGCCACACCCGTTGCTGACAGGTGTATAAAATCGAGCACACAGCCATGCAATCTCCATAGACAAACTTTGGCAGTAGACTGGCCTTACTGAAGAGCTCAGTGACTTTCAATGTGGCACCGTCATAGGATACCACCTTTCCAACAAGTCAGTTCGTCAAAATTCTGCCCTGCTAGAGCTGCCGCGGTCAACTGTAAGTGCTGTTATTGTGAAGTGGACACGTCTAGGAGCAACAACGGCTCAGCCGCAAAGTGGTAGGCCACAAAAGCTCACAGAACGGGAGAGCCAAGTGCTGAAGCGAGTAGTGCGTAAAAATTGTCTGTCCTCGGTTGCAACACTCACCACCGAGATCCAAACTGCCTCTGGAAGCAACATCAGCACAAGAACTGTTCGTCGGGAGCGTCATGAAATGGGATTCCATGGCCAAGCAGCCGCACACAAGCATGCCTAAGATCACCATGTGCAATGCCAAGCGTCAACTGGAGTGGTGTAAAGCTCACCGCCATTGGAATCACGCTTCTCCATCTGGCAGTCCAACGAACTAATCTGGATTTGGCGGATGCCAGGAGAACACTACCTGCCCCAATGCATAGTACCAACTGTAAAGTAGTTTGGTGGAGGAATAATGGTCTGGGTCTGTTTTCATGGTTCGGGCTAGGCCCCTTAGTTCCAGTGAAGGGAAATCTTAACGCTACAGCATACATACATACATACATACATACATACATACATACATACATACATACATACATACATACTAGACGATTCTGTGCATCCAACTTTGTGGCAACAGTTTGGGTAAGGCCCTTTCCTGTTTCAGCATGACAATACCTCTGTGCACAAAGCGAGGTCCTACATTTACATTTTAGTCATTTAGCAGACGCTCTTATCCAGAGCGACTTACAGTTTAGTGAGTGCATACATTTTTCAAACTGGTCCCCCGTGGGAATCGAACCCACAACCCTGGCGTTGCAAGCGCCATGCTCTACCAACTGAGCTACACGGGAAATGGTTTGTCGAGATCGGTGTGAAAGAACTTGACTGGCCTGCACAGAGCCCTGACCTCAACCCCATCGAACACCTTTGGGATGAATTGGAATGCCGACTGCGAGCCGTGCCTAGTCGCCCAACATCAGTGCCCGACCTCACTAATGCTTGTGGCTGACTGGAAGCAAGTTCACGCAGCAATGTTCCAACATCTAGTGGAAAGCCTTCCCAGAAGAGTGGAGGCTGTTATAGCAGCAAAGGGGGGACCAGCTTCATATTAATGCCCATGATTTTGGAATGAAATGTTTGACGAGCAGTTGTCCACATACTTTTGGTCATGTAGTGTATGACATTTCTAGTTGTATAGTCAATATGAATCATCCAGAATTGTGATATTACATTACAGACTATAAACTGACAACATGTACAATACATTTCCATGTCAGTTTGAAATCAGTAATCTGAAAATAAAAAAACGTACATAGAGTAAGTATATGGTTCGTCATTGCAAGGGTTAATTTAATGAGACTACTAGAGCATCAAATAATATAATAATGCAATTCAGACATCTAGCTGCAGCTTCCAGCACATCTGATCTGGGTCCCCTATGGGCCCTGGTCAAAAGTAGTGCAGTATATAGAGAATAGGGTGCCATTTGGGACACATATCTGGTCTTCTGGTAGGACACAGACAAAATGATTGTCTGGGGGATGAGGACTGATTAAGTCTGCTGACAGTCTGATTACACCCATGGATCTGTAGGAACAGTACTGTACTGCGAGAAGAGAGAGAGAGAGAGAGAGAGGGATTTCCCTCTTTCTCTTTGGTGGTGTGGTAGTGTACAGAGAGATAGAAAAAGGGGAATATCTCTCTCTCCA